>NC_138552.1:185946053-186546053 GCF_964273705.1 Natrix helvetica
TATATTCATCAAGAATCATAAGATACAACACTTAGTGATAGTCATAGGTTACTAATAAGCAGTCAAATTATATTAGGAAACAAATGAAACAATATAAAATTTAAAGATACAAGCAACATGGTTATAGTCATAAGTGGGAAGAGGTAGGTACTAGGACAGAGATAGATACTAGGAAGGAAAAGAAGAATAGTAATACAGTCCTAGTAGATAATTTGACAGTGTTGTGGGGATTAGTTGTTTAGCAGAGTGATAGCATTTGGGGGGAAAACTGTCCTTGTTTATTATTGTGTATATTATATTATTAGTATAGTATAGTATAGTATAGTATTAGTATAGTATTAGTATAGTACAGTAATTAGTGTATATTATATTATATTGTGTATTATTGTGTATATTATATTATTAGTATAGTATTACTATTAGTATAGTACAGTATAGTAATTAGTGTATATTATATTATATTGTGTATTATTGTGTATATTATATTATTAGTATAGTATAGTATAGTATAGTATAGTATAGTATAGTATAGTATAGTATAGCATAGTAATTAGTGTATATTATATATTGTGTATTATTGTGCATATTAATACCATAGTACATCAGCACGTAATATTCAACACATGCCAAGTTATCCACGTATTAAGAATTGTAAGTCCTCAATCACTATGCTCGCTTATGGAGTCAGACGGATATGTGATCATAAACATGACGCATTAAATACAAACAATGCCGTTCTTGTTCGTACCAACCAAACCCATAGACAGCCGGCCAAAATCATAGAACCGAGCCGGCCGGGTTGAAATACAAGCAGAAATACAACACTTCCCAGCATGCCTTTTGCATCCGGCTGCCTTGCAGTCTCTTTGAGCGGAGTCACGTGCTGCATCCTGGAGCTCGTAGTCCGTGCAAAGGACGAGCCCCTGGTTTAAGGTGAAGGAAACAGGCTGGCTGGGAAAGGAGGCTTTGGCTGAGCGGCCGTATCTGCTGCCAATAAAGTTACTTTCCAAAAGGGCGGGGGGGAGGAAAGGAAGCACGTCAAGATGGCGGCTTCCTTGTCGCCCTTGGTTACTGGGAGCCGCCTGATAAACGCTGCCATTCGACCCGCCGCTCTCGTCCTAACTTGCTGGGCCCCGCGGAAAGGTTAGTGGCGTTTGGGTCTAGGTCTAGGACGTACGAAGTTAGGCCGCGATCTATAGAGAGGATTAGGGCTCAGCTGGAAGGTCAGCTATGAAACGGCTCCCCTGGTTTCAAGCCCTGGTCGTGACTGTCAAGATCTTCAGTTAAAGGGGAGTTAATGCGGCTCGGCTTCCTTTCCTGCACTTGAATCGCCCGGTATCGGCCTTTCGGGAAGTGTTCCGAAGAGGAACGCCCAGCGAGTTTTAAGGTCCTGGAATGTCCGTGAAAAGTTAAGAATAAAGTCCGTCCGTTCTCTCCATTTTAAAACATATGGCCTATAGAAGGGGTATCCAACCGGGGCAACTCTTAAGACTTGTGGACTTCAACACCCAGAATTCCACAGCCAGCTTGTCAACTGTGCCGGCTCTGGAATTCTGGGAGTTGAAGCCCACAAGTCTTCAAAGTTCTCACAGTTGGAGACCTCTGTCCTAAGGATTTTATGCCCCTTTAGGGATGTTCTTCAATTTTATTTTTCATAAGCAATGGAGAGCAGATTTAAATGAGTACACATTAACATTTATTAGTGTGTACCGGTTATTCCCTGAGAAGTGTCTCTATATACATCTTGCCAATAGGATGTTGTACCAACTCTGCACAAATCCTTATTTTGCCCCCAGCAAAGAGAAAACCCTGCTTCAAGTTGGTCTTTCAAAGCCCTTCCAGATGCTACCTGTACAACTTTAGTTACATTAACATCAGTGAATCAAAGTTCAACACATAAATTGAGGAATCAAGCAAACTGTATTATGTTTTAAAATGTTGTATAATGTTGGTTTTGTGATCAAGTAGATTAAAAAATACTTCTGGGTATGGAATGAGCATCGATGTCAAGGCATGCAGATCTCTGGTTTTTTAAAAAATAGTCATTAACCTTTATAGTTGTGGAGCTCTTAATGGCAAAAGAGAAGTTTGGTTCAACATCCTGGCTTATCTCCAATAAGTCTGAGTAAGAGATTGTGTATTCTGTATGGCCCAGAATTGATTTGCAGAATTGCAGGGAAAAAAAACACCCTCTCCACTCAAGGCTCATCAGTAAATCTTTTTACTGGCAAATGGAAAGATCCCAATGCTGAAAAGTGTTACACTGATGAATTCTGCAATCTCTACTTTACTATCACAAAAATGATGTACAGGAAAATTCTCTTTTCAATTAACATTATTTTCCACAAAATATTGATGTACTTTGTAGCTATTTTGGTGAACTGTCCAGGTTAACAGTTGTCAGACTATATGCACGTAATAAATACATATGTTCAAGCATGTTTTATTGCATAGGATGCATGCTAAAAACCTCTGGGAAGTTATAAATTTGCAAGCATAGCAATAAGTCATATGTGCAGTTCATTGCATATGTTGCAATGAACATACTGTGACTATAAAGTGAAAACAGCACTTTTGGTACCAGCATGTATGTTTTTTGTCTTGTAGTTAACACTGGTCTTGCTAGTAGATACCACTGTAGGAAATTGATGCACTTTAGCTGACTTGGATGTGTGCTTTTCTTTTGGCTAATTTTAATTTGCACCAACATAGAAGAATACTAATTGCCAGAAGTATATTTAACTTTTCACTCAGGGAAACCTTTTAGATAACAGATTCATTTTCTTTCCTACCATAGCCAAGATTTGGACAGGCTGAATTCCATCCTACCCAATCTGCTTGCTCATAAGATTCTAGGTTTTAAAATAAGGAATGCATGTTAAATTATGTGGAATTTATAAAAAGTAGATTAGGGTGCGTATGTCAGAATCTCTCATACTTCAAATGCATCTGTGTCAGGGTTAGCTGATTCAGAATATGCATTCTTAAGAATATAGGAACTTGCAGAATTAGTTTATATCTAGTACAGTGTTTTTCAACCTTGGCAGGTTTAAGATGTGAGGACTTCAACTCCCAGAATTTCCCAGCCAACCAAACTTAATACCTCAGTGGTAATTATTATAAGATGCATTCTTATTCTGAGAAGAGCAAGAGTCAAAGGTAGTGTCATTCTAATCCATAATCTGATTTATTCAGCATGTGCCTGTCTTTTTGTTATTCTCTCCTTTTCTATCAATTCCTTTCCCCTCTCCTTTGTTCTCATTAGCTGCTTACCAGAGTAGAGACAGTTCTAAAAGTTTGGGAAAAAATACTTGGTGTACATATGTAGGAAATAAAAGCTATAGTAGTGCTTAAAAGAAGGAACTAGAGTAAAAAATCACTGCACTTTAACATAAAGTAGTGAAGTTTTTTTGGGACATAAATAGCAGAAATAGTGGTACAGGAAGCAACTTTCTGTAAGGAGCAGAACCAACCAGTAGATGAGAAAGACCATCAGAAGTAATGATATTCAGATAGTGATACTTAATCACTGGAAGATCAACTATTTCAAGATCTAGCAGGAGAAGCAGGCAGCGTCAAGACTCCCAATTGAATATAAGGCAAGAAGGTGGAGTGTTGAAGAGCATAGATGAAGCAACTGTCATGCTGTACACAGAGTTAGCTAATAATGTCAGCTCTCTAGATCTTTAGTTCCTGATTCAGAAATTGACTTATTGATGAGGAGATGCTCAGGCATGGTTTAGCAAGATTAGTCTCTTTACTGGGGAGGAGTGAACTTGCATGCATACAGAACATAAACACTGACATCAAAGTCCTCATGCGATATTTAATCCATACTTCTCCATTTAAATTCTAGGCTTTTCCCTGCTTGCTTTCCAATTCAATGAATATTTGGGCCATTCTCTTTCTGGACCTGCAATGCATCTGATTTGTGAGAGGACAATTTTCTCTAGTATAGGAACCAATGGCTCTTAGCTTGGCAGTTTTATTGCCAGAAGGATGGATGTTGAGGAACAGATGCCAAAGCCTAGAAATACTTCCAGCAGTTATCTTTTCCTGATAATTCATAATCCTGACCTGCAAGGAATAGCTGCACTATAGATTTGGAATATCTAGAAAAGAATCTGAAGACCTTTGGAGGTCCTGTGTAGACAGGGTCCTTCCTGTCTATAGAAGACAATGACAAAACAAGAATAATGCAGGCAACTGACTAATTAACCCTCTTAATTAAAAATCAGTAAGAATATTAGCTTTTAAACTTCATGAATTTTTTATGTATATACCAAGGCTCCGAATATGGAAAATAACTCTGAAACCTTGATATATTAAGATAAACAAGACTTAACAAATATATAAAGCATTTGGAAAGATTCTTGTGATTGAAATATTCAAGGGTACAACTTAATAAAAAAGGTAAAAGAAATGACAAGCAATAAGAAGAGAAGCAGAGTCACAGTATATGTTAAAAATAACATTTATGCAGAAATACAAAGGAAATATGACGTAGTAGTATAGATCCCATAGGGACGCGGTGGCTCAGTGGCTAAGATGCTGAGCTTGTCAATAAGAAAGGTCAGCAATTTAGTGGTTTGAATCCCTAGTACTGCGTAAAGGAGTGAACTTCTGCCAACCTAGCAGTTTGAAAGCATGTAAAAATGCAAATAGAAAAATAGGGACCACCTTTGGTGGGGAGGTAACAGCGTTCTATGCACCTTCGGCTTCTAGTCATGCCAGCCACATGACCATGGAGATGTCTTTGGACAGCGCTGGCTCTTTGGCTTTGAAACGGAGATGAGCATCGCCCCCTAGAGTTGGGAATGACTAGCACATATGTGCGAGGGGAACCTTTACCTTTACTTATAGATCCCACATCATAGAGAAGATGTGGATGATGCTTTTCAAAAAAGAAATTGAAGAGGTGTGAAGTACAAATAATCGTATTTAATTGCCCCCACATCTGTTTGAAGATACCCTGCCAAGAATGGTCATTTGAGGAAACTTCTGAATTGTCTAAATGACAACTTTCTCCTTAAGAACTTGGAGACGCCAACAAAAGAGATGTAGTGCCAAGCTTACTAGATTGCCAGCAGTAAGAACTATCAGACAAATGGGCATGAGAAGAGGGTATTTTTTGCATTCACCCAATAATGTTTGTGGCAAATAATCATCAGAAAGTTATAGGAAAATCTTAAAACATTTATTTCATTAGCCTGCTTCTAAGATATACTTTTAGGGAACTTCTATGGCTTCTGGTTTTAATATTTTCAGCCAGGATTATATGTATACACATTATTTTTCAAATTTTGATAATTAAGATTGTAATTTATAAGCTGCCTTGGAGAGTTCATATCTGCAAAGGTAGTCTAAAATTATGATGTATAAATAGCGTAAGTTATGTGAAATTATAAATTTTTGGCTGAACTCTATATTATTTAAAGATGAAGCATAAAAAGTATAAACCCTGGAAATTACAGCTATATTGCTTTGATGTCTGCTTCTAGTAGTTACTCTGACTATGTCTTCTTAAAGGTAAATCCTGTTGTGTTAGAGCATACTGTCAAGTAGATGTGAACAATTTGTAGCTGATTTTAATAAGAATATTCTAGGCAAAAGAAGCTGGTTTAGTTTAATGGTGAGAAGAGAATATGTAGAATATTTTAAAAGCCTTGAATTATTGAGAGATAACTGTTTTTTGAGCTTTAGATTAATTTATAGGGAGGGACATTAATTCAAAATTAAGATAATCTTATTCATTATAATGAATTATTTAGCATTAGAAAAGATGGTAATAGTAAGGGGGGGGCTCAAAAATAACAACTCAAAAACTTTAATAAAGTTTTTAGTTATTTATGTAAAAAAGTAGGGGTGCGATGGCTCAGCAGTTAAAGACACTGAGCTTGTCAGCTGGAAAGCTGAGAGCCTGGGTTCAAGACCCAAGTGCCACATGATGGAGTAAGCTTCTGTTACTTGTCCCAGCTCCTGTTCACCTATTATTTCAAAAGCATGTAAATGCGAGTATATAAATAGGTATCATTTCAGTGGGAAGGTAAAAGCATTCTGTGTGCCTTGGCGTATAGTCATGTGGACAATATCTTCAGACAGCGCTGGCACCCTTGCTAGGAAACAAAGATGAGCAGTGCCCCCTAGAGTCAGACACAACTGGACGGGGGAAGCCTTTACTTTTATATGAAAAAGTAACAACTCTTGTTTTCTAATAACATATAGAATATTGGTATTTATGTGTTAATCCCCACCTTGTGGTGTCATAGAAAATATTCATCTCAATGGCCCAACGAAGGGCATTCATATATTGTATATATCGATCTGTAGTTGTACATGTCAAAGTGAGACTGATGAATGTAGTTGAATGTAGTGCATTGAATATGTATTTAGTAAATGTTAAATGTTGAAAACCCTTTTTGCTTTGCATGCTTGTGATGCTCATGAAAAACACATCAGAAATCTGTACAGAAATTTCTGGCCATGCAAATACTGTGTATTATTATATACTGCACTTATTGAAGCTGATGGGTATTCTCTTGTGTGTTTAAGTTATATGTAGAAAGTAGTCTTGGAATAGTAGCAAAATTTATAGTAAAGGTTGTTATTTACGTCTCATGTACTTCTGAATGGTTCAGAAGGCTCACAAACTATTTGTTAATGGGGAGTGAATTGGACTAAGATAGTGTTTCTCAATCTTAGCTGTTTGAAGATGGCTGGACTTCAACTCCTGGAATTTGTGTGGGGAATTCTGGGAATTGAAGTCCACCCTTATTCAAGCGGCCAAAGTTGAAAAACACTGGAAATCATAATGACTAGCTGATGACTTTAAGAGATCCAATTTGTCATAGTGATTAAAGTCTTGGCCAAGAAACCAGGAGACTGTGAATTCTAGTTCCGCCTTAGGCAAGAAGGCCAGCTGGGTGACTTTAGGCCAGTTAGTCCCTCTCAGGCCAACCCACCTCACAGGATTGTTGTTGTGGAGAAAACAGGAGAAGGAAAGTGTATTAAGTATGTTTGCCGCCCTGAGTTATTTATAAA
Organism: Natrix helvetica; assembly: GCF_964273705.1. Taxonomy (NCBI): domain Eukaryota; kingdom Metazoa; phylum Chordata; class Lepidosauria; order Squamata; family Natricidae; genus Natrix; species Natrix helvetica. The sequence goes on from NC_138552.1 coordinate 185,953,095, forward strand.
AATAATAAAGGTGGGATAAAAATAAATCAGCTTTCCGGTTCAAAGATTGGAGTTTCTCATTTCAGCCCACTAAATTATTATATAAGAATAAGACTGACTCTTTTAGTGTTTTTTTAAAACAGTAAATAAATGTTTCTCTCATGTCATACAGCATATACAGTTCAGGTAGCAGAGAAAGCTGCCAGCAGTGGACTAGCAGATGCTAATTCGAAAGCCTTATTGCTTTGCAATGGACCTTTAGAACATTATGAATTTCTTACCAAAATGGAGGAGCTGAGGAATGATGAACAGCAAACGAAAGTCATGCGGTGCCTGCAGAAGCTACACGAAAGTCTTAAAGGCTACAACCTCAGTCCAAAACACATATTCTCAAAGGTAAAGTTATTCCATTAAGCATTTTTACAGCAGTTTTTCTATCTGGTTCATGTGACTTTTCTGAATTTGATTGCAACAGCTCTGTAAAACAATGTTATTTAATTACCCCACTTCATGCCTAAGAGGCTGTGACTGAGAAGATAAGACAAAACAACAAGGCTCAGTATCAGAAAGAGTAATGATTATTTGATGGCATTCAAGGTAAAATAAGATTGATAATTTTATTCTCCCCAATGCAATTAAATTTACCAAATTTTACTGATTGAGATATTTTCATGGGAAATACTCCGATTCCAAATTGATCTGCAACCTAAGATATCTTCAGTTCCTAAATAAAATAGACTTGGAACGAGTTTCTAATAATAATTTACCAATGTTTGGTAGAATAAAACTCAGTTTCCACTGTTCTAAACTTGAAATATACTTAAGTGATGTATTATTATTACCTGAGTAACACTGTTCATTGTTGTGTCTCCAAAAATGCACACATTCTATAGAAAATTTTGGATTGTTCCATCTTTAATATACGTAGTGTGGAAGGTAGTATCCTGAACCTACAAAGAGTTCTTTGCCAGAAGGTGGCAGAGTCATACTGTAATCTGAAAAAATAGTTTTTTGTGCTTTGCTGTACTTATTCTAGTTGCTTTTAACATTTCTTTTCTAGACTCTGGTGAAAACCTGAAGGTTTTGTCCCCTAGTACTAGACTAGACAGAGTAAAACATCAGAAGCCTCTTCAAAATTAATATCCATTGATTAAAAATTAACCTATAAGATAATGTGAAAGAAATGAACATGAGGCAAGAAGTAAGAATATCAGGCAAAATCGATGAGACGAATTGGGTAGAAATCAGCACACAAAGATGGTGAAGAGGGGCCTATTAGATAAATGGTCTATTTAGCATTGCCAAACAGTAATCAACAGTGTTCTCTCAGCTGAGGGCTTATTCATCTTTGTTGCTGGATAAATTGCAGTTCTTGGATAGGTTGCAGTTTGAACCCTAGGCCCTTCTGTAAAAAAAAGCAGACCTCTTCCTATCAGAACATGGTATAATAGAGAATATGTTGATGTTTTAATTTTTAGAAAAACATGATTTAAAAATATCACGGTAGGAATTAGTTTTGAAGACATAAACTTTAGAAAAAGTATACTATTAACTTATTTTTGTTGGGAAATGCGCTGGAGGCAAGCGTGACGGATTAAGTGGGGAATTAGCCCTCAGTCATTGCATAGCTGCAAGAGACCTAGGAATGTGTGCCACCCCATATTTCATGTGTCTTTATCTGTTTGTCCCAAGGGAGGGAGAGCAATCTGGAAAGATTCTTCTATTTATAGGTAGGATACAATATAGGTAGTCGTAGACGTATGACCACAATTTAGCCCAACATTTCTGTTGTTAACTGAGACATTTGTTAAGTGAGTTGTGCCCCATTTTATGGCCTTTCTTGCCTTGTTAAGTGAATCACTGCAGTTGATAGGCTAACAACCCAGTTGTTAAGTGAACCTGGTTTCCCCATTGACTTTGCTGGTCAGAAGGCCGCAAAAAGTGATCCCATGACCTTGGGACACCGCAACGGTCATTAAGTATGAAACAGTTGCCAAGTGTCTGAAGTTTGATCTCATGACCATGGGACTGCTTCAAAGGTTGTAACAGTGGAAAACAGTCCTAAGTTCCTTTTTCAGTGTCGACGTAACTTTGAACAGTCACTAACTGACCTGTTGTAAGTCAAGGATTACCTGTAGTTAACTTGAACGTTTCACATCTGGACCTGCATGTTTGCCCCTTACAATTTTATATATATACTATACTGCTAACATTTTTGAGTATTTTAAGTTTTCTTGATCTAATGGAAGTTGCAAATTTGTATATATTATTCAAAAAGCAAACATGTTTATTTTAAGGGGAGATTTATCATTTCCTTCCCCCTGGTCCCAAATCACTTCTGGAAACAAACCATTAAAGCTTTGATTCCTCAACAAACTTTTCTGTAGAAATCTCCCTTCCAACCGTGTCCACGGGTAAGAGATTCAGCTGATACTTTTTACCAGCGTCCTTCTGGCAACCAAAAACCTTTTAGCATGACTACACAAGCTTTTTCTGGTTGAAGTCATTCTTTTACCCTAACTCTGACATGCTGGAGATGGGGGAAGAGATGATAATGCTAGAGAAGTGGTCCAGAGCAAAGTTTCAACTCAAGCTAGATTTAATAAAACTTAAATTTCTTACTTACATAGGTAATATCGCCCACAACTTAACAAGAGTTCATTTAGTGACTGTTCAAAGTTAAAATGACACTGAAAAAAACCTGAATTATGACCGTTTTTCACATGACCGTTGCAGCATCCCCATGGTGACATGATCAAAAGTCAGACTCTTGGCAACTGACTCATATTTATGACTGTTCTAGTGTCCCAGAGTCATGTTATCTCCTTTTGCCACCTTTTGACAAGCAAAGTCAATGGGGAAGCCAATTTCACTTAAGAACCATGTTACTAACTTAACAACTGCAGTGATTCACTTAAAAAAACGTGGCAAGAAAGGTCATAAAGTGGGGTAAAATTCACCTAACAACTGTCTCACTTAGCAACAGAAACATTGGGCTCAACTGGAGTAAGTTGAGGACTATCTACATATTTGCACTAATTGCTCCCTTAAGTTTTAAATATTTGTCTATTTCTGTTCCATAAAAATTATGGGTTGATAGCACTTTTTCAGGGGTTTCTTAGGATCATATCCAAGAATCTGGAGAACTCCAAGCATCCTAAGTGTCTTGTGTTGTGCATCTTAATTTACAACTAGAATGAATCCTTTTTGAATATATCAGGCATCCCTGACTAAATTGTGTATTTCAGTGAAGTCTTAAGTGAACAGAAGCTGGTATACCCTCTCCATGCTACAAAGTTAAACTTTCTTCTTTCTGGAAATTTGAATAGATATGTATTATTTGTGTGGAATTACTTACCAGTTTAGATTAAGAAAACAATGAACATAGCACATAAAAAAGTTTGGATAGCTTTTCAATCAGAACTTTGTAACACTTCCTTTAGTAGAAATAAACAGCTCTTATATGAAAATGTTTCTGTTCTACTTTTGGCATTTCCCCCCATTCTTCATTACGAACTCTACTAATTCAGAAATATTCTTGGATCTTACCGGTATGTACACTCTGTCCTTGAGATCTCCCATAGATTTTCACTGCTATTCAAATGGGGACTGTGAAGACCACACTAAAAGTTTTATCTTTTTTTCCCCTCAGAATAATTTCTTGTTGATTTGAAACATGTTTCAGATTTCTTCCTGAATGAAATATTCAGCCCCCTTTGAGCTCAGGATTCTTCATTGATTGTGGACATTAGCTTCTATTTTTATATTTAGTTGACTCAATTCTTGAAAAGCACCATAGATGAATGTATATTCATACCCTCGATATGTCCCCTCCCCCACAAAAGAAGATGACCCAAATAATAATAACTTACTAAACTTAATTTCCTTTAATGTAAGGGATTTGATTATAAAATTCATGAACCTACTCTGCATATACAAACCATTCTTCAACATATTAATTGCTTTCGCAAATTGTCACATGTGTAGCAGAAAAGAAAAAAGGGGAGAACTAAGATGGGGATGAGGAAGAAGAAAAAGTAATTTTCCAGAGAAGGAGACAAAAAGAGAAAAGGAGAACAATGAAGAATAAATGAAGCAGTAACTGGACCAAAAGAAAGAAGAGAATTGCAAAATATTATATTATATTCACAGGACAATGAGACCTTTCCAAGCAGCAGCAGCAGTAGCAGAGTCTACAGCCATGTGGACCTCCTGCCCATTCCGTTTTTTTGCCAACAAATTATTCTGTTTTTATCAGCAAGCAAAAGGGTCTGCTTCCCTGCTGAGCAGGTAGAAGAGAAATAGGAGGTTCTCTCCTATCTGAGATTCCCAAGAGCTTTTTTGTCCTGATGAAATGGAGATGAATCCCAGCTGCCCAGCACCATGTTTCTTTCTTTTATACTCTGAACTGAGGAAGCTTCCTGGATGAGAAATGAAGGAGGAAACTGGGAAAGTCCAGTTACCTTTTGAGAAGCACCTGTGGGGTATTGTTGTGAAACAACAGAAGAAATTTATTGAATTTATATATGCTGGCCAACTTCCAGTGACTCATAGCAGAGATGGATATAGTCCTGAAGTTCATTGCCTCATGGGTTCATTCCAAGTAACCATTGGCTCAACACATGGACAGAACTGCTTATTATGTGGACCATTTCTTTTTCTAGTTTTCGGGGTCCAAGGCAGCGGTGGGGTTATCTGTTATCTGTCTCTAGTTTCCTTGTTGTGATGCAGTTATGGGTTATCTGAACATGGAGGGCAGTACCTCCATGTTCCTGTTCCTGATACAGGACCTGTATCAAGTTGTGTGTCTTAAATGCTTCCTGGTCCAAATGAAATTAACTGCCATCTAAACTTCTGCAGAACTGAAGATGAGTGATGAATATGGAGAGTTTCCAGGGGACTCTTGGGAAAGTTTCCCAGTGTTCAAGCAGTTACCTGTTTATCATTCGGAAGAGACTGGAATCTAAAAGTAATTGCCCCTCAAGCAATTTCTGTAAACTGATGCCGGGTTGCTCTTTGGTTTTCTGAGGCGTTCCAGGAGATAAGACATTACAAGCAATTCCTAGAGCCATGAGGTGAACCTATGGCGGAGCCATTTCTGAGGGCACCTGAGGCATTGCCCTGTCAGCTCCAGCTGATTTCAGCTTTGATTTTTTTGCCTCCCTGAAGCCTCCGGATGGCGAAAAACAGCCCAACCTGCAAACCAGAAGTTGGAAAACAGGCCGTTTCTAGCCTTTGGAGGGCTTCCGGGGAGGGCGGGGGGGGGGGGCATTTTCACCCTCCCCAGCTCCTAGAAAGCCTCTGGAGCCTGGGTAGGGCGAAAAATGGGTCCACCATGCCATCACGCACCAAAAGCAGGGAGAGGGTGGGGGGTTGGTTGCACGCGCATGCAGGGGGGTTGCACACATGCACAGGAGAGGTCGCACACATGCGCAGGGGGGAGGGTGCATAGAATTATGGATGTGGGCATGCACGACTCCCCCCTTCCTGCTTTTGGCATGTGATGGCAAAAAGGTTAGCCATCACTGTCCTTGAGCATTGGTGGAGGAAGAATAAAAATGAATGTGACTGAACACAAGTATGGACTGTGGTGATAAAGAGAGGCAATAGCCCTTGCTGAAATTTAGATAGGGGCAGTGCACCACTGGTCCTTTCAGACCTCACAGTAGCCTTTGATGCCATCAATGATGGTGTCTTTTTGAAGTGTCTGCAAGGATTGCAGCTACTGTTTTACAGTGGTTTTGCTTCTTCAGAAGGTGGTTGTATTTGTTGGGAGGAGAAGATGAGAGATGGGCTTGATAGGTGCTACCACCCCTTCCTTAATATTTACATACTAGGAGGAATCATGTAGATTTGGGATGAGATACTTTCAGTTTGCTGATTATATTTAATTATACTTTACCAGGAATGTTTTGTCTAAGGGCTATCAGAGTGGATGAGAAAAAAATGGGCTAAAATTGAACCGTAGGACCTGAAGTTGTTTTTTGTCGACCACCTTCTATTAGTTTCAGTGGTCTTTCTTGAAAGAGATAGCACTATTCTTGAGAGAACAAATCTTGTTACTTTGGGGGTGGGGCTTCTGGTTTTCTGTAAAAGCAAGTAGAGCTTGTGCCCAGAAGACTTTTGCCCACTCAGGCTGTTGTGACCTGGAGCAGTTGCTACAGGGAATCATGCTCTCAGCATGATGCATATACTGCAAGGCATTCCTCATGGGGTTTGAAGACCACTCCGAAACTGCAACTGTGCAAGATATAGAGACCTGTGTGTCATACAGTGGTGGGTCCCACCAGTTTGGACTGATTTGGCTAAACCGGTAGTAGCTGGGCGACTTGAGTCACTGGAACTGGCAGTGACCCAGGCCTGCCACATCCCCAAATCGGTTCTGGTGGCGCCATAGGTGCCCCCATCTTGTTTTTTTGCTTCTCCGCATGCACAGAGCAATTTTTGTTGTACTGTGCATGTGTGCACAGTGTGCATCAAGTGTGTGGTGCGTCCCTGAGTGAACTGGCAGTAGCGGCTGTCAGAACCCACGCCTGGGGTCTTAGGTATTGAATAGTGTATTTGTGCAATGCTAGTATTGTGGGCCTTGCACTAGCTACCAGTAGGCTTCTGGATGCAGTTCAGCCTATAAAGGTTTTATATAGGTTGGACTCCATCTGAAACCTATAGGTTTTAACCTATAAAATGATACATGGCATAATACCTTCAGGAGCGTCTCCTCCAATTGGATTCAATCCATCTAAGGTGTCCTTCTCAAGAGCAACTGCTAGTAGTGCTCTATTTCGGAGAAGTGGGCAGGAGATTGTGTTGCGGAGATAATGTTCCTATATGAGAACCTGTTCCTCTGGAATGGTATCCCCATGCAAGTAAGATTGGTTCCATCAATAATAAGCTTCCAGAAGCTACTTGAAACAGAGTTACCCTGGAAGTTTGGGTGAATTGTAAGGGTTGTGTTATTTTAATTTTAATGTAACCTAATTTTAATTGCATTTTCTGTGGATATTTTCATTGTGATATTTTATAATTGTTGTGGACCTTCAAAAGCTGCAAAATATGATACTATATATATGTAATAAATAAGCCACTGAAAAGATGATCTGTTTACATGTAATTTCTATATAATTTTCACTATAGAATTATTCAAAATGCTCAACCTACTGGGCTTGAAAAGATATTAAAAAGAATATTTAGGGTTTTTGTCCTTTCCAATTTCCCTTATTGTGTGCTTGATCAACCAAAATAATATTTGAGCTTCTAAGCAGCAGAGCAGGCTTTGTTCTTTTAATGCAGTAGTTGAATTGAGTTTGGAAGCTTTAGTGACTTTGCGATGAATATATCATGTTGTTTTCCTATTTTGCTTTTATCCAAGGAGAATAAAATATAATTATTTTCTTAATTTGCAGCTTTTCCCAAGACGTAAACCCCCCAAAGGCCTTTATATCTATGGTGATGTTGGTAAGTTGAAAGATTTTAACTGAAACATGGTCAATTTTGCTATAGCATATTTGCACACTTTCCCAGTTTTATAACTAGCTCATAAGATAACTTTCTTTTCCAATGACAGCAGTGAGATTAAATAGAACAAAGCACCCCGGGCTGAGCTACTAATGACCTGTATTTAGTTTGCTTTGACATTACAGAACAAATCAAGGCTCAGAGCAATGTCAGGTAATGAAATGGATCAACATGTGTGCTTTGTGATACGAGATCCTTGGACCCTGCCAGAGCCTTGATTGCATATGGCAGGGAGGGCACTTGTTTTGATGCCCTTGTTATGTGGAAGGGGAATGCTGGCTGAGTTGAATACTTGGTCTGACCGAAAGATGTATTTATGACTAATCTATTTTTAAAAAAAGAACGGAGGTATTCTCATTTATTTTTAGTGAATAATGCTCGGTGTATTTCGGATAGGAACAATAATTGCATTTGTTGATTTTGATATAGATTCATATAATACAAATGATCCTGCCCATGTTAGTTGAAGTCTTGCTTCAAAGATAATGATTTTGTACTGTTCAGATCACGATTATGATTTCATTAGCTCAATGCTAATGAACAGTCATTACTGTAATCAGTACATAGTGTTTTAAATTAACAACCTGTTGCATATGTGTGTTTTTATTTGAAGGCACAGGAAAGACAATGGTGATGGACATATTTTATTCTCATCTACTAGTAGAAAGAAAAAAGCGAGTCCATTTCCATGGCTTCATGCTTGATGTGCATAAAAGTAAGTTTAAATCTTTCTGGTAGAATACAGTATGTTACAGGTATCTTCCGTGTTATCTGTCATCCTGTTTCTTCTTAGTTCCTTGTCTGGCGCCCTCTGCAAGACTGTCAGTTGAAAGCCGAAAAGAAAGGAATTAACATAGACTGTATGGGGAAATTTTCAACCTGATTTTTCAGTTAGAATAGAGCTGTCTTGCAACACCCCTTGGAATTAATTGAGGGAAAACATTGAAGGATTTGCGTTAGTAGGCTTCATTTTCCTTGAGTGAGTAAGTACCAGTGGACAGTCAATCATTTAATTCATTGGTACTTATTTTCATGATAAAAAATTCAGAGCATCTGCTGGAAAGTGGTGAGCTATGGTCTTGCGACAATTATAGAGAGAGATTGATTAATATTGTGAAAATACCTAACTCTTTTACAATAGTCAGCAGCAAGTGAAGAGTGAACTTGTGTTGTAATGTATCCGTTGGTCTTTCAGTTGCCATAAGACCCTGATTTAAAAGTTGAATAGCAAAAAGATGTCATGTCAAGTTGAAGGTAAGGGTGGTGGGGTGGCGGTGGTTATGCGGGAATGTTTAGAGCCGAGGGAGTTCACTGTTCCTCAGATACCCGGGTGTGAGTCCCTTGGTGTGAGTTGGGGCCCAGGGAGGCAGTGGGGCTTGCTGATTGTATACTTGGCTCCTCGCTATGCATCAGCAGCCCTGCCCGAGCTCCTCGAGCTAATCTCAGCGACGGCAGTTGAGACTCCCAGACTTCTGGTCATGGGGGACTTCAACTTGCCGTCAACGGGAGCGGCTTCCGAGGTGGCTCGGGAGTTCATGGCTTCCATGACGGCCATGGACCTGACCCAATTAGTTCAGGGCCCCACTCACGAAGGGGGCCACACACTGGACCTCATTTTTGTATCTGAACAGTGGACGAGTGATCTGGGAATAGGGGATTTAGTTATCACGCCCCTGTCATGGTCAGACCACTCATCCCTCCGGCTGGACTTCCCTGGCGCTATCCCCCACCGCGAGGAGGCGGAACCAGACTCTATAAACTGGTACCGCCCCAGGCACCTGATGGAATCTGATAGATTCCTGACGGAGCTTGGGCCAATACCTGTAGCCTTGTCCCGCTCCCGTTCCGAGGACCTAGTGACTGCCTGGAATAGGGCGACGACTGGGGCCTTGGACCGGGTTGCGCCGTTGCGACCTCTCCTGCGGCATCGACCCACCCGGGCTCCTTGGTTCACTGAGGAGCTCAGGGTGATGAAGCGCCACAGGAGACGTCTAGAGAGCAGGTGGAGATCCTCGCGCTCCGAATCTGACCGAACACAGGTAAGAGCCTATTTGCGGACTTACCTTGTGGCAATAAGAGCGGCCAAACGTAGACACTGTGCTGCTCTTATTGCGTCCGCGGATAACCGCCCTGCCGCCCTGTTTAGGGTGACTCGCTCCCTCTTATCGCAGGGGGCGCGGGAGACACCCTTACAGGGTAGAGCAGAGGAGTTTGGGGAATATCTTCAGGACAAAATCGATCAGATCCGGAGCGGGTGGACCTCCGTCAGTGGACCAGACGAGCCGCCAACAGCGAGTCTTGAGAGACCATTCTGGGAGGAGTTTGACTCTGTTGCCCCCGAGGATTTGGACAGGCTGCGTGGACGGCTGCGACCCACCACTTGTTTAACGGACCCGTGCCCCTCCTGGCTGGTACTGGCAGCCTGGGAGGTGACACGAGGCTGGCTCCTGGGCCTGGTGAGCGCCTCACTGAGTGAGGGATACTTACCAACCGCCTTGAAAGAGGCGGTGGTGAGACCCTTGCTCAAGAGGCCTGCGCTCGACCCAACGGAGCTAGCTAACTATCGTCCAGTCTCCAACCTTCCCTTTCTGGCGAAGGTTGTCGAGAATGTGGTGGCGCAGCAGCTCCCGCGACACCTAGACGAATCCGACTATCTAGACCCACGCCAGTCCGGCTTCCGACCCGGGCACAGCACTGAGACAGCCTTGGTCGCGTTGGTCGATGATCTCTGGAGGGCCAGAGATAGGGGCTGCTCCTCTATCCTGGTCCTATTAGACCTCTCGGCGGCTTTTGATACCATCGACCATGGTATCCTATTGCGCCGGTTGGAGGGGATGGGAGTCGGAGGCACCGTTTTGCGGTGGTTCGGCTCCTACCTCTCCGACCGGAAGCAATGTGTGTTGACAGGGGGGCAGAGATCGTCCCTGAGGCCACTCACTTGTGGGGTGCCACAGGGGTCGGTCCTCTCGCCTCTCCTGTTCAACGCATATGTGAAGCCGCTGGGTGAGATCATCCGTGGTTTTGGGGTTGAGTACCATCTTTACGCTGATGATACTCAGCTGTATATTTCAACCCCAAACCACCCCAACGAGGCTGTCGAAGTGATGTCCCGGTGTTTGGAAGCCGTCGGGGTCTGGATGGGGGACAACAGACTTAAACTCAACCCCTCCAAGACCGAGTGGCTGTGGTTACCGGCGCCTCGGTTCAGCCAGCTGACTCCATCGCTGGCCATAGGGGGCGAACAATTGTCCCCTGTGGAGCGGGCGCGCAATTTGGGCGTCCTCCTTGATGCCCGGCTGTCAATGGAGGACCATGTGGCAGCCGTGGCGAGGGGGGTGTTCCACCAGGTTCGCCTGGTGCGCCAATTGCGCCCCCTACTGGACCGGAGTGCCCTGCGCACGGTCACTCATGCGCTGGTGACGTCTCGCCTGGACTACTGCAATGCTCTCTACATGGGGCTTCCCTTGGGACGCATCCGGAGACTGCAGCTAGTTCAGAACGCAGCCGCGCGGGTTATTATGGGAAGTACTCGTTACTCCCACGTAACACCTCTCCTGCGCGAGCTGCACTGGCTACCTGTGGCCTTTCGGGTGCGTTTCAAGGTATTGATCACCATCTTTAAAGCGCTCCATGGCAGTGGGCCTAGTTACCTGCAGGATCGCATCCTACCACACACGTCCCTGCAGCCTATCCGCTCACACAGAGAGGGGCTCCTCCTGGTGCCGTCTGCTGGTCAATGCCAGCGGGCGACACCTAGGAGTAGATCCTTCTCTGTGATGGGCCCAACCCTCTGGAATGACCTCCCCCCTGACATTCGAACTACCACCGACCTCCGTTCCTTCCGGCAAAAGTTAAAGACTCACCTATTTCAATCAGCTGGCCTGGCACTTTCTTAGTTTTACCTCCCGGGGATTTATTCATTTTAATTGGGTTTGGGGTTTTAAAAGTTTTTATTATACTATATACTATATTTAATATTTATTATTCCATGTACAGTCTTGCAACCTCCTCCACCTACCTACTTATTTAATTATTTAACTGTTTTGCATGTATTTTATAACGTATTTTAGTGACTGTACACCGCCCCGAGTCCCTTTCGGGAGAGGAGGCGGTCTATAAATATGAATAATAAATAAATAAATAAATAAATAAATAAGGTGGAACAGGATAAGAGAAAGTAACTGAAACAGAGTGACTGATTTCCATCAACTGCTGTATATGTGTGTGTATGTGTACACAAAAACACGCACACACACACATACACGCGCACACACAATTAGAACAGCGTTCTGATTATTGGCTGAATTCTTGTGATATCATAGAATATTTACATATATTGTATCAGCATTTGTGAACCTAAACAAGGGGAAAGTTAGCATGGACCAAAACTTGAGCTCGTCCTTCTCAGTGTCAGAAAAAAAAATTTTTTTCCATAATGAACTCTCCAGTAAACGTCCTCTTTGCAAATTTACAGTTTTTTTGCGTAATTCATGGTATAATAAATGAAATAGATGGTACAATGTATATGTTGTTCCCTTATTTAGAAACTACAGGTGAAGATTTAGTTAGCTATTTTAATATACAAAGATCTTCTACTTTCCATGATATTAACATTTAATCTTTAAAGCTTGCTACTCTTTTGTAAGCTTTCTCTGTTTCTCCTTTATTTCCTTGTTCTCATTTCTTTATATTTGCTCTAGTCCGTGAACTTACATTTGTTTCTCAATAGTATACAGCAATCTCAACATGGACTATGTGCTTTTAATATATAGTTATAGAGGAGGAAACCAAACTGAATAATATGTGTTGTTGGATAATATCTTGACCCCCTTTATGATCGTCTGTATATATTGCAAAGAGGCAAAAAGCTGTGGGATGCTGCATGAATCAAGGATGCCCACTGGAGGAGAGAATGCTTTGTAGTTGTCATTGTTTTTCTAAAAAACGAAAGAACGGAATTAGCACAGAATTACTGCGACAAAAGTTACTTCTATTAACATGTAAATATAATCTTTGTTTTGAGTCTATTTCCAACATGTTTACTAAGTATCTTGCAAAATGTTCACTTCAGGAATACATTGCCTTAAACAGAGTCTGCCAAAACGAAAAGCTGGATTAATGGCTAAATCATATGATCCAATAGCTCCTATAGCCGATGAAATAAGTGAGGAAGCTTGTCTCTTGTGTTTTGATGAATTTCAGGTAAGAAAGAATATAAGAGATACACATTCTTCTCTTCATGGAAAAAATAACATGTCTGGTAGCAATATTTTGTAATATTTTATTAACTTTCTATGCTGTAGGTGTTTTTTTTTAAATCTTTTCTCATTGAAGCATTTATTTATTCGTATGCATGGAGCAGCAAAATTTGTCACAGTTAATATGATCTTGAATGCATAAGATCTCAGCTGCATGTAGATAGCATTGTTATATCAGTGCTATCTGCCAAACTGGAATCTTTTTTTTGAAAATACGCAGTCTGGTTTATATTACACCTACATATCAATTTTAAAACATCGTGTTATCATACATTCTGCATACACAAGACACACTGTATTTCTGTATATCTAAATAAGTGTGTCTGTATATTATTAGTATGTATTGTATTTCTATGCGTACACATACATATGGACATACACATATACATGCATATATACACACACCATTCGTATTACCGTTTGTCCAATTGTCTTTCTTTTAATCATACATTTTGGAAATATTTGAGCTCCTATACTTTATCCACATTCTCATAGATTCTGACCTATGTTGCTCCAGATTAAAACTGTCAGTGTAAGTAAAGATTTAATATGTACATGTAACATTCTCAATAGTCAAAACTTCATTCGGAGTAGACATTCATAGGTTATTTATGTATTTATATTATTTTAACTTGTTTTCTTTTAAAAATAAAATGGGTTAATTAAATTCTACAAGATTTAGAAATTAAAATTATAAAGCAGCACCCATTATAACACATCTTCATGGTCTGGCCTCAGATAGATGAATGTTCCAGTTTTGGGGAATGTACAGAAAAGATCACCTAGTTGGAGAAATAATGTGGCAACTGTCATAGGATTCAGTATGGTCACTTTTAATTTGTGGACAAAACTACAAATTACTTTTTCATAAGCTAAACGTTTCTTTAAGATGAAAGAAATCGCTATGTAGAAAAGAATTGGTACCAGGAAATGCTTAACCCATTCTGTGCCCCGCGATATGGAAAAATAAATTACAAACAATGGGGGCAGGCAAATTTATAGAAGAAAATAAGAGCATAAAGCTACTCTGGCTAAGCCCTAAGAGGAAGTTGAGAAATAAAGTAAAATAAAATAAATAAATCTGCTGGGATTATTAAAAAGGGAGCATCCCAGTGGAGAGTAGCTTTTTTTTGGGGGGGGGGGAGAAACTCCCCTGCAAAATGTGTGTGTGTGTGTGTGTGTGCGTGTGTGTGTGTGTGTGAGAGAGAGAGAGAGAGAGAGAGAGAGAGAGAGAGAATGAATACTTTTGAGTCAACTTTTTGATTCCTGGCAAATGCTTGGATTAGTGCTAGTTCTAGAAGTGGTTTGCTATTGCCTCCTTCCTAAGGTTAAGACAGTGCTTCTCAATTATTTTCTGTCATGCCCCCCCTAGGAAGAAGAAAACATTTCGCGCCCCCCCCCCCGCGCGACTGTAAATAGTATAATTTGTCTATAAAATTGTTATAAGTACACCTCTGCATAACATAGCACACCGGTCTTTCCTCGTCTCCCACCGTAGTCACATGCTTTCTTTCCTCTTTCCCTCTTACTTGTCTATCCTTCCTTCCACCCTCCCTTCCTCCTTCCCTTCCTTCCTGCCTCCCTTCCAGTTCCCTCCTTCCTCTTTCCCCCTGCCTGCCTGCCTTCTTTCCTCTTTCCCTATCCTCCTATCCTTCCTTTCTCCCTCCCTCCTTCCCTGCCTCCCTTCCAGTTCCATTCTTCCCTCCTTCTTTCTGCCTCCTTCCTGCCTGCTTGCCTTCTTTCCTCTTTCCCTCTTGCTTGTCTATCCTTACTCCCTCCTCCCTTTCTTCCCTCCCTCCCTGCCAGCAGCTCCTCCAGCATCCCAGCTGGAAGCAGCAGCACAACAGTCGCCGTTACCAGGGGCGAAGGGGTGGCGGTGGCAAGATAGGGCGACCGCCGCCCCTTTGTCCCTTCCCCAACAGCGGCTGTTGCGCTTCCGCTTCCAGACGGAATGCTGGCGGTGGAGCTGCTGGCGGGGAGGCGAGCTACCTGCATAAAGACGCCGCCGAGGGCATGGCAGAATATATCCCGGCTTGAAGTGGCAGCGCTGGGGACTGCTCAGAGACTCATCAGAGCCGCGGGCTGGAGCTGTGCAAAAAGTCTGCTTGGGCTGGGGGGGGGGGAAGGGAGGGAAGCCTGGGACAGCCATGCTTCCCTCCCTCCCACCCCCGCCCGAGCAGGCTTCTTGCACAGCTCCAGCCCGCGGCTCCAATGAAAATCCACAGTCCGAAGTGCTGCCACTTCCAGGCGGGATATATTATGCCTCGCCCACGCCGCCGCCGTTGCACCCAGATGGAAAGGGAGCCTTCGCGCCCCCCTTTACGGAGCCTCGCACCCCCCCAGGGGGGCGCGCCCCACTATTTGAGAACCGCTGGGTTAAGAGAAAGTGACTGGGCCAAGGTCACCCAGCTGGCTTTTTCCCTAAAGTGGGACTAGAACTCAGTTTCCTAGTTTCTAGCCTGCGGCCTTACTCTATACAAACTGATTCTCTCCTTTTAACATTGCCATTTAAAATGTGGCATCCAGTATTCTGATTTTCTTAGAGTCCCAATTATTATGGACAGTACTGATACTTACTAGTTTTTCTTGCATTGCAGGGATAGAACAGTATATAATATTTTTGGAAGGAGAAGAAAATAGCTGTGCTCGAGCAATGAATGTATTTCTGAATTGAAGTGCATTCTTTTTTCCGTTTTTAATGAAGTATTTCCATTTCATAACTTCCCTATTCCATAAAGTCCTTTTTTAATCTTGAGGATGCATCTTTATGCTTTAAAGCTGAAAGCAGGATTTTCTGCAATTTTTAGTTGAGAGAAGAAGTTGTCAGTTTGGTTTTAGTTTGGAAGTTTAAGAAACCTAGAGCAGAGCTTTCTTTTTTGTTGGTTGGACATAGTCATAGGGAATTCTATGATATATCACTATATATATATATATATATATATATATATATATATATATATATATATATATATATATATATATATATATATATATATATATATATATATATATATATATATATATATATATATATATTCCTACTTGGCATATGAAAATTCACAGCTGGGTTAACAGTAATCAAGGTGGCACAAGGCAATCAAATGTGTTTGTTTCCTGACAGGTGATAAATCTGTTGAGGAGTTCATCATTAAAGTCCTTATAATCCCATTGTGTCCCTAGCATATCCTGCTACTGAGCTACAGACCACTTGTAAATGACCAGTAGAGAATAGGGAATATGATAAGTAGCTTGAATTAGCCAAAAGCAAATTATACCAGTCTAGCTTAATTTCCTCCTTTGATACAAAACTGGCATAGTGGGCTATGGAGATGTAGTATGTGTAATATACCTTGACTTTAAGCCTTGGATACTGTTGAATGGGTATCTGAGGTAAGCTTTACAGTGAATAGCCAGTGTGTATTAATGGGCTATCACAAAGATGAAATTCAATGAAACACAGCTTTAATGTATTATACAGATGAGTAGGTATTTCAAAGGTAGTGATGGTAGATCTGAATTTTGGGTAAACTATGCTAATAATAGAAACAACATTAGATTTTCTATTATACAAAAATCTATTATAAGAAATATACGAGCAAAATATTTCATCTTGTACTTAACAAATGCAAAGATAAAAAAATAATTTATGCCACAATGGCTATCAAGATTCATTGTCTTGATTTTTAAAAAGCTTTTTTTCTCACACGTTTTTGGAGATGAAAATTTGAAATCTTTAGAATTTACCTTAAATTTCCCCTTGGTATTCACCATATTTTTATAACTTTTATTTATAGTTGAATTTACTCTAGAAGAAGCTCCTTGTTTAGCCCTCTTTTCCCATGTCTAAGACAATTATTCCTATAAAATTCTTTACTTAAAAGTTTAGCTTTGCTTTCTTTTACTATTTTCTTGCAGCAACAAGTATCACACTACACATTATACAACCTCTCTCATCATCTTAGAAATAACTCCTCTATGTATTTTTCTCATCTACAGCATTTTCATTCTTATTCTTACACCTTGCAGATTTTCCATACTTTCTATTAATATAGACACTTCTGTTGTACTCTGTAACATGATTCTTTTAACTTTATTTCCTTTTATTCACCTTCCATTCATTTTGTTGCTAAATTAATCTATCTCCTAATACTTTTTTCCATAAACCATTCAAACATTCTCTTCTAGTTCCTCAGCTCAATTCAGCTTAACACAGCTCAACTCAGGTCTTCTTCGCCTCCCTTCCCTCCTCTCCCCTCCCCTCCACCATATGTCTCACATTCACAACCTGAATGTGGAGTTCACCAAAGAATATCCATTACTACTTACATCTCTGAATGGCTCAATCATTTTACTTTCTCATCTAATTTTCATCCATTATTCACGTTACCCAACAAAATAAATTTTCCACTGAATCACATTCACACAGACTGTTGCAGATTTTCCCCTAAAACCTATCCCTATTTTTCCCTTATCACTTTTTATTGGAGTGTTAAGTTCCAACTAACAACCTATGGTTTCCTACTTTCATATGCATTCACCTTAATTTACATCACATTAATTCATTTTGCACATATATTTAGCCCTTTCATTCATAATTAAATACATCCTGAACTTTTTAAATGTATTCATAAACTTCACTTTAAAAGAACAGGCCACCATTACTCAAACTTATTATTTTCCTCACAGTTTCACAGACACACAATGTATCTATTTCCTCTTTTTAAAAAAAAAAAATACTACAGTAGATCCCTGTCCTAAATGACTTGAAGCTTCATTAAACTTTGCATTATTTAAAAGTAGCATAAGATACAACTGTTCTGTTCCCCAGCTGTTCTGTCTTCCCACTAATGCCACATTGGGTGCCTCAGTTGAATAGTTGTGGAGTATTGCCTCACTTTTCAGATTCTGCAGTTCAGCAAACTAGTATTTTTGTGATACTTTTCTTTCATTGGTTTGAGACCAAAACACGATGCTTCACTTTCCATAGTTAGATTAGATTAGATTATCAGAGTTGGGTGGGACCTTGTAGGTCATCTAGTCCAACCCCCCGCCCAAGCAGGAGACCCTACACCATTCCTGACAAATGGCAGTCCAATCTCTTCCTGAAAGCCTCCAGGGATTAAGCTCCCACAAAAGTTGATTTTCCTCGAATGTGGAGTTCTGGATTCCCAGTTGCCTTTAACAGTATTTGTTGTTGGATACGGTAAGATATTCTGAAAATGCATTCAAAAGCATTTACAGTATTTATTTACTAGTTTGTTGTTGATAACTTTGTTAAGTGTGGCTTCCTTCTATGATATTAGGTTGCTCAAACAAAAACAAAAAAAGAGATTTGTGCATTTGGACCTGCTGTGGATTTCTTCTTAAAATTTGTCCTTTGCCAAATCTGAAGCTTTGAGTTTGCTTGGGCTGAAGGCAATTGTCTAGCCTCTAGAGCAGTGTTTCTCAAACTTGGTGACTTTAAGTCCTGTGGACTTCAACTCCCAGAATCCCCCGGGGGATTCTGGGAGTTGAAGTCCACAGGACTTAAAGTCACCAAGTTTGAGAAACACTGCTCTAGAGTAAAGCAGTAATGCCATAGTTAGTCCAAAAATGCCCCTCCTAAGGTGCTTTCTTTCAAAAGGCAACTAGACAAAAAGTCCAGTTTTCATTTGAAAGAAAACACTTTTGGGACAACCATGACCTGGATGACTGAGAAACTCCATAGACATTTTCACCTTTCTAGATTCAAAAAAGAGAAGCAGAGCTGCAGTTTTATAGCAGAAACTGAGTGACTGGCTGGTGCTTTTGGTATCATCCCTCCACACACACATACCACCCTCTCTTCCCAATCTCCAAACAGGCTTATCTTTAAATAAGCAAAAAGAAGAACAAATTCTTGATTTAGCATATGAAATCCCCATGGGCACTTTTTAACATAAAATGGTACACAGCCTTCTGGCAAGGTTATGGGGGCTGATGGTTCTGTGCCAACCTTCAGTTCACATTATGCACGTCTGTCATTTCAGATGTGAAACTCTGAGAAAAGCAAGGTCATCCAGCTGCTTATGGACCAACTGGAAGTCCTCCTTTTGGTTACACTGCCTTAGTCTGATGTCACGTTCTATATCTCTACTTTAAAAAAAAACCCAGGCATTTCAGACATGAAATAACTTTATTTTCATATAAATAGCAAAAGAGTGGTTGGTCTTGGGATCCAGGATACTTGTAAAGAGTAAAGTAATATTGTTATATACTGTAGGCAGTGCTTGTAAGACAAGCCAAGAAAACAATTTTAAATACTTAGTAAGAACAAGTTTCATTAAATGCAGGAGGACCTTCTGAGTAAAACATGTCTAAGATTGTACTGTTACACTCCTGGTTTTGTGATAACACTAATTACTTAAACATACTTATATTTACTATTCATCCCAAGAAATTGTACCAATCAGAGGATAACTGGG
Organism: Natrix helvetica; assembly: GCF_964273705.1. Taxonomy (NCBI): domain Eukaryota; kingdom Metazoa; phylum Chordata; class Lepidosauria; order Squamata; family Natricidae; genus Natrix; species Natrix helvetica. Next base: position 185,972,290 of record NC_138552.1, read on the forward strand.
GATCAGGTACTTAGACACACGCATTATTTAGATTTTTTTTAAAAAAAACTTATGTGAGAAGAAAGCAGCTCTAGGTCATACAAATCTTTTCTCTTAAATGCAAATGAAATTTCACCATTCTCTCCATTAGCAGACATCTCTTATTGGTAATTTGTATTCTTTTCTTTTGTTCACATCCATAATGAATGCTGAGCACAGGCAGAACCTGAGCTTTGAGATGCTTTCACTTTTGTCTTCCTCTCCAAAGCTACAGAGGATCAAAAGGACCTAAATTGGCATTAAATATACCAAATGACTCTTGCTTTTTTAAAAATTATGTAACTTTAAAAAATAATCACTTTTGGTAGACAAGTAGATTTAAATTCTGCAAGAGCAAAAGACCAACTACGTCCTCGTTGTATTTTCTCCGGTCATAATTTTTTCTCTATTTAATGTTCCTAGCTGCTATGCTTTATCGGAAATGTTCCTTTGGGAAATTAAATATGTCCTGTTCCGTATAGTTTTCTATTTCTCAAGCGGAAGACTCTTTTTTTCTTCCTCCTGTCTTATTTTACCTGTTTTAGAGGTCTCATCAAAATGAATACCTGCTTTTAGTTACCCAATGCCTTTCTGATTTTGATTTTGATTTTGATTTTGTTTCTTATTGACAGGCTCAAAGACACTAAGTTTCGATTTGTTAGATTGCATTTTTCTTCACTGCCTCTCTACACTTGTAGTTGCCTGCCTGCTCATTTTAAGAAAATAGTCAATTACCTAAAAGATGTATAACTTGATTTAGGTAGAGCAGTTTCCAAAGGCAGAAGCATGGAAGAACACTGTGTGTGGAAGTCTCCTAGGTGTAGAGTGGGAATAGTTGTGAGGTTTGGAGTGGGAATATTTTTTCTCAGCCTGTTTTATCATGTTCCTCTTTTATATTGGTAGTATTCATCTGCTGGGAATTTACATATTTAAGTGAAGTTCTGCATATAATAAAATTAGTGTCTTTAGCACAGCTGTAATGATTTGAGGAACAATAAGTGGGGAAGTGAAAATCCTCAGACAAAAGTTTCTTTTTGTCATGAATTGTTGCTCCCCCTTCTTCATTTAAGAGAGAGAGAGTGTGTGTGTGTCTGTATGAGAGAGAATGATTTGTGTCTGTGAAGGTTAGAAGAGGCTGACTGTGCTGGAACTGACTGCAGTGCCTTTTTGATTATTCATGGACAGTAATAGAAGGCACTTAAAAAGAACAATGAAATTGCTTATTTTTTTGTGATGGGCCATCTGTTGAATTGTTTTGTGTAACAATCGCACAATAGTATCTATGTCATATCATTCTATTTTCAACAGCAGCTGATGATGTATACTTGGCCACTTGTCCTATTTTCTAAAAGTCCCATGACCATTTAAAGTCACCTCTGTGAACCTTTTCTGGAAAGGTAATAGAAATGTAGAGCAGCTGGTGTGTATTTTCTTTCCCGATCTTCTGGCAGGTTTGTGTATTTGTAAGTGTTTCAAACTAAGGGGCTTTTAAAATCTTAAATCTCTTCTTTCCCAACTGGAGTTTTAGAATGAAAGTTAACCAGAATTGTTTAGCAATCTGGAATAAAGACTTGTCTTGAGAAAAGATTGCTACATACTCCCTGCTTATTATGTCCCGTCCCACCCACATTTTTTCTTCAAGTGGCAACATAGAATCTTTTGCCTTTGAACCAACAAACCTGACTAAAAAACAAGACAGAAAATAAAAGCCCTCAAAGCAAATTGGATGCAGCTTTGTCAATTGTACAAGTCAAGATCTGCTTTTGACAATAATAGCATTGTCTTCTTCAGGTCACAGATATCGCTGACGCTATGATTCTCAAACAGCTTTTTGAAAACCTGTTCCAAAACGGTGTCATCGTTGTAGCCACATCAAACAGGCCACCAGAAGGTAATAATGAACAATATGCTGATCCTGTTTTTTTTAATGAACGTACAATTAAGTTATCTTAAATGGACTGTGCGTGTGATCTGTCTCTTTTACCGTGTTTGCACTTTTAAGTCTTAAGATCTAACTCTATGTCATACGTTAAATTCTTTCGTGGTTTCTATTAAAAGTAATAAAATTAAATGATATCAATGTGCATTGAGTGGGATCTAAAGTAGTCAGTTATAGATAGAAGAACTGCACTCTCAGAAAGATGTTTTCTGTTAGCATTGTTCTCCTTTTCTGAATGAAAGTCCCTTCAGTTAAGGCAAATTCAACTACTCTTTCCTTAAAGCATTGAAGAACCAATTGTCCTTTGAAACAAAAAGGTAAGAAATAGAAGTAGCAGGGCAGGGGAGTTAGAGGAAGGACAACACAGTTAATGGTATGTAGCTTCTCCCTGTACAAAGGGGAAGGAAAGTGTGTATTGCCCTTCACTCCTTAAAAGACATATAATTAATATAAAATAGGAAAAAGTAAATTATGCTACAAAAATAGCACAGTGAATGCAAAGCGTTATAGAATATGTAATCTGAAGTCAATAATATTTATTCCAAAGCAAGTACACAGAAAGACACATAATGTGTGGGTATTTATATATTTAGATATGTTTTGTAAGTTGCCTCCGATCACAGCTATAAGCTGCTTGAGCCATTCACAATAATAGCCAGTGAGAATGCAAGAGGAAATAACACCACCATTTAACGTTTTGCATTTTTCTCATTAGGGATTATGCTTTCAACAGTCCAGTCCACTTCAGTTCATGAAATATTATACCATAAAATATTGTTTAGTATTTAAGATGATGCAAAACTATCATCTTAACGTAGTGTTCTGTTTGTTGATGGTTAGAGTGGGATGGGAACCCGTGTCCTTTCAAATGTTATTAAAATACTATTTCCAGCATACAGATAATTGAACTACTTATTCAACTACACTTTGAAGTTATAATGGTGCTGAATGAGTGATAGGTACGACCGGTTCTCAAGGTTCCAGCCATTCCAGAACCCTTGCAGTCACGTGATTGCAAGTTGGATGCTTGGCAATCAGCTGTCGCGATGGTTGCAGCATCCTGTAGTGACATGACCACATTTGTGACTTCCCTGTCCACTTCCCACAAGCAAAGTCAATGATTCCCCACAATCCTGGGCATCTCATGCCTTGTAGGATACGTCGTGGCTAGCAAGTTATGCTTATGCAGTGCCGGAGCACCACCTGTGCCCTCTCTTTCACCTGGAAGTAGCCATCTCTGTGCTCACGCTGCACTGACCATCTGCATACCATCCCATGCCCGGCAGTGATACCCACCCTCCCAACCCGGCCATGCCTGTACTATGGCCTGCACTTAGCTGCCTGCTAATCTGCTTGAAAACCACCCTGGAATTGTGACTTCTGCTAGCTTTCCCATTGCTTTTTCTCATTTGAAGCCAGCCAGAAGTTGTGAGGAGGTCCTCTCTTAACAACCATGATCCTTGCTTAACAACGACAATGGAGAGTGCTAGGATTGCTTTCACTAAGTGGTGAGGTTACGTGATGTCACACTTTACAATTGCATCGCTTAGCGGTGGAAATTCTGGACCCAGTTACCATTATTAAGTGAGGGCCACCTGTACCTCTGTTTTGATCTTGCTGATTCGGGTTGTCGGAATCTGAAGAGCTTGCCACTGAACAAGCTAAACCAATTACCACAGTGTTTCCCCAAAAATAAGACAGGATCTTATTTTCTTTTGAACCCCCCCCCCCCCCGAAACTTGGCCTTATTTTCGGGAAAGTCTTATTATTTTTGAATTTCAGGAGGCGGCAAGCGTAGTCACCTCATGGCTGCTGCTATGTTGTAATATTTTCGGGGAAGGCTTATTTTTGGGGGAGGTCTTATTTTAGCACATGCACTCAAAAGCCCGATTGGGCTTATTATCCAGGGAGGTCTTATTTTCAGGGAAGCAGGATAATGCTAAATATATTTGTAAAGTCAACAGTTGCTACGCATCGCTGGGTGGATTGAAAACCCTACTGGCCAAACAGATTTTATGTAGTATGTTATTCTGCCTGTTTTTTTTTAGCCTGTATAGTTCTTCTGTCTTAACTAGACCTATTTCAAAATCTTAGAAATATTTGTATTTACAGTTTATGTTTCAACTTTGTATGCCATTCTTAAAAGCATAGTTTAGTAATTGAGACCAGTCATTAAAAATAAAATGATGTATTATCTTCATCAAACTGAATTATAACATGTGTGTAATTATATACATTGAATTGTGCTTTGAACATAAACAAGAATTATAATAGTTGCTGAAGAATTGGCATACAGTAATGTGACCCTAGTACTTCATTTCTGCCAAGTGACAATGCTGCTCTTTTCTGTCTATATGCTTCTAAAACTCATGTGTAAATCTGTTTTATCACTCGGCAAAACTTTTTCAACCCAGATACCTCAAACGGGCTTGCTTACGAAGTGTGTCTAAAATCTGGGGATCCGTGACTCCTGTGGAATTCAAATTTGATATATTAAAAAAACATTTTATGACATAAAATTACCATTCAGAATTTTATGACATAATGCAAAAGTCATAAAACATTTCCTGTAGTCAATTCCCAATGTTTGACTGTACTCTACAGTTCAACATGGTCTACTTTCAAGGCAGACTCATCTTGGAAATGTTGAATTTTGAAGAATTTTTCCAGTCCATTAGCAGCTCTTGTCATTGTGGAAGGCATTGAGGAATCAGATAATTCTGAAATGATGACCCAATGAGTCACGGCCATGCAAGTGTGGCTGGCCAGCTAAACTTGTTACACTCTAATGAATGCAGCCCTAGATATTTTATATTTTTATAAAATCAAGAGCAAAACCCAAAAGCTGTGGAAAGGCTCAGATTTTTATTTAATTATTTGTATCTCGTTTTTATTATTTTTATAAATAATTTTTAACCAAATGATAATAGTGACGAGTATCAAAGAATACTCTTGAAAACCTGAAGTTGCAAGACATAGAAATGGAGTCAGGAAACACCTGAAAATTGCAAACTTGGGTGAGAAGCAAAGGCTGACCATCAGTGGCTTAAAGAGTTTCCTTCCCTGCCATTATTATTTTTTTCCTAGCACTCATTATTACTTCTGTCTTCCCTGGAGCCATGTTTATAAAAACTTGATATTAGAAAAGTGTTCTGACCCCCCTTCTTCCCTCGCCAACACAGAATACACTCCAGACCAAAACTACTTCAACAGGATTTATTGCACCGACAGACAGACAGATCCTTGGCAGCAATCCACCACGACAAGACTCTCAGAAACCTCCGATACAGAGACACAATAGCAGCTGTCCAGCATGCTAAGCTTCCAAGACAGAACTTTCCGAATAGTTCCTTTGTTGACTTCTGCAAAGGGCGTATGCTCAATCAATCCTTTTATAGACTGAAGGGGAGTCTACTTATCAGCAGCTGAGAGCAATTACTGCCGGTAATTGCGCCCTTGCTCCTTGCGCCTGTGGGCGCGGCGATAATGGGCATCTAAGAACTCCCTGCTTATGTCTGAGTCACTGTCCCATGACTCCTCCACACTGCTCCAAGGCATGGCATCAGGAGCCCCCCTCCTTTGGCTCTCACCGCTGCTCCATGCCTCAGGCGCCTCCTGGTGGCCGACCAGACTCTCCGATCCCTGCTCAGAGTCAGAATCCTGCCCAGGGTCCTCCAGAGCCGACTCATAGGGACCCTCACTCTTGGAGTCTGGTGGCAGCTCCAACGGCTCCTGCTGGACCACAACAGAAAAGTATCAGAATTGCACACTGAATGTCAAAGGACAAAAGAGACATAAAGATCCTCCAAATTCCCTACATTATTTTTCTTGGGATCACATAAGGTTACTAATGAATTAAAATTATGTTTAGTATCAATATATTTATTGCTCTGGATACCGAACTATTGAAACCACTGTCTTTTCCAACTACTTGTACAGACACAAGGAAGAATTTAAATGTAGTAATCAGCCCTAAACAATCCTCTATGTCAGTGATGACAAACCTTTTTTGGCTGCCATGCCAAAAGCAGGGGGAGCACAGGGGGGTTGTGTGCTGGTGTGCCGCACTCATAATGCTATGTGCATGCCCCCCCCAGCGCACGTGCATGTGCACGATCAGCGATTACCCCCCCCCACTTTTGCTGTGGTTTTTTTGCCTTCCCCAGGCTCCATAGTCTTTCTAGAAGCCTGGGGACGGCAAAACAGCCTCCCCTCCCTCCCCCCTAGACACTCCGGAGGCCTCAGGAACTTCCCTAAAGCCTCCGAAGGGCAAAAAACGGACCAGGAAGTTCAGGAATGGTGACTTCTGGTTTGTCCGTAGGGCTGATTTTTGACCTTTGGAGCCTTTAGGGACCTTCATGAGGCTTTCCTGAACGCTCCAGAGGGCGAAAAATGGACCTACGGACAAAACGGAAGTCTGGGTTCCCCGTAGGGCCAATTTTTGACCTCTGGAATCTTCAGAAGGCTTCCCTGAAGGCTCCGGAGGGCAAAACCAGCCCTACGAGCAAACCATAAGTGACTTCTGGGTTCCCCAAAGGGCCGATTTTCGACCTCCAGAGCATTCAGGGGCCTTCAGGAGGCTTCCCTGAAGGCTCCGGAGTGCAAAACCGGCCCTACAAGCAAACCATAAGTGACTTCCAGGTTCCCCATAGGGCCGATTTTCGACCTCCAGAGCATTCAGGGGCCTTCAGGAGACTTCCCTGAAGGCTCCGGAGGACAAAACCGGCCCTACGATCAAACCATAAGTGATTTCCGGGTTCCCCATAGGGCCGATTTTCGACCTCCAGAGCCTTCAGGGAAGCCTTCAGGGAAGCCTCCAGAGGGCGAAAAACGGCCTCAAAAGAAGGCCGAAGTCAGCTGGTCAGCGTTCCCATGCGCTCTGGCCAGCTGACAGGGCATCGCCTTGCTTGCCCTGACAAATGGCTCCGCATGCCACCTGTGCGATAGGTTCGTCATCACGGCTCTATGTGATTTGTATTTAGAGCTGGATTATAAAATATCCTTTTATCAGGATGCTTAATTGATTCAAATTTAATATATATCCCCAAATTTCTATTCCAGAAGTTAACATGGCTATCAAATCCCTGAGAATACAGGTTGTACTTGATTCAAGACTGGTGGCTTAGTGACTATTCATAGTGACGATGGGCCTCCCTGGAGATACTTACGACCCAGTTCCGAAGTGCCAGTAATCCCTCCCTCACAGTCACATGACTGCGCATTGGGTGCTCAGGAGTCAGCCCATGTTTAATGGCCATTTGCAGCGTCCCATGATCATGTGATTGCAATTCACAACAGTTTTGCTGTAAATCAGCATTAATGTCCATTTTCCATGAAAACTGGCCCATAATGAACAATGGGTTGACTTTATAACCACAGTGTTTTCTTAACAACCATCACAAAAAAGGTCATAAAATCAGGTTGGTGATGTGGGTGAGCCACTTTATCATCATCATGCCTAACGACCATGATAGGTAGACTCCATTCTGGTCATAAGTAGAGGACTACCTGCAGTAAGTAGCTGTGTAATTTCCCTTTTTTGTTCCTTTGATTTTTATTGGCCAGTTTGAATTACTTGTATTTTTCCGTGGGATTGCAGATAAGATCTACAAAGTGTATTTTATATTTTATTATTTCCCGTTCCAATTTGCCTTTTTGGTCTATTTATTCTTATAGTAATGTTTGGTCTTTGGGATGTTTGGTTGGAGGACACAACCACGTTTAAATATACCAAGAATTGCTTGGTTGGAAAAGTTGTTTTATATGTCCTGTGTGTGGATGCTGGCTGCATCTGTAATAGCAACTTGGTAATTTTGTCTCCACCACAAGGCACGGGTAGAGACAGATGCCTTGGATGGAGACATAATTGCCCAACTTGCTTTTTGAATGCCAAAGATTGTGCTATTACAATGCTGCATGCCATTTTAATTATTTATTTGTTTGTAGCATTTTTGCAAAAAAAAATGCTACAAAATAAGCAAATGATAAGAATGTACAGTAAATAAAATTACATTTTCTCCTTTTTAAGAAAATTTGCTGTGTACTTTGTCGAAACAGTAACTTTTATTTTCTTGTATGTGACAGTATCTCCCTATCCATCTCTGATACATTTATAGTATTAGCAATTGTATTGAAGTTGATACAATGCTTCTGCTGTTAATTATATCATTTTTTAGATTGGAGGGAAATTAACAATGTATTTTTGTTTTTGGTCCTTGATCATGAGCAATATAATAATAGAGAATTTTAGGAAAAGGATATAGCAAAGATAACACAATATCTTTTCTTTCAGATCTTTATAAAAATGGGCTCCAGAGAGTTAACTTTGTGCCATTTATTGCTGTACTAAAGGTAATAAATATATTTTAAATTATTATTATTAAAAAGTTATTAAGCATTAGGGAAAATATATAAGCAAGCATGAAAAACCCAGAAGAAGGAATAAAAAGTAAAATATAGATGAATAAAGGAGAAGCTATAATAGAGATAAAATTTTCAAGTTTAACATTGCTAGTAAATAATTGAATGTATTATATCACTTTAGCAGAGTAAAAATCACTATTATATTTTAAACCAAAAATGAATATCAATAATTGTGTATGTATGAATCATAATTTCAGTCCATTTTATTAAATCTTGTATTTTTGATATCTTGTAAAACAAAAATATAAATTTTATACATTGAGAAATCCACATTTTTAATGTAGTATAAATCCGTGTATTACTTTTAAAAGGGGATGTTAATTTAGACATAAATGTGTATTTCCATAACTTAGTAAGCCATTTTTCCTTAGATGGAATCAGATGATCTTTCTGGTAAAAATAACATGATACCCTTGAAACATTTATTTTTGTTAACATGGCATTGTTTTTGCTTTTTCATATTTTTGTTGGAGAACTAACTTTTAAAAAGTTACTATAGTGAATATGGTTCCCTAAATCCATGTTTTCTTGTTAAATGCAAAAGAAGCAAGGGGGAAAGTATTTATATAACTGTGGGGTTGCATGGCTACATTGTGGCTTCCCAAATTTCATTGGCTTTTTCTGTGTTTAAAAAGACTACCAGGAAGAGAAGGGGGAAAATACACCAGAACAGATAGAGATAGTCCTCAACTTACAACCATTCGTTTTAGTGACCATTACGACCCTTGCAGCATCCTCATGGTCATGTGATCAAAATCTTGAAGCTTGGCAACTGGCATGTATTGATGACGTGATGCAGTGTCCTGGTATCATGTGGCCACCTTTTTTGACCTTCTGACAAACAAAGTCATTGGGGAAGCCAGATTCACTTAAGAACCATGTTACTAATTAACAACTGTGGTGATTCACTTAACAATTGTGTTAAGAAAGGTAAAATGGGACAAAACTCACTTAACAACAGATATTTTAGTTTGGTTGTGGTTGCAAGTCAAGAACTATCTACATTCACTTTTAATTCATTTAATTGAGGCCTCATAAAAATTCAGGGCAAACTCAACAGGGTATCACAGTGGTTTAAGAGACCTTGCATTGGATTCTTTTCTTACTGATTGCTGGTACGTAGTACAATAATTTAGTATTTCAGTACAGTAGTGGGGAAAAATTTTTTTTTCCACCTCTGATAGTCAGTAATGTGCCTATGAAATATGTATATCTGTATTATGTATGTTTATGTAGGTATGTATCAGTGGTGGGTTGCAGGGGGTACGCCCCAGTACGGGCATACCGAAGCCAGCGTGGAGCATTGGATACCGTTCCGGTACGGTGTTCCAGAGGACCCACCCGCCCGCCCTTACTTCTAACCGTCCTTTTACATCTTCAGTACTTCCATGCACGCGCACAGCGCGTACAGTGCCTGAGCAATACTCCGCTGAGCAGCTGGAGTGTCACGGAGGCTTGCAGAAGCGCCAAGACGCATGCGTGCGGGCTGTGCGTCCACGTGGACGTCGGAAAGCCTGTTCCAACCGTACCGGTTGGAACAGAATCTGCAACCCACCATTGGTATGTATATGTGTACAATTATTTTGATCAATACAAAAAACATCAGTAAATACTATTATATAGGAAATGCATTGCATTTATATATTTAAATCCTGTCTTTGAAACTTAATGAAATTTTAAAATGCTTGATTGAATCATCTCCATATAAAATAAGCAATTAAAGGGATAATATTTTTAAATAAGTCTGTAGCTTTTCTTACAGTCGAAGTAATCAGCAGCACATGATTTCTATGGAAAATATAAACTCATAAAATTGCGTAGAAGATGCTAAAGTCTGCAAATGTGAAACCACTTTTGTATTAACTGAAATCAGTAGGGCATCTTTTTTCTGTGTTAGCATATTATTTCAATTGTCATCTTTCATTTGTGGGACCCAAAAATGATTTCTGTTTTTTTTCCCCTTTAAATTTCATGTTTTGTGGTTCTGTATAGTGACCTAATTTCACTTCAGCTCTGACTATTCTTGAACTTCTCCTACATCTCTTATTATTGTTTAAGTAGTAGTATTGCAGCTGCATATTTTCCTGGAAATCAGATGTACTTCATTTTATGAAACTTGTCTTTGAATAAATTTTAGATTAGGTTATTGGCTTGTTTACAACAGTGCTGGCTTTATCCCTGCTAAATTATTATTTGTATGGTCTCAAACTTGTTAGTGATAATAAGTATATTTAACTACTATTCTGTTGGGTCAAGAATGGTTTTCTCTACAGCCTGGCAAATTCTGAGCCATTTGAGGGCAAAATCGCATCTTTTAGCACCAGTGTGAAAATATAAAATGTTTCTGATGTGTTCTGCCTTTGTCGGGCCACCTGTGTAAGGCTGAACAAATTTGTTTCTTCTGATTTCTTTAAAAAAGTCATTCTGGTGATTAAACTGATTTGTCAGTTAATTCTGTTCTAAGGCGGCGATAGCCTAGTAGCTTTCAGTACGCTGAATAGTTTAAAGTTGCTTTTGTGGTCAGTGTCAGCACCCTGACCTCTGCTAAGCTGTCACCTGAGTCAGAATTCCTGGGATTAAGTCTTTGATATTGTGATGTCTTCACTTATCTATTGACTTTTTCAGTGCTGAAGATGTTAGGCCTTTTGATTTCTTTCTTAGTGCGAAGCCAAGCAAGTCTTCAATAGAAGTCTTTCTTTCCCAAGCTGTGGCAGTTGTAGACTCCGTCTTTCTCTTTTCTCTGTATTAATTAAATGGATTACTTTTGGGATATACAATGCAGTTCCGTTGTTGGGAATCCCTGGGCTTAATATAATAAAAAAAAAGAGGCTCTGTGTGTCTATACACATGCAGGCATACACTCATGAATATAATAAAATGTTAGAATAGGTTTGGACTTAGATCCACGTTCACTACATAGCTCTGTTCTGTGACTGCTTTTAATGTGATCTCTTCTGAAGCATTTTGTCTGAAAGCATCTATGCTTTAGCCTACAAAATTAGAACTTAAGACTTTCGTTTGCTCCTCTTAAAGGTTTCCTATAGAATGGGACTCAAGAGTACACTGAATGCATTTATTCATTTTGTCTCTTCTAGAACCACAACACAAATTCAATATTCAAGAACCAGGCAACAGTTATTAAAACATTTGGATTCAATGAAGTTATTTTGAAACTATAGAAAAGTAAATTGCGTCTGTATGTAAGTGCCAATTATTTTTCCCAGGCCATTGTTTGACCGTTCTTCATTTTTCAAAACAAATTATCACCTAATGTTAAAATAATTGCGGCAAACTCTTAACATTCTCTTCCCTTTTTATTGTAATATTAATGACTCTTTTAATCCTGCTGCAGCAAATTAACTCTTTGGTTCAAACAAGTTACGCACATTTTGGAACAGCTACCTAATAGTGTTTTCTTCAGGTATTGGGATGTTTGCTTAATTAGCATATGGCACTTCTCTTTGCTTGTAGTACAATATGAAATAAAGCTGAGCCCCATCTTTCTGTGTAGCCCATTCCCCAAAGTCTCAGCTAGTTAATAAAGTTTGTAAGGGATTTATCACAGGCTCCAGGAAGGTCCACAGAGAAGAACATTAATCCAATAAACATTTCATTGAGCTCATGAAAAGAAAGCATCAGGAGAAGAGAAGCTCCTGAAGAAGAAAAGCCTATCATTGGCAATTTTCTTCATGCAGAATTGTTAGAAATTTGCCAGATTAAGAAAAGGAGTCTTCAAATTTAGCAGCTAAATTGTGTTAAGAAGAATGGGAATAGTTTGAACCTTACGTGGTGAATATTCAAAAAAAGCCACAACTGTTTTCTTCAAAGACTTACTGTGGAGCTGGATGGACAGGGCAAGAGGAGGTTGTGAGAAACCCAAATAGCAAATAACGGTGGTTGAAAGTTGAGGGAGGGGGGGAGGAATAGATAATTAGATATAATTAGTGTGTATGAATTGTTGTCTCCCTGCCCTTGGCTTGAATAAATTTGGAAGGAACAAATCCAAGTGGCAAAACTGCTTTGATGTAAGAGGAGTCATTGTGGCTTGGCAGCATAAAGGCAGTGTTTTATACTTCTTTTATAATGGTTGTGATACAGAAAGGCTGAATGCACTGTGCACCCCCCAACAGCTCCCCCCAGTCTGCTTTACAGCAAAGACTTTTGGATTCCCTTGAAACAAAATGCAGCAGAAGTTTTTAGTTGTGGGTAATGAGGTACTGGACCTCATCAGAGTTAGGCATAAGCCATCCTTAGCCTTTGCTTAGATCTTAATCACTTTTGTATTGTGGGAAAGCTAGTTTCAAAAATCAACACGTCTTTCTTCATTTTTTTTTCCACCCTTCCTATTTGAATCTTTGGCAAAAGGAAAGACCAATGCAGAAAAGTGCAAATCCAAGTTTAAAGAGTGGAAATCTAGTGAGAATATTTCATTCTAAGTAGAAGTACAGCAGAATAGTGTATTTACATACCGGTATTTATATCTTTTTAATGTCCGACGGTTTTATTCTAACACGCTATTTACCGTTTTCACTTCTACTTATTTGAATAATGTTAAGAAATCTGAAAATATATTTCTATTTTCTCCTTGTGTGACAAATGTGAATACTTTTATGGCTAATTCAAAATATCCCATCAAAGATCAAGATTTGATTTACATGTTGTACCTGAACAAAAAAAAAGTCCCAAGAAATCTTGAAAAAACAAACTGCCTTATAGCTGAATTTTTTTGTTTTTTTTTACATTGCAAATTTTATCATCTTTGTCAATATATTAATTGCTATAATATATGCCTCTACGTGGGAACAATTAGCAAAATATCCAATTAGAATTAGAAACTAATTCAGAAGCTAAATGTATTCAGCTGAGATTCCAGAGAACAATACTGTTTTGGAAAAGAAACCTTGTTCATTTTGTACCGATCTGTATTATTTTAAAATATAAGGAATAAATCGTAAAATTGTTTAAACAATAGTTCAAGCAATTTGAAAACTTTCTGCAAATATCAAGAAATGCCAATATGATTTAATTAGTCCATAGAGGACTCATTCTTTTTCATTTTGTCATCAAACTCTGCAACTTAGCAAACAGAGTCATCAGATTGCTGTGTATCTTAGCTCAAAGATTTAATCCATTTAGGATGTCTTGTTAGATTTCTGGTATTCAAAGATATAGAACTAAACAGTTACGTTAAGGAATGCCATGGGTTTTTCAGCATGCTTCAGAGTTGCTGTTATTAGGAAAAGGAACCGAGTGTTTAATTTAACCCTTTGAGGGCTTATTATATAGAACAAGTAGCCTTTTGTACTCAAGTTGTACACTCTGAAAAAAGCAACACCTGAATATCTCTGAAGCTTGGATAATTATGCTCAATTGTGTTTTTGCTGGTATAGGTCACAGGAAATTCACTTGGGGTAGAGTCTGTACAAAGCTAAGATATATGCAGATTTTCTGTTGTTGGATTGTGTAAAAATTATTTACTGTTAATACTTGCATAAAGGTTAGAAAGGTTGATGAAGTGATATTTAGTATTGCTTTACTATTCACTGTGTGTCAGGATGTAATTATGACTGATTCATGGAACTGTCTTCCGAACGAACCATCTTTATTAAAATGCTGATCAAGATAAGAGCTGACAGTAATAAAGAATAGAACATTTTAGTCTTGTTGCTTTTCAGTGATTGCTAATTACCCTAGAGGTCATGTATAGTGCCTGGGAGGATTCATTGACATTATTTTCTTTTAAGTCTGCTGTTTGAACAACATCAGAACATGAAGACAAAGACTAAGTGCACATTGAACAATAGTTTGACCAAGTTTTTTATTTCACAAAATGCTGGATGATTCTTCTTTTTCTGTTTTTTTTTTTTTTTGTTACAGAGATATATGTTCTCCTGAGAAGGGAAAAATCTTTATTTTAAAGAACTTTTACCTTAATTATATCCATCACAGTCATCACAAGGTCAAATGCATGAGGAGGAAACAATATATTGCTACTCTCCTATTGTTTGCTATGAGCAAAGCATAACATAATCTTTTTCCTGTGACTTTGGTTATCACATAAATCAGAATCTTTGGTCTTTTGATTAGATTAAAAGATGCATTTTACCTCACAACATACACTCAAGCTGAGCTTTTGCACAGCGTATGCTATGTGTAGGATTGTGTGACCACCAGTTATATTTTAAGTCCAAAAGAAAGAGATGACTTAAGAAAGATTTTCAGGAGTTAGATTAATTGGTAAAAGATATGAAGGGTGAGCAATGAAGCAAACAGTGGATTAGATTAGCGAGCACAAAATATGAAGGGAAACAGAAGGAATCAACTGGATCCAGTGTCTTATTGCACTGTGGAAATCATCATACTTAATAGTATACTCAGGATGTACTACTTAGTGAAAGTGAGGGAGGAACAGTATTTGTAAGTCCCACTTCCTTCAGCAGTCTTCCATTCCAAGGCTTACAATTACATGATTTAAACAATTCTTGTGATAGAAAAAACTTTTTTGTTTACAATAGAATTTTGTTGGATTTTATCCAACTTGTTTGGTCAGAAATACTTAAAATTCAGGAAGTATAATAGGATGTGGTTTGAATCAGCTTACTTGAATGTTTGCATGTTATTTTTAAGCAATAAGCCATATTCAAGACAATGTATAGTGTCAGAAAATAAATGGATTTTTCTCTACCCAAAACTACACTAAAAATCTAGGAATGGTTGATTATTGGAGAAAAATTCATCTCTTGACAATCATATGGCCACTAATTTTCAATCACTTACGATAAACAACTTCAATGAAAATACTTTTTTTAATGATTTCCTGTTCCAAAAATCTAGCTACTGAAGCAAAACTGAGGTATCTCTGCGCTCTGCATCTAATCCAGTCATCAAGCTGACCCTTTATAAGGCCTATGAAATCTTTTCCCAAATCATATAAAAATAATTGAGTTCAAGATAGTTTCCAAGAGCACAATCTTATAACTAGAGCTACAACAGTGAATCCTGGGAATTTGAACAAGAATTTCTTAAATATCAGCCATTTATAATATAAAAATAGAATGCATTTGAAATTTAATAGCTATTGGAATCACAATTGAGCATAATGTCTTTTCTAAAGATTTTACTCTATGTAAATTGTTACTTATCAAAATTTCTGGAACCAATGTCTTGTACTCTCTTAAGATGCAGGTAGTTGTTTACATTTTCTGCTATATATTTTCATCCATTTTAATCTATAGTGTTTGTACATTATACAAACTATAATCAAGAGTATTTTGTCAACTCCTCAATGGAAATAGTTTTCCCTATAGTAGAGTGGAGAAAGTAAGAGGAAGTGCCATCATAGGAGCGAACGCCCATCTACATCAATAGGATTTCATGTGTTACCACTTCTTTAGATTAGCTGTTTTTCCAACCAGAACCAAAACTATACTTGTTGGCTTTACAGGATAGTAAATTCAGTAAATTTTATTTATTCCCATGGCATTTAATTCCAGTGTTTCTCATACATTATTCTTGATGTGTTGATTTGCATCTTACATTAAGTACAAGTTAACATTGCCCATGATCAGACGTTGGAGGAACTCTAGGACAGTATAAAATGTCAGGGGAGGAGTAGGTTCCCTTTCCTTTTCTTTTAATGAAGTTTGACAAATCTGATTTATATATTTAATGGAAAAATGTACTGCAAGATGTAAATTAAATTCTTATTTTATTTATTGCGTCATCTGTACTTTCGGTGGCTCCTTTTAGAAATCAAGCATCAGTAGTCACCATGTTTTCTAGTCTTCTCTGGAGGGTGTTTGAAAAACTGTAAAAAACATTATTGATTTTTTTCTTGAACTACAGTAGATGTGTTATTGCTGTGTTAGCACTGTTACCATGTGCTGGTTCACTTCTGGAAAACTTATCTCTGCCTACATATTTAGAGTTGCCAAGTTGGAAAAACATTGACATAGAGAATATTTATTGCAGAGTCTCAAGAACACAATCTAGAAGCTAGCAAGAGCAAGTGTGTTCATGGTAGTTATGGAAGGAATGCTATTGGATCCTTCAGGAGAAGACCTTTTTCTTGATGAATCAAGCCATTATACCACAGCACTGCAATATCTGATATATTGCAACATAAAGGAAAAGCTTTCTGTTGATGTATTTGAAAAATGTTTGTGTTTCTGCATGGTTAGTGTAACCAGGAATGTGGATTTTGTGATGGGACTTAACTCATTTTCTCCTAATGTCCCAACACATTTAACATAAATAGTCCATTGAGAGCCACTGCTATTTTATGGAGAAAAATTTCATTCAATAGCAATATTAACTTAAATACCACTGTGTTTGTTAGTCATATAACACCATTTCTACCTTTTTTAAGATGAGGGGAAAGCTTTATAAATATGTTCTGTCTTTCAAAAGAAAAGACAGGATTTTTTGGGTATGCTTGGTATGTGTGAGAGAACTTTTTAAACCATCCTAATTAAACTTCAGAATATGATTGAACGATACACATGCACATACTATGCTATGTAGAAGTAATAATCCAACCCCCAATAATTTGAATAGCTGAATAATTCATAGCCTTGAGGCTAAATGAGGTAAGAAGTCACAGTTCATATCGGTGAAACTAAAATTGTTTCTTTGGCACGACATACAGCTCTACCTTTTGACTGTGCTACCAATTCAGTGGGCTTTTAAACACTATCAGCTAAAATCATATCAAGAGTTTAATGTAAACCAACTCTGTTAGGATTGTAGCTTTGAAAATTAAGGGGGGAAAATACAAACTCCCCTTAAAAGTTCTTTAGCTGCTGATTAGGATTCCCTGATGGTGATTAGTGAGTATGGAATGCAATCATGCCTGTAGGCTTTAATCAGTCCTATGATGGAGAAGTCAGTTACCCAAAGAGAGACCCAATTAATACATGTGTTGTTTCTGTTGGGTGTATTATTTTTAAAAGTTAAAAAAAGAAGAGATGGCAGGAAGATATGCAACGAAGTACAAATCGGGGCACAAATTGAAATTTTGAAGACTATACCAGCTTTTTATTTAGAAAATAATGTTTGATATTATACTTCTTTTACTGTTTTGGTAATAAACATAGAGTCCCAGTGTCAGCTGTTATTTTTAAAAGTATAAACATTCCATATATGCTTTTGCGAGCAAGTTTCTGATATGCAAGTTTTATTTATACAGGTTCTTTCCTCATGCACCTTTTTTTTGGCCAGTAATGTTACATAAGTGTTTATTTTTGCACACAGTTTTTTATTGTTGTTGGGAGAACCACAAACACAAAGTTACATCTGCAGCCTCTGATTAAGAGAAGTAATGCCACCTTTCTTTTGTTTCTCTGCTCAGAAATACTGCAACACTATCCAACTGGATTCTGGAATAGACTACAGGAAGCGTGCACTGCCTGCTGCAGGAAAGCTGTACTACCTGTAGGTAGAAATTAAGACTGACTCGATGCATTTTATTACAACTTTTAGATGGGAAGGAAAACTGAACAAAGTCGGTCCTATAGTCAAGTGCTATAAACCCTAAAGACATTGCTCATACCATCAGATAATATTTCCAGTATCTCCAGTAACATCTTTTTCAAATCTGTGACTGAATTAAGACTAATTAGAAGGGGGGGAGGTGTGCTGCTTGCAGAATGGAAGTGACAGATGGTTTATAAACCAATGAATATCTTCTTGCAAAGAGTGTTCAGTTCCCTGGTAAATAAATGAGCATCCTTATTGTAGTAAAGTAATTATTTATACAAATAGGGGCTCATTTACTATTTGATGTTAACATTTGGGGATTCAAAACTTGGTCTTATTTTGACAGATGATCTGCTTGTATCTAGGATGTTGATTGACTTCAGAATTCTGTATTTCTTGATAATGATAAAAATGAAGCTATAACTATCAGTACAATTTATCTGTATAGCTCTGATTTCTTCTTTCCCTAATGATAGTTTACTCTCAGAGCAATTTAGGAATACAAGTATATGTGATATAAAGTTGTTCCAACATCTGAAATGGAAAGTGGTTTTAATCAAGCCAATAGAAAAATAAATCTTCTTCTGGCTTTTATTATGGTATTGTTTTATATGACTTTAAGGATTTAAAAATGTTGTTTTCTGCTAGTAAAAAAGAGCAGTCCTAATCCAACTCTCTATTATTTGCTTTGGACTATCTATACTACTATTTAAATATCCTACAAATCCGTACTTTTGGTGAGCAATAAATAAGTACCTTTAATACTGGTCGTCCTCGACTTATGACTATTGAGTCCAAAATTTGTGTTGCTAAACGAGACAGTTGTTAAATGAGTTTTGCCCCATTTATAACTTTTCTTGCCATAGCTACCATGTTTCCCCGAAAATTAGACAGAGTCTTATTTTCTTTTGACCCCCAAAATAAGTGTTTGGCCTTATTTACGGGGAGGTCTAATTATTTTTGAGGTGCAGGAGGCGGCGAGCGTGGTCACCTCATGGCTGCTGCTGTGTTGCAATATTTTCGGGGAGGGCTTATTTTAGCGCATACGCTAAAAAGCCCGATTGGGCTTTTTATCCGGGCAGGTCTTATTTTCAGGGAAACAGGGTATTAGGTGAATCACTGCAATTGTTAAATTAGTAAAATGGTTGTTAAGTGAATCTGGTGCATACATTGACTTTGCTTGTCAGAAGGTTGCAAAAGAGTCCACAAGACCCCAGGACATGGCAACCGTCATAAGTATGAGTCAGTTGCCAAGTGTCTGAAGATGTTGCAATGGTTATGAGTGTGAAAAACGGTCACTTTTTTCAGTGCCGTTCTAACTTCGAACAGTCACTAAATGAACTCTAGTAAGTTGAAGACTACCTGTATTTCCATCTAGCCCACCAATGGATTTCCTATAACAGATTTTTGGAAGGAGTCGGTTTAAGATAGGCTGAAGCTAGATTACATCTTACTAGAGTATAGTATATATCCGTGAGGGCGAACCTATGGCACACGTGCCAGAGGTGGCACGCAGAGCCCTCTTTGTGGGCACGTGCGCTGTTGCCAGCTGTTCTGGGCATTTGGTCTTTGCATGCACCGGAGCGCTGGAAACTCAGACCAGCTGAGAAGCTAACCTAACCGTTCTTTCAAATACAGGGGGCTACTATTCCAATAACTTTCTGGAACTTCTGAATATTATAATTCTATGCATGTTGTGGCTACTGAGTTCCATAAAACCTGGTCTTTGGGTTTCCGGCAGTCTGGCGCACGCAAAGACCAACTGGCTGGCACGCATGTGCATGCCGGAAACCCAAAGACCAGGTGGCTGGCGTACACATGCGCACTGGCCTGCTGGTCTACGGTTTTTCGGCACTCCAGCACGTAAGCAATCCGGTTTGGGCATTCAGTGCCAAAAAGGTTCACCATCACTGGTATATATACTGTGTAGATCAGAGGAGGGTTGCAAATCCTGATGCTACCGGTTCGATCGTGCGAGCGCAATGCTTCTGCGCAACCCACCTCTGCTGTAGATGCTTTGGAGAAAGAATACATTGAACCTGCATTGTAGGCCAGTTCATGGGCAAGAATTACAGGATGCTCATTTTAATATTGCGCTCTTAATAAACATATTTCTTACCTGTATTTTGTCCCAGAGATGTTGGGATTACAACTCGCAGCAAGCATGAGCTTTATCACCATTAGCCCAATACACCAAAGTTCACCAAGCATAATTTGTGCGAGCATAAAAGGCTGCAAATAGTAAGGAATCTTGAACATGATGCTACCCTTCAGAGCTAGGAACCAATGTGACATTGTGATTAAGATGTTGGACTAAGACAAGGGATATACACATTCCAGTGTACCCTCAACAGTAGAGGCCCCTAGTTGACTTTGGCACATTTACTTCCATTTTATACAGTCAATGTGAATAAGTTTTTGTTTTGGAGAAAAATTAAGGAGGGAGCATCATATACATGCTGCATGAGCTCCTGAATGCAAATCTAATGAAATAAATAAATATTATGCCTCTCAGTATTGGTTATCAGGGAGTGCCCAAGATATTTTGCCATCCAGGAATGGAGAGAAAAGAAGAAAATTGTTCTCTTCTGCCCTTTTCCACGTGGCAGTGTGAGTGAGTTGAGAGAGAGAGAGGGAAGATCCCTTACAGATAGTTGAGGAAATAAAAGTTGTGAATATTTCTCTACTTCCAGGAAATAAATAATACAAGAATGTAATAGTATGTACATTAACATGGCAATTTATTGTCTTTTATCAAAAAGGCTAGCTCAGCTCAGGACAGCTGTCTTAAGTTTGCATAATGGGTGACCTTGAAACACAACTTCTAGCTCTACCAAGGATGTCCCAGAGGCATCTGATAGAAAATCTGGCTTGGAAATTTCAGCAGCTGCTGTTGTTAACATTTTAAATGTTGAGCACCTTCTAAATTTTAAGCAAAGTATTGCATAATTTCTTTTTTTTAATTGGTAAAAAGAACTGTTAAGTATTGGGTAACTTTTGATTAAAAGTGAAAGGACTTCTTTTGATAAACTTCTTGAATATATCAACTAAATTATATTCAGAAAAACTATAGATATTCTAAAATGTCTTAGGGTTGTAATCTTGATTCTGGACTCCAGTAGCCAGCAGAAGAGAGATCAGTTTTACTCCAATCTATTTCAAGTGTTGTGTGTGTTATGAATACACATAATTCCAAAAGGTTCCCCCTCAGATGTCAGTCAGCTTTTACCTTGTTTGTAAGATAGACAGGAGGACTCTGCCTGTCTCATTGTGTGCTTATATCGCATGGATGGCCTTGCTTGCATTGTCATATTAATGGAGACAGCTTGAAATGTAAAAGTCTTTCAATGAATGTAAATAAAATGAAATTATCTACCTGAGAGTTAATGTTCTCTGCTTTTTAAGTGAATTCTAAATCTAATGTTTGTATTTACAACATAACATCCTGTTCGTTCTCTCTCTCTCTCTGTGTCTCTCTCTTATATGGGCAGAAAGCTAGGCAAGCTCAGGCAGCTGTTTGATGTTGGCTTCAAGTGTTATTAATTTTATATTCTATTATTCTTTTCACTGTAGCACAAGTGAAGCTGATGTGGAGGCTGTCATGGATAAGTTGTTTGATGAGCTGGCTCAAAAACAAAATGATTGTACGTAAGTTAATTTCTCTTGAAAGAGAATACATTTAGAACACAATGCCCAATCTCCACTGACCAATTAATAAGTTCTACTGCTGTATATGGGTTGATGCCACACTCAAGTGGCAGTCATTGTATCAGCATTTTGTCTAATTTATGTGTTGAATCATGTGCTATTATTCATCAAGCTATGCATTTCCTATCTGTAAGAGATGAGTTTTATAGTAATTATCCAGACAAGATTGAGTCTTTGTTCATGTTCCCATAGTAACTAGACCAAGGATTTTAAAAGTACAAGGCAGAGGACTGAGAGTGAATAAAGCATGTGGAACCATTGCAGACTTCACATTTGAAGAGCTGTGTGACAAAGTGAGTACACCATCAAGCCTGGTTGGGCTTTTCAGGTCTGTTTTGATCATATCCCTGCTCCAAATAAGCCTTCAGATCTCCTTTGAGTTTATAGCAATCACTACAACTGAATTGCAAAGTAGAACTATAAACACTAACAAGATGAAAAAGCAGGTACAGGGTGTTTCTCTTCAAAGTAATCGGTGATATTTAATGTCAGTGCCTTTTAATTTTTTTACAAAAGAGTCTGTTGATGAATTGATACCTCAGACTTAGCTGTTTTTACAAATCAGACCAAAAGAATATTTGGTTTTCAGCAACGGACAATATTTTGCAAGAAGGAAGGTTCTTGAACCTTTTTTTGGTTTATGAAAACATCTGACTTTGTGAACAATACGTACTGGTTGTCAAGGTGAATGGGCAGACACAAAATGCTACAGCAAAACCTCTTCGAAAGCCAAATTGGTGAAGTTAAAGGCAGAAGCATCATTTGGACATACAGAAGAGCTTAATGTTTTGACAAAACAGCCAAAAGACAGGAAAATTAATAATTTATATTCATACTGAGCCCTGCCGATACAAATAATGCCCCTTCATCCCACCTGGACATCATGCTAGGAAGCTTGTGTGGTTTAATGAATCTAGCAATTATGATTTGTAAACCTGACTTAGTCTGAATCCAGCCATATCTCTCTCTCTGGCTGACTTCTAAACTCCTAAACACATCTCACTTCCAAGTTTCCTAAAGTTGCTTCCGACTGCCCAAATCATTTTGTGCTACTGAACCAGTACATTTACTGGAGATCAGGTTTTTATTTTTCTTTACACCTCCCCATTTTTAAAATGACATTTAAGAGGGTCAGCTGCAACATATCAATTTCAATTGCTTATCTTTCTTTCTTTCTTTTTCTTTCTCTCTTTCCCTCTTTCTCTCTCTTTTTTTTTCTTTTATTTTCATTTCTGAAGAAGGCTCTGGACATGCAGAGAAAGGCCATGTCTGCTTCCTTGCTGCCCATGGTATAAAAGTTGCTTTGGCTGAAAATAGGTACTAAACTATAGTATATATACTAGGTTTAACCTATTTAGATGCACACTGAGACTGTAAGAGATGTTAGAGACAATCAACAGGCAGGAGTCATATCTCCCAGTCCTGCTTTTGACATTTAAGATCCTGCACATAAAAGAGGCTTTATCTTAAAACACACAGGAAAAAAAGTTTTAAAATATACGCATCTATAACAATGTAGAGGTTATCCTTAACTTACAACCATAATTGATCCTGGCAGTTTTGATGGTCATAAAGCAGCTCACCATGTGACTCGATCCATTTTATGACTTTTTTGTGGTGGTCATTAAACCCATCGTTTGGTATCGATTTTGCCAGAAATTAGAAGTAAACACTGAGTTCTGGAAAAAACATTGTAAATCGTAGTCATGTAACCATGGGATGCTGCAAACAGCTGAAAAAATGGATGGGTTGCTGAGCGCCCAAAATGCGGTCATGTGATGGCAGAGAAGGGACATTGGTACTTCAAAATGAGGTCTTAAAATGCCTTTGGGAGGGAGTCCATTGTAACTTCAAATAGTTGGTGAAGTGTGCAGATAGTCAACGGGCCATAAGTTGACTATCTGTATGCCTCCAGTGCTACCTTTTGTTTAAGGAGGGAAATCCCCATGACATTAGTTCCTTTCATCTGTGTAGAAGACTAGTCCAGAATGATTTTTTTTAAAAAAAAAGAGTAATTAATTTAAGATTTTTTTTTATGAGGTCCATTGCATAAAGGGCAGCATGTCTGTAAGCTCAGAAATGGAGGCTGACTTTTTCTTTAAAATAACATAAACAGACTATTTTTTAATAAAAGTGTTAGAAAATGTAAGAATTGAAAGTACTAATTGAAATCAATGTTAATAATGTGCCAAAAATTTTTTCCCTTGTGAGAATGTGGTCTTTTCCCCTAAGTCAGGGGTGTCCAAACTTGGGAACTTTAAGACTTGTGGACTTCAACTCCCAGAATTCCCCAGCCAGCATGGCTGGCTGGGGAATTCTGGGAGTTGAAGTCCACAAGTCTTAAAATTCCCAAGTTTGGACACCCCTGCCCTAAGTCTACTGATATTCAGTTTCTGCTATTTTTCTACTTCATAATTATATTTGGAAACCTATGCTGTTAATACAATTCAGACTCCTGCCAATCTGTAGTTTATTTTAAATTAACTAGACATACATGAACAAACTGGAACAGGTGTCAGTCTTTTTTTATGTTTATATGTCAGAAGGACTATGAAAACATTCACTTTATAAATCTCAATTCTATCCATCAAATTCTGATCTGGAATATTTCTCTATAAGGGCTTATTAGAGTAGCAGTTCTCTGTTTGTTTGTTTGTTTATTTCTTTCAGTTATAGTTAACAGCTAATCACTGTTACTTAAATTAAAATTACGAATCTCTGATAGGTGAGAGTTTTTTCAATCTTTCTCCGGGTTTCACAGAAAAAAATTGAATGTAAGAGGCCAAAGCTGACAGTGCTTGACATAATTAGTCATGGAGTTCCAAATAATTATGTAGGAAACGATAACTGAATGTGGCTGCTACAGATATTTATTATAATAATAAATGTTTATTTGCCCATAACTACATTTTTTGCAACAACTTAACAGCTAAGTTATTATGGTCACTAAAAACTAGTGTTTTCATATCAAACCCATTGATTTAAGGTTTTTTTCTGAAGGTATAATTTAATTTAAAAGCTATTAATCTATGTTTATTACAATTTTATCATGATCTGAAATATAAATGATGCCTATATCTGGGATTTTTAAAGAAGAAGCCTGGAAAAATTGATAATAACATCCTTGTCTATACTTCTGTGGCTACTTCTTTAAACAAAACCCTCGAAACTGTAGTCTCTGTAGCAAATACTGCCCTCTGATGGCAGCAATAACTTTTTAATATAATTACACTTGAGCAAAGATTACTGTTTCCCAGTAAGAATAGAGTGAATTTATTGATGCAGATTTAATAATGATCTTTAGTATAAGGGAACCAATACCTGTTCATTTCCTTTTTTCTATTTATAGGTGCTTCTAACAGTACTACTATAAGAAAGGGTATAGTTTTTTAAAAAAAACAACAGCACAAACATTAGATATGCACCTATCCATATTTATAGATATATAGATATATAGATTATATACTGTATATCACAAACATTAGATATGCACTTATCTGTGTGTGTGTGCGTGCGCGCACCCATATATGATATATATGTCATCTCTCTCTGTCCGTGCATCCATCCGTCCATCCACCAATCCATCCATCCATCCATCCATCCATCCATCCATCCATCCATCCATCCATCCATCCATCCATCCATCCATCTATCTATCTATCTATCTATCTATCTATCTATCTATCTATCTATCGTCATAGGTCAGGAATAGGATGGAAAAGAGATGGTTGCTTATGGTGGAGAGCATTAGCTAATAGTATTAGTTAATAGTAGCCAATATCAACCCCAGCCAAATGTAGGCTCCTCCTTAGTGGATAAGGTTTTTTTTAAAGTTCATGCCTATCAGTCATCTACCAGGGATGCTTTAATCTGGATTCCTACATTGTGCAGGAAATTGGACTCTGCAGCGTGAATGAATCCCTCCAAGATTATGATTCTAAAATAGGACATACATTTGTTATAAAAATGAAGGTTATAATTCTGGAGTTCTATATTTTATTGATTTGTTTGCTGTTTTATTGGTATTGAAGAAGAGGAATAATCTGAAAACTGAGGGTTTGTTCACCAGCAAACTCAAGAAATGTTTCTAGAGCCCACTAGTTATGCTGGTGCTTAAAGTAAATTTTAAAAAAATGGATTCTACAGTTACAGGAATGTTTTTATCATTGACAATAATTGTGAAATGTTTGTGATTGCAAAATCAACACAACTGTCTCCCTGGTTATATTCTCTGTCCAAATGATGGTGATGGATATACTTACAAAATTAGTTTGCAATATTCAAATTAATCCTTATTCTTGCCATCTTAACAGAAGTAATCAATTCTAAATAAAATAGAGATCCATTCTAAATAAAATGAGGGAAGTTCAGAGTGCTGAAACCAATAATTGCCTTGCCTATTAGAACAATAAATAAGTCTGGGATGTACATTTCCTTAGCTCTAAATAAATAGCACAGGACAGATTTAAGAAATTCCCTCAGTTTTCTGTTCTTTTATAATGATTTTTTAAGATGATGGTGTTGTTGATGAATAATTCCACTGCAAAGAAGGCTGTCACTTCCTTCAGATGTAAAAACACTCAAAGCTATCACCATTCTAATATGGCACTAATAGAAAAATATCTATTGCTCATTATTTCCAAGAACGTTTTAATATATACCTCTAAAAATAACTTGAACCGAGATAATGACAGTTAACTTGGCAGTTAAATTGAAAAAGGAATCACTTAGATTGTAGACTAAAATGAGCTACCTGATGAGGTTGAATTGCCGTAAATGAATTTGGAGTTAGCCTAATGTTAATAAAATCCTACTCCTCCATAATAAGGATTATCAGAAGAAATAGCTACAGCATCATCCATCTTTTCTATGGTAGCAGAAAGACGGAAAAACAACTTGTAAATCACAAACTATGCAGGAAAGTCAGCAATTTCTTTTCTCTATTAACATCTGAAAAAGTCAAAATGTCATAAAATTAATTTAAGTGTGAAATATAAATAGGGACTGGCTGGTGAGTGCTCTCCATATTTGATCAGAGAATTGCAGGGAAGGACTGGGAAGGATGAGCATAATGATACAAAATCTAATAACAATGGAGCATGTTTCCCATAATTGTTATCTTTTTTAAAGAGTACACATACATTCATTTTCTACAGTGTGTTACAGTCATAAGGCTTGGGAACCTGTCAAATTCTAAACATTAGTAAACTCAAACTCACTGTGTTAGTGAATGTAGCTATTGCTGCGTAAGGTTGCTGGTTTTGTAACTTTGCCACAGTTATTGGTCTTCTCAAATGATTATAAGAAGGCAGAACAATGTGTCAGGCAATCTCTTCTGAAACGTGAATTGGAAATTTGCGCTCGACGAAGGTACCTGAATTGCATTGACCATTCTGGTCAAACTAATTGGTTATTTATTACATGACTTAAGAAATATTTTCTCAAACACAGGATATTAAAAGAGAACAGCATGTTATTCAAAGAGGTGATATTTTCTTAATAAAGTATACCACCACTACAAGCTCTATGCAGCCTACTACAATACTGGGCTAATCAATACAATACAATACAATACAATACAATAGTAGAGTTGGAAGGGACCTTGGAGGTCTTCTAGTCCAACCCCCTGCCTAGGCAGGAAACCCTATATCGTTTCTAATCCTTCATAGAAAACAAAGTCCTGGATTCTAGATAGCTTCAGTAGTTCATCTGGCTCTTCCAAGAAAATTGCAATGTTTTTCAAGAACAAATATCCAGAGAATATAAACTTATACAAACTTATTCAGTAACTGCTGAATAAGGATCATTTCAGTATATTCACTGCGCTGTGAAGAGTCAAAGTATCAGTGTTCCAGATTTCCAGTGTTCTTTTCGCTGTCAAATATCCAGAGAATATAAACTTATACAAACTTATTCAGTAACTGCTGAATAAGGATCATTTCAGTATATTCACTGCGCTGTGAAGAGTCAAAGTATCAGTGTTCCAGATTTCCAGTGTTCTTTTCGCTGTCAAATATCCAGAGAATATAAACTTATACAAACTTATTCAGTAACTGCTGAATAAGGATCATTTCAGTATATTCACTGCGCTGTGAAGAGTCAAAGTATCAGTGTTCCAGATTTCCAGTGTTCTTTTTGCTGTCAGTTTAAAAACAATCTCTGGGCGTGTAGTTGATAAGGACACCTGGCTAAATCTTTGCAAGTTTGAAGTTAAAATGGACAGTATTAAGCAAATTGGGTTTAACATTTGATGGTATACCATTTCAGAAAAATGGTTGCCCCGTCTCTTCTTAAAAACCTCGAGTGATAGAGCACCCACAACTTCTGGAGGCAAGCCGTTTCACTGGTTAATTGTTCTTTTTTTTTAAAGACAAGTTTTATTGCAATTCTCTCCCCCCCCCCCCCAAATCATACATACTTGATGGACAGAGTGTGGTCCAAGTCACATCTTATGCATCATATCTATATTCATAGTTTAAATATATTCTAATCTTCCCACTTTTATCAATATTCATTTCTTTTGTATAATCCTTTATCTTTTTCCATTAATTTATTTAAACTTACATATCATTACCAAACACCCTTTTCTTTTAGTCTTCATCTAATTACTATTAATTCATCTTTATAAATTAACCATTTTTTACCATAGCTTTGGCATTCCAACTTCCACAGTATTATTCTCTTTACATCATTCTTTATCATTTTTTATTCATTTTTACACATAGGTAACATCACTTACACCTTATATTTCACCTTTTTTTTCAGTTTTCCAGTTACTTACCCTATTTTTCCTTCCCAGAAAATATCTCACAAATTCCCCTTCCCCAATCATTAACATTTTACATTTCTAACATTGTTTAAATTGCATTCAAAATTAATAGTATTTATTTAATTATCTACTTTACTGGTTAATTGTTCTTATTGTCAGGACATTTTTCTTTAGTTCTAGGTTGTTTCTCTCCTTGATTAGTTTCCATCCATTGCTTCTTCTTTTTTAATAAAAAAATTATTTTTAATTTTCAAAACAAACACAACACATCCTTCTTTACATACTGTAGAAAGTGTATCAGTTGGTTACAAAAAGGCTTTTGTGCATCTCTTCCACAGTCAACAAACATAATTCATATTAACTCAAGTATTTTAACTCAGATATTTATACATGCTACCATCATCATACCTCCATTTTCATTATAAAATATACCAAGATTTAATACATAACCACATCCTGGCATTTAATTTACTATTTCTAAAATCCTCCAGTAACACTGAATCCTTATGTCCTATTCTAGCTAAACATCCATAATATTTAATAACAAAGTTTTCTAATCCTCCTTTCCAAATCACTGTTTACAATTTACATCCAGTTTCCTTATGTTGTACCCATACCTATATATACGTTGTTATCATTATCCCTCCTTTGTTTAACTGTATCTTGTATCATAACATTTTCCCCTTAATAATCAAGACTTAACTGTATCTAACTTAGTTCTTTTTTTAATTAATCTTTATATATAATCCAAAAGGATTTCTAATATTCCTTTCATGGGTACCATTCAATATTCATATCCAATTATTACTTATCATAACACTACACATTGTATACATTATTATCATTATCAATTATTTATTTAACTATATCTATTGTCACTAAATTTCACTAAATTTAACTAGTTTTAAATTTTACTCTTCCATCTATCAACCTGTATCTTTCCAGTAGCAAAACAGTCTCATATCTTCTGCCATTTGTGGTGTCAGTCCTCTAATCATCTCCTTAATCAACTTTGTATGGACTCCTCTTAGCAACTCCTTGCTGATAAAATCTCTCATGTAATTTCGATGCCCTTCTTCTGTTTCCTTAATCAGCTTATCTTTGATTGTCGGTAGTGTTATCAATGATATTGCTAATAAAATTTCTCTCTTTAAATCCATAAATTCTTTTCTTTTTCTTCTTCTGTATCTTGCGATCTGGGGTAGATTTCCCCTCCATTTAATTCCTCTTTCAGTATTCCACTCTTTCTATTTTCAGAGACAAACCAATCACCATAAATATTAGCAAAGTAAATTTCTTTATATTCATTTTCCTCTTCGATTTTTAGGATTTTAACCACCACTTTTTCCACTTGATAAACATCTCCAACTTCTTCATCATATTTTACTGTTAGATGCTCTAAGTCTTTCAACTTCTCTATCCTCTCATATGTGTTTGATAATTTCTGTATTTCTTTTTTTTTTTTTGCAAATTTTTTTTATTGGTTTTACAGAAAATTTCAGGAAAGGGGATGGTGGATGAAGTTACAAATTTTGACAGCTACATTATGCAGGAAATGGCACTCCCCCCAATTCTCACAACTTTCACTTATTAATACATTAAATATTCACTACTTAGCAATATTTTGACAACATATTTTTACCTTATATCTTCAAATAATTTCAATCTATTTTATATCAAATAAAAAAAATTTCTCTGTATTAGCAATTGCATTATTTTTCTAATTCACTTTTGTGATCTAAGTTTCCTCGGTGTTGCCTCTTCTCCCCCCCCCTCCAGCAAGGCTCCGGCACCTCCCGTGTCTTGTGTATCCCGTGTGGTGTCATCGATTTTATCTAGGAGCACTTTGTTTTTTTCCATGAAGACCTCCACCTCCATGGCTGTGTTAATTCTAACTCTAGTGTCCTCCCAGAATATCAACATACCTTCTGGGAGAAGCCATCTGAACCAAATCCCTTTCTGGTATAATTTCTTCGCTAACAACGAATATTTTTTTTTTTATCTCTAACTTTCTTTGGGATTTGTTTCAGGATGGCTATCTCTCTATCCTTGTATTTTAACACTTGCCCCCTTTGTGCACTCAGAATCTCATCTCTTGTAGTCTTTCTAAGGAATTTAATGTGAACCTCCCTTGGAACATTGTGTGTTCTAGCGTAGGCGGAATTGACTCTATAGACCAGATCAATATCCCATCCCAGCTGTTGTCTGTCTTTTTTAATATATTCAGCCAATAACTTTGTCATAATTTCCCTCAAATCTTCATCATCAGTCTCAATTACATTTTGAAATCTAAGGAAAAAAGACATTCTTTCAAACTCCATTTTTATCTGATGGTTCTCAAGTTCTTGATTTCCTCTCTGGACTCCCCTCACCTCCCCCCTCATCTCGGCTGTCCCCTCCTCCAAAACTTCCAGTCTTTGCGCATTTTGAGCCGTTCGGTTTTGATTTTCTCTGAGCTGTTCGTTCATTTCTTTTAGTTGGTTCTTCAATTCCTCCTGCCCCTTTAAGATCTTTTGTAGCATCTGTTGAGTTAGATCCTCCTCCGGGGGCTTGGGTTGTAACAGAGATGTTAGTGTCTGTTGCCCGCTGGGACTGGATGTTGAAGAGGTAGGGGCAGAACCCGCATAGCCTGGTTTCCCAGGTGGTGGTCTTTTCGGTGCCATTTTAATAAAGAAAGCTCAGAGATGTCTGTGTCGATACAATAAAAAGGGAGCTGTAAAGGTGGGTAGCCAAGAGAGATCGCGAGGCAGGCAGTCCAGGCAAATAGAGACCTTTTCTATAGTTCAAATCCAAATAATAAAATTCATTGTTCCAAGTCCAGGGTATTAAATATCAAGAAATATCTCTGAGTGTCACGGAGACAAATACAAAATACCAGCAGTTTCTGTGGGTGGAGTCAAATTTCAAAGCACAAGAAGACAACGGAAGTGTGCCATCTTGCCTTGCCAGCACCGGGATCAGAAGGCAACAAACCAAAAGTTTTTAAAAGTTTTCACAAAAGTCAAATCATCGCCTCATTTTCACAATTGCAGCAAAGTATTCATCTGCTATTTGCTATGAGTGTGATTTCATTCCACAGTTCTCTCCACACCTCCGGTGGTAGAGAGCAATTTAAAGCCGCTTTTCCAAGGGGGGGGGGAAATCCCCCTCCTTCTGGTTACACTTCCCAAGAGCAGATTGAACGTTTTAAAAAGCTGGCAATCCTTTTTTTTCCCAGTCTAAAAAGGGAACGGGGGGGATTTCCACCTCACCACATTGCAGCTGCAGCCTTCAAATCGTCAAATTCGTCCAGCTGCCTCGACGCGAAAGCGCGAACTCGCGCCTCCCCTTTTGCCTCCTGGTGCCTAGGGCAATGCAGGGCCCCCCCATGGCCGCCGCCGCCGCAGGGGACTCCCCGCTAGCCACCCCCTCGGCAGGGGCCCCTACAAGGCTCCCTGTGCCCCCCCCGATTAAGGGGGAGCCCACCAAGAGTGCACGGGGCGAGCAAAGCATGCCCGTCGCGATCCACAGCCGGAACCGGAAGATAATTTCTGTATTTCTGAGAATATCTTTTGCAGACTTAAAGTTTCTTTCTGCTGTTGAAATTGTGCCATTATCTCCAGCTAACAAACACTGCTGCTCTAGCTTGGAAGCTTTTAACAAGATTAAGCATAGATTCACAATAATGTTTAAATTTTCACTTTTCTCTGGTTAAAGATATACTTCAAGCATACAGAGCATCGAGACCGCATGTCCGTATCGTCGCGACGTTGGCTCCTCCCCCCATCCATTGCTTCTTGTACTTTGGAGAACAGATTGACACACACACCCCTTTGTGGCAGCCTTTCAAATATTGGAATGCTACTATCATGTCACCCCTAGTCCTGCTTTTCAGTGGACTCGACATACCCAATTCCTGCAACTCTTCTTCATGTTTTAGTCTCTATCCCCCTAATCAGCTTTTATTGCTCTTCTCTGCACTCTTTCCAGAGTCTCAACATCTTTTTTAATTTTGTCATGACCAAAACTGGATGCAATGTTTGAAGTGTTAGGTTACCAAGCCATTATAAAGTGGTACTAACAGTTCACATGATCTTGATTTTGTCTCTCTGTTGATGCAGCCTAGGACTGCATTGGCTTTTGGGGGCACACTGCTGGCTCATATTTAACTGATTGTCCACTATGACCCATAGATCCCTCTTGTAGTTACTGCTGTTGAGTCAAGTTCCACCTATTCTATATTTGTCCATTTGGTTTTTCTTGTCTTAAGTGTAAAACCTTAATTTTCTCTAAATTTTAATTTCATGTTTTTAGCTAGGTACCAGTGTTCAAGTCTGTTGAGATCCTTCTGAATCTTCAACCTTTCTTCTGGGGTATTTCTGCCAGCTTGGTGTCATTTTCAGATTTAATTAATTCCTCTTCTGGGCAAACTTTGTCAGCAACAGGAGGAAGAAGATGGTGAAGGTCAGCTGTGGGTGACCAGGGCCAGTGGAGCACAGGGCTGTGAGAATGTCTGGGGCTTTACCCTATGGAACTGGGATGGCTGGCCACAGCACAGGTCTTCAGTTGGCACTCAGTGATTCTGGAGCTGAAGTGGTGGCCCATGGGTGATAGCAGCTGGCTGACACTGCTGAAGGCCCTGGACCTCTACTTCAACTGTGGAACTGTCAATGACTGCCACTGGGCAGGGCGGCCAAAAGGGCAGAGATGGGGAGAAGATAGGCTGGTGAGGAGAGTTGAAGCTCACTGGCAGTTGTAATTGTTTATCAGGTGTTTATAACATGGAGTCCTGCAATAGCTTTCAGGGACCAGACATATCTTTGGTTCATTGCTGCCATCACTTCAAACAGTCACTAAACGAATAGTCGTTAGCCGAGGACTACCTATATACATTTTTACCTTTTGCTTTAGAAATGGTTGTAGAAGGCGAGCTATGTTAGTCCAGGGCAGTCCAAATAAAAAAGATTCTGGTGAAGTAAATGATGTTTTCCTATCCTTACACCTTTATTTTTCTTTCAGCCTTATCCTACTTTATTACAATATAGATATGGGAATAAAGGAAAATATGTACCTAAATCAATTAGAACAACATGTGCATGTTTATTAAAATGCGTATATTTAGTTTCCCCCCTCCTTTTCTGAGGGGGAAGCAAAATGGTATAGCATTTGATCGATTCAGACAAGAAAAGCCAATTTTAAACAGAAAACAGCATTGTTGTTGCCTTTTGAAATGTAGCTGTCAATCTATTGATTTCTCACGTCTTATTTCCCATTTCAGCCTCTTGGAGCCAGTGATTATTTGGAAATATCCAAGAATTTTGATCTGGTTTTTGTTCATAATATACCTCTCTTTACAATGGCAAAAAGAACCCAAGCTCGACGCTTCATCACTCTAATTGATACTTTTTATGAAAAAAAGGTAAGCATTTGGTTTGCAGGTTCTTTATAAGATGAATGCATCTGGAATTATTTTGGAAATGCTGAATGCTAATTAATTAATTAATGCCTGGCAAAAAGGCATCAGCATATATTCATTGATCACACTGCATTGCCATGTGAGCTATTAAAACCTTGACTGTTAAGATTAATGTGTTGTCTAATTTAATTTAAATTACTGTATTTTCTTCTTTAGCTGCCAGCTGCATTAACATTTACAATGGCTCAGCGGTTAAAGACACCAAGCTTGTGGGCTGGAGAGCTGACAGCCCAGGTTTGAGAACAGAGTTTGCGGCATGGGGTGAGCTCCCATTACTTGCTCCTGCTCCTGCCCATCTAGCAGTTCTAAAGCATGCAAATGCAAGTAGATAAATAGGTACCACTTTGGTGAGAAGGTAACAGCATTCCGTGCACTTTTGACATACAGGCAGGCTGGCCACATGACGATGGAAATTGTCTTTGGACAACCCTTGCTGCCTCAGCCAAGAAACGGAGATGAGCATCGCACCCTAGATTGGGTACGACTGACAGGGAAACTTTTATCTTTTTTTTAACTGCTAGATGAAGTCACTAAAACAGCAACATTGTCAGTGGCTAATAAAGATTAGAACTAAGATAAGCAAATAGATGTCACTGAATTTGCAA
This sequence comes from Natrix helvetica, assembly GCF_964273705.1. Lineage (NCBI taxonomy): Eukaryota > Metazoa > Chordata > Lepidosauria > Squamata > Natricidae > Natrix > Natrix helvetica. The sequence continues at coordinate 186,006,684 of NC_138552.1, forward strand.
CATAGTTGTTTTTATTCAACAAATGGGCAAATTTAGGATTTGTAAGGAAAATGCATTGTGTAAGTCTTATGTGGTCACTTTGTGAAATTGCACCTTCGCAAAAAGGAAAACAAAACTGGGCACTCAAAACAGTCTAAAAGGCAGTGATTTTCCATTTGTATCTTAGGAAGTTAGAAAATACAGAGCAGTTCAATATCATATGGGAGAAAAATATGCTAGTTATTGTATTGGTTTGGTTGCAAAAACAAAAGAAAACTCTTACAATAGCAATCTCTTGAAAAACTGAAAACAAAAGGTACGTTACCAATCAAAATCAACATTTAGGCAGATGTACTTGTCTCCAAAATTCCTATAGGTTTGTATGAAAGACTATAGAATTTAAAAATAAAAAAAATAAAGCAGGCGGATCAGCCCAGGAAAGGCTGAGGAAATAGGAATACCTCAAATAATACTAGAAACACAAATGTTTCCCCCACTGATTGAAGAAGCTTCCACCTGCCGCGTTCATCTTCACCACTTTTTAAAGAAGGTTTGGAGTTTTAGGAATTTTAGGATGACTGAAGGAGACAGTGAATTTGCTTCCATTTCTTTTCATCATCTAGGCTCCCTCTGAGGTGTCGATAATAATGACGCCTTTTCAGACTTTTTGTTTGGATTGATGTGGAAAAGGGTAGTAAGGACATTATGTTGATTTCCTACATCTTATCTGGCACTCTGCAGTGGAAAACCCTATCTACATACACTTTTGCTTGTTTTCAGTGTATATCAAAAATGTAGATAACTACCATCTACACACACACACACACACACACACACACACTCACACACAGAGAGAGTTTGTCATTGCTGCCTGCTTCCTAAGGCTGAGAAAGAGTGACTGTCATAAAATCACTCACAGCCTATTGCTTTGCACCAAAGGTGGGACTTGAATTAACTGTCTTCCTGTATTTGCCACCTTGAGTTGATCAAATATAAAAAAAGATTGGATAAACTGTTTAATTTGGCCTTCGATATTTTTTTTCTTGGATTTCCTACTAAACATTTTCATTCAGTGACCCTGAATCATAATATGGAATGTGGGGAGCATTTTATCTGTCTTCCTCAGAATAAGAAAGTGAAAGCATTGCTATCTACTGAATTTTTTTCTGAATAATTTTAAGATAAAGAAAACATTCAGTATATTTTGCCGCTGCCTATCATGTCAAATTCATCCGATTAAATTGTTTTAACTGCTTTTGCTGAGAAATTGCACAGTGTTTTGATTCCAGACAATAGTTCTGTTCCAACCACTTACAGACTTTTGTTGGGTAGCTATTCCAGATTATTTTGCATGTGTTGATTTATTTTCCAAAAAGCACAGATGAGTAAAATGTTAATGAATTTGCCCCAAAGTGACACTCAATTTAGAATAAACAACTACTCTTACATTTAGTCTTGAGTTGTGGATCCTCTAATGAAATAGTAATGATAAATGCGGCACTTAGATTTACGAAGGTTTCAATCATGGAAGGAAAATCAGCAATATTAAAACAACTTAAAGGTTCTTTGTATTTAAGCTGATGTTTTAAAATGTAATGGAAGATATTAAGCTTCACCTTATGTGTGATTATAGACATGCACTTAAATATTTATGCAATCAGGACATATCGATTGAGATTAAATTCTTTTTCAAAAAGGTACTGGGAAAATAATGCACACATACGCATCCCTTCTAGTTCAGCAAGAAATATGGGCCACTTCCAGGAAATACATTTTCTGCTGACTAAATGCCACTCATTGGTTTTAGAAGAACCTTAGCTCCTTGAGCAGCGTAGCACTTCTATGTGAACAGAAGATTCAGAGAGATGCTTTTTTTATTAGTAGAACAAAGCAGGATTACTCTTTCCTCTAATGCTACATGTATAACATGTTTGGACTTTCCCATAAGCATTGTTTCCCAACTACACAACCTCAGAGCTCCTGGTTTTGACCTCCCAGAGAAGGAACACCAATGTTTCTATCCTTTGTGTGAATTTTAAGTAACACTGTCCTGTTCTGTAGCGTGGCTTTCTTTAAGGTAGATCACTGTCCCCTTCTAGCTCTCAAGTCTGTCCTTTCTGCCTGCCTCAGTGAACCTTTGTGTATGATCCCTTGGGCTTCTTACATGTCGTATTTCATTGGCTATATCCTGACATCCTGCGTTTGTAAGCATACAGTTCCCATACCACTAATCATCCTTACATGGATACTTTCCTGAAGGATTTACCTTCCTTACAGTACCCTAATTTCCTTCCAGGATCATGTTCTGTTCTTTTGAGTAAATCTTCTCCAGGAAAAGAAAAAAAGGAAACCTAATTGTCTCCTCAAATACATAGTGACAGTTTAAACTATACCTCTGCAGCAGCAGCACTGGGAAAGATTAACCCATTGGGTGATGCTTCTTTCTACCAAACTAGAGAATTTGCATAGTAAAAACTACAATAGAGATTTCTTATCCTTCAGAGAGAGGGCGGGGGGAGGGAGGGAGAGAGGGAGAGGGAGGGAGAGGGGGAGAGAGAGAAATATTCCCTTCGTGCTGCTGTCATTATGGCCCATAAGAATCCTTATCATTTTTTTCATGGACAAACGATGGGAGAGAGCAGTCTATTTCTGTTCCATGTCACTTTTCTGTTTTTAAGGTGCATTCGTAGGATTTTCTCCTGTTTCCAGATGAATCTGGTGTTTTTTTTAAATGGCTGTGCAAAATTGTGTCTTTAAATGTGTGTCTTTAAATGTATTTTCTCCCAAAATATTATGTTTAATTATATTTCATTTAAATATATATGCATTTTAATTTTTAATTGCGTGAGGGGTGAGAATTACTTTGAAATGGGGAGATGGTCTGATTATGTTGTTATCCACACATGACCCCCAAAAATGCAAATGAGTTCTGTTTAGGCCAGAATAAAATTCCCAACATCCTGGCTTCTATTAATAATTCCCCTTCAGCAGAGGGCAGTGCACGAGTATAACCCTTTTCCTATTGAACAAAGTAGGAGCATCTGAAAGGAAGCAAGTAGGCTAACATTTGCTTCTCCGAAATCCAAGAAATGCATCCATAGTGAGATTGCAATTAAAGGAAAGATTGGTTAATGACTCTGTCTTCCAGAGGCTTGACATATTTATTACAATACCTTGCAAGAGCTAAGGGAAAGAAACTAATCAACTATTTCCTTTTGAGGTAAAACTCATAAGGACAAATAATTTTAGTTGTGTAAAAGAATCCATAAAAGAATCCATAATGATACTATTGTCCTCAAGCATTGCCTAATTAGCATTTATTCTCATCTCAAAATTTAAAAAAAAAATTAAGAGAGGGCTACCTCTCTGTTTTAAATGAAGAAGGATCATCTAAAGCTGTATTTAAGACATCCAGATCATTTACGAAAGTCCCCATCTCTTTGCAAAGGGATTTCGTCTTTCTGTGGCCTTTCCTGGAAGGACAGAATAGCATGTCACATACCATAGTCATTCCAGAAATCCTGAAGGAAAAATAAAGGTGTGCTTTCCAAAGAGTGTAGTGTTGTTATTAGCCCGCTGCGATTTTTCAAAGGTTAAGGCTGAAAAGATTCCTTGACCGCTACCTGCACATTAGAAAAAAAAATGCAATTGCTCTGCATCTCTATCCCACTGGGCAAGTATTTTCTCAGGAATATTTTGCTTTAATTGACTGAAAAATGCTGCACCTGTAAGACGTCATGCCAAAATGGGCAGTAGAATGAAGCAGGTATTTTAGAATCTATGCCGCCTTAGGGAGGAGATTCTAAGAAGACCTGGTTTGCTTTCCAGGTGTTTTGGAGCTCTTGAACAGCTGGATCTAAAAGTCTTCACATTTGAAAGAAACGTAATGCCTGGATGTCTGGCATTACTGGATGAAGGTGTGTGTGTGTGTGTGTGTGTGTGTGTGTGTAGCTTAGACCTATATTGCAACAGCTGTCCACCGAAGTTGTCAGGGAGTATGGGTAGCCACCATACCCGCTTCCCTGCTTTCTTTGATTTATCCCTAGGCTGAAAGTTTTGGGAATCCCTCATCTGATTTTTCCCGCATCTTAATAATGTATAAGGCAAAAATATTTTTAAAAACTGAATGAAAACAGATTGCTATCTAAATTTGATTTAGCGATGATTTAGAGCAGGGGTGGCACTGCGGCATCATATGACATATTGAAACTTTTTCCCCCCTTTGCTAAACCGTGTGTGGGCATGGCCGGCGCATGATGCATCCAGCCCACCGGCTGAGAGTTTGACCTCCCTGATTTAAAGTGATGGCTTGATGTGTAAATAAAATACGTACCTTTTTGATTGAGTTTGCGATAGCAATTCAGTATCTGGTGTATTTTTGTTTCTTTATTTTAAAAGTTATGAGAGAAGTAAGATAAATAGTAAAAATATTTTAATATTAAAAGCTATTTGTGACTGAATGATAGGGGCATCTCTGCACCCATCTGCATCGTTAAGGAGTGCAATGTAAACTACCGGAGTCAGAAACCTGTTGCTATAAATGAACTTTCAAAAGTATTCCATTGAAAAACGAAAGAAAATAAAGGGGGGTGTGAGATTCAATGGAGAAATAAGAATTCGTCAGTGATGAACTTCAGCCTTTTTGTTTTGTTTTGTTCCAGGTGCGTCTTATTTGCTCTGCATCAGCTCCCCTCCAGAGTATATTTATTCAAGCGGACCATGACAGTGGACTGGATGAGAACAGGGTACTGATGGATGATTTGGGGTTGAGCCAGGTAACCACTATGAACATCAGTGCCTTTGTTGCAAGAGAGCATAATAGGTTTGGGTCTATGTGCTGGCATTATTGAAAAACAAAAGAGCATTTAGAGGGTCGTTCTGTAACTTTCCTGCAGGTTCAGTCTAGCATTTTTTTTCCTCTGCTGTAATTTAAGGTAATGTTATTTATTCATGGATTAGGATCCATAAATGTCCACAAATCTAAGAATATATTTCTAATGCATTGAAAATATTGGGTCAACTGTTACAAGTTCCTCAAATGCAGTTCATTGTAATTGCTTTACGCAAGACTTTAACCTATGCATCAGTTAGAAGCTCTGTTAGAATAGGGAGCATCTATAAGGGTCTTTTTTCTTTAGATTCACATGGAAGAGAGCTGATACACACCACCTCCTACAATATTCAGACAAAACAAAAAACCCACTGCAAACATTCATAAATATTCATTAACACGCAATATCTTTTTGTGAATCTTTTATCATAACTGCTGCATATGAAAAATTACTACCAGCATTTCCCAATGAAAATAGATGTAAGCTACTGAAATGTTACAAAAGGATTGTTCCTGTCACTCTCCTCTGCCTTTCTTGGTACGGCTCAGCAGCGCCACAGAACTCCAAAATGATACCAATACAATTGGCTTTCTTCAAGAGAGCCTGGGCCCTTATCCCTATAAAGCCTTATGCTGACTTTGCACCCAAATCCTGGAACTTGTGGGTTTCGTCAAGCTATTGAATCTAATCCCTTGCTCAGAGGAAGAATTCAAATGGAAACATTTCCAGCCGATGGCTGTCTAGCCGCCATTTGAAATCTCCAGGAATGGTTTGTGGAGGAAAAATCTCCCCCCCCCCCAAAAAAAACCAAATTGTTATGATATGTGTTTTTGAAACATTGATATGATAAAAATGCCAGACTTACTAGCTCAGAAGATTTTTTTAAAAAGTGACATAGACTTACTGACCAAAATGGACTCTTGGTATCATTCAGAACCAATGTAATCAATGTATATTTCATTTTAATCAAAACTATTTCCAATCAAGGCTGATAATTGCTAAAGAAAAGTTCAGATTTATTCTTAGATATTATCTAATTGCTTCTACTAGAAATTTTGGATATTAATGTTTAAAATATTTGCATGTCTCCTTAAAATCTCAACTCCCTTCATATGCTATCAAATGTTTTTGGTTTATTTTCCCGTGTAATTTTAAAAGTTTTCATCTTGATGTTTCGTTGATTTAATGAAAATGCAAAAGGAAGACAAAAGGGCTCAGACACTATTGCTATTGGGGCTGTGTTTCAATTTGGTGGGGATCTTAACCCTGACACGGAAAAGGACAATCCATTCCAGTGAAGTGTAAAAAACAAAGGCATGAATACATTTTTAATATTTCTGCCCTCCCCACACTCCATGTTAGGTAATGGGAGGGTTTTTAAAAATTTATTTAGCGTCTGGCAATCTACAGAGCTCCTGCAATCACAGATATACAACACTGATAAAACACATTATATGTACAAACACAAATAAAGCATCAACAAATGCATGTATATAAAGTTTGGAGTGTTTATGAAATAATGGAGCTCCATTTCCTGTTAATGTTTCAGAAACTAGAGTAAGTAGAGAGGAGCTGGATACATGTGAAGCTACCCTTTGAGCCAAAGATCCAATTGCAAAGTGGTTTGGTGGCCTATGTGTGTTCCTCTTCATTATAGGTTGTCCTCATTTAGTGATCACAATTGGGACTGGCAACTTGATTGTTAAGTGAAGTGGTTACTAAGTTCTTTACACAACTGTAAAGGTCATAAATACACGGAGTGACCATAAAGTTGTTTTTTCATCATCATCCTAACTGCAAAACAAGTTTGGTTACTAAACAAGGGCAATCTATACTAAAAAGTTGATTGTCTTACTGTGCAGTGGAATTTCATTACTGAGGACCCATGCAAGAAGCCCACAATGTCTTCCCCCCGCCAAAAAAAATGCTTGTATTTTTCTTTTTACGTGTCTCTAGGATTCAGCTGAAGCACTTTCTATGTTTACGGGAGAGGAAGAAATATTTGCCTTTCAACGGACTATCTCGCGACTTACCGAAATGCAGACAGAGCAATACTGGAAAGATGGAGATCGGAGCAAAAAAAAGTTGCAGCCGGAAGGTTAAAAATAAACAATAACTGAAAGGAAAAAGGGCTTCAAGCACATTAACTAACTTGACACTTTATGTATCATATTAGTGTTAAAAACTACATCATTATTTACTGGCCCCCTTTAATGGAAATCTATAGATATAATTTTATTCAGTCTAGCATGAAAAGTTTATTGACCAAATAGAACATTTCCTTTTAACTGATGATGACTGAAAAAAATAGGTAAAACATATTTATTATTGGCCATATCCCATTGTGCTTTGAACAAACAAAAGATACAAGGTAGAAACATTAAATGCATATTTTGAATCCAACAATCTCTGTTCTATGGTTAAAAAATAAAATATACAAATGTCTCTGGAGTATCCTTGATTTTTAAAAATCATTTTCTTTTAGGTAGCAATTGAAAATTTCATATATATTCACAAAGTCCCCTGTGTAACACCAATTTACAGTATTCCACTTGCCAGTTGGTGTGTTTTTCTGCTGCCAGAGTATGCTCAAGTGATAGTTTCCTGTATTATTTATTTATTCATCATATTTACCGCATATAGACATCTGTTTCTCAGACAAATGACTCTGAGTGACATATAACGAAACTAAAAACCATATATACAAACAAATTAATATTATGATCCTCTCTGCTAGATTTGGTGGAATGGGCAGATGTAATCCAGAGAATGGATGATCCTCAAATAACCCTCAGCTACATATGAATGTGTATCATATTTTTCCTGTTCCTTTTCCTCACCCTCCCGTACTCTGATATACCAGTCTCTCTGTTGAAAGACAAAGTTATCTTTCAAATAATTCAAACTGGTTTATCTCTTGACAGATTCATTCACTGTCAATGCATTCTCCATGACAGGGAATTGAGCAGCACACTTATACCACCCAACTCCAATAGTGGAAAGATGCTACCAGGGTGTTTTTGTCACATCTGGAATTCTTATGCTCATGGCCTCCCAACTGGACAAAAACAATACTTACATCCTATTGAAATATAAGCATTCAAAGTGTGACATTCGTAGCAAGCAAATGACAGGCAGGGATTAAGCATGATTAGCATGCTGTCGATTGGCACGACATTACAGGTAGTTGCTTCACAGCTTTGCACCCTCTGAATAAAGCAACTCTTTCTGAGCCCTTTTATACATTCCGGTGGAGCAATCAGTCCAGACCTGGGAGTGTGCAGCTGTTGCAGAAGGCTAACCCAGGCTTAGTACTTGGTGAGAGAAGGTATTTAATTATTGCTATAATTATTGTGATTGCAAATATTGAAAAATTAGGGACACACCTGTAATATGTGAGATTTATGGCAGCCATTGCACAAAACACCTCTATCCCAAGATTAAAATAATGATTTATCTTCATACAGTTATTAAAGGTTTTTTTATTTAATGAGTGAAAGTAGTAATATATTACTTTAAAAGTGTTTTTCTTTAGAAATCACGGCCTTTAATGTATTATATTTTGGTACTATGTTAAACTTACTTAAATATAATTTGGTGTGTATAAATTTAATAACTAAAGAGCAATTTATTTCCCAAATATAGTAACCATTTCAACACTCATCTCAAGCATTCTTGATCTCAATTATCAGAATCTAAAAATATCTGATTCCATTATTTCAAAATTAGTACCTATCTTTTTGTTTCTATTATGTGAGAATTCATATCTTTTTTTTTAAATAAAAGGCTTTGGAACAATCTAGGACCTTGTTATAACTAAAAACTACATGCAATCATAATAATCACATCTAGGGCATTATTGCACCTTAAAATCCAATCTAATCAGATGCATGAAGTTTAATCCTAATTTGGTGTACTGTACAATTTCTGTTTTTATTGCAATACATTGACAGGCGAAAGTTCTCTGAAAGTTTCAATATTCTTCCTCTGATCATCTTTATTACTCTTTCTTTTTGCTTTTCTTTTATCTTTAGATTATAAGACTTTTGGAGCAGGAACCCTTTAAATGTATTGTTTGTGAAACGCTACGTATTGAAGCTATTCTATATAAAAATAATATTAATCTCACCCTGTAACTGAATACTAAACAGCAAGTTATATGGTCAAGTATTGTTCTGTTACCAATAATAGAATTATGACAATAGGAATGGTTAGATCTTATTGAAACACATCCTATCTTTCTTCATTGTTACCAAGTTGCAGTATAAACATTTGAGGTGATTGTTGATTTATTGCCAAAAGAACCAGAGATATTATGTAGAACAAACATAACCTGATTTCTGATCAGTTTCTTGGACAAAAAAATCATCTCTTATTCAGTCTTGGAGACCTTAGATTTCCTTTTTTTCAACAACTTTTTTTACTCTGATGTTTCATACAATGCGGAGAAATAAACAGTTCATTTTATATTCTGCTCTTGATAGAGACCTGCAAGAATTTGAAGGTATGCTTTGATCAGCTTTTGAGGATAAAAAGGATGGTTCAATCAGGAGTTTGATCTTTATAAAGATAAAGGAATGGAAGAATAAGCAGCTAAAATATATTAATAATTTGTATTATGATTGTACTTGTAAATTATGCCCAGCATTTTAAAAGATGGTGAAACTATTTAATAGGAGGAGGAATGGTGGCTAATGCATGACATCGAGAATTCAGCTTTTTGTTTTGCAAAAGCTATTTCTGGATGGAGATTATCCATAGAACTTCAATGGCTCACTAACTCCATGGCCCATGCAACATACTTTGTTTGAATTTGGGATTTTTTCCTGTTCCAGTTACATTTTTTCATAGGAGTGAAAGAATCATCTTCTTTTTCCATGTCTGAATTAAACTTTAAAATGCCAAAATAAAGTCGTCTTCTTGGTTTTGTCATTGTCCAAAAATAAGTAATTATTGGCACATATTTCTGGTAGTAGCTGATATACCAGCTCTGTGTCTCTCATTCAAATAGCATGTTGTTATCCACTAAGAGCAGAAGACATGAAACTATGTCCCATGGGGTGGATACGGCTCACCAAAGCCATTAAATCTGGCCCACGCAGGACCATGAGCTGCCTCGCCCACATCGCCTCACTTACCTGCTGGCCTCACCCACCTGGAGATTGAGGAGGCCAAAAATGGGCCGGTTTTTGGGTAGCAGAGTGGTCCTAGAGTCCGAGGAGCCAAAAATGGAACATGCAGAGGCCTCAGGAGGCCAAAAATGGGCCAGTTTTGGGGTGACAGGGTGGTTCTGAAGACCGAGGAGGCCAAAAATGGGCCCATTTTTTGCTTCCCCAGCCTCCAGAGAGGGAGAGAGGGAGACACACACAAACACACACACAAATAGAAGTCCCTCACCCCCCCCCACCCCCAAGGCAGCCACATCCCTTCGCTAACCTGCTTTCCACCTCTAGGAACATAACAAATTAAACTTTAATTTGTGTGTATTGTTTAATGGACTGCTAAATTGGCCACACCCACCCAGTCACATGACCACCTAGCTATACCCCCCCAGCCAAACCGTCCCCCCAACAGTCTGAGGAACCGTGAATTGGCCCCCTAATTAAAAGTTTTGAGGACCCCTAACTAAGGCTCTCAACTTGAGCATATTGGCTTTACATTTAGGTACTCCCAACTGTCAACCTATTCATGGTCCTCCAAATAATACAAGGGAGGTCAGATCCTTCAGCCATATCCTCCTTTAATGTTATTCCTTACTCAGTGGTCTCCTTCCTCCATCTTTTAATTCAATTTTGTTCTTGGGTGCCCTCCAGAATGCTTGCTCATGCCATAAAGCTGTTCCTCAATTGGAGTCATTTTTATTATCTTTTTTCAAAATTAATATTTTAACCTGCGCTACTTTGCTATTTATTTATTTGATTTTTATTCTGCCTTGATATTTGATAGCTCAAGGTGGCATATATGCTTAATGCATGCACTTCCAATTTTCACCACAACAGGGTTGGGTGGGGGGGGGCTGAGGGTGATTGGCCCCTAAGTCACCAAGGTGGCTTTAAATGTGCCAAAGTAATACTTTAGTTGTCAGGATTTGACTTAGTGTGATGTGTGAGCCCTGCCAGTATTTTTACATATTGTATCTTTATAATATAATGATGCTATTTAAAGCTATTTTAAAAAAAACATTTGCAATCCCCCTATTTTAACAAAGTGGTTAATAAAATGACTAATACAGTGTTTTCAATGCTTTTCTGTGAACTTGCAAGCATTTGCTATTTACTGATCATGCCATACTATGATTCCCATGGGCTACCTTGAAAAAAAGGCCCAGCATTTATATTAGAAAATGACATTGGCATTGAGGGCAAAGGTTTATATGATATTGATATCTATGTAGGCTAGCTTCAATATTAAAAGATAATACTGGTCTTTTATTAACTATTTAACAAGAATGTTTTCTTCCTTAGGTCTCCTCAGTTCTCAGAAGAGAGCACTTTTCAAATATCTTTATTTACTAGTAATCATGTTAGAGGTGAATTTGACCTTCCCTGCTCAGAAGCTCTAATACAGATGTGAAGAAATTGTGGCTTTCCAGATGTTGGACTGCAATATCCATTCTGTAATCACTGGCCATCCTGGCTAGATCTAATGAGAGTTGTCTTGCAGCACTCAGAAAGGCACAGGTTGCCCACTCCTGCTGTATCAATGTAGTTTTATGCCTCGTTCTCTTTATGGTTTCTGGAGTGCAGTAGAAAAAGACATTTGGGGTTCACTTCCATACCATCTCACTCTTGAGAGAGAAAAAAAATCTAACTTGGCATTTTTGGGGGATTCCTCAATCCGGGTGGATAATAAAATTATTTCTCCTGTGGCGAGGATAACACATCAGCCTCCTTGAGAGTAAGACTCAGTACCTGTTGATCTTAAATGCTGCACTAAAGAGGGAGGAAAAAACGAGTGTGATGGCTGAGGGAAAGTTGAAGACCATGGCAATGGCTGTTGAACTTCCTGTATAAACTCCCCACCCTTCAATTAGCTCACTGGCCAGGCAGAAAATGGAATACTAGGAGAAAGGAAAGGGAGTTAGCTGTTCTAAGGGGGAAGGGGCCAGGGGTGGGCTTCAAAAGTTCCAGCAACGAGTTTGCTGCCCCATTGCTGCATGGGCGTGGCCATGGTGGGTGTGGCCTAGTCAGCCCCCTGACGACAGGGGGGGGATGTTTTACTCTCCCCAGGTGAAAACTACTTTCCCCGGGTTCCCGAGGCCCTCCGGAGGCCGGAAACAAGCCCAAATCAGGATTTCTGGAATCTCCGGTAGGCCCAGTTCCCCCCTCCTTGAGCCTCTGCATGGGCCCTGCACTTACCTGGCATGATGAATGGGCTGCATGGAGACTCCGGGGAGGAGAGGGGTGGGCGGAGCCAGCCGGCGGTGGCATTTGGGTGTTTGCTGAACTGGGCAGAATCCTTGCTAGAGGATTGCCCGAACCCGTGCGAACCCCCAGCAGCCCACCCCTGAGGGGCTGCCTAAACCCCTTAGCTGAAGCTGCCAGCCTAACCTGTCTGTTTAAAGGAAGATCAAATGCCATTAACTGCTGATACGGCTTATCTTTTTGGTTGGACATTTTAATTTGATACGATAGTTTGAAAGCTCCAAACTTCATGGGTGACTGTTTTAAAGCCATTTCCCTAAAAGCTTCAGGCACTGGAATGAATAAATGTAATGGAACCTTCTACACCTCGATGTGTCCAGTTTTTGCTTTCTGGCACCTGCAACTGGTACTGTAGTTCATCCCTTTCTGCCTAAAGTAGCCATTTATGCATCTATCTTGATTGATGCTGCAACTTATCTGCCCTTCCATCATGTCTGAACAAATGTATTAAAAAATTAATAATCTGCAGCAAATTGACATAGATTACGGTACTTGGATGCTCTGTATCAAGTGTATAAAGAGGAAAAGGAAGTTTCTTCTCAAGAAAATGTGGAAATATCTGTGAACTGAACTGTCATCTCACTACATTGAAGCCATTTCAATATATCATCATATATATGGTCAATCAGATTTATCCACAACAAACAAAATCTAAAAAAGCCCTGCACTGATGTTTCACAGCTGCATAAAATACTGAAATAATATCATCCTGAAATATTTTAAAGTTATATATATATTTAAGTTAATATTCCTAAAGTGTTATTCTGTTACAATCTCTGATCCAACTTGTAGAATAGTATACTAAACATTGGGGATATCTAGGTGCATAGGTATATGTCGGCATCTAGCGCCACCCAGTGTTCATTGTCTACAATAGTTCTTTTACACCTCTGCTGATACTACATATATTTTGCTTGAGGCACAATCCAGTTAATATTTTAATAAAAAGATCAGCCTTGAACATTGTAAATATTTAACTATGATTGTTCTACATCAGTGGTGGGCAACCTTTTTTTTCAACTGAGCCAAATCTCGCCAAAACCACGATTGAAATTTATTTTGAGAGCCACATTTTTAAAACTGAAAATACATAGGATGGTACACTGTTTTTAGTTTCAATAAACTCTGGCATTTGAAGCACGCAAGTCTTAAAGCTGTCAAGTTACAAGATCCTTGCATCCCTAACCCTTTAGGAAAAAAACCCCAAGGGGTCTTCAAACCTGACAGCTTGAAGACTTGTGGACTTCAACTCCCAGAATTCCTTCTCCAGTCATGTTGGCTCAGGAACTCTGGCATTGAAGCATGCAAGTCTTAAAGCTGTCAAGTTGCAAGACCCTTGCACCCCTAACCCTTTAGAAAAAAAAACCCAGGGTCTTCAAACCTGACAGCTTGAAGACTTGTGGACTTCAACTCCCAGAATTCTGAGAGTTGAAGTCCACCAAGGGCATCAATCATATTAGCCCAGGCAGGGATCTGAAAAATTGGCTCTTAAGACTGGTGGACTTCAACTCCCAGAATTCTGAGAATTGAAGTCCACCAGTCTTAAAACAGCCAACATTGCAGACCTCTGTGTTAGCCCAAAGCCTGGCGCTGGGCGGGCCTTGCTCCCCCATTGGTGGAGCCCCAAGAAGCGAGGAGGGAGAAAAAGAAACGGAGGCTAAGGAGCTTCTCCCCCCCCCCCGCAAATATCTTATCAGGGAGCCGGCGGGCAGTAGCAAATTAGCTGATCACGCGGCGTGATCGGCTAATTTGCTACTACCCGCCCGGCTCCCCGGTTAGATTTTTGCTGGGAGGAGGCGGGGGGGAAAGCTCCTTAGCCTCCGTTTCTTTTTCTGCCTCCTCGCTTCAGGATCCTCCCTAATCATTGTGGGTCGAAAAGAAAAAAGGGAAAGGGGCGCTTGAAAAGAAAAAAGGGAAAGGAGGCAGAAAAAGAAACGGAGGCCAAGGAGCTTCTCCTCCCGCCTCCTCCCCACAAAAATCTTATCAGGGAGCCGGCGGGCAGTAGCAAATTAGCCGATCACGCGGCGTGATCGGCTAATTTGCTATTGCCCGCCCGGCTCCCCGGTTAGATTTTTGCTGGGAGGAGGCGGGAGGAAGCTCCTTAGCCTCCGTTTCTTTTTCTGCCTCCTTTCCCTTTTTTCTTTTCAAGCGCCCCTTTCCCTTTTTTCTTTTCGACCCACAATGATTAGGAAGGATCCTGAAGCGAGGAGGGAGAAAAAGAAACGGAGGCTAAGGAGCTTCCCCCCCCGCCTCCTCCCAGCAAAAATCTAACCGGGGAGCCGGGCGGGCAGTAGCAAATTAGCCGATCACGCCGCGTGATCAGCTAATTTGCTACTGCCCACTGGCTCCCTGATAAGATTTTTGCGGGGGGGGGGGGAGAAGCTCCTTGGCCTCCGTCTCTTTTTCTCCCTCCTCGCTTCAGGATCCTTCCTAATCATTGTGGGTCGAAAAGAAAAAAGGGAAAGGGGCGCTTGTTTTGAAGTGCCCGAGAAGAGGGAGGGGAGCGGGCCCCAGCACACAGAACAGCCACATTAAAGTGTGTAAAGAGCCACATGTGGCTCGCGAGCCGCGGCTTGCCAACCACTGGTCTAGTGGGCCAAGAACCATGGCATGGGCAAGAAAGCAGGAGACCGTGAGTTCACGTTCTGCCTTAGCCATGAAAGCCAGGTGGGTGACCTTGGGCCTGTCATTTTCTCTCAGCCAACTCACAGGGTGGTTGTGGGGAAAATAGGAGGAGGAAGGAGTATTAAGAATGTTTGCTGCCATTGGTTATTTGTAAAAATAATAAAGGCAGAACACAATTGAATTAACTAAATAAAATGTGATTAAAAGAGGTTATTGCATAGTGCAAGTTATTTATTTTAATCTCCAAAACCAGCTGTCATCAGCTCCAGGTGGCTTACAGAGGATTTAAAAAAAAGTCAACAGTTTTTTAAAAAAACCGTATCACTAAAAGACAGCCATTTCAAGGAACAAAACAAAATCAAAGATTACACAAACTTCTGTTGCAACAACCATTCTGGCGGGCCCAGAGCCTCT
The DNA here is from genome assembly GCF_964273705.1 of Natrix helvetica. Lineage (NCBI taxonomy): Eukaryota > Metazoa > Chordata > Lepidosauria > Squamata > Natricidae > Natrix > Natrix helvetica. Next base: position 186,021,958 of record NC_138552.1, read on the forward strand.
GAGCAGAACCAGAACCACCACTGCCTTCCTGAAAGCTAATAGAGTCAGGGCTGTATAGATTTTGGAGGAGATACTTTTCCACAGGTGAGCCCAGCAACCCAGAAGCTTGGCTCTCATCCGGTGTCACTGCTTTACTGATGAAGCTTGGAGGATACAGCTCCATCCAATTTTATATGGCAGGCAGAGTCAATGATAAAAAGGTGATACTACAAATGTCCCTGAGCCCTAAATCATTATTAATGTGTATTATCCACATATTAGAATATGCCTCCAAGTACTAGTAGTGGGGGAACTTGACCAGAAGGATATTTTTTGCCATTCTGCCCGTTTATAAGCACCCCAAATGCATCGAGCTGGATATTGTGGCAGCTGACAGCTGGAACAGTGGGACTCTGCTCAAGTTTCTAGATACTGTTCTGACACCTGTGATTAGAACTAGGCTGTAAACATACAAGGAGAGGGGGAAAAACTACTACCCACTATTTGAGTTTTAAGACTTTGCTGCTGTTGGTATTTATTTTTACCCTTGAACAGTTGATGGTGTTCTCTTTTCCCCCACCTATAGGGGAAAGAAGAGGGTATGGTAAAGATAACCTCCATCTTAGAGAGTCAATAGTTTAAAAAAGAGTAATATGGGGTCTGTCTCTCTATAAGAGTGCAGACACATGAGATCCCCTTGCCCAGATCTGCCCGTTACGGACTGCATCCTGCAGGACCATAACAAAGCATAAAGTAACAGGTATCCGGTCCTCCACAGTGGAGGCCTGTATGGAAGAGATTTGGAACAGATGGGGAATGTCCAGGGAACAGGAAGAAAAACATATGGAGATTTTGGCTTCTTATAGCTCAAACCATTTGAAAGGGACCAGTTCCTGCTATTTTATCTCTTGCAGACGCCAACTCTCTTACAGTTCTTGAACCAAATGCAGTATCCTGCAATTGCAATTGTCCTTAATTGCCACCTCACGGCGAGATGGGCGGAAAACAAATTTAATAAATAATAACAGTAATCCAGGTTGAACATCTGGCTGACTGTGCAATGAACCAATAAATAAATAATAAAATCCTCAGCAACTGCAGCACGAATACTGGATGGTGAGTGTGTAAACATGATTATTTATATTGACTTAGAATATTACCACAAAAGTATGAGGTCATTGTGGGTTCAGTACTGTGCCTCCATGAAACTAGAATGTCTGCTGACTAACACATTCAGTTTGAAGCTGCAATCTGGAGATGGTGATCCAAGGCAGTTCAGTGAAGCATTTCTATGTTTATTGAAGACATCCCTGGTCTTTATTTCAGCTATCAGCTCTAGAGGCAGACAGCAAACAGATGTTTTTAATTCTACCTTGCAGGGCTCTTTTTATGGACAAAAGGTGAAGAAAAACAAAGTGACAGCCAAATTATTTTGTCCCATCAGGGGCTTGAAAAATATGTCAAAATCCAGGAATAGGTTATCTGACCTCCTCCTAATGCTTAAAAGTTTGATTTGCATTACAGGTAGTCCTTGAAGTTACAACACCATTGAAAAAGGGACTTATGACCATTTTTCACACTTAAGACCATTGTAGCATCCCCATGGTCGCATGATTTACATTCAGATGCTTGGCAACTGACTCATACTTAAGACCATTGCAGTGTCTCAAGGTCATGTGATCCCCTTTTGCGACCTTCTGACAAGCAAAGTCAATGGGGAAAGAGATGTACTTAACAACGTTGTACCTAATTTAACAACTGCAGTGATTGACTTAACAAATGTGGCAAAAGGAGTCGTAAAATTGGGCAAAACTCATGGCAAATTTCTCACTTAACAAAAATTTTGGGCTCCATTATGGTGTTAAGATGAGGCCTATCTCTAGTTTGACCACTGTAGTTTGACCATACCATGGGAGAAGCAGCCTTCAAAATATCCAAAGGGTTCTAACTAAGTAGGTCTATACTACAGGCCACCCAACCAAGCAGAGGAAGTAGATGAACTTTTTGCTAGTCAGCTAACTAAGGTATGTAGGAAGCACACCACAATAGTAATGGGAGATTTTAACTACCCTGACATCAACTGGGAAACAAACTCTGCACCAAGTGGAAGATCCAACAGGTTCTTAAGAAACCTAGCAGACAATTTTGTTTTCCAAAAAGTAGAGAAGGGAACAAGGGGATCAGCCATATTGGACTTAATCCTCACTAACAGAGAGGAAATGATAGAAGGTGTTGAAGCCATAGGAACCCTGGGGGCAAGTGACCATGCAATATTGGAATTCAACATTATCCAAACACAAGTAGTAGAACAAAGCCAAACTAGAGTCTTGGACTTTAAGAAAGCTAATTTCAATAAACTTAGAGAGAGCTTGGGAAAAATTCCATGGATGAGAATCCTCAAGGGGAAAACAACTCAAGAAGCTTGGGAAATTTTGAAAAATGAGATTACAAAAGCCCAGTCTAGCACAATACCAATGAAGAAGAAAAATATCAGCTCCCAAAAGAAACCAGCATGGCTGCATAAAGAACTATCTGACAAACTGAAAGACAAAAAAGGTAAGTATAAAAAGTGGAAGGAGGGGGACATAACTAAGGCAGAATATCAGCAAACAGCCCGAGCATGTAAAGATGAAGTGAGGAAAGCTAAGGCTCACAATGAAGAAAGGCTTGCCACAAAAGTAAAAATTAACAAAAAAAGCTTCTTCCAACATGTTAAAAACAAGAAAAAAGTTAAGGAAACAATTGGTCCATTGCTAGGAGAAAGTGGCAAGAAGGTGACAAGCAACAGGGAGAAAGCAGAACTATTTAACTCATGTTTTGCATCTGTCTTTACACAAAGGGATAAAACAGTCCAACCTGTCAAAAGCAGCACCACAAAATCAGATTAGGAACACAAATTGAAATAGGGAAGAAAATGGTAAGTGAGCACCTGTCTACCCTAGATGAGTTCAAATCACCAGGACCGGATGGATTACACCCCAGGGTTCTGAAGGAACTAGCAGACGAGATCTCAGAACCACTGAATTATATCTTTCAGAGATCCTGGAACACTGGGGAACTACTGGAAAAGAGCTGATGTGGTTCCCATCTTCAAAAAAGGGAAAAAAATAGATCCAGGAAACTACAGATCTATCAGCCTGACCTCAATACCAGGAAAGATTCTGGAAAAAATAATCAAGCAACGAATTTGCGAACACCTAGAAGCAAACAAAGTAATAGCCAAAAGTCAACATGGATTTGTCAAAAACAGATCATGCCAGACTAATCTTATTGCATTCTTTGATAATGTGACAAAATTAGTGGACCAGAGGAATGCCATTGATATAGTTTACTTGGACTTCAGTAAGGCTTTTGATAAGGTAGACCATAACCTACTACTAGATAAAGTAGAAGAATGTGGGTTAGACAGCATCACCACCAGATGGATTCGTAACTGGCTGACCAACCGTACTCAACGTGTAGTCCTCAATGGAACTGCATCTACATGGAGGGAAGTATGCAGTGGAGTACCCCAAGGCTCTGTTTTAGGCCCAGTACTCTTCAACATCTTCATCAATGATTTGGATGAGGGAATAAATGGGGAACTCATCAAATTTGCAGATGATACCAAGCTGACAGGAATAGCCAACACTCCAGAAGATAGGCTAAAGATACAGAAGGATCTTGACAAAGTTGAACATTGGGCACTATCTAATAAAATGAAATTCAATGGTGAAAAGAACAAGGTTCTACATTTAGGCAACAAAAACGAAATGCACAGGTACAGTATAGGTGGTACCTTGCTCAACAGTAGTAACTGTGAGAGGGATCTTGGAGTTCTAGTGGACAACCATTTAAATATGAGCCAGCAGTGTGCAGCAGCTGCCAAAAAAGCCAACACAGTTCTAGGCTGCATCAACAGAGGGATAGAATCAAGATCACGTGAAGTGTTAATACCACTTTATAATGCCTTGGTAAGGCCACACTTGGAATACTGCATTCAGTTCTGGTCGCCACGATGTAAAAAAGATGTGGAGACTCTAGAAAGAGTGCAGAGAAGAGCAACAAAGATGATTAGGGGACTGGAGACTAAAACATATGTAGAACGGTTGCAGGAACTAGGTATGTCTAGCTTAAGAGAAAGAAGGACTAGGGGAGACATGATAGCAGTGTTCCAATATCTCAGGGGTTGCCACAAAGAAGAGGGAGTCAAGCTATTCTCCAAGGCACCTGAGGACAGAACAAGAAGCAATGGGTGGAAACTAATCAAGGAGAGAAGCAACTTAGAACTGAGGAGAAACTTCCTGACAGTTAGAACAATTAATCAGTGGAACAGCTTGCCTCTAGAAGTTGTGAATGCCCCAACACTGGAAGTCTTTAAGAAGATGTTGGATAGCCATTTGTCTGGAACGGTATAGGGTTTCCTGCCTAGGCAGGGGGTTGGACTAGAAGACCTCCAAGGTCCCTTCCAACTCTACTATTGTATTATTGTAAATCAATTGCCCTTTTCTGGCTTCTTCCCTTCGTTTTCGCTCGACACAACCGAATTCATTTGTGGGGGACACAACCATTTTCTCAGATTCTAGAACTCCCTCAACAAGCCCACCAGTTAATTTAGCAAAGATCTGTCATATTTATTATTAATTTGACGATAGCTTTCAGACTAGCAGAAGTGTCCCCTTCTCAATCAATGGTTTAGCATGTGGTTTTGCTGCTATGCAATTCTTTACCACTTTACAGTAGTACTCCATAACAATAAAAAAATGTTATTTAATATAATAAGTTGCTAGGTTATATAAAAATGTTTTATGTTAAGGTTTTGTTAAATTTATATTCCACCAATCTCACAGTTCAGGGCAACTCTAGGCAGCTTACAATGTAATAAAGCAAACATATAAATATAAATATAAATACAGATTAAAATTACAACTACTGTTCGGACTATTCTGAGAGTGTTTTTCCACTTTGAAATGTAGCCTATACATTCTTATTAAACCAACTGTTTGAATTGAAAAAGACCATACATATGTTCGCATACACTGTTGTGGGGTTGTTGGTTTTTTTTGCAATCCTTGGAGATCTGTCCATCTCAGCAAAATTTTAGAGTCGCAAGCAGAAGATTCATGACATGGTTCCTTACTGTAGTTCAGGGGTGTCCAAACTTGGGAACTTTAAGACTTGTGGACTTCAACTCCCAGAATTCTGGGAGTTGAGTCCACAAGTCTTAAAGTTCCCAAGTTTGGACACCCCTGCTGTAGTTCAAACTAGGAAATACCAAAACTGTAAATCGGAGCACTGTAATAAGTTTAATGTAGTTCTAAGATAAACAAAAAGCCAGCTGCAGAGGGGAACAAAAATGGTAAAAGTTATTCTTGCTGGCCCTGCTTTTTTTTTTTTCATTCCTGCAAAGCGACAGTGTTCCTTTGGCCTCTTGTTCATCAAAACAATAAGCAGACCTGACTTTTTTTTTTAAATGTTCCGCTCACTATTTTTAGTTGTGGTTTCTTTCACTTCCTTTTTCATTTACATTACACTGTTGTGGTGTTTTTTTTCTTTACTGTTTTTTTTTAACAAGGACCACAAACTGAACATCAAAGGACAATGTTATATTTATTCCATCCCTTTATCTTTCTTTAGATGCTCTGTGCTCTCCAGGGGATTCCCATCCCAGAAAGGGTCACCTTTCTTGTGGCCTCACTTGCCTTCAGACCAGTTCTGATGTATCATCAATTAATTGGTTAACTGACCTATTTGAGTTTATACTCCAGGGTGTGTATGCTTACAAATACGAGAAGGAATTCATCTTCAACTTTTATCTTAAACCAGCAGAAATTTATCTGCACATCTGAAGCAGGCCACAAGATGGCAGAGTCCAATCACTCTATTTCAGGAAGCATCCCTTTGAGGTGCATGAAGCATGAAGAGATTGTTTGTATCCTTATTTTATCTTGACATTTAGTCGTCCAATCAAGTAGCCTATTCACCCTGATAGGTTAAAATAGCACGGAACACTGTTTTTATAACCAGCAGCGAAGGAGGTAGCGCGACGAGACGGAATATTACTCCGAGAATAGATTGCTTTCTTTAAAAACAGACAAGTTATTTTGTAAAATCAATGGCTGGCCAGGCAAAGTTTCTACTTTAAAGTGTAGTTTGTAAAAAAAAGTATTTATAATTAGACACTATCTTGGCTTTGTTTTTCTTCCTGATCTTGCATTACTGGATCCACAAAGAGTTGCAGGTAGCAGTGATTGCAGGATATGCTGCAAAAATAATGATAATAAAAAAATAAAAATAAAAGTCAAGATGTTAGCCCCAATGGTGCAAATGAAGTGTTGCATATAAAAAATAGACCAAGCTTTCATTGCACTATTGTGGCTGCCATTTTGACTTGCTTTGCCGCACCCTATGGTCAGGACTATGAAAAGGAGCAAAGCAGCTACCATTCAGTCCAGGGAAGGGGTTATTTTACCTCTCACAGTGAGAGGTGAGGGAGCTAACTTCCAAAGACCTCTTCTAATTAAGAGATATATACAGAATGAAGATTAAATCTGGATACTTTGCATGCTTTGCTCTAATCTGCCCTTTTTGGCAGGATGGTGGCATTCTTAGTACTTTTACAGTATCCTACGGCTTGTTTCCAGACTGCTTTCGGCTTTTTCTCAAATATCCTTCTCTGTTTCCTCTCTGCTTGTGCAGAGTTACTTTAAACTATCTCCCTCATTCCAGGACCTCTCTGTATCAACTAGGCCTGTGATGGCTAACCTTTCTGTCCTCACATGCCGAAAGTGTGTGCACACGACAGCATGCGCGCACCCACACCCATAGTGCAATGCACGCATGACACACCCCATGGGCCCTGCCTCCCTGCACATGTATGCACAACATACACCACACTCCCCCCATGCATACACGTGTGACCGTCCCCCAGGGCCCATTTTGGGCCTAGCAAGCCTCCCTGAAGCCTCCTGGGATCAAAAACAGACTGTGGAGCTGAGCTGGGCGATGGTTCGTGTGCCTGGAGAGAAGGCTCCGTGTGCCATCAGAGTCACGCGTGCCCAATGGTGGGTTTCAAATTTTTTTAGAACCTCTTCTGTAGGTGTGGCCTGCTTTGTGGGAGTGGCTTGCTGGCCATGTGACTGGGTGGGAGTGGCTTGCCGGCCATGTGACTGGATGGGCATGGCCAACTTGTAAAATGTGATGAAACTCACTTAACAACGCTCTTGCTTAGCAACCAAAATGTTGACTCAGAAACTCCATGCAAGTCTTAAAGCTGTCAAGTTACAAGACCCTTGCACCCCTAACCCTTTAGAAAAAAACCCCCAGGGGTGTTTAAACTTCACAGCTTTAAGACTTGTGGACTTCAACTCCCAGAATTCCTCCTCTCGCTCTTCATCTTGATGATGTGCAGACGAGCAGGGGGAGGGAGCTGGAACCGGTTCTAAACGACACTGTAGATTTGTGGAACCTCTTCTATAGAAGAGGTTAGAACTGGCAGGAACCCACCCCTGCGCGTGCCACAGGTTCACCATCAGGGAAATAGGCCTTTGGGAAGCTGAGTACCTCTGGATCAGCTTGAAGGAAGCTTCTTTAGCATATCCATGGTGAATATATGATTTCCAGATGTCCAGACTGGATTTAGCATTTTTGTCTTTCCCAAGGACCTGGGATTGCCAGATGTTGTTGTTTAATAACATTAAACACATTGTTGGGTTAACCTGTTACAAATAAAGCTGTTTTTTGCAATTGATCAGTGGTGCTTTGGTCAATGCCAATGGTGGTCAAGTAGTGCTTCAGCTGTTCTGGGATTGCGTCTAAGGTACCTACTACTGTCAGTGCTATCTTTGCTTTCTTTTGCCACATAATTTTAATTTCATGTTCAGGTCTTTAGATTTTATGGTTTCCCCCCGCCCCTCTAATTATTTTCTCTTCTGCTGTCTTCAGGTATTAGAGTTATCTACTATCCAGACTTTTCGGTTTTACTTATCAATAGTTGTTAAGAATGAGGTTTTATTGTGTAGCAGTTTCTTGTGTCAGGCCTGTAATTATGTTCTTTTTAGGATCTTTGGCCTGCCACACTTTCTTATAATTTCCTATGCTGTTTCATTAGTGTAGTAGTTGGGAGGGGGGAATAGAAAGGAGTAGGATTGTGGAATGTATTGTTGACATTCTTTTATAGAAGCCAAGGTCATCTTTTGTCTCCGCACCTCGACACCTGACCGGAAGCAGAGGGGTGTAGATGCCAGCGTGGAAGATGATGATTGGAACATGTGATGGATTATGGGGTGTGGGGATAGATCATGAACTTTCAACTGGGTGGAATTCCAAGAAAAAAATCAGTGTTGGAATTCCATAGACGTGCTAACTTGCCTGTACGAATAAATTGGACCTTTAAGGATAACTTTGCCTTGGACAATGATTTAATTCTGCATGGTATTTAGAACGCTAACATTTTGTTTGTTTATTTGAATTTTAAAGTCCTAGAGCAGCAATGGTGAACCTTTTTTGGTTCACATGCCATAAGTGGGGGGAGCGCACAGAGGTTGTGCGTGGGTGTTCCTCACCCATAATGCAATGCACAATCCCCCCCAGCGCGCATGCGCACATGCCAGGCACGACCCCCCCATTTTTTGCATGCTTTTTTCGCCCTCCCCAGACTCCAGAGACTTTATAGGAGCCTGGGGAAGGTGAAAACAGCCTTCCCCACCCCCCCCAGAGGCCCTCCGGAGGCTTCAGGAACTTCCCTGAAGCCTCCAGAGTGCAAAAAAATGGCCCTACAGGCAAACGGAGGTTTAGGAATGGACTTCTGGTTTGCTTGTAGGGCCAGTTTAAGCCCTCCGGAGCCTTCAGGGGCCTTCCTGAAGGCTCCGGAGGACGAAAAACAACCCTACAAGCAAACCGGAAGTCACTTCCAGTTTGCTCATAAGGCCGTTTTTAGTCCTCTGGAGCCTTCAAGGACCTTAAGGAGGCTTCCCTGAAAGCTCCGGAGGATGAAAAATGACCCTACAAGCAATCAGAAGTGACTTCCGGTTTGCTCGTAGGGTTGTTTTTCATTCCCCGGAACCTTCAGGGACCTTCAGGAGGCTTCCCTGAAGGCTCCGGAGGACTAAAAGCAGCCCTAGGAGCAAACCAGAAGTGACTTCCGGTTTGCTCGTAGGATCATTTTTCATCCTCCGGAGCCTTCAAGGAAGCCTCCGGAAGCCCCTGAAGGCTCTGGAAGGCTTAAACTGGCCCTACGAGCAAATTGGAAGTCTGTTCCCAAACTTACAGTTTGCCCATAGGGCCGTTTTTTTGCGCTCCAGAGGGCCTCTGGGGGGGCGGGGAGAGGCTGTTTTCGCTCTCCCCAGGCTCCTATAAAGCCTCTGGAGCCTGGGGAGGGCGAAAAATGGCTTTAAAAAAGGCCGAACTCAGCTGGCCAGTGCTTGCATGCGCACTGGCCAGCTGACAGGGCAACGCCTCGCGTGCCCTGACAACACCTCGTGTGCCATAGGTTCGCCATCCTGGTCCTAGAGCATTTTAGTTGCTTCATTTTTTACTATTTTGTCAATTTGGTGGTCCCAGTTCTTGCATACAAGCAAGTGATGTTTCTTCCAGATATTCCAATCTACCATTGTTGCTACTTTGTCATGCCATTGTTTGCAGTTTGTGCAACTTTCTTGCAGCAGCTAAGTAGGTGGTGCGCTGTTTCTTCAGTTTCTTTACAGCGATAACATTTTCTGTCTGCTGTTATTATTTTAAATATATCCTGTGCTATAAAAAGTACTGCCTGGTTTGAGGAAACCTTTTTGATTTAAAAATGAAAATCAGTGTAAAAGCAAAATAGTTTGCAAGATCTGAAAGGCAACTGTGATTTTTTCAGAACTCCCTTGATTTTAGGTACTGGAGACAGCAGAAATATTTCCTGTCCTGTGTTTTCTCCTCTTTCTCTAGAATCCTGTCAGCCACTCTTATGAACAATTGCCATCTTGTATTCTTAAATAGCAATAGCAATAGCACTTAGACTTATATACCGCTTCACAGTGCTTTACAGTCCTCTCTAAGCGGTTTACAGAGTCAGCATATCACCCCCAACAATTTTGGGTCCTCGTTTTACCCACCTCAGAAGGATGGAAGGCTGAGTCAACCTTGAGCCTGTGAAATTTGAACTGCTGAACTGCAGCTAGCAATCAGCAGAAGTAGCCTGCAGTACTACACTCTAACCACTGTTCCACTGCAGCTCTTAGATGGAAAGATGGTCAGGTATCTGGATGAGAGAGAACAACTGAAGCACTGGGTGCAATGCTTCACTTTTCCTGGGTTCCAACAGAGATGTACAGCTTATCTGAGGACATTGAATATAAATAAGGTAGGAATTTAGTTATGTCAGCAGAGTATCTGCAGAGAAGTGTTTCTGTGGCCCAAGTTGGATTGTAGAAGCTACGCAATCCCAGGAATAGAATTTATTTTGCATTTTAAAAAAATGTAACCCACCAAATAGATGTTTGCAGCCTTTAGAGGACGCTCAGAAAATCTGGGCGAAGTCATCAAGTATCAAAGATGTTTTCTCAACAGAAAACAAAGAAAAAAACCCCATGCTGGCAAAACAAATCTAGATTATAAAAACACATCATCATCATCATCATCATCATCATCATCATCATCATCATCATCTAAAAATAATAAAAATAAAAAATACAAGAAAGAAGTAATTGAGAAGCAAGCTGAAAATTGGAAAAGCAAAGCTATGCATAGCCAATACTTGAAAAGTATTGAAGGCAAAACTGACCCAAAACTAGGTGGGCGAAAAAGGCATGTAAAAATGGGATGGGGGAACGCCTGTTGTGCGTGCATGCGCACTGGGGGTTCGCACATTGCGTTATGGGTGCGGCACACCTGCACACGACCCCCCTGCGCTCCCCCCACTTGTGGCACGTGAGCCAAAAAAGGTTCACCATCACTGTCCTAGGATATTTCATTTTTCTAGGGGAGGGGTGGGTGCTAACCTCCTACAAAACAAAATACAAAGCAAGAAAAAAATGTTTTCTGGTCTGAAAATTATACCTAATGGAGGTTGAATATTTCCCATCCAGAGACTAGGGATAAATATACTTAGCATATTTTCAACTCATCAAATTGGTTTGAAGGCTCTTCTGAGCAGCACAGCAAAAATGCATATTGGCGGAAGTGAAATGGCCCCCGAAGATCTGCCGATAAATTGTTATTTAAGCCTACTTCTGGCAACTCCCAGCTAGCCTTTTTGATTTACCACAGTTGTTCAATGTCCTTTTATCTGCTTGAGGTATTCCCCCCCCCTCCTCTTTTGTAAGAGGTTGACTCCTTTTGCGGCTTACCAAGAGACCTGCCTCTGCCTTGCAAAGCAAGCTGTCTGGTTTCAGAGTTTCCTTCCTCAGACAAAGAAATGTCAGGTGGCAAGAGACCATCTGCCAAAGATCTACAAGGGAACAATGTTACGGCAGCACTTTGTGTACAGTACTTTTTTTGGAACTAATAACCATGAAGCCAGCCCTGCCCATGGCTGTTTTCCACTTTGCTCTGGACCATCACAACAACAGACCTGAGAATTTTGAAGAAGGTTAGCAAAGAGACCTTTATACATAAATCTCTCCCACTAAGGCCTCTGGTTTTGTACTTAAACCTCATCTATTTAGCAATACAATAGAAGTGTGAAACCAGATATGGGAGACAGCAACACTAGGGAACCAGTCACAGCTCTCCATTGCACAAAATCCAGCTGGTGGAGTTGCCAGCCTTGCAAACCCTGGCCAAGGGGATATTTGTTCAAACAAGCTAAGAGCACAAAGCTTTGTCTATCATGCAGCTAAGAGTTAACCTTTAGATCTTAATTGAATTAAAAGGAGAGAGAGAGAAATGCAAGGGTCAAAAAGGATTTTATTCCCTCCTGGTACAAATGCCCTCAGACATGCCAGCAACACAAGATGATTAAGAATGGAAACGCAATAGTGGATGTACCTTAGCTTTGGCTGCTTAGCCAACCAGAACAGGGCCAACATTTGTTTTCACAGGCTGTTTGGAATTACGAGGACAAGAAAGTCAACGTCCTTATTTCTAGTCCTGTCATGAAAAATGTAATGTGTTGATTTTTGCAGAGGAAGCTGTGATTAGAATCAAAGTGGTTATGCTTTTATTGTAATCCAGAACATTAGTATGGAAAAATAAAATAAAAGCCAATTGTCAAGACTGAGGGATGCCTGGAATCAGTAATAAGCTGGATAAGAGTCCTAAAATTAAAGGCTAGAGGTTCTATTACTGGACACTTAATTAGAATAAGGTGAGGAACAATCACTTTGTTGTCTAATGTTTAAACAGCAGATTACTAAAAATTTGAAATTTGAAAGCTATCTGGAACAGCAAAGTGAGAGGCCATGAAATTCTTGTCTGTTTTTAAGCCTGCTCTGAGAGTGGTTGTTTCCCCACCACCACTTATTTTCTTTTCAAACTCTGACAGTGTGTTCTCCTGCAAGTATCCAGATTGCAACTTCCAAAATCTCCAAACTAGAACCTCTAGCATGCCCAGTCTGTAGAGGGCCAGCATAGGAAGATTCTTCTGGATAAGAAGACGTTACAGCTATGTCACCCTCTAAAAAGCATATGCTTCATCGGTTCATAGCTTATGGCTTTTTAGTTTTATGTTGGCCCTACTACACAGTTGCCAGCTTTACCTCCCGAAGTCTTGATACAGCTTGAAAGTGTCCCAGTGGTGGGTTACGACTGGTACATCTTGGTATGGGCGTACCGGTGCCTGCTGGGAGCACCGGGTACCGTTCCGGTATGGTGCTCCGGAGGGCCCACCTGGCCACCCCTGCTCCTTACCGGTATTTGAGCTCTTCGGCACTTCCACGCACAGAGTGTACGGCGCCTGCACGACACTCCGCCGAGCAGCTGGAGCGTCGCGGAGCGTTGCAGGAGGTAAGGACGCATGTGTGTGCTGCACGCATGTACGCTCATGCTGCGCGTGTTCATGTGGTGGACGCCGGGCCCGTTGCACCGTACCAGTTGCACTGTACCAGTTGCACCAAGATCTGGACCCTACCACCGAAGTGTACCAACCAGAGGTGAGATTGAAAATTTTTAGTAACCAGTTCTCTGCCCGGTTGCTGGGGGGGGCATGGCCATGTGGGGGGCTCCTTGGCCTCCTCATGGTGGTTCTGGGGCGTTTTCACCCTCCCCAGGCTCCAAACGCTTTTCTCAAGTCTCTGGGAGGGCGAAAATGGCCTCCCTCAGGCTCCGGAGGCCCTCTGGAGGCCAGAAATGTGCCTGTTTCTGGACTTCCGGGAGGCCCATTTTTCGCTCTCCCCAAGCTCCGGAGGTTTTATTTGAGCCTCTGGGAGGGCAAAAACGGCATCCCCTGGGCTCCGGAAGCCAGAAACAGTCCCGTTTCCGGAATTCTGGAACTTCCAGTAGGCCCATTTTTCGCTCTCCCAGAGCCTCCACACTGGACTTGTACTTACCTGGCATGATGAATGGGCCATATGGAGACTCCTGGGAGGGGAGGGGAGGGTGGATGTGCCAGCCAGTCCTTATAACAACCGGTTCAGCGAACCGGATGCAAAATTAGCTATTGATTCACCCAAACCGGTCCTAACTGGCTGAATCCAGCCCTGGTCACCACTCCTGCTATCGTTGCAATGCCAAGTGCTCCCCACAACTAGCCCTGGCTCTCTCCAGCTAGCCAACAAGAGAGTGCAATCACCCTTCGGGGCAGCCTTTGAGTAAAACAAAAATCAGCCACTGTGAGGGGGAACTGCAAACTCCTTCTCTGCTCAGTCAAAACTTCCCAGGGCAGGAGTCTCATGCGGCTATCATGGCAGCAGCAAGGCCAGTAAAGAGGCAGTTCCCGTAGATCCCAAAGATGTAATAGTGCAAAGTGGAACAGCTGAAACTCCTGCTGAAGCAGCTCCATTTCTGAAGAACGGAAGTCTTCTGGAGACCTGAGAGTGCCATGCAAGTGTGTGGAAGAGGGCAGAGTTGGAGCAATGGATTCTTAGAAATTAGCCAGCCTCTCAAGGAAACTGGATTTTAGCAATACAAAAAGACCCCAAAACCTACTAACATTTAGAAGCTGACCTGATGTGCAGTTTAACTGTTACGCAATGAAAGGAATTTTTGTGCGTGTCCACTGTGTCTGGTTATCCTGTGAGCATGTGCCGATGGTTCTGATTTTTTTTATCAGGCCTAACAAAGTTACAGAAAAAGTCGTATTTTATATACGTTTGAGCCAAAAGCACTTCCTTTGAAATGGATGTCAGCAAAAGCTTTAACTTCCCTGTTCCTTTGTAAACTTCTTTTCTACAGTGTAAGGAATACATAAAGCACAAATCTCAAATGAAAATGAAGTATTGAAACCTGCACCTAACTCTGTTTGTTCCATATCTCTTCTTTGCTTGTGCAAGCCTATGTGTGTTTACTCAGATGAAAAGACTGTCATGTTACATTGGTGTTACTTCAAGTTAGGTGTCCCGAGAACTGTGGCTTTGCAATGCAATTCTCTATAGAAGCAGCTTCATCTAAGACCCAGGCACTGTTCCCGGATTGCCACTATAATCCTGGGCTTTCATTAGTCTGGGTTTAGCTATGTGGATGAATACCAATCTCAAAACATCTCTTTTTCAAGCTGCAGCCCAGACTTTGAGTAGTGTCTTGTGGGAACAGCTCCTAGCAGCCTCTGCCTCTCAACTTCTTCTCTTTTTCAGCTGCTAAGCCATCAAACTTCAATGGAGCAGAAAGATGGATTTGTAGTTAATGACAAGTGTCTATTTCAATGTAGCAACTGAAGAATGGGTGGGGATGGCTGGGTATTGATTTTTGCACTCCCCCATTTATCAACTTGAAGGAGGTCTGACTGCCTCACAGAAAGTTCTCAGTGGCTTCAGTGAAAACAATCATGGGCCATTGCAAGAATGTCCGTGAATATCTGGGAAATAGTGACAATGGCTGTGTGCAAGAACTCTATGCTTACTTAGAAGTAAGACTCGCAGATGTAAACAACTGATATCCAGGCAGCTACACTAATTAGTAGAACACAAAGAAGGCTTACTTTTGAATGCCTTGGGCCTACTTAGGCTGAGCTCACATATCACACCAAGCCATGATGGGATTTTTTGATTTAGCATTATCAGGCACCGTGGTTGATTATGCCTTTGCATCCTATGTGAAGACAGCCAATTGAATTATATTGACCAAACCACAATTAAGCAATTCACAATTTTGGCTGAAGTCATAACTTCACTAGAAATAAGGCAAACAAAATTTGTTATACTTTGAATGTTACTGTGGTATGGCAGGAATCTCTTTCTGGAAAAGGTGCAAATATTTGCCCACATCTTTTGGAGATTAACATCTGGATATAAGGCTGATGTCATTTCGTCCCCTTTGTGATGGGATTCGCTCAATCTTTGCACTGTTCAGGTCACTGATACGAATTTCCTAAATAATGTTTACCAGCAATTAACAGCTTTCCCTCCTATTTGTTGTAACAAACAAGTCACAAAGGTAAACAATGACAAAAAGAATAAGAAAAGAATAAAAACAAAAATAACTATATCAAATCAATACTGTAAGTTAGATTTATAAGTTATTCACTACAAAACTCTGTATAATATGAACTTAAGAAGGAAAAAAGTAGAAAACATGAAAATAAGTAGAAATGTTTGTCTGAAGGAAAGAGACCCCAACATGTTCAACATTTTGTCTTTGAACAAATATGCAGATATGTCTTGTTAGGTATGGACGTACTTTGTTAAATTTACATGTTTTCACATGCTCACCAGGGGTTGGTTGCCCAAATCCTGAGAAGTTTAAACAACTGTCATTGGCCAGCTGGGCTGCCGGAGCTCCTTAATTTACATGTTTTCACATGCTCACCGGGGACTGATTGCCCAAACCCCGGGAAGTTTAAACTACTGTCATTGGCCGGCTGGTCTGCCGGAGCTCCTTAAAAGGCGAGCTCCAGCAGCCCAGCCGGCAGAGCGCAGTCACTTACTCTTGCAATAAAAAGTGCTGAAGCTCACTCTCGCCTCTCGCCTGCTGCTTCTCACCGATCTAACACTGGCGATGAAGATGGGATCCACCCCACCGACAGCAAAGTAAAGGCCATTAGAAATGCCCCCACCCCAAGGAACAAGACAGAGCTCCAAGCCTTCTTAGGACTATTGAACTTTTATAGTATTTTTTTACAACAGAAGGCAACCATTGCTGAGCCGCTGCACAAGCTCCTGGGAAAGTCCTGGGAACAGAAGGAAGGAGGGGAAGACCAGGCCTTCACAGTTGTAAAAGAGCTCCTATCCTCCAACAGCGTGCTCATCCAGTTCCACCATACTTTGCCGGTTCAGATCGCCTGTGATGCCTCCCCCTTCGGAGTCAGAGCGGTCCTCAGCCATCGCCTAACAGATGGATCGGAGGCTCCCATAGCCTATTACTCCAAGACCTTGTCCCTGGCTAAACACAACTACAGCCAGATCGACAAGGAAGCCTTGGCTGCAGTCGCAGGGATCAAGAGATTCCATGAGTACGTGTATGGCAGACATTCCGAACTTGTCACGAACCATAAGCCACTGCTGGGGCTCCTTGCCGGGAACCAACAAACCCTGCCGTACATGTCCCCAAGGATGACCAGATGGGCCATTTTCCTCAGGGCGTATGACTACGAGCTGATCCACCACCCAGGGAAAGACATCAGCCATGCCGATGCCCTCAGCCGTTGCCCGTTACCGGAGCTGATGGAAGACCCCGCCCCCACCGCCACAGTACTGCTAATCGACGTCGACCCAGCCAGCCTGGGACATCGCCCAGCACACACAAAAGGACAAGGGGTTGCGAAAGGTTCTGAACTCGGTGTTGAGGGGGTGGCCATAGGGAAGCTGAGTGAGGAGTTCCAGAGCTACCAGAGTAAGCAAGCAGAACTATCAACTATCAAAGGTTGCTTGTTGTGGGGGGAGAGAGTCGTCGTACCCCAGAGGCTGCGGAGGCGAGCCATTGAAGCCCTTCACAAGGGTCACCCAGGGATGAACTATTACCATCTGGCATATGGTACAGGATAATAAAAACAAGGACAAATGGGCTGAAAAACAGCTTCTATCCCAGGGCAGTAACTATATTGAATTTACGGTATAGTGCAATATTAGGGCAGTATTGCGTTTTTAATTTCAATTATATAGCATGTCAAGGATGTGTGTTTGTGTTTTATATTTTTATAATTATAATGTACCCTGAAGGTGGTATTTAATTTTGTTGTATGACATGCAATGACAATAAACTGAACTCAACTAAACTAATACAAGTAGTCCTCAACTTATGACCACATCACTTCTGTTGCTAAGTGCGACAGTTGTTAACTGAGTTTTGTTGCATTTTATGACCTTTCTTGCCACAGTTGTTAAATGAATCACTGCAGTTGTGAAGTTAGTAACCTGGTTGTTAAGTGAATCTTGTTTATCCATTGTCTTTGCTTGTCGGAAGGCCGCAAAAGGTGATCACATGACCCTGGGACACTGCAACGGTCATAAATACAAATCAGTTCCCAGGTATCTGAATTTTGATGACCTGACCATGGAGATGCTGCAAGGGTCATAAGTGTGAAAAATGGTCATAAGTCATTTTTTCACTGCTGTTGTAACTTTGAATGGTCACTAAATGAACTGTTGTGAATTGAGGACTATCTGTAAAGGGCCAGCTCAGTTAAAAGGGGGGGAAAAAACTCAGTAACATCACAATATATTAAAAATAGTGTGGCCATTTTTCATATTAACCTGTGATATTTTGAAGCATGTTTATGCATAATACTAAGCCATAATGGAAATATTCACTTATTATGTGAAGTTAAAAGCCGAGAACAGCTAAATGACAACTTGAAGACCATTATGTGAAGTTAAAAAAACAGATTAATCCTACTCCACAAAAGCAGCAATGAAAAGGGGTTTGCGTGCAAGCAGCTGGAACTCCAAAAATAAGAGTGAAATAGGCTCACACTTTTTGCCTTCAAAATAGCAAAAGGTGTTAGATATAGTTATAGACCAAAATTGTGCATGTCTCTAAGGGGAAGATTTCTTTTTGGTGTTCTATTATCTGAATGGCTGAGACAGTGAAGTCTTTAATTTTGAAGGCAATCTACTGGTCTTTTTTAGACAAGAAAAATCTTTGGTGTATACAGCAATGGTGCTTGGACTTATATACCCCTTTACGGTGCTTTACAGCCCTCTCTAAGCGGTTTACAGAGTCAGCCTATTGCCCCCAACAATCTGGGTCCTCGTTTTACCCACCTCGGAAGAATGGAAGGCTGAGTCAACCTGGAGCCTGGTGAGATTCGAACTGACAAATTGCAGGCAGCCGGCAATCAGCAGAAGTAGCCTGCCGTACGTACTGCACTCTAACCACTGCACCACCACTGCTAAGCATAACCTCACTCAACAGGAAATAAATTAACCTAAGTTGTTGTTTCTCCCAATTGCAAAAGAAGTTTTGTTTTTTCTATTTAGGTCCATGGGGAATGGAAAATTAGCTTTTATCAAGTTGATGACATGCAGGTATTAGACTACAATTTCCATCAACGTACCAGATGGCAGGAGTTGTGGCCAAGCATACAGAGGCCATCCTTGATTTATGATGACAATTGAGCCCAAAATTCATGTTGCTAAGTGAACAATTTGTTAAGTGAGTTTTGACCCATTTTACAACCTTTCTTGCCACATTTGTTAAGTGAATCACTCCAGTTGTTGAGTTAGTAACACCGTTGCTAAGTGAATCTGGCTTCCCCATTGACTTTGCTTGTCAGGTGGTCACAAAAGGCGATCCCATGACCCCAGGACACTCCAACCGTCATAAATACGAGTCAGTTGCCAAGGGTCCGAATGTAAGTCGCATGACCACGGGGATGCTGCAACCGTCATAAGTGTGGGAAATGATCATTAAGTCACTTTTTCAGTGCCGTTGTAACTTTGAATGGTCCCTAAATGAACTGTTGCAAGTTGAGGACTACCTGCATATGGGAATGTGGGGGTCATCAATTTTGGAAAAGATATAATTGAAAAATATTATTTAACATCCTCTGCAAAGCAAAGCAGAATTATTTGTGCTTGCCTGATTCCTCTGAGTCCATATTTGCTACATACGTTAGAGAAGCACAAAAACAATGAACAGATTTTATGATCAATTCTTGTTTAAATAATTATATACATGTGCACACATACATACACACACACACACCATGTACATATGTGTGTGTTTAGATGTCTATTAAACGTATTATGCAGAAGGCTGGAATCATGACACTCTTTCGGTTGTTAGTTTTTAATTGTTTCAGAGATATTCTTGTTGTTATACTTTGATCCAGCATCTGACATCCCACAATGGTGTTTTATGCCTCCTCCAGAAGATTTTCTGCATTCCCCTAGTACTTAAAATGACATCATAAAAGACAGAATGCAACCTGCAAAGTAACAAAGGACACCATATGGTCTACATTTCCCAAAGCAGTGTGCCACTGTTTTGGAATTTGTCTTTAATTTTCCTGTTAAAAGGCTTGGAATGGATTTCCTAACACAAGGACAGGAGATCTCAGACTAAAAGATCAGACAAACCGGAGCTTTCTTGCTGTCAAATGTTACACTTGAACAAGTAAATACTAGGAAACCACCTCAGCCTGGTTGGTTTAAGGCTTCCTTCCCCTAGAAATGACTTTGTCAACAAAAGAAATAGAGGATGCGCTTCTTTCAGCCTTTGGGGCTTGAACATATGTCAGCTCTGAATTACACTCCCACCCCACTTTCCCACTCAATTTGTGAAGACAACCCATTTTAAAAGAACAGATTTTTGCACTTCTCCACCTAATTCTTCCACAATAAATGTTTCACTTGCGCTCCCCCCCCCCGCCCCGTGTGTGGGATGATACGGTCTTGTTAGAGTTATGCCTTTAGAAGCTACTAATATCAATCACACCAGTGACGTGCGGTGAGGTTTATGACTGGTGAGGCACTGACACAGTGCTGGGTTTCAAATATTTTTAGACTTGTGGACTTCAACTCCCAGTATTCCACAGCCAGGCATGCTCAGTTCCAATTTAAAGCGACAGCATTTGTTTTTCTCCTTTGCTCCTTCTTTCTTTTTCTTTTTCTTCTCCTTCCCCTCCTTCCCCCCTCTCTCCCTTCCTCCCCCTCTCTCAAACACACACACACACACACACACACACACACACAGAAGTTGGATTGGACTATCTCTCCTACCCCTTCCCTCTCTCACTCACTCTCAAACAAACCCCCACACACACAAAAGTTGGATTGGATATCTTTTCCAGTGGCTTGAAAGCAGCTCCTCTGCCATCCCCCCCCCCCCCCATTCCCCTGCTGCCTTTCCCAAACACCTCCACCATTGCAAATGCAGCCTGCTGTCTTGGTGGGAAATGCCTGGAACACAATAAAGCCCACCCACCACCTCCTGCTGGCAGGCTGGGGTGAGAGGAGAGGCAGAGAAGCTGGAGGGGAGCCGAGCCTTCCAAAAGAAAGAGGCTGGGGGGGAAGTGTGTGTACTACAGCATGGCTCTTTGCCTGGCTTCCTGCCTCCTCCTGTGGTCTCCTCAGTGCTCCCTTGTGCTCTCCCTCCCCAAGTGTAGTTTGATTGCAGGTGGAGCCACGTTGCCTTTTCAAACTTGTAATCAGTGAAGCTGGGCTAGATTTTTATATAGTTTTATCCAGCTGTGTGTGTGTGAGAGAGAAATGAATGGGGGCCTGGGGAGGAAGTCACTACACTTGGGGAGGGAGAGCACCAGTGAGGTTAAGCAGAGTCATCCACGGTGAGCCTCACCTGCCTCACCTGACTGCACGTCACTGAATCACACTATTCCTTTGCCGCACCAAAGAGATAAAACAAAGCAAGAACAAAATGTTTAAAATTATTATAGACATTTTAAAAAAATGAATAATTAGAAGATCAGAACCGTTGGCTTCTCAGAAAGCATTTCTCAGCCTTGCATCTTCTAAGTCTCCGAGAAGCCAACAGTTCTGATTTTCTAATGATTACATTAGAAATTATTAAAATTTGAACATCTACAATCACAGAGCAATGACGGCTGAATTCACACACCGCAGTAGATCAGGATAGCACAGAGTGCTTCTCCTGGGATGCTACATCCTCTAACCTTCCCACCGTTCTTCACCATTTCAGGTGTCCTGATCGGCCCTTGCAACTCTTATCCAAACTTCCCCATTCCTTCCCCTGCTGACCAAAACTACTCATTTTCAATTGGGGCAGAATACGTTTCCATTTGAAAGGAAAAACAACATGCAGCCTTTTAGACAAGCGACAACATTCAAAATAAAGCAAAAAAAACCAACAACCCCTCAGTTGTAAAAAGCAAACTGCAAATGTAAAAAGGAGGGAAGAAAAAGGTACACATTAGTACTAGTCCCCATACAAAGCCTGCAGGCTCCTGTAAAAACCTTCCTGCTTCCCCCCCCCCCCCATTGAAACTGGAAAAATCAAAAAGCAAGAGTCTAAGTCAGGGGTGTCCAAACTTGGGAACTTTAAGACTTGTGGACTTCAACTCCCAGAATTCCCCAGCCAGCATGGCTGGCTGGGGAATTCTGGGAGTTGAAGTCCACAAGTCTTAAAGTTCCCAAGTTTGGACACCCCTGGTCTAAGTGCTTTATAGGTAACTTAACAATGTATTCCACTTAACAACTGTGGCAAGATAGTTTTTGATTTACAATACAACCTGGACTGCAATGTCCATCTAAAGTCACTGTGATTGTAAGTTGGGTCGCTTGCCTTTACAAGCATTTTTGCAGTAGTCATTAAGCCAATCCAACTTCCCTAATGGGCATTTTGGCTGTAAATCGGCAATAAAGCTCACAAATTTATGTGATGTGCAGGAGTTGTATTCACTTACCTTCCCTACCGGTTCGCAAATGTGAGCGTGCGCCCCTTCTGCACATGCACTTTTGGTTGATGAAAGAAACGTCCTTCTGGGTTCGGCTCCAAGTGGGGAAAAAGACACTGGGGATATGGAGGCTGCTTGGAAAGATGGTTTTAATGGTGGACAGGACCACGTGGCCTGAGTCCTGAACAGAAAAGGTGTTGGTGGAGAAGAAGAGAAGAGCACAAGAAGGGGCTTGCTAGGTTTTTTATAATCTGTTCGGCCTCACCTATCTGTTTCCTGTTCCTGTTGTAAGAAATGTATTCTGATTGGTTGTCAGACTCCCATGGGGCCATGGAGGGGCAACTCCCTAGGCTGTGTTTTGAATCCAGGTTTGGTTGAGTTCTCAGATGCCATGTGGCGAGTTGGGTAAAGGGCCAATATTATCATGCCTTAATACCATCCCCCTGGAGCTGAAGGGGAGAACTCTTTATTATGTAGAATAGAGTGGCTTGGACATCTTAATAGCCCATTGACAAAGTAGGTGGGGGCAGGAAGCTGCAGGGAGCTATTCTCTCTTTATAAAACATGTTTCTTCCTTTTCACATTCAGAGAAATATTCTGCCTTTTCATTATTTCCTAGGATATTTCATTTTTCTGGGAGAGGGGTGGGTGATAACTTCCTACACGCCCAAAATGCAATGTGCCTCATCCCGCGCATGCGCCCCCATGCATGCATGTGTTATCCTGTGCATGCACCCCCGCGTATGCGTGGCAGAGACCTGAAGACCAGCTGGCTGGTGGGAGGCACGGGCGCATGCGCAGCGGAGCTGAACTGGGCCAACGGCTTGCGTGCCATCAAAGAGGGGGCTGTGTGCCACCTCCAGCACATGTGCCATGGGTTCGCCATCACGGATCTAGATTATGATTTTGAGTGAAATACAAACATGGTGAACGACTGTACAAACATGACTTGATTCTAAAGGTAGAAGTGCCAACAATGTGATTGGCTTAGAGAAATAAAAGATTGCAACTGTGAGAAAACTGGGCTTCAGTCATTCTTATTTATTTGGATGACAAACCTCATGGAAGACCAAATGGTCATGGGATTGGGTTTCCAGGGAAGCTAGTATCAATTTGTACATGTGCTGCTCTTTTTGTTTCCATGTTTATATCAATTTTAATGGCATGAATTGTCCCACTAAGATCATTTCCAATGCAATGATATATTTACAGACACGTTTATATTTGACATTTCAGTCTCTAAATGTACAAGCCATCAAACAAAATGTTTAAAAAGACAGCTATAATAGAAATGTAAGCATGGGCAAGCAAATAGAAAGCAGAATTAAAATAGCTGTCATTCAGTAGAGAAATATTCCAAAATTCTCAAGCAACTTTGCTTGGCACCTAACAGCCAATGAAATCATAATCAAATGAAATCCCTAGGAAAGAAATGTCAGGCACATGGGCCATGAGGGCATTTATAGAACCATCAGTACAGGAGGGCCAAGAGAGAACTGCAAGGACTTCTGTGAATGTCCAAGCAGACCACAGCCAAGCTAAACGGACTGAATCCACATATTGCACAAAATAATTATAATTAACTGACTAGGTTGGGTTTATGCAGTACAAATCATAACCATGATTTAATAAACAAAGGCTGTGTCTCTGAGCCAATGGCGAATAAAACAAACCACATTATAGCTTAGAAAGAATGCATTTATCAAGCTAACGCATGAACATATTTTTGAATCGGCAATGTTAGTGAGAACTAAATGGGAGAAAAGGGTTCTCCAGATATCCTTCCGAGTAGCATAATATATCTTAAGGTAAACTCCCTGTCAGGGTTCCAAATAACACCCCTAACAAAAGAAGACTCTGAGGCTTGGGTTTCCTCAAAATTCCATTTTATTAGAGATGCCATATTGGCACATCTGAGAAAAACCAAATCTGAAAGCTTCCAGGTTTTCCCCACCTAAAAGAAAGCCCAAGTCCCTTCCCCTGCACCCACATGTCCATCACATGGTCCAATCAATGCACCGTCCCAACTGGAGATGCCTTCCGGTCATGCCACTCCAGGTGCATGCCGAATGTCCTTGGCTCTCGGAGAAAGGAATGTTATTATGGCTAGATATCCCCGCAAGTCCATGCAACCTCCTCTCCCAGTTTCCCACAGCATGAAGTGTGGCAGCCCTGAAGATCTAAAGAAAAAGATGGCCTCCAGGGCTGACACTCTCCTGTTCGAAAAGGCCAGGTGACTTTACAGATATCTTCACATACATTTCTTAGCCGAAGCATGAATGCCATCTGGATAGTTTATTTTTTAAACTTCCCACTTCAGCCTACAGCTCTATGATTTATCCAAGTCCCATTCTGCTTTACCTGATCAACCATGGGCTGCCATCTAATTGGGCCAATTCCTTTTCAACAACATATAATTTGAAGAGGTACAAATAGGTTTAATCTATTGCTTAAAATTTTACCCACTATCTTAATGCAGTTTGCTTCCTGTAAGAAGCAATTATCCTAAATTCCTAAGGGTGATCTTTGACCTGCGGTATAATTTCAATAACTTTTCGAAGAACCCCAAAGAGGGGTGTTTCTGCCAACTTTCCCCACAACTCTTACAACCATCAGCACTGGACAGCCTCCTCACTTTACTCCAAAAAGGGGAAGGGAACCACGAACGAGATGTTTATGAACACAAACGCACACAGCATGATTCCCTGCTCTTTGCTTTATTGAAGTATTGACATGGCTGTATAAAAACAAACGGGCATTATGTTGCAACACCAAATAAAGACAGACCACAAAAAGTAACGAAAGAGAACACCATTTATCGGCACAAAAAAAGATGGAACAAGATGATGGAGTATGAATGCCCCACACATTCTCTTCTGGATGTGCTCCTGTAATCCCCAGACATTTGGGGGGGGGGGGGAGTAACAAATGTTGAAATTGATAACTTGGGGTGTTGAAAGATGAAGAGACCTCTTTCAAAAGGTAAGTCTTAAAGCATAATTAGGAAATTGGACTCCCCCCCCTTTCAGAACTAGCATTTTTCTGGTGCAGCAACCAAGCAAGGTGCCTATGCGGTTGGTTCAGCTTTAGGCCGTGGGCAACCCAAGGGCCCACCCAGCTAGCAATCAGGGCAAGTGAGGTGGATTTCCGCTGCAGGCACCTGAGCCTGCACGTTTTCCTGCGAGGCTTTTGTCCCTCAGAGGCCCTCGATCCCACGTGATCCTCACAGCCTGGCATGAGGTGATGTGCATCCTTCTTCCCTCCGATCCGCGGCCTGGAGGAAGAATGCTCTGTCATCTCACAGGCTTTGCGTGCAGACGCAACAGGAGGACGCCGTTTCCCAGCCAACTCTCTTCTTCCTCAACCCGGGACGACCCGCTAGTACGGGACAAGCAAGCGGGCTCTGCGGCACCATTCTCGTCCCCCATTTCGCCTCCCCCCCCTTCCTGGATGCCAAGGGAAGGTCAAGTAGGCTCCTCGCCTACGATCTGCTTCGCCCGCTTTGCTCCCTTTAACCACCCGACAACTTCGAACCGCTCCTAGCTCGCCTAGGATAAAAAGCCCGCTCAGCTATACTAGCCGCGGGACGAGCCAAAAGCCAAATCCAAGCCGCGCGCTCATTTCTCTCGAGCAGCGCTAGGGCGCCGGCCAAAAGGGTCCCCCGCCCCCCCCGCAAAAATCCGCCTTTCCCACCAGATCCCGTTCAGGATGAATTGTACTCGATTGTTTATTGTTTTGTAGTGGGCGGGGGAGGGATGAGCATGGCCCGGCCAATCACCGGCGCCGTGTTGTAAGATCGACGGCAGCTTTCGAGCTCGGGCGAAAGGAGGGCGGGGTCCGCTGGTCACGCGCTTGGTTAGGGAATGACATCATCGCTTAGCGCGCGGCAACCGAGCTTGGTAGTGGGGGCGCGGCCTGCGGTGGCGGGAGGAAGGACTTCGGGGTTGGGGGGAGGAAGGAGGCGGGGAGAAGGAGGAGAATCGGAGGTGCGCGAGGCGGCGCTTTGAACAAATGGGGTTGGCTCGTGAGTCGCGCGGAGAGTCGCTTTCCCGCGCTCTCCCTCTCTCGCGCCCGCGGGTGCACGGCGCGTGGGGTGGAAACCTTCCGCTCTGTATGTGTGTGTGGGGGGGGGGACCTGGAGGGGGGGGGACCCAAAGCCTCGGAGGGGGTTGAGTGCGAGAAGCACGTGTCTTCCCCCCACCCTAAGACCCGTGTTTGAGGACATTCCCGCCCAATTGCTCGGAAGGCGAGTGCCCTTGATAAGCCTGCAAGATCGGACTCTCAGAGCTGTCCAGGCGGGCTTCTCTTCCCCGTCTTCTGTCTCTGCCTGGGAACCACCAGCGGAAGAAAGTTAGAGGCTAGTAACAAGAGGGGGAGGCGCCGGTAGCGCCAGATTGGCCCTTCAAATTAAGTCTTCCTCCAATGATCGCTTCCCCAACCCACCGTTTGCCTGACCCAAGCGCGAAGGAGTTGTATTATTATTGGGGTTTTTTTCCCAGGGTTTCAGGATCCTGGGGCGTCTGTCTTGCTTAACTTCGCTGCTTCAAAGCGCCAAGGCAAAACGGAGCGCCTTCTGATTGCTGCGTGAAATACTTGGATTATGCGGGGCGCTAATGGTTAATAATCATGCCTTAATCGTAATCAAAGATGATTATTCCTATTTTAAGTGTGAGCAAACAGAGGCTGGAACTGGTTTGGTCACTTGTGCAAGGTCACATAAGTGGCATTGCACAAAACTAGGCTCGGCATAATAGTGTACGATATGGGTTTCCTCGTCCAGGAGACTGGCTGTCATCTGGTCCTCCCCCCACCCCTCCCGGTGAGAGAAGCAGGTCAATCACATCCACAACACACTCCGTTCAACAGTTCCAAGAAAGCTCCACACCCATTTTATTGTACACGTTGTGCACTGACAATAAAGGTTTGATTTGCATCACTCAGGTGACCACATAGATAAACCTCCAAGTGGCCTTAACAACTCGCTAAAAGAATGCAGATGACCAGCTGTCTGCAAGGAGTCTAAATCCTTCCATTCCCCACCAGCGGGTCAGAGCTGAAGAAGCTTCTTGAATGAGAAGCAAAATGTCTTCAAAGAAAAACCAGAAAATCCAGTTGCCTCTTGAAAGAGCACCTTTGGGACAACCATGACCTGGATGACTAAGAATAGTCATAGACAGGCCAATTACATACTAAAAGCTCTTGCTACAGATACTCTCCCAGCTTTTCTACTGTAAGCGCTGTTAGAATAAGGTAGTTAGAATAATCAGGAAAGGAGGCTCACGGTGATTTGAAAAGGCCATTATTATAACCTCCCATACTTCAGATGAATATAACAAGTACTCTAAGTACTCTTATTGCTGTGTTTTTATCTGAATGGATGAAATATTAAATACTGAAATCTTAAAATGAATTGGGAAAGGAGATCTCTGCAACCCAATTCCATCCCTCATCATCTAGACCAGGGGTGTCAAACTGGCAGTCCGTGGCCCACATGAGTCACGTGGAGACCACGCCCACCCCAGCTCCACGAATGGGGAAAACGTTGGGAGACATCACGTGACACCGTGACATAGCGAGTTTGACACCTGCGATCTAGACTATATTGTATCTAATCATAGCTGTAGCTGTAATCAATGAGCTACAATAAGAAACAATGTATGTGCAATTGTGATAGAAAACAATTCCTTTCAGTAATTGGCCAATAGCACTATTGTGAATAATTTCTAAAAATGATTACTTAGGAATTTTACTGGTGCAACTTACTTGGAGATTGCAAACCTACTCAGCCTCTCCCAGCCATCTTCTAACTAAAGTTGTAATGCTTATCAGAAAAACTGGGTCAGTCCATAATATCAGGCTGTCAAATATTTGAGTGATTTAAAATAGGAAAACTTTTGAAGGGCAATTAGCCAACACTGTCATATTGGCCTCAGGACACGAGATGAAAGTACTGTAGTAGGGTTTGCCTTCCTGTTTCCCTCCCTCATGCCATTCCTGCTTTTATTTCTATGTCACTTAATGATTGCCACATTATATTTAGCCACAGTGTGTTTAGTCCTGATTTACTGAATAAACTACATTTGGTTACTCAAGCAAACCACATTATGGCTTGGATGATTCAGGCTTCTGTAAGTACAATCCATCTCTTCTGGGCCTGTCCCATCATTGCATTACAGGGCTCTTCACCCATTCTTGAATTGCCACAAAACTATGCTATTATAAAATCTACTCTTCCTGTTGTCAATACCCAGACTATCTTTATCTCCCTTTATTCCCTACCCGCTTGGGCGATATAGTTAAGAAAGACACCAAAGATAGCAGAACAGAAATAACTCAAGACAAGGAGGAAGCAGACTCTGCCATCATTATTGACGAATCTCGCAAAGCTGAAAAATGTAATTGAACACTGGAGGAGGAATATTATGTGAATGTAACAAAAATAGGGAAATTAGCAGATAAGAAAAAAAAGTTAAGTAGAATTTCACAGTTTCTGGACATTACAGTCAGGTAAAGCGGGGTGGTTAGTTCATTAAAAAGTAAAATGCTCACAAATGCCCATTTCATAATAATTTCATTGTTAGAATGTGCCATCTTCCACATCCAAAAAAAGGATGGATCTCGTGTTCCCGCAGGAGAGAAATTGATTTGAAAAATGGCATTTCAAAAATTCCCAGACAGAAAGTGGTAACAGAAGAAGAGAAGGATTGTGGTAGAAATTGGCTAGTGGCCAGAGGAGAAAAACCAGCATATTCCCAAAAGATGCTTGCTAAACATGCCCATAGCAATAAAACTGATGTTACTTCTGAAAATGGATTCCAGATGAAATTATACAGATTTTAACATATTGAAGCTTGGTGGAGTAATGTTGGTTTAAAGAGAGAAATGCTACTTACCGGTATATATTGTTAGATAGAAAAAACGTCTATGGCCAGTGTCTAATTAACCAGAAAAACTGAGATTGATAAGGGCAGCATAGTTGCATTGCAAATAGGACCAAAACCATCCCCTATTTCCATTTCCATCCCCTCTCTCAAAGAGCTCCACCCCTCTTGGGCAGAAATACAATAGCTGCCTTACTGAACACACATTTCTCAGGCATTGAATAACATCTGTCTAGTAATAATTGAACTGTATTTGATTGCAGACAAATACCTCTGCACCAATTTTATCTGGAGAGCATTGAGTGCTGCGATTTAAGGTGTATATTTTTGACTTTTCATATTTGGCACTCATCCGGGTTAATTGTTGATGCAGTACAAAACTGTGAGCAGGTTTCCTTACCTATCTTGTTGACCCTTCGCTATTGGTATATCCATGTCACATATTCTGTTATTGATCGGTTTGAAGATCACTAATCTAGTCTTTTCAATGCTTTCTAGTAGAACAACCTTATTGAAGTCATTGGAGGGGGGGGGGTAATTCAGAAGTTCTTTATATTCCCCTCTTTGTCCCATTAGGGATATGTGTGTGTGTGTATGCAAGGACACATATTCTATTTTGGTTCTTCATTTTGTCTAATGTATAACCTTTCTTCAAGAAGGCACTAGAGATGGCCCCTGGCTCCAAATTTAACCAGTTGGTTTAATGCTCCTATCACAGTAATGACATACTTTATCTCAGTGGAACAAGCACCTAGTCCAAGACCTTGAATAATAAGATAGTTGTGTGTTGTATAGCAGGAAAATTCTTGACCTAATCACCCAGGTTCCACTTCCTTTCAAATTGTTCCAATTTCCCCCCCAATTTTTTAGAAGATGCTATGGGAGACAATGAACCAAACCAATATAAGATTATTGTAAAAGAATGTTTTTTCACAATTTTAAAAGGGCTGTTGGTTTTTTAGTATTTCTCAGATTAGGTCTAATTTTGAAAGATAAAGGACAAAGAGAAAAGTATCAAATTCTACCTTCAACAGATGAAGAGATTGTCGAGCATAGAATAGTGTAGAGTAGTGGAAAGCTCATGTAGGTCACTGTTTAGGTTTATAGTATATTTCCTTGATGGCGAACCTATGGCACGTGTGCCACAGGTGGCAAGTGGAGCCATTTGTTAGGGCATGCCAGACGTTACCTTGTCAGCTCCAGCGCACACCAGCTGACTTTGGCCTTCATTTTTGGCCGTTTTTCTCCCTTTGGAGGCTTTCCTGAAGCCTCAGGAGGGTGAAAAACAACCCAATGCGCAAACCAGAAGTTCAGGAACTGACTTCGGCTTGCGCGTTGGGCCATTTTTCACCCTCTGGAAGCTTCAGGGAAGCCTCCTGAAGCTTCCGGAGGGCCTCCAGGAGGGGGAGGCTGTTTTCACGGTCCCCAGGCTCCTAGAAAAACCTCTGGAGCTGGGGAGTGCGAAAAATGGGCCCATTGCGTGCAAAAAGTGGGGGGAGGATGGGGGTTGCGTGCGCATGCGCAGAGGTGGGGTGGGGTTGCACACATAGAATTATGGGTGTGGCCACACCCACGCACGACTCCCCTGCGCTTCCCCTCCTTTTGGCACGCAATGGCAAAAAGGTTAGCCATCACTGGTATATTCCATCCAAGAGCTGAAAACAGTGAAAATACTGTTTCCTCCTTCCTCAGTATAACAGCTCTGTGGGATAGGTTGGGGTGGGACAATGCTGCTGAAGCAAAGGGAACTTCTATGGCCAAGGGTGGCCCTGAACTGGGCCTCCCCTCTGCCAATACAACATCTTAATCACAACACCAAACTGGTGTATTCATAACATCACTTCTGTTTATTATTTGCATGAATTATTTGGACTGTGATGCAATCAGCGCTTACTCAAGATAGCTACATTATTTGTTTCCTATGCACATGAAATTTAACCACCCCCTTAAACTCCCCCAATTTATGTCAATAAAGCAGATAGTTCTGAACACACATTAATTTACAAGTAAATTATCAGCAGTCGGTGGGGATTTTGATGAAAGAAATGCATATCTATGGGATTTTTAAAATTAGATACCCTGAAAATGACAAGTCTAATGGGAACCTGCGAAAACCTTATCAAGTTTTAAAACCTTAAATATAGTAGTAATAGCTATACAAAATGTCAATTAAAGTTGGCACGTATATGCAATCCCATGAAAGGTAGTACCTGCTACCATCTGGATACATGGTATATTTTAACAGACAAAGCTAACTCTGAATGATGTTTGGACTTTTCCCTTCTGTGAAATGATCTCCACCAATCCACGAGTGGTCAGAACAATTTCCTAACATGAAATTTACTGTCTGCTTTATTAGTCCCCTGTCTGGCCTATAGTCTCTTTTTTATATCACTGAACTTCCTCCAGAGTAACATGTGGGACATGTGTGTGTTGAAACTGCCTTCAGGCAACAGCAGTCATAGGCAAAGGGGAAAAAATGGCTTTAGCCTCAATACCAATAAGAATGCCTCATGGATGAAATAGGGAAGAGACAGAGGTTCTATCATGGGGATACAGTAATAAAAAAGTTGCCAGGACTTATTTTCCCTGCAGATAGGCGAAAGAAAAAGTACGGAAAGTGCCTCTTTCAGGGTTTCCCTGTTGTATTCACGAAGTATTCTTTAAACTATCCTTTCACAACTAAGTGTGCCCCAGATGCACTGAAATATTCCATAATCCCTATATAACCTCTGAAATCCGGCACATCTTAAGGTATTATACTGGGGAAAGCTACTTTAGAAAGAGAATTTTCTAAAAGAAATAACCCCTTGGGAAGTTATTTTAACTAGGGTACTCTCCAATAGGATCATCAAATGATATATAAACTGTACTGGAGACATGCCAGTTGGATACATGTATTCAGAGTTAAGAAGTAAACATCTCCAGTATGCCTAAAATATAGAGTTTGTCTCAATTATTAATCGCTAATAATTACATATGAGTTCATGTTCTTGAAAATATCTTAGATTTTTGGTGAGCTAAAATACATGGTGAAAAACGTTTATTCTAGAAACTTCACCAGGACACACATTAATAATATTGTGATGTAGTGTTCTTAATCGATGAAATATTCTAATGAAATCTAAGAGCAAGCCTTTAGTGGCTGAAAGATTGAGCTGATGTGATTGCCAAAATAAAGTGTGCTTATGTGTTTCTGTAGGAGATGTGATAATGTGTAACTTTTTCCCACTAAAAGTAATTATAAGTCATGATTATGTAAAATGTAATTGCCTAGCCAGTATTTCATGACCTAATGATGTTCTAAAGTTTTTGTACTCAGTTTGATTTTATAGTGATTTGCTGCTTGGCAATTAACCTCCTTCACCCCAGGCATTCTAAGTGTAATTGTTTAACAAAAATATGCAGAGGAATAGGTGGAATATCATTTTAGTATAAGAAAATATTTCCTACCTGGGGCCTTCTGTATGTTAAGATTTTACTGCCAGCATAGTCTTAGCAGAAAAACCTGCCTGGCTCCACATTTCAAGTGTCACATCATTCTCTAGTAATTTTGAACTTCTAAACCAGCGTTTGTTATAGGAGCAATTATATCAAGACATCTGACTAAAAAGTGGAAATAGAAAATTCCCGTCTAAACATAATCTACCAATTAACAAAGACAGTGTTAAAATTTCCAAGCTAAAAGTGGCCTAGTCTTTGTGATTGACTACACATATGCCTTAACACATCTTAGAAATGGCTCAATAGAATACACAGTAGTGGAAAGCTTTAACAGTTACCAATTTCCAAAAGAAAAGGCACGTTTTTCCAACTCACCCATGCTTCGTATAAAACGAGAGAACTGCAGAATTTTGCTCTGTATCGTAATATAGGACAGAGTGATCAACATGGACCTGCGGAGGTACTATATGCATTCCAAAAGTCTCTGCTAAAGTCAGGGGAATAGAGTAAAAAAAAGCGAAATATAATGCCGAAGAACCGTAGAGGTACATCATCGTGGTGTTTTTTTTAAACTGCAATCGAGAAAATTGATTTTCGGAATATATTTTCCTCTTTATGCCCAGGTTTCTGGTTGCAACATCGTATACGGCTAGTTCAATAATAACAGCGATCTTCTGGCGGCGGAGGAATTAAAGAAAGATGCGCCGAGAAGGGCGCCAAGTTGGCTGACGGACCCTCAGCTAGCCGGGCGGGGGGTGTATTATGTAGTACTGAGAGCCGGAGCTCTCTCGCCTCTTCGCCCGCCTCCTTTGTGGGCGGGGATCGGCTGCGACAGGGTTAGGTTGCGTCTCCCTGCGTGTGTCTATAACTTTGTGTTGCCGCTCCTGGTTGTTAGGAGAAGGAATGTGGAAGTCGGCGGAGGGGAGGGCGACAGGTTGCTCGAGGGAACGGCGGCAGCTCCAGGGTTTCTCTTCCGCCGCTGCTCCGCCGCTTGCTTTCTCTCCGGGGAGGGAGCGTGCTGCCAACGGTGGGGTTTCCCCCCTCATTTTAATGCTGCTTCTGCTACTTAAAGTGGAACGACTCGGGAACGGCTCCAAAATCAAGAATCCTGCAGCAGCAGCAGCAGCAGCGGTAGAATCGGCGCCTCGTTTTCCTCCGGTGCAGTTCGAGCTGGATTTTCCGCCTGCTCAACGCGCCCGGCTTTGAGCTTCGCCTTCCAGACCGCTGTTTCTCGCTTACTCCTTTCGTTCGCCCTGCCTGCTTGACCTCTCGCCCTGCCTTTTCCCCCCTTTTTTTTGGAGGACGCTTTTTTTTTTAAATGACTTGAGTGGAGGGGGAGGGGGGAACTGTCAAGATGGCAGCAGCAGCGGCGGCAGGAGCGAGGAGGTTATGAATGTGGTGGTGTTGCCGCCGCCGATGCTGGAGCGAAACCCTGGCAGCCCGCGGAGGACTTGGGTTCCCGGACCTGTTGGAAGATCGGCGATTTAACTTGTTTGAATTCTCCGCGTCACTTTTTTCTTTTACGCCGAGGGAGAGGATTTAAAAGAAGGAGAAGAGAGAAGGACGGGCGTTTTAAGTTTTCCTCTCCTTGTTCAAAAAAGAAAGCGGGGGGACTGGATTCTCTTCCCTGCCGCCCTTCACCGCTTTCGGATTTCTTTTCTTTTTCGGAGGAGGAAAAAAGAGCGATCCCAAATGGGGCAGCGGCGATCGGATGGGTGTTAAGGCTTCGGTGCTCTCCGTGAAGGCGCTGGGAAGTCGGTGGGAAGAAGGGCTTGTAAGAACGAAGGCGCCCATCAAACCAGCAACAGAGACTCGCGAACATCTTTTTTTTTAAAAATAATGATGATGCTGGGGGTCGTGTGAATGGTGGGTCTCTTTAACAGCTACAGAGCGATGCTATTGGAGGACTCGGGCGCGTAGCGAAAGATAAACAAACGCGCGGGCGCAGAGCCGCGATTTGATTCCAAGCTCCGCCGTCTTTGGAAATGCTTCCCAAATCGGTCAGCCTCAAAGGGCAGCGGAAAGAGAGCTGACCTGGAACCCGGAGAGCCGCGGATCGCTTGCGGATCGCCTTAGAACTTTTCCTTTCTCCGGCGGGGGAGACGGGAGAGAAAGAGAGAGAGAGAGAGGTGGCGGGCAGGAAGGAGGAGGCGGCCGGACCTTGAATGGAGAGCGGCGTGCTTGCTGGAGCTCGCTAATCTCTAGCAGGGAGCTGGGCGAGGAGAAGAGACCGGAGCGTGGATCGGGTTCCCGTCTGACAGCGGGAAGGACTGAAGGGATCGCCTCAAAAGCGGGGGGAGGCCAAGATGGCTGAAGTGTCTCCCCCCGCGCCCTTGTCCCCTCTGGACGTGGAGTTGGACCCGGAGTTCGAGCCCCAGAGCCGTCCTCGCTCTTGTACGTGGCCCCTGCAAAGGCCCGAGCTCCAAACGAGCCCGGCCAAGCCTTCGGGAGACGCGGCCGCCGACGCCGCCTCCATGATTCCCGAAGAGGACGACGACGCTGACGACGAGGAGCAAGGGGGCACCTCCGCCGTTACCGTCTCCGCCGGCGGCGGCGACGCTCTCGCTTCGGAGGACACGGCCCGTCTGCTGGTTCCCTTCTCCGGACTGCCCGGGGAGGGATCTGGCGCCTCTGCTTTGAACGGCGGGCAGCAGCCTCAGCCAGTGGCGGCGGGAACAGCGGCCGCGCCGCGAAAATGCTCGTCCCGGAGAAACGCGTGGGGGAACTTATCGTACGCGGACCTGATCACTCGCGCCATTCAGAGCTCGCCGGAGAAGCGCCTCACCCTGTCCCAAATCTACGAGTGGATGGTGCGCTGCGTGCCCTACTTCAAGGATAAGGGCGACAGCAACAGCTCGGCTGGCTGGAAGGTAAGCGGGGACTGCGAAAAAAGTGGGGAGAGGCGCATGAAAGGGTGGCCGGAGTTTAGCGAAGCCCACGGACGCGTGGATTGTACAGCTACGGCTGGACTCTTACCAGCCTCGCATATTCCTGGTTCCCAATTAGTGCTGGGATGAATGGAAGAGCCTGTTTCCCGTGGTCGAGTACGGTACATGCGGCATCTGCCGGTGCCTTTCTCCCAGCTTTCGGCTGCAGCCTCAGAATTGCATTCGGTCGCGGTTTTTCCAAAGGGCGGGAAAAATACCCTCGCTTTTACAATGCTTTTTTTCTTTAAACTATGATTTTCATGGAGAATAAAGTGGTGCAAGTCTGTTAAGAATATCCCCCTTTGGTCCATTCAACTGACTAGCTAAGATGGTTGAACTCATAAAATAAATGAAAGATGAGTTGTGATTATCACTCAAACCACTTTTTGACACAATTAGAAAGCTAGGGTTTTTGTTTTTTTTAATTTTTTAAAAAGTGGATGTTTCTATAACAAGAGGCGCTTTACTCCTCCCTTAGTCTATTTGCACAACAAATAGACTAAGACTGTTTCCATTATTAGTTCAGGCTGGTTGTCAAATGTGAGTTTAAAAAGTGCTTATTATTGAATGAAAGATGCATGATGATGATCGGACAGCTGCTCCCTGTATGTAGCACTTTGTCCATGCGCCCTGCCGAAGGATTTAGTTCAGGCTTAAGCCTCGCAACTACTGCAGGACCAGTGAAGATAACACAGGGTGTACAGAGTGCACAACTGCTGCTGTGTTATCAGTCCAAAAGGAAGAACAGGTCTTTCCCAAGAAGTGGGTTGCAATGGGTCCTCCGAGGATATTTCCACAGAGGCACCTTTGCTCCTAATTTCTAGGAATGACGTCAAATTCATCTTATTTCAAATTCATCTTATTCTGCCTAGTGCGTGAGATTGAATGTTAGTGACATTGGTAAAGACAAAACGCTAGGTAGGGGGAACAGAATAATTCTGTGATATAATTCTCTTTTCTCCTTGCTATGTGCTCTCTAGTCGCAGCTGCTGTTCCCTAGTCTTAGCTGAGCTGAATATAATCCACAACTGTCAGCAGCGAAGTAGAGAGCTTCTAACTTACTATATCAACAATGAGTGTGTTAGGTAGTATCAATAAAATTTCAAAGCTTTGCATTAAAACAAAAGAAGGATAGAAGGTATATTATAATATCCGTCAAGTTTAGATGGCAGTGAATGCATGCATGTGCCTTTTGTGAGTTATTTGGCTACATAGGAAATTGATTTCCCCCTCCCCAATTTTAATTGCTATATGAGGACAGCCTCTCCTTTGTCATTATGCGCAATCAGGTTCTGAAGTTATTCACACCTGAAATCTTTTCTTGTTATTCTTGTTGAAAGGACTTTTAAGTTGCTGATATTTTCTCTGACATTCTTATGACGTTAAGAGGTCCTGTGTATATTTAGCCTATAGTGCAGTGTTTCTCAACCTTGGTGACTTTAAGTCCTGTGGACTTCAACTCTCAGAATCCCCCAGAATTCTGGAAGTTGAAGTCCACAGGACTTAAAGTCGCCAAGGTTGAGAAACACTGCATAGTGGGTTCAGTATCTGAGAGATTGTAATGTAGGAGTGGATTTTATTTTTCTATTGCGCAAGGTGCAAAATTAGAACAGTTATGTTAAAACTACAAGTAGTCTTTGACTTACAACAGTTCATTTAGTGACAGTTCAAACTTACAAAGGGACTGAAAAAAGTGACTTAGGACCGTTTTTCACAGTTAATGACCTTTGCAGCATCCCCAGGAACATGTGATCAAAATTCAGATGTTTGGTTCATATTTATGACAGTTGCAATGTCCCA
The DNA here is from genome assembly GCF_964273705.1 of Natrix helvetica. Taxonomy (NCBI): domain Eukaryota; kingdom Metazoa; phylum Chordata; class Lepidosauria; order Squamata; family Natricidae; genus Natrix; species Natrix helvetica. Next base: position 186,058,854 of record NC_138552.1, read on the forward strand.
AGGTCATCTGATCACCTTTTGCGACCTTCTGACAAACGAAGTCAATGGGGAAGCCAAATTCATTTAACGACCAGGTTACTAATTTATCAACTGCAGTGATTTACTTAACAACTGAGGAAAGAAAGGTTCTCTAATGGGGCAAAACTCACTTACAAATGTCTCACCTAACAGTAGAAATGTTGGGCTCAATTGTGGTTGTAATTTGAGGACTACCTGTACAAGTGAGTTGGTTTATTCTAGACATCAGGAGGATATTCATAACTGTACGAGTAATCAGCCAGTAGACCAGGCTGTCACTTGAAGTGGCGATTCACGTTTTCCCTTAACAGGATCGTCAAGATTGGCTAGATGGTCATCTTCAGAGATGCTCTAGCGAATCCTGCTCTGAAGCAGAGGTTGGATTGGATGGCCTCCAAGAGCTATTACCTTTTGATACTCTGACTATAGAAAGCTGTGTCCGCTGTTCATTTCAGAATTTAAATTCACTGTTGGGAAAAAATGAAACATAACAAATGTAAATAGAGATATTGTTTTTTTTTAAAGTGATAAGTATAGCCACAAGTGTTGCAAAAATATAATACTAATCAATTTAAAAATCTGGCAGCATCTATTTTGATCTATTTTGCTTGGTTATTACATGGAAACATTGGTAGCTATCTAAGAATGAGAGAGGTTCTCTTATACGGTCATATTATACGTTAGGTATTTTTATTTATTTTTATATCCCACCTTTATTATTTTTTAAAATAATTCAAGGCGGCAAATATACTCAACACATTTCCTCTTCCTATTTTCCCCACAGCAACAACACCTTGAGGTGGGTTGGGCAGAGAGAGAAAAATTGGCCCAAAGTCATCTAGCTGGCTTTCATGGATAAGATAAGAAACTCACGGTCTCTTGCTTTCTAGCCAGGTGCCATAACCACTAGGCCACACTGCCTCTATACTTGTTTCTGTCAGATAAAGGAATTTTCTAAAGTTTTTTTTAAAAAATAATGTAAAAAAGTTGAACTTACAATCTAACTCTGTAACAAATAGTTGTTATACCCGTCTTTTTCTGGTAATAGTTTACTGGTGAATTGTATTGGGCATGGAACACTGACATGGTTTTATTTTTTTATTTTAAACCCACGTACTGCTCTTGCAAAGCATGCTCTTTTACATATGTGGCATGCAGGTCGTTGTTTGTACCAAAGATAGTTTAATTTCACTCAGCCCAAAATGGCATCGAATGGGATTCTGATTTGATCCCTGCTGCTTTGGAAACAAATTCATTTTCGGGAAGGCCTTATGAGACATTATAGACCAATGGTTCTCAACCTGTGGATCGGGACCCCTTTGGGGGTCGAACGACCCTTTCACAGGGGTCGCCTAAGACTATCGGAAAACACATATTTTCGATGGTCTTAGGAACCGAGACACCAATTTTATGGTTGGGGGTCACCACAACATGAGGAACTGTATTAAAGGGTATGGCATTGGGAAGGTTGAGAACCACTGTTATAGACTATATGTCCCATTGACTTACATAGGGATAGCTTCATAATGTATAAGCCAGGCTATAGTTGAAGAGTGTGTACGGATTTGTTGTTTGAGTATATTGTTCACATGGACAAATGGAATACTAGATACCTATCAACTTTTGGTTTTTTTTTAAAAAAAATTGTTTTAGACACAGCAATGCACAGCCCGTCTCTTGCCTGCCCACTTCTCTTTTTGAAACATTCATGGCCTTTTTCAACTTTAAGTGTTTGTTTTAAGTACTATAGCTAAAAGGCTGCTGATTTCAAGAAGAAACCTAGGATTATTAAGTGCCTTACTTTCTGTGCCATTCCTGCGTTCAAGATTACAACTTTTGAAAGTGGTTTTTGTAAAGCAGATGGTGAAATAGCTCACAGCTTTTTCATGTATTATAGCATTTGCCCTTTAAGGCATGTCTATATGTGGTTCTGTGTTAAAATAAATCTTAAATGTGCTCATCTAATATATCCCCCTCCTCCCACAGCTCATGTTCCACTCTTACATCAGTCCAATCATTCAGGGGCACATATGTGGTGGAAAGAAAGAACCATCAATGTAGGGCTCTACTGGGGAATTTGCAGTTCTAGAGATACTGTTGGACAACAATATCCAATATTTTTTCTCCTTTGAACGCAATTGCTAGGACTGCAGAGAGCTATACTTCACCAATATCCCATTAGCTCCGCACCTTTGTCAAAAAGGAACAATTTGTGGGGTAGCGAGAAGTCTGATGAGATTTACGTTCAAATCTCACATAGCCACAAAACTTGCTGTGAGACCTTTTCTTCTTCTTTTTTTGCCTGACCTCACAGGTTTGTTGTGAAGTTAAACTGCATAGAGTAACAGAAGTGTGCTTCAAGGTGCTTATGGCCCGTTCCACTTCACACCAGTCAGCCATTATTTTCATGGATTGGAAATGATGCAATTTCACCTTTTGAAGAAGTACAAAACGAAATTATAATGCTATAATAAATGCTCTGTACTCCTCTGTTTAACTATACTTCCTCTTTTTGTTATCTAGGCACTGGCTTTCGTTATAATAAAGATAAATATTGTGGTTTACTTGAGTCTCCTTGCACAGAACTTGCTTGGATGGACATTGTACTATAATACGCCTAAAGTATGAAAGCCAAATCTTTGCCATTGGTCTTAGTCAAAATCTATGGGGGACTATGACATTTGAGAAATCAGTATATTGGTCTTATTTCTTGTCTTGATAAGCCTTGAAGATTTTGTATTCTACGATGAAATTGTCTTGAGTTTTTCCATAACATTCATTTTTTAAAAAAAGCAAGGCCATTGTTTTGATTTGTGCTTTATATTTTCATATTTGTGATATTTGAGGATACTTTATTTTAAGAAGAGTTAACATGTAGAAACTTGGAAGGAAAATATAATAATGGTATAAAATAAAATTCACTGCAATATTAAATGAAGAATAATGTCAGTTCTCAATTTTCTGTTCCAAAAATGGAAACAGCTAAATATTGGGACACATGTAGCACCTACTGCTAAAAATGTAATGAAATCATACGTTAATTGCATAGTTTGTGTGTTCCTTTTGAGGATCTTCACTTTATGGGACTAAAGAAGACTAGATTTACACAATGGAAACAAGTACTTTGGAAATTTTCTGCAGATCATATTTCTATTATTAACCTATATGAGTCTCAATTTTTCAATTGGGCACCCAAAAGAAATTCAAGTGTAAATGAAAAATTTCTATAGTCCTAAAAATGTGCATAATTTCTGTAGTCGGAGAGGTGTGCATAATTTCTGTATCATTTTAATTCAGTGGGAACATTAAAAAAATGAAAGAACAAAAGTTTAAAAACTTTGGAAAGCTATGTCACAAAATATATATATTTCTGTTTTTGTATTTTTATACTCATTACCATGTAGAAGAGTGATTTGTGCAGGTAATAAGAATCATAAATGTGACCCAAAAATCCTCTAAGAGTTTAGGTACAGGTCGGGAAAAATGCTTTTCTAGTTGGTATTATTCTGAAAATGTCGGTTGTGGAGTAATAGGTTGGAGCCTTATCTGTAATAACAAACTTAGCCTTAAACTTCTGGTTAAAAATTCTGGAAATTAATCCCAATGCATCTAGAGACCGCTAGTCCTCAAAATACTAACATTAATTAGATAATAGAATATACCTGAAAAATAAGTCAATTTAAAGTTTTAAAGTGATTTTGATTTCATCAATAAGTGTTCAAACTAATTAAAATGTCACGAAATCCAGTCTTTAGACTCATGTTAGTTCCAAAACTTCTCAGTGTCTTCACATATGCTCATACTTGAAGATGAAATCAAGTGACAAATGCAAACAACTCTTCCTTCTTCCACCCTGTTCCAGTTTTTATGTGTTTTGGTAGTCTCAAACTGAATTTAATCCATTTTGCAAAACCAGCATTTTCTAAGCAATAAAAATAAATGCAGACTCCTTTGGGCTGAAGTCGAGGTAAAAACTAATTTGAATTGCATTCAACTCCTAGTAATTTTAATGGACTTGTCCATGTGCTTTCCTTGGCAACAACTACATAAATTTACCATTCCCCCCCCCTCCCCCCAATTTTCTAGTTAGCTGCAGCTCTGTAATTTTATGTCTCCCATCCAAGTATTTGCCATGTCTAACCCTATTTAGTTTCTTTTAAGATCAGCCAAAGATACCTAGATCTTGCATCTATCTGGTCTTTCTCCATTGCTTTTGGGAGAAACAAATGGCTGGGCAATCAAAATAATATTTAAAGCAATTTACTAGATTCAGATGTAGGTGTTAGCAGTAAGTCAGCAGAAACAGTTTGATTCTCCTGCTATCAACAAGTATTAACACACATACACACATACTCACAAACATATATATCCCTCATACCCCATATAGAATAATGCAAAAAGAATAGGTTTATATTTTAGGATAAAGGAAAATACTCAGAAATTTACCTGCAGTAACACTCTATATTCATCTGTTGGCTTTTTTTAAATACATAGCAAATAATTAAATAGTAACATTGAATTGATAAATCTGATGGGCTATTTTGAAAGGGGTCTGCATTTGAGTTTTTTAGAATCATTTAACCTGAAAGGGTCTGTGGTTCCAACCATTCTAGGTTGGCTGTATAAAAATTAAACCTTTATACTTTCCAATGTCGTGTATGAAACTTCAGTGAGGAAGTTATTGCAATATAGAATAATTGCTGATAATCTTTATTAAGAATGTGTGAGTAATTGGTTTCAGTTAGTATTGAAGGTGAATTGGTTTAGGATTATCATTGTTACTATATACTACTCTGGAAAGCCATTTGTAATCACAAGGGGAAAAATGGTGCTTAATAGTTTGCTGTATTGATTGCCTCCTAAAATTAATTTCCATCCATCTACTAAATGGCTATATGTAGAGGGTTTGTGGCAGCACCCAACCTGACTTTTCTGGGCTTGAAAGCTAAGCAGGGTAGAGCTTAGTTAATATTGGATGGGATACTTCTAGGAAAGCCTATTATTGTGAGATTTAGCAAAAAATCACACAAGAAGACAATGACAAACCGATTCCCTGTGATTGCTGAGCAGACAACAAGAACAGGAGTGTTTACTTAAAGGCATTAGGGTCAAGCTCAAGTCCAAGGAAGTCTTGTTACTCTTCCATATAGCATGTTCTTCTGGTTAGCCTTGGTTTCTTTATATCCATATGGTTTTTCTTTTTATCTGTAAGGTACTTAAAATTGTCAATGAATTGGGCGGCTTCAAAATTGGAGGGATAAGTAGATAAAGGCATGAGGAGATGTGTGTAGGCTGCTGTCATTTGTATTTTTATCTATTCTGCAATTAAGAGGTGAATAAGAGAAATAAGTGAATAATGCAAAGAACCAAATGAAAGTAATCGAAGGTAGGTGTAGGAATATACATGTTATGCATAATAGTAATTCATGAGTCTTAATGCCTGGTTTAGATTTTTTTTCTTCATATTCCAGAATACGTGGATACTTTATTTGAAGTATGTTAATAGAGAAAGAGCACCTTTAGAATTAGATGAGCTGGTTCAATACAGGAAATTGTATGACACTTTATTAACCCACTCATTGTTTTCTTAGTGAGTAATCTAATCCATTGTTATCCTTATAATACTAGATATCCTATGCAGCAGGCATTCCTAATTGATGCCATCTTACATAACTGATAGACCTGTAGTATCTAACTGTTGCCTGGTAAATAGTTATTTAGAATAAGACATTTAATGCTAATTTGTTACTGCAGACTTTTCAAATGTGGTATCATGCTCCAGGTAAAGATTCCAAAATTGTATTATTATTTATGCTAATTCTCCCCCCCCCCCCTTCATGTCCTTTCAGGTATGGAGTACCAGTCTGACACCACGCTAGAATTTGAAATGTTCTTATGCTTAATGTTTTGTGAGTTAATACCTCAACCCTGTCTTAGTCAGAAACAGGGGAGGGAAAAACTCATATTAGGCAGAAGCTTGCCTATTTCAAATAGAGCTATCATGATGTAAAATATTTCCCCCATATTCTTTGCAACTTGTAGATTGTTCGTGATGATATCTTCATTAGATATCCTGAATAAGTTGTGATTACAGGGATGTAATATTGATATTGTTGGTACCATTATTCTATCAGAGGTTCAGGATCATCAATCAAGGGCTACGGAGAACAACACAATGGACTATTCAGTTACCAGGTTCTATATAAACCTTGAAAAACAGAACTATTACTTTAAGAGTTATCATAACTTTGAAGAGAGGAGGAGTACTTGAATGTGGTCCAAAGCACTTCTGGATTATTTCAAAGCATGATAGATCTGTTGCTTATACAGTTTTCCTGTACACCGCTTGGAGAGTCCAAGCAATGGGTTAATTCAGTCTGCTTGCCCTTAGGACTGAGGAACTATTTTTCCTTAAGCCACACCTCCTCCTGGTGTGCTCAATCCCCCAGAATTCTTCCTCAGTCAGCCCGTTTGGACGTATTTAGTTAGAGCTCTGAGCTAAATTGATCTTTTTTTTTTGGCTTGGACTCTCTAATTGCGTTTAAAGTTTTTTCTCTAATATTCCCCAACCTCGTGAGACGTTTCTCTCTTCAATTCTGCGACTTTCTTCAATAGAATCTGCACTTGAAGGCCAGGAGGTAAGCTACAAGGTGGTGGGGGGTGCCCCTCAGCCGATCCTCTTGGGACGGCTTCGGAGGCCTGCCGCTTGTCGTTTAAAACGGCGCGGCTGCAGCGGCGAGGTTCCTAAGTCCCCAGGCCCCTCGTTTGTTATTTTCGTCGAAGTTTTTTCGCTCCCCGGCCTGCTAGAGGACCTCTGCCGCAGGGAGGAGTGGGCGATCGTCGCCATTGCGAGGCGCGTTCGCCCCTCGCTCTCCCTTAGCCCCACGCTGTTGCGGCGGCCATTTTTAGGCGCGAAAATAGCGCGCCCAGCCATGGCCGCCATTTTGCATCAGCCTCGTTGTCAGGAGGCCGCTGGAGGTGGCAGGGCCTAGCAAGGGTTTCTCGGGCTAGGATCGCCACCTTCGCCATTTGTCTATTTTTGCGAGCGGCGCTGGTTCCTGTGCCATTCCAACGGTCATCATACCGGCTCAGGGAGGAGGCCTAAGTAAGCGCAGGCCTGAAGATTTTTTCTATAGTCATTCTCCTCCCTGCTTCTCCTGCGGAGCCTTGCACCTCGGTGCAGGCCCCAATCCTACCCCTGGGCCTCCGACTGGTGTGAAACATGGGATGATTTCATAGTATTGATTCGATTAATTGTATATATGGCAATTTTAACGATCATTTCGTTTTGTTTCCCATTACAGCACCCAGTCTATATCTATCCTTCTGCCTTATCATAGCCTTGCTCCATCTTGTGTGGTCATTGACTATGGACCTGCCCAGTCCTCCCGATTCCCAAGACGCTAGGCCGAGCCTCTCGCAGGCCCCTAGCAAGGGTTCCTCCTCTTCGGGGAGTGGGGGTGCGGGCAAGAGTGGTGGGGGTAGCTCTGGGAAACAGCGTTCCAGAACCCCTTCGGTAGCTGAGGCCAAGGATGCTGAAAGGCGCCAGCGGGCCCTTGACAAGCAATTCGAGAAGGCCAGACGCCAGGCAGACAGGGTGCAGTCCCTTTCAGGAGCCCCTCCCTCCCGGGAAGATCTCCAGTCGGTCCTCGCCGAGGAGGTGGAATCCCAGGACCTATCCCCTAATAGGTCATTTGCAGAGCCGGCTTCCCCGGTCCCTTCTTGGGCCTGTGAACAGGTTCCTCCCCCTGGGGATGCTAGCATAGACGATATGCAGGGTGAGGCTTCACCCCCCCTAGAAGAGGGCTTGGATCCCGATTCTGACTCTGAGGAGTTATCGCCCCGCATGCAGGAGCTAATGGCCCGCGCCATTGCCAAGGGCATCACGGAGGCCATGAAATTTAAAAGCCCTACCGCAGCGGCCCCTAGGGGTCCCAAGCCCGATCAGGCAGCTCCGCCCCCAAGCAAGCGTGCTCGCCATCCTTCCCTGGAATCCTCGGTGGTCAGCGAGGCCTCTGCCATTGAGGACCCTGACCCGGAGGTGCTAGGCCTCTCGGACGACGAGGACCTTCCCCCCGAAGCGCCCGCCTTTGCGGGTCTCTTCAAGCCCAGCCTTTTTAAATCGGTCCTTCACAAGGTCAAGGCTGCCACCAGGGTGGGGATCAAGCCCAAGCCGACCGCGCCGGCGGATGATGCCCCTCCGGCTAATCCCAATGCGGTCATGTTTGATGTGCCAGCGCCCCAGCAAGAGCTGGTTCCGGTCCCGGGGCTGTTCCTCGACTTAATCCAGCGCCAGTGGGCTCAGCCAGCCACGCAATCCTCTCCCAGTGGGGTAGATAGGAAGCTTTATACTATGGAGCCAGTGTTGGAGGACCTTCTGGCCCTTCCCACTGTCGACCCGCCCATCGCTGCGCTCACTTCCAACTCCTCGCTACCGGCCGACCTCCTGGAAGGCCTTAAGGCGGAGGACAAGAAGGCGGAAAAGGCGTGCCACAAGACCCATCTGGCGGCTGCCTGGGCCATCAGGGCCTCTTCTTCCGCTTCCTTTTTTAATAGGGCTTCTGTGATCTGGCTGCGCGAGCTCCTAAACAAGCTCCCGGCGGGAGACATCCGTCTCCACCAGGACGTGTCAAAAATAATCGCGGCCTCCCAGTATGCCGCTGACGCGTCCCTCAATGCCACCAAATTTGCCTCCAGGGCCCTCGGTTCTAACATAACTTCCCGTCGACTGATCTGGCTCCGACATTGGCAAGCGGACCAGAAAAACAAATGGAAACTGGCTTCCGCCCCCTTTAAGGGGTCCAAATTGTTTGGCGAGTCCCTGGATCCTCTCCTCATTGAGTCCAAGGACAAGAGGAAGATCCTACCTTCTCTAAATAAAAAGCAGGAACGTAAGGCCGCTCCCTACTCTAGGAGGCAGTCCTTTCGTGCCTCCGAGCCTTCCACCTCTGCCTCTTCCTTCTCTCCCTCTAATAGGTCCTTCGGCCAGCAGGGCGACAGGTCCCAAGACAGAGCGCCCTTTCGGGACAGAGGCAGGCAGCAGTTCGGCTTCCGCAAGTATAACCGCGGTGGGGCCTCCAACAGGCCGTTCCGTAAGTCAAAGTGACTGCCAGGGCTTGGCGCCCATCGGGGGTCGCCTACAGCTGTTCGCCTCCCATTGGGCCCAGAACACCGAGGATGCTTGGGTTCTGCAGACAGTCAGGGAAGGCCTCTCCTTGGAATTCCTGTCCCTTCCCCCTCGGACCTTCATCCGATGCCCTGTCCCGTCCTGCCCCCAAAAGAGGCAGCGTATGGACCAGGAAGTCCGTCATCTCCTGGACATCAGGGCCGTGGAACCAGTTCCCCAAGGCGAAGAGGGGAAGGGGTTTTACTCCATCCTCTTCCTGGTACCAAAGAACTCGGGGGGGTGGAGAGCCATCTTGGACCTCAAGAACCTCAACAGGCATATCGCCTACCGGAGGTTCAAGATGCAGTCTCTGCAGTCCATTCTGGCGGGGATTCGACAGGGAGATCTTCTCACATCTATAGATCTCAAAGAGGCATACCTCCACATCCCCATCCGTCCTCAGCACAGGAAGTTCCTGCGCTTCTATTATGCGGGTCGCCACTTCCAGTACAAAGCTCTTCCATTCGGCCTCTCGTCCGCTCCTCGGACGTTTACCAAAGTGCTGGCGGTAGTGGCGGCTCAGCTAAGACGCAGGCCCATAAGGCTCCAGTGCTACCTGGACGACATCCTGATCCAGTCGTCGTCCAGGCAGCAGGCCCTTCGGGATCTCCAAACCACTATGAGATCCCTCAGAAATCACGGCTTCACTCTAAACATAGAGAAGAGCCATCTCACTCCAACCAACAGACTTGTACACCTGGGGGCGGTGATAGATACCAACTTGTGCAGGGTTTTCCTTTCCCGAGACAGGTTGACCGGTCTAAGGTCCATGACCCACAAGGTGTTGAGCTTGAGGCAGGCTCCAGTGGTCCTTCTGTCGCAGCTGCTGGGAAAAATGATCTCCTGCATTTCCATCGTGCCGTGGGCCCGCCTGCATTCCAGGTCTCTTCAGTGGCTGCTGCTGCCGCACCAGAGGGCATCCAGGAGCAACTCTACCAGGCCGATTCGAGTTCCCCCGGACGTGAAGAGGTCTCTCCGCTGGTGGGTGTCTCCGGCCATCCTCAAGGGCCACCTATTCAAGGAACCCGAGAGGTTGATCATCACCACAGACGCCAGCCTCTCCGGCTGGGGAGCCCACATGGGGTCCCTGGTTGTTCAAGGCAAGTGGTCCCAAGTGGAATCCAGCTACAGCATCAACCTGCTGGAACTGAGAGCTGCTCGCCTGGCCCTGCGACATTTCAGCCGGCCCATCCATCGTCAACATGTGCTTCTGATGACGGACAATGTGGCCACCAAGGCCCACATCAACCGTCAGGGCGGCACCAGATCCAGAGCACTGATGAGAGAGGCGGAGTCCCTGGGACGCTGGGCGGAGCGCCATCTGGAATCCCTTCGCTCCGACCATATCTCCGGAGTGGACAACACACAGGCCGACTGGCTGAGCAGGACGACCATAGATCCTGCGGAGTGGAAACTGGACCCTCGCCTGTTCCACCAGATGTCCGACAGATTCGGGACTCCGGCCGTAGACCTGTTTGCGTCAAGGGACAACAAGCAGCTCGACCGCTTCTACTCCCGGTTCTTCACCCCGGGGGCGGAGGGGACAGACGCACTGCGTTGCAAGTGGCCCCGCGAGCTACTGTATGCCTTCCCTCCCCTGCCTCTCCTTCCTCAATTCATCTCCAAAGTCATCGCAGAGGGAGCAGAGGTCCTTCTCGTGGCCCCGCATTGGCCCCGCAGGTCGTGGTTTGCCGACCTTGTCCACCTGTCGGTGTCTCCTCCGTGGCGCATTCCTCCGGACCAGATCTCCCTCAGCCAGGGGGCCGTGATTCACCCAGAGCCCCAGTGGCTCCAGTTGGCCGTCTGGCACTTGAGGGGGACCAACTAAAAGACCAAGGCCTGTCGGAGGAGGTAGTGAACACCATTCAGGCGGCTAGACGCCCTTCAACCACTAGGATTTATGATGCGTCCTGGGCCGCCTTCGCCAAGTGGTGTGAGGAGCTGCTCATCGAGCCGACGACCGCGCCTGTTCCCAGAGTGCTTGACTTCCTTCAAGCGGGACTCAACAAGGGCCTGGCCCCGAACACCCTTCGACGCCAAGTGGCGGCTTTGTCTACTGTCTGGTCGGGCGACCACCTTTTGCCTCTCAGCAAAATCCCGAAGGTGCGTCTTTTCCTCAAGGGCGCTTCTAACCTTCGCCCTCCCACCGTTCATCGCTATCCTACTTGGCAGCTGTCCGTGGTCCTGCGGGCCCTCTCTGGCCCTCCATTCGAGCCTTTACGCACTACTTCTCTTCGATTCCTGACGCTGAAGACGGCCTTCTTGATTGCCATCACGTCAGCTCGCCGGATTTCGGAGCTGGCGGCTCTCTCTGTTCGCCAGGATCTGTGCGTCATCCACCCTGACAGGGTCATTTTGAGGCTGGACCCGACCTTTACCCCCAAAGTAAACTCATGGTTCCATAGAGCGCAAGACATTGTGTTGCCAAATTTTTGTCCTCATCCGTCGCATCCCAGAGAGCGATCCTGGCACAATCTTGATGTCAGGAGGGCCCTGAAGGTCTACATCGCTCGTACTGCGGAATTCAGGAAATCAGAGGCTCTTTTCCTCTCCTTCCAGCCCGGTTCCCTAGGGAAGAAGGTCACTTCCTCCACAATTGGCAGGTGGCTTCGCGCTTGCATTGCGACTGCCTATGAAAGTCAATCCAAAGCCGTTCCGCGCGGCATCACTGCACACTCCACACGAAGTGCTGCTACTTCAGCGGCCTGGGCCACCCAGGCCTCGATCCTGGACATCTGCAGGGCCGCTACGTGGTCCTCTCCTTCTCCATTTGTGCGACACTATAAACTGGACATTTTCGCCTCGGCTGAGGCGTCTTTCGGCAGGCGTGTGCTCCAGGCGGTTGTGTCAGAGACCGAATCCCGGGAGCCTTCTTCTGCCCACCCAGATGGACAATAACTTTGGTATGTCCCATTGCTTGGACTCTCCAAGCGGTGTACAGGAAAATGACCATTGGCTTACCTGAAGGGTCCTTTTCTGTACACCGCGGGAGAGTCCAACCCGCCCTGGCTCTCAAGGCCGGGATTCGGGTTCCTCGTGTCAACAGTACATCATCTTGGACGCTTCGCTCCGTCCGCACGAACTGACTCCTTCAAAGAATTCTGGGGGATTGAGCACACCAGGAGGAGGTGTGGCTTAAGGAAAAATAGTTCCTCAGTCCTAAGGGCAAGCAGACTGAATTAACCCATTGCTTGGACTCTCCCGCGGTGTACAGAAAAGGACCCTTCAGGTAAGCCAATGGTCATATTCTTTATTTATACCGAATAAATTTAGTTGGCATATGGACATAATTAAAATGGGTGCAGCATATTAACTTTTTTTTAATGTGCATTAGAAACATGTTGGCACTTACCTAATTGGCGTGTTGGCTTTGTAATAAGAGAGCAGTAATTATTCATAGTAGGTTGTATGACATTACTTCTCTTGTAAATGTCCAGTTTATTCACCAACAAGCCAATCCTTCTATGCCCTTTAGAACTGTAGATAACTAATATTGCTAGATTGCTAGATGGCTATGCACAGCAAAGCTACCTAGTAAATCTCTCCAAATCTCTCCTGCCATCTACATTCTACTAAACATATGTGCAAGCTATTTTAACATTCACCTACAGATTTCCAAATCTCCCACAATGATTTATTTATATGACTCAGAATCTGCACACTCCTCTGAATAGCTGATGGGGTAAAAGGATAATGTTTCTTCTTTCCTAAAAACTACATATGCTGGCCATCTTTTCCTTTAAAAAAAATTCATGTGGTTGGCTTGTTGTTGAACTTTATTTGCACACATTGTTTGTGTGATTGTCAGTGCTATTTTATTCACTGTGGTTTTGCTAATATTAGTCAGTTGGAGTTTTTGTAATGAGGAAAACAATATTCTCCTTAGAATATTTTACAAATTATTCAAATTAAAACAATTGCCTATGATCACTCCGGCCTAGAAATGAAAACAAACAGGTAAACTAAAAGATGAAAAAGTTATCTTATTCTATTTTAAGGAGAACTCAGGAGTAGAAATAAAGATGGGCATCTTTTCACAGACAAATTCAGATAAGTAGATCGAAGAAACATCTTCAGCTGCTGTCTTTGTTATTATTAGAATGTACATATACCTCTCGTCCTTCTTTAAGCAAATCCATGCACCAGACAAAATCAGAATAAGAGTGAGATGCTTAAAACTTCTCCAGAACCATTTGATTTTTGTCTGAATTGCCCATTAATGGACATCACCTGGGCAACAGTGCCATCTCTCATTTGATGAAGTGCCATATTTGCTGCATGAACAGGGCTCTATATTTAATTAGCTGTATGAGAAAAATAATTCATTGTTTCGGAACTTAGAAGCAAATTACTTGCTACGTATTTCATTTTTGCACATAAACTTAACTATTCTACACTAGATACTCTTATCTTTATTATAAGACATAAAGAATAACTGCTGATAATTGTCTTTTAAAAGTAAAACTTCATTTGTTTTAAAGGATATCATGCCAAGGGCCGCTTGTGTTTCAGTTCTGATTTGATTCACTGTAATGAGTAACATGAGTGGCTTTGGTGCTCCTATATGTATCTGAAAAAAATATAGATGCTAAGCATAAAGGAAATCCAGAAAAACATTTTGCAGTGCAAACACAAACATGTAATTATTTATCCTCTGTAATGAAGATTTGCCTTTGGGCTAATAATGGAGAATCCTTCCAAATGTTGTGCTCTTCAGTAGATATAAAACACACAGAGATATATATAGCATTTAAGTCAGTGACGTGCGGTGAGGTTTATGGCTGGTGAGGCTGGTGACATCATCAGGAAGGCGGGGAATGGGACCACGTGTGCTGGAGGCTGAGGCTGCCTCAGACTCCAGCACACGTGATCCCATTCCCCGCCTTCCTGAGCGTGCTCTGCCAGCTCGCGCTCCACAGTCCTCGAAAGCGACTGGGGAACGACAAGAACCTTCCTGCCTCTGCTGGACTTTACGTGCTCCTCGCGACTGCATATTGCAGTCATGAGGAGCGCGCGAAATCCAGCAGAGGCAGGAAGGTTCTCGTTGTTCCCCAGTCGCTTTCGTGGCTTCGTCATCCGGGAGCGCTGACAACATTTCTGCCTCCGCAGCTCCCGGGCGCGGCTGGACGGATGTATATAATATTATAATATTATATATATATATAGTATATAATATTATATACTATTATTTCATGAAGAGAGGTGAGGCCCTGCCTCCCCTGCCTCCCCTGACCGCACGTCCCTGATTTAAGTATACATATATATTTGGGTATGTAGATAGTAACCTGTGCAAATCTGTTTGCGAAGTACACATCACATACAGGTGCTTTAAGGTCTCTCTGTCTGTCTGTCTGTCTGTCTGTCTGTCTGTCTGTCTATCTATCTATCTATCTATCTATCTATCTATCTATCTATCTATCTAAAATTTGATTTATATTTTTTCTATTATTCTGTTACAAAACAGAATATTAAAAAGTTAAAATCACAGGTTAAAATGAAATTGATCCCAATTTACCAACCAATTGGTTTAGTAATAGTTCAAAGTTACAATGGTATTTAATAAAACAGCTGTGCAACCAATCCTTGCTTTTAAAACTTTCTCAGTGTTGCTTGGTCATATGCTTTGCTTCTCAACCAACTTGCAACAAGCAGAGTCAATAGAGAATGTGGATGGAAGCATAATTAATTGTAAATTGTGATCATGTGTTTTGCTTAATGACCAGAGACTTGTTTAACAACCAAATGGGAAGTGATGTCATAATTCTGCTATGGCCATGTGATTTTCCCACTTAATAACGGTGCACCTTAGCGACAAAATTACCGGTCCCAATTGTCGCAGCTAAGCGAGGACTACCTGTACTGGAATTATGTAACAAAAGTTTGAGACAGTTTTATAGCCTCTTCCCAAAGGCTGGGAAAGAGGAGCTGAAAGCAACTCCTGAGGAATGTATTGCAGAGCCTGGTCCCAGCTGAGGAGAAAGCTCCGTCCTTCATGCCACGAAGGTGGGCCTCTCTCTTAGGTTGCTCCCAGGCTGCTTAGCATAGTCCTGTAGGAATTGCATTCATAGTTTCTAACAGCTAGCAATGTTGGCAATGGTAGAAGCAGTTCTTAGTTTCTTGATTACATAACACTCTGATGGTCAGCACGAACAGCTGAAGTTGTCCCTGATATGTAATTGGCAAATGGCAGATCTTTCAGTGCAGGGATCATATGATCTATGTACTTTGTACTGATTAGGAGCCTGGATGCCCCATTTTGTTCCAACTTTCAGCTGTTGTTCAAAGATAAGTCCCGATTGACAGCACATTACACGGCATACGATAGGGTGTAACCAAGGTGTGGGGGAAAAAAATCCAAATCCAATTAGCATAAGCAAGGTAGTTGGTAGATCAAACGTAATGGTGGAAAGGAAGTTCTCACCACAGTCACCACCAATAACTTCATGAGGGTCAGAAACACTCCCAGGTAGCAAACCTGCTTTTACAGGAAGGGTGTAGCTCTATCCAAAACAGGCTGAACCTCAATCCTTAAGTCCAGTCTTCTCGTTACCAACAGCCTCCTCTCTTGTCTGGATTTAATTTAAGCTTATTTCCTCAGTCATCTTATTAAATTCAAATGTATCTGTTGTTTCCTTAGAAATGAATGGCAAGGAATAATAGAACTTTGCATCCTAGAACCCTAGTTAAGTTCTCTAAGCAGTTTTATGCAGAGATTGCGTTGGGACAGGATGGGATGCCACAGATGGTGTGTATGTGTGAGTGAGTGAGTGTGTGTGTGTGTGTGTAGGTGTTGAATATATTAGTCCATCTCGCACTTGAAGCTGATAGTTAAATGACAGAAATTTGGAAACTGCTTTTAAGGTTGCCTTTTTCCAAATTCTGGGTAAGTATTCAAGATTGCTTTGCAAATTAATAGGAAAATATACACAGTACATCTCACTTCTATTCTCTGAATAATCGCATTGGTTTTTATAAAGCCATATGCATGAGATGAGCTATGGAAAATCTCTTGGGGCCTCACCTTCACCTAAACTCATGTTAGGCCAGTGCACTTTCTCACTTAAAGTGTGTTGGAATTTGCTATGGTTGATCCTAAAGTACCTGTAAGCATTCATTTCCAATATAAAATCCTACGTTTTGGGGTTTGTGTGTGAAACTTATAAAAGCATTTCCTTGGATTATTATAACAATATAGAGTAACTTTCAGTTTAAATTGATGATGTTTTAAGCTAAAAGCGATACAGTGTACCATACAAAGACAATGTTAGGCTTTGAAAATAGAAATGATTATTATTGGGAACAATGTATTCCAACAGTGAAGTTAATTAGATACTAAACTGTAAATAAAGACTTGGTGAAAGTCTTTGGTTTGGTGGAAGCAATATATTAATATAATACTTAAAATGCACTTTTAACATTGTACCAGTGTAAAACTTTCCATTTTTTGGGGGGGGGGGAAGCCTATTGTTAATTTGTATGAGTGCATCTCATATAGAGCTGTGTGTGTTCTCTCCCTCCTTCCCCCCCCCCTTAAAACGATAGGTGCAGTTAAAAGATAAAATGGTCCCCATACTTCTGAAGGCTCTTAAAGTGTTAATCATGTTTGAATAAAAATGACTCTTGGGCAGGGAAATGTGAACAGAACCTTAAGATAGGAGTTACCATCTGTAGATTTGTTGGTAGGAGGCACATGTCAAGATTTTGATAAGTACTGGACATATTGAGTGGCTTTCCTGATAAACTGAATTTTGTGAGTCTGGGTTTCTTTGATAGCTTTAATTTTGCCCCATGATCTCTGTATGCTGAAGTGCCTGATCACTTCAGAATTTTTCTTTAAATTTATGTTTAAAGTTTATGATTCGATTGTTAGGTGAAGAGTAGTTTAAAGCAGTGTATCTTAACCGTGGCCACTTGAAAATGTGTGGACTTCAGTCCGCCAAGGTTGAGAAACTGGTTTAAAGAAATGACAAGTAATCCTTTTCTTTAAACTTTAAAGAAGACTTTCTTTTAGAAAAACACAAGGAAAAAATGTAAAGGAAACCACACATTTCAAAGGGATTCACTATTAAAAATTAAGGTGTTCTGCTATTTATTATTGATGTAATGGCAGTAGAGAATGGCAATAGAGACAATTTAATTCTGTATTGCAATTTACCCCAACCATTCTGCTTTTTAAAAATGTCTTCTGAGTTTCTTTAAAGGAGGGCTACCAGATAGAAACTTCAGCAATCCAGATAATCATTTGATTGACAGTTAAAAAAACTACAGTACTCTCAACTCTTGGATGCCTAGTTTATTGATCAGCATTTTGCACCCAAAATTTAGAAGTTTTACATAAAGGAGCTTTGCTTTTATTCCCAGAGTTAACTATAGTATTTTTTTACTGATTTCAATTAAAATGCAAAAACAAGAAAGGGAATAGATGTATATCATGTTTAAAGCTTTGGTTACAATTTGATGTGTTTTACAGATTTCTTAACAGAGAAGAAATATGTATTGAATTCAGTGGGATTTATGTTTAATTTGTATTGATATTGCATTTGTACTGAAATGCATGCTAAAAGAGTATCTTGTAGTTTCTTAACTTAAGAGGAGAATCAGGTTATTTAAGTTTATTTTATTTTAATTCATATTGCATATAAATCTAAAAAAAAGGTTTGTTTGGTTTGAGTTGTATAAACCAATCCATTATGATTTGCAAATTAAGCTAGGTTGCTTGTTGTATCAATACACACCTAGACAACTATGCCTCCTTAAAGAAGGCATAACTTCATACAGCACTGTTAAATATTACACATCTTCTCGGTGTTCTAAACTTTATTTCTTAATCACAGTATATGCACTGGATATTAGTGAATCTCCATCTTAAATGAGTAAAAGTATATTGGAAATCAATATTTGTTAAAATATTCCAGTTTTTTTTAACTTGACAACATTTTTGCAAATGGTTAAATATTTTGTACATTTTTGTGTGTTTCATAGTGTGTAGAATATTTAGGTTTTTGTCTTGACAAAATGTAAAATAATTGATTATCAGAAATCTTGGTATTCTGAACTTTTCCACTACTCATTTTAGTCTCGCTTCCTTCTAGTAGTCCTACAGTAGTAATCAGAGAAACTGTGTAAGAAAGGAAGGGAGAATTTTATGGAAGTGTGTTCAAAACCTCCTCTGCCTCCCTTTCTCACCACTTAGAAAACGATGATGATAGAATAATTTGTGTCGGAGTGAATCTGGACTATATTTTGCCTTTGACTACACCCATTTTTTAAAAAATACAGGTTTTGGGGAGGGAGATCACGCATGCTAATATTAGGGCTATTTTCTCCTTATCGTGAGCAGTAAAATAATGTGCATCTTCCATAATGACCCTGTGAATTTATGCATTTCTCTTGTGCATTCATGCTGTTTTATTTGTCCATCTTTGTCTGGCTATTACAATATGCTGTCTCTTCCAGCTTTTTGTCTAGATTAGGAACTGAAATGTGGGAACCAGTTTTGGAAAGGGGTGTATGTTAACTGAACATATTTTCAACAATTCTTTAGAAACTTGAGAAGTTACACCTTGGGCCTTAATAGTCAACCCCTTTTTCCAACTCTGTTGATATACTTGGAAGTATTTTAAGACTAAAATCCTGAGGTTTTGGAGCATTTGGCAGTTAGAGACTTTCCTCCCAATTGGTTTGTGAGGGCAAACGTATAGTTCCAGACTGAATTCTCATGAAGCCATAGTTGTTGGGGAAAAAATTGGATTGACTGACACAACATGCACTGTATGAACAAGGGAAATAACAGAACAACAGAATTGGAAGGGACCTTGAAGATCTTGTAGTCCAGCTCCTGCTCAAGCAGGAAATCCTATACCCATATTTGATTCATCATCTTGCCGATTTTGATTCATGGGATTCTGGAGAAAGAGAACTGCGTAAGTTTGCATGAGACATGAAAGCTTCAATTTTTGCATTCTAGTTCTAGAAGATTCCTTCCAACAATAATTAGCTGTTTTCTTTGTAGAAATATATATTTTAATTATATATAATTCTGCATGAGAAAGCTTTTAAAAATTAGTTTCTGTGGATTCCACCTCCTAACTGCAAATTTTACTTTTGACTTAGTGATGAAAAGAGGCACCCAACATAGCTATTCTGAATTACTTTTACAATCCTATGGCTGCATCGGTGTAAAGAACATTATTTTTTTCACCCAGTCATTGAAATTCTAATTTCAGGTATTCATAGATTGAATACACAATTATATGTATTTTCCTTTTTGCAAATCCAATTAAATTTTATTTACTGGACTTAAAAATGGATATCTTAGAAAAACTGCTGTTTAAAATGGCAAGCATGTGTGCCTGTTTACTGACTTTAGTATTTGTGGATTAGAGTAATTAGAGCAAACAGTAGAATATCAGCATATGTTGGTTAGCTGCAAGAGGAAATCATGCCATTGTACATATTGAGTGTCCTACATTTGGCTCGATCTCAAAAGCCAGAAACAGACTAAGAACGCAGAGTTCTCACAGAATTTTGTGGCTCTGTTCATACAGTGTGCTAAACTATATTTTGATTTAATCAGGGGTTGTCAGATAAGCCTCAGTGGCTGGGTTTCACACAACCTTCTATGTTATAAATCATTCTTCCCTCCCACTATTATTTTCTCCCTCTTTCTTCCAAATAATTCAGTCTGATGCTCTTCATTATAGTTTTGGTTTGGAGCATACTGCCATCCCCTTTTGAGGAATAAACTGAAATTCAATATAATGAAGCATATTCTTTTCACCTTCTTGGAACTCTGGGTACCGCATTTTTCCGAGTATAAGGTACACCTTTTTCCCTCAAAAAAGAGGGTGAAAATCTGGCTTATACACTGAATACAGCACTTTTGGCCTCCCGAAACCCCTCCCCCTTCACCAAAATGGTCATGCATAGCCTTTAGGAGGCTTCAAGAGTGCTCCTGGGGGCTGGGAAGGGCAGAAATAAGGAAACAAATGTCTGTTTTTTGCTCACCCCCCCCCCCAAAGCCTCCAGGAGCACTCTATTAGTCTCCTAAAGGAAATGCATGCCCTTTTTTGACAAAAAAATGGTCCATTTTAATGAAAAATGAGCCGTTTTTGGGAGGTCTGCAGAGCGCAAAAACTTTTTTTTAAATTTGCCTCTTCAAAATCTTGGTGCGTCTGATACTCCGGTGTGAAAAATATGGTATATCTGAACCTATGTAGTCAAGACTCTGTTCCAAGAAAACTTTTTTAAGGCTTTTTTTTAGGAGTTGAAAGCAACTTGTTCATTTAGGGAATTTACACATAAAAATAGCCTTCTTGGGTTTTTAATTCTATTGAAGGATATGCATCTCACATATTTTATTGTTTTATTTAGCTGCCCTTAATTTTCTACTAATAAAACTGCAAGGTATCAATGTTTTAGAAATATATTTCTAAGGATTGGTGTATTTTGCACTTAAGAATAAACATGTGTGAACCTACTCCTAATGATATCACACACATAAACTGTGAACTCCCATTTGCACTTCTACAAATACATAAATAGAAATATCTGTGGTAGTCAGGAAAGAATCCAGTTCTTTTCACTCTTCATGCTGTCTGTACTTTCTAATCAGCAAAAAGTATCTGGATTTATATACATGGACATATGGTATAAACATCTGTACATCATTTACAAAGTATGTATCATAATTCCCCCTTTTTTTCCTGCATTTTGTAGTCAGGTCTATATAGATTTGTTTGGACCACGGAACCTAACACTAATAAAGTTTGCAGTAAAAACCCAGGAACACAAGATTCAAGTTTCATCAATTTAAAAAAAATCATAAACTTTATATTCAAATTTTTAAAAGTAGTTTTCCACTTGTTTGAATTGGATTTGTATGTCAGAGTCAACCATAAATGGCTGACTTGCAAGTAATATATTGCATTAATGTTCTGCATTAGGCTTTTGACTCCTCCTAAATAGTATATATGGTTTTCAAACTACATATCTATGGTTTGGCAATGTTATGCCATATGAATACAGAATGCACATTATTATTTCCAACTACTACAAACACTGGAGTCTAACTCTGGTTTCCAGTAGATTGTCTTAAGGTTAACAGATCCATCTAAACTAAACCACAAAGAAAGCTGTTCTGTATTCAGGTAGCATGCAAGATTTCACTACTTGCGGGGTGTTTTTTTATAATGAACATCACAAAAGATAAGGCAGTGTAAGTCTTAACAACTTCATTTCTTCTGGGTCTCAAAAGTATTTAGTCCTTTCTTGCAGTGACTATCATGGATAGCAAAATGGCATTTGTTGAAACAACACAAAAGAGGCATTACTCTCCTAGAGTGTAGCCAGACAACTGTATTCATATGTTACCCCTCTAGTCCTTGAGTCAGCAGAAAACGGTGCCAACATAAATTGCACTGCCCTGACTGCCAAGCCTGTTCTGATTCAGAAGAAGCTAGTGATGCTGTCCTCACAGTTTTAATGCAGGAAAAGTTAAGAAAAGCAACCAGTGGATTCACTTGGCTTTGTTTGCCCTCCTACCAAGCGGCAGTTGCTGGTGAGAAAAACAACATCAATAGCTCTCCATAACATGGAGTGGGATAGATGCCAATAAAGGAGAATATTTGTAGCTCAGTGTTGAAATGAGGAGTCCTGGATGCTCTCTGAGCTTGGGTGTTTTCTTGCAAGACACTTCATTACCCAAACAAGGTAACATCATCAGTGCTAGTCGTGGGATGCTTAGGATGAACATTTAGCGCCCTTTAAATATTTGCTCAAGTGACAGGCTGCAGGTATGGCTTTCCTTAACTTTTCCTGCCTTAAAACTGTAAGGAGAGCACCATTGGCTTCTTTTGAATCAGAAATGGCTTGGCAGTCAGGGCAGCGCTATTCATGTTGGCAGAGTTTTCCAATGACCTGCAACCACTTAGGCCCCCAACCTTTTGGGCACCAGGGACTGGTTCCATAGAGAGATTTTTTCCATGGACTGGAGGGGGTGTGGTTTCACATGCTATCTGTATCCCGCAGATGGGGCTTCGCTTGTTTGCGTAGCCCAGTTTCTGGCATAGCACAGCCCAATGCCAGTCCACGGACCTGGGATTGAGGACCTCTGTCTTAGACTATTTCTAATATGGGTCTAGTGTTCCTTTGCCCCCAAACTATGTCCCACACTAATCTACCTGAGAAGTTCTAGAAAACTGAGTAAACCAGGAGCACTCCTTAGTAAATCAACAGCATGCTTGACAAGCTGTTATTGGATAAACCTAGCTGACTTCCTTTATACCATACACTCACCCATAAATCACATTATGGTTTATCTTACAGTATGGCATTATGGATAAAGTGTGTTAGCAGTTCAAATTGCGAAAGTTTCAGAACACTTATGGTTTAGACAAGAATGTTATTTGGTTCAAGCTTCTGTCCCCACAGTGGACAGCCAACTGCTTTTGGGAAGTATCCACAATAGTATCCTGTTCTCATTTTCTTCAGTTACTGGTGTCAAGAAGATTTTATTCCAGTTTATTCCTCTGATACTATAGTTAGCTACAGCCAAGACTGGAGGCATGGTTTGGAAAGGTTGAAAAGAGATACGGTAGGTAAGAGTTAACAATTATATCAGGTTGACCTTCTCTGGTAAGAAGTTCTTGTACCAATTTGGGTCATATTGGAACAGGGAGTTCCAATATGAAATGTCAAAACGATGGGCACAAGCGGGTGGTTGAAACTCAGCTCTTTTTAAGGTGTCAGATGTATCTCCCACATTTAAAAAGGGGAGGGGCTTAAGTCATTTTGGTGTTGAAGCCTTCCCATTGGAACACCTATTTTGTTATAATGATTGCTATAGTGATGATCTAAAAAGATGCTATCGTATGACAATGTGATAAGAGAAAATTAGACACGTCAAAGAAAAAGTGTTTATTAATCAGTTACTTTTCTATGAAATTTAGGGGGGAAACTCTTCAAATGATTAACAGCAGATAAATGCTCTCCCTGATGACCTCATCATTAGAGGTCAGCAGGGTATTAATTACACCTAGTTAAGATTAAGAAGCAGGACAATTAAAAACAAGTTCATAAGATTTGACAACATCATCACATTCTTTGTAGGTTGGGAACACCATGACCTAGAGTATCGGTCATAGCTGGGCAATTCACATTGAATTGGCTGGGAGAAAAGATTCCTCTTGGGCTTTTCTGATAGTTGTCTGGAGGCTGCATTATTGACTGAAGCTAAGAATGTGGATTGAGGCAACCAATGAATGATAGGAGTACATATAAATAACTGACATGTCATTTTAACCAGTATTCATCCCTCCTGTTTATTGTACTATTGTAAAACTATTGCTTTGACTATATAACTAAGCTTTTATGCTTTTTTAAGTCGCATTCAAACAAAATTGTGTTATCGATAATGACAGTGCATCCATAGATTTGTTTAGTATTGCTAGAACATATTTTTGAAAAGCTATGGCGCACATGGCAAACACGTACAAGGAGTACCTATATGTTTGAGTTGCACAAAATAACTTTATTGGGTAGTGTTTGCTTGTGCTCGTATTCATGGTAGCTTGTGTTTCTTAACAAAAGAGCTAATTAATATATGAAAATATATAATTTCCCACTCCAGATTCTTTAATTATGTGGACTAAATATGGCCACTGTTTTATTTGTTTTCTCTTAGAATGAACTCAAAAGTATTATATAGGAATGTAATATATGTATGTGGTCCCCTGGATATATGTCAAGCCCAAAGCATGTTGCAAAAACATTGTGATATTTTTGTACGCTTTCACTAACGAGCAATAAACATAGACCACATAGTCTTATTTTCGTTGATAATATATGTCTTATTAGTATGGCTTAAGTCTAAGTAATTGGGATGAGTTCTATTAGAAGGCTAATTGAATATACATCCAATGAAATTAATCCGTTGGTCCAGGCTAAGATATCAAGTTGCTGGTGATATCCAACTGAATATCTCTCATGATTGTGATGAAATAGAATTCTAATAAATATACAATGAAATATATTCTAGTCCGTGGTTTAACTGTACCTGGGGGTTGTAAGACATTGGATGGCAACAATCAAGCTTAGATTAAATCCCTGCAGAATGCTATTTGTCACTCTCAGCTCCAAGTTGGCTCATGATGGGGTCACATTGCCCTTGAAAGATCAGCTATGTGAATTGCAGTTTCTCCTGGATTTGGAACTTGTGCTTGCGTAACCAGTGGAACCAGTGGCCAGCTGAGCATTTGCTTGACTTTGGCTGACGTACCAGTTGAAACTGTTTTTGAAGCAGATGGTCCTGGCAACAGTACGGTCCTTATTATCTACAGATCAGATTATTGAAATATGCTGCAATTGAGAATGTGAAGATAACTCAAGAACTTCAGGTGATGCAAAATTCAACAGCCCACTTGCAGCTTGGTAAAAGGCATTTTAGCAGTATCACATCAGTGTTGTGAGTGCTACAGCCTTTGATTCCCTCCATTCAAAATGCTGGTCAGATGCTTTAAGACTACATTATTTGATCCAGGCTACCTTAGGACTTTTCCAAAGGAGAATTTTCCTTTCCTGTGCATTCAGTTCATGACCTGGGGGGGGGGCTCTGGGGGCTGTGGAATCCTATATTTGGGAAGTTAGAGAGATGGCAGTGAAGAAACAAGCATATTTGATTATTTACCCAGTCATGTGAGATGACATGTTCCTTGAGGTATGGATGGTTCCCCCGCACCATCTTGCTTTTAAGAAGGTGAGAGATTAGGCTATTCAGGGGTGATGATTTTGCTGTCTTTTCCAACTTTTGTAATTTTTAATTTATTTTAACTCAATTTTAATGATTGTTTTATTGCTTTGAGATTATTGAAAGCACCTTAAGTCTATTGATTTGGTGGAATATAAATTGTGTAAGAAGTTAATAAGTAAGTATATTAGTAGAGACTCTTGTTAAAGAATCTAGATCAGTGATGACTAACCTTTTTGTCGAGGCGTTCCAAAAGCGTGGGGAGCGTGGGAGGGATCGCCTGCCCACACCCATAATGCAATACACTCCTCCCATGCATGCGCACACCTCCCCCCTGAGCGCGTGCGCGCAGGCCTCACTGAAGCCTCTGGACTTTCGGGAGGTGTGTTGGGCCGTTTTTCGCCCTCCAGAGGCTTCAGAAGGCTTCCCTGAAGCCCCCGGACTGCGAAAAACGGCCCAACGCACAAATTGGAAGTCCGGTTTGCGTGTTGGGTAGTTTTTTGACCTCCGGAGGTCAGTGTGCCCTGAGAAATGGCTCCCCATGCCACCTGTGGCATACTTTGGAGTTTTGCCTGTGGAAATTCAGAAGCATTCCAATAACCTACAGATCCCAAGAGATTTCTGATAGATGGTCAATCCAGAAACTTAAAAGGTTCCAATCCCATTTTTCCAAGGCTGACAAAGAAAGAATATCCAGTTGTCATTTTTTTCATTGTTCTTTGTTGAGGTATATGATTTTTTAGCTATTAGGTTTCTTTCGTCTTATCATTTATTTTAGCTGCATGGCATGGTCCATAGAGAATAATATTATTTAAATAATATTTAAATAAACTGTCTAAACATTATGTACAAATCAGGTCACTAGTCTTAATGCAGCATTTATTTATACCAACTCGTCTGGCAAAGCCAACCTACCGCATTAATATATAAGCATAGCATTATATGCTAATTGTGGGCGTCCTTTTAAATATGGGTGTATTGGAATGGAGTACTTAATATCTTATTGAAATATTTTTAAACTATCCAGGAAACAAGATTTAAAATGAAATCTGAAACACAAAAATCAATATTGGGGGAAAAAAGTGCTAAGGTTGTATCCAGTTCCCTTAGAGTAGAGCACGTCATGAGAAATACTCAACTAGAGGAAAGATATGTATAGATATACTTCTGGATTTGGAGAATTAAATGTATTATAGCAATGGGACAAGACATGCTGTGTAGCTATAGATGTAGATCACAGTCCTGAAGAGATTTACTTCAGAGTAGGTACGCTTGCCTTGCCTTTGGAGCCAGGTGCCTCCAGACCAGGTTTTAATATGCAGTCACCATGTCTCATGGATGGAATTTTAGACATTGGTTCTTTCTCTTGCTTGTATGATTTGCTGCAGCTTCCATAGTTTCTCTTTTGGAATAAGGAAGAAAAGACAGAAAAAAATGCGTAGTTCCTTATGTTTGGTATTCAGCTGTAGAGGAGGATTGAATTACCCTACCCTTAAATACAGGTGGTCCTCGACTTACAACCACAGTTGAGCCCAACATTTCTGTTGTTAAGTGAGACACTTGTTAAGTTAGCTTTGCCCCATTTTACGACCTTTCTGGTCGCAGTTGTTAAGTGAAACAGTGCCGTTGATAAGTAAGTAGCCTGTTTGTTAAGTACATCTCACTTCCACATTGACTTTGCTTGTCGAAAGGTTGCAAAAGGTGATCCCATAACCTCGGGACACAGCAATGATCATAAATAGGAACCAGTCACCAAGCATGTGAATTCTGATCACATGATCACCGGGATGCTACAAAGGTGGTAACTCTGAAAAACGGTCATAAGTCACTTTTTTCAGTGATTGTAACTTTGAATGGTCACCAGAGGAACTGTTGTAAGTGGAGGACTACCAGTATAGAATGCCTTTTTACTTTTTTTAAAAAAGTTTTCTAGCCCCTCTTCCCCAAAATCCAGGCAATGATATTGCAGTTAAAAACTCAGAAACATCTGAGGCCTGTGCTTCGTAAGTTAAGCTTTTTTTTTTTTTTAACAAGCGATCATATTTAGTGATGTGTGTATACATATAAACAAGGAGAACATTGTTTACTTCCTCTGTAAGTCCTGGGACATTCAGTACTATGAAGTATGATACGCTTGCATAAACATAGGACAGATTTATCTCTCTCTCTTATCTTTGCTTTCCAGTCTTGGAAAGTAATTAATCTGCAACCACACATTTTGTTCTTAGATTGCACCATATTATTGTCTCTCCCCCACCCCCCCATTATAATTGACAGAAAGTTTCTGCGTTTGTCAAAGAGTACAGAGGAGAACCTTGATCTATTCTTAAATGTTGCATTTAAGAGAAAAGCTTGAATCCCACTGTTTCTGATATTTGTCGTCCAGCTCATCTGTTTCCAGACTTATCATTTGACTTCCTCCCAATTACTCAGAAATTGCACATTTTTTGAAAACCTGTCTTAAAAAAGCTGATATTTATTATGCACAATAAGTTAGTATTTAACATTTTGTATGATTGCACAATTTGTCCTAGAGCCTTTCTGGGAATTCCTGAAAGGTCTGATATATAAACAAGTATACTCGTTTCTTTTCTCTCTAACCTGTACACCCCATTAATGTCTATGGGCGTTTCTTTTTATAAGGAATAGTACAGCATTATTTATCTTGAATGTATCATGTTATTAGGCATGGTCTAGTTGTTTATTTGTATATTGTGTATTAATTGTGTATGTTAAATAGTTATATTAATGGGTGAAAAATATGGGTGATACTTTCATAAGGCCTTAAAGACATAGTTTTGTCACCTGGTTTGGGTATCTGATTGTGGTAGAGCCCATTCAGTGGTTGTAGTAAATGCTCTTGGTGGATTTTGTACCTTGACGGTTGAGTTTAATTTGGTGGTTTTTCATATTGCTTCTTGTTTTCCAGATAGTTAATTTTGTTAGCTACTCAGAGTCATATAAATTTAAATAATATAAACAAATCAATCCATAATATATACGCCCCACATACTCACAAAGTGTGCATATTTATACTACTTCCTTTCTGTTGTATAACCCACAATTTGTTGTTATGGAAATTTCATACAAGGCAGACTCCTGGTTTTTCTCAATGTTATAATACTAACTCTAACTCTGTTTTCTTTTTCAAAAATTGCACTAGTATTGTGTATTTATTTTCTTTGCCCCCTATACAACTTTTTCCTGTTTTCTACAGCGCACACTAAAATGAAATAAAACCCGAGCAGATTCCTATGTAACTTAACTTTCCTCTAAGAGAATTGCTTCCAGTTAACCATGCACACTTCTGTTTTTAAATCTACCCAACTATTCTGTATGACATTTTTGATTTTCTAACAAGGAAGTTCTATAATTAGCTAGCAGGTTGTGGGGAGAGGAACTTTTTCAAGAAGTAAAAGAAAGTTAAGGTTGTACATATGTTTGTGAATTTAGTAAGTTTATAATAAGAACTTGTAATTCTATTTAGCCTCTGATTATAGTTCTGCAATCTGAGAAAGATTACAAAAACCATCATGAAAATAGACAAACTATTGGCTTGGGATACATTATCTATAAGAATAAGAGAATAACAGTGTTGGGAGGGACATTTGAGCTCTTCTAGTCCAAACCCCTGCTCAGGCAAGAAACCCTATATACAATTTCAGACAAATCGTTATCCAATTTCTTCTTAAAAGCCTCCAGTGTTGGAGCATTCACAACTTCTGGAGGTAAGTCATTCCACTGATAATTTATTCTAACTGTCAGAAAATTTCTCCTTGGTTCTAGGTTAGTTTTCTCCTTGATCAGTTTCTATCCAGTGCTTCTTATCCTACCTTCAGATCCTTTGGAAAATAGGTTGACCCCCCCTTCTTTGTGCCCCTCAAATATTGGAACACTGCTGTCATGTTACCCGTAGTCCTTATTTTCACTAGACTAGAAATAGACATATTAACTTTATTCTCTCTTGCAAATTAAGTGGTAAATCTGGCAAACCTGTGTGCTCCAGCTAATTCAGTATTACCTACACTAACTGGTTTTAGACAGGGGACTTTCCAAATTGTACCTGGCATGGCAATCAACACATTTGATTACAAAATAATACATTCATTCATTTACAGCAGGGCTGTCCAACTCCTGGCCTGTGGGCCGGATGCGTCATGCACTAGCCATGCCCACGCCCAGTTTAGCAAGGGGAAAAAAGTCCTGGATACATCATGTGAGTTTGACACCCCCGATCTACAATTTAAACAGCAGCAATATTCCTAATGTAGCAAGCTGGTTTGTTAGGGAGAAAACTGAATTAAGATCTTGTATCTGACATTTAGTTTGTTGTGTTATGAGATATTTATATTAATGAGGGAACACTTATGCATGTGAGTCTGAAGTGCCACAGCCCCGACACACCTATGACATTTACCTGAGTGGCCTGCATAAACTTTCTATGATGGCTTGTCATTCTCTGGTTATATGCTAAATCAGTGATTTCCAACTTATGGCCATGAAGATACAGTATGTATGTATGATATAGTATGTAGGCCACAATACGTACCAACTGTGCATCAGGGCTGCCGCACATATGGCTAGAATTAAGAGGAGAAATTGTGTGCATATGGCACAAGATTTTTATTTTTCTCTTCTTTTCCCACAGTGCATTTTGTTACCCAGATTACAAGCTATCAGGCAAAAACAAAACGAAAAAAATCTCCTGAAATTTCAGCCTGTGTATTCTTTAAGACTTAATTCTGGGGTCTTTCAGATACCACAGGACTTTTGTTGCTGAAACTTTGGCTTTATATATTGGTTCTTTTGATGATGTTGTAGCGGTCTACAGGAAAGAAAAGACTGAGAGTGATTATGCTAAAGAAAGAAATGAGGGTGGCTTGTATTCAAACACGCCTTAGGTTTTCTTATGAGAAAATAACATGAGAGCATGATTATATTGCCTTTTGTTCAAGTTTAGGAAGGGCAAGTCTAAACTGACATGAAACATGGCTACTGTTACAGTGATTATTTTAGGTAGACAACTGTTACCAAAAGATGTCAGCTGTGCCTGTCAGTCCCAATTGAGTTATGTCCTTCCTGACATCATAATGGAGATTGATTCTTAGGGCACTTTCCTGATCACTGTTTAGCTCCTATCTATGTTTTGAATAGTCTGCTGAGTAAGAAGTACAGAATACAATTGTAGCAAAACTAATACTTTCCGAAAATCTTTTGATAGACTTATATAGGTGGATGGCTGATTGTCAGTGAATAGGAAGTGACATCTTGATGGGTAACACCAAACTGTAGGGATTAGGATTTACACCCAATTAACAACATTATAATCTGTCTATCATGTGATTACAGTCCATTGTATTAATTCAAATGTTCAAAGAGGTGGTTTTTTTTTTTAAACCTGAAGCAGAGTGTACACATCGTTTCATTTTTAAATTGTGTAAAATAAATTTTAAAAAGCCTTTTTGAAAGTTTAAAAAATATATAGTTTGGCCTCAAAACTGCACGTGGTGTTAACCTCTCATTTGAATCTTCTCAGTGTGGGATTGCCTTGAAAACAAGCCAAAGATTACAACTGTTTTAGTGGAACCAGAGCTGTAGTAAGTACAAAAGAAAGACAGTGACCATGAAAGAATTTGAAAGAGGCATATTTTAAAAAAGATTTCCTTATGCCACTTGGCAAGGATATACACTCATGGTTGACTTTGTGTGATACTTTGTGAATATTCTGTCTTGCATTGCTGTTGGTCACTCAACTCTTTATAGAATCTTAACAACTGAATTAATGTGTGGCTATCTTTCAGTGCAGATAGTTGAACAACTCTCAGATATATGTTGCTAACCTAAAGGAAAAGATTGGGTGAGACCCATTTTTTTTTGTTTTTTTATAGAAAAAAATTAATAATACCAGGCTGATTAATACCAACAACTGTCATGCATGTCCATAGATTGATTAATGAGCTTAGAAAAAAAAAACCCTCAGATTTTCTGGTTGTCTTTCTTGATTTGGTATGTTTTCTACTGTTGCTGTTTATTTCCTGTTAATAAACATTGCTTTGGATGGCTGTGCGGTCTGGCTTGGCAGTAGAGTCTTCTACACTGAGAGTTAATGTCTTATTTAGGTTTTTCTGAAGATTTCACCCACACTGCTGCTTTTGTTCCTCTATCTGCCTCTTCCATTAGCTCTTGCAGCACGGAAAGTAGACCTGATGATGCTTTGTTGGCTGTTTTCCCACAAGCTTTTATTGGTCCCCTCCCCTTTGCCCCATTGGCCAACAGCTTTTAGCTCAGCTCAGCTGACAGGGAGTTGATATAGGTCAGTATAGCAATGTAGAATTGACTTGTTCTCATTCCAGAATTCAGCTTTGTTTAATCTGGCATTTTTCCAGCTCTATAAAGCCTCTACCCTTCGCTCCTATGCAACAAGAGAACAGCACAGAACAAAGCTTTAGAGATAGGCAACATTTAACTAATAATTCCTTAATATATTGGAGAGAGGAAATTTAGCCATTTTCCCCTTCTAGGAATGAACAGTTTTAAAAAACAGAAGCAACTTAAATTTACACATACCTTTTTTAGGTTGTTTTGTTCATGTAGCAAAAATGTAAGGATTGCAAAGGAGAGATTGGGTTAGAATTCTTTCTAAATAAACCCAAGGAAAAATGTAAAGAGTTGGCATAAAAGTTTAATATGTTGGCCAATTCAGCCAGCTTTAGGAGCTTAAGCTGCTTGCTCCTCCCTCCACCCCAAATATATCTAAAACCAAAATCAGGTCACTAGCTCAAAAGTTCATTTTGGTGCGGTGAGAAAACAAAGCTTTGATCCTTCTGTTTACTGTCAGCACATGCCTTGCAGTTTAAGAGCTGGCCCTCATTTAAACAGGTGAAGTTTTTATTGCTTCCATTATAGGCACAGTCAATTCTATGGACTGGATATAAATATCTTCTAGCTGGGCCTCTGGAATATTGATTTTACCCACTGAATGTGTGTCCAAAAGAGGCTCTAAAGTCAGTATAGTATTATTTGCCCTTTAATTTTTCTTCGAGATGCTTCTGCTTCTGCTAAGATCATTCTGCATTTGAGATGTCAGTTTGAGGGGAAAGGCAGTATTAGTCTAGTTTATTAAATATATATGCTACCTTATGACTCTTTATGGGATATGTATATTCTCAGGGATAAATGCTTTTTGTGCCCAGGTTTGGGGAGGTGAAAGGGACGTGGTGGCTCAGTGGCTAAGATGCTGAGCTTGTTGATGAGAAAGGTCAGCAGTTAGAATCCCTAGTGCCACATAATGGAATGAGTTCCCATTACTTGTCCCAGTTTCTGCCAACCTAGCAGTTCGAAAGCATGTAAAAATGCAAGTAGAAAAATAGGAACCACCTTTGGTGGGAAGGTAACATCATTCTGTGTGCCTTCGGTATTTAGTCATGTCACACATGACCACGGAGACATCTTCGGACAGTGCTGGCTCTTCGGCTTTGAAATGGAGATGAGCACCGCCCCCTAGAGTCGGGAATAACTAGCACATATGTGCGAGGGGAACCTTTATCTTGACCTTTTGGGGAGATGATTATTAATAGCGTGTGAAGAAGAACCTAAATAAAGAATATATGGATACTTCAGAAAGATGCTGGGGAGATTGTTGATCTACTAGAAGACAAGCTCTAAATTCAAAAGGTCTTTTAGGCTTGAATATTGGGCCCTATCTAACAAAATGATGTTTAGTTTTGAGAAATGTAAGGTTCTGCACTTAGGCAAGAAAAACCTGATGCCAAGGTACAAGATAGATAGTATCTGGATTAGCAGGAGTTCTTGCAAGAAGGATCTGGGTATCTTGGTAAATCACAGATTTAAACTTAAGCTAACAATGTGCCATAGTTGTTAATGTGTTGTTTTGGAATGCCTCAATAGAGGCATGCTGTTAAGGTTACATCCTAAGATAGCACGTTGGATGATTCACTAGTCAGATCACACCTGGAATAATGTGCTCAGTTGTAGTTGCCACAATACAAAAAAAAAAAAGGTGAGGAAATTGAAAAAGTGCAGAGAAGAGCAGCAGAAATTGTAAGGGGCCCTGAAGATTAAATCATACAAATATCTGTTAATGGAATTTGATATGTTTAGTGCAAAGAAAAGAAAGGAAGAAGTTGTGGATTTATTCTCCACCTGAGTGTAAGACAAGAGCCAGTGGGGGAAGCTGTACAGAAGGAGATCAAACTTGAAATAAGGAGGAATTTCCTGACTGAAAGTTATGAAATGAAATAGCCTGTCTCCTGATATTGTGGGTATTCCATTACTGGAAGTTTCGAGGAAAGATTGGAACAGGCATTTGTCTGAGATGGTACCCTGTCTTGAGTAGAGGTTGCCATAGAACACGGGTGTCAAACTGGCAGCCCACAGGGCGGATGCCTCATGCATAGGCCACGCCCACCCCAGTTCTGAAGGGGGGGGGATGTTGTGATACAACACGTGATGGCAACGTGATGCCATGAGTTTGACACCCGTGCCCTAGAAGATTTCAGAGATTGTCTTCCTATGAT
The DNA here is from genome assembly GCF_964273705.1 of Natrix helvetica. Classification (NCBI taxonomy): domain Eukaryota; kingdom Metazoa; phylum Chordata; class Lepidosauria; order Squamata; family Natricidae; genus Natrix; species Natrix helvetica. Next base: position 186,092,320 of record NC_138552.1, read on the forward strand.
TCCGTCATTCTAAAAAGCAAGCCTGCATGGGAGCACTGGGGAGAGCCAGCAAAAAGAATTCACAAAGTCTTTTATGCTATTACAGTACCCTGCATCTTTAAACTAGCATATGTATAAAATGTGAATGGAGAACCATGCAAGAACCCAACTGTAAGTGATCTTTGTCAAAGTTTTGGCACTTGGGACTGTACAATCAAAATGCTTCATTACTCATAGTATTATCTAAGCTAACTCAGGCCATATCTAAAGTTCCTGTTCTATCATCAACATCTTTTGTTTACCCGCCACCTCCCGAAAGTATATTTTAGTCAACTGATAAATAGTTTATGTTATATTTGATTAAAAATAATATATTTGATTTGGGTTAACTGATGTAGACAGATGTAGAGTCATGGACATTTCTATTTCTTTGCATAAAAAGTGACTACATTTGGAGAGGGGTTACCTTTGCCTTACAGGCATTGTCTATGGAAAGTGTTTTACTTAATGTTTTCAGGAGGTGTGTACCTCCACGGCATTGTAACAGGATTGGATTTTTTGTTATAAGATCCTTTTTCCAAGATTCCTCAGGCTGAGCATAGTTGTATGGTTGAAAGTCTACTTGTAGAAATAGTGTAATTATGTGTATTTCCAAATATGTATACATTTATTTTTAAATGTTACTATCCAACCTTTATAAGGTCTCCTCCTTCACAGTGTGGTCATAGTACCCAATGCATATGTAAATATTATATTTAAATATATAAATAACATTAATAGATGAAATAGCTGTAAAGCAGAGCTTCTAAAATGGTTTCATTATCCCAAACTGTTTATCAGAAATGCCTTTTACTGGTTAACAGAAGGAGATTGTCCTCAAAAGTGGGATTAGAGGTTCTAAAGCAAGTCATCATGTGACAGGTTCCAATTTCACAAACATTTTTATGGTTGTTAAGTGAATCCACGTGGCTGTTAAGTGAAGCTGTGTTCCCAGTTCGTTTTACTTCTTGGAAGCCAGCTGGGAAGGTTGCCAATTGCGATCATGTGACTGCAGGAAGCTGCAACTATCATAAATGGGAGCCGATTGCTAAGTTCCCCAATTGCAAACATGTGACGGCAGGAATGATGAAACGGTTATAACTTGGGAAATGGGTGAACACACACATATTTTCTGCTGAGAGAAAATGGGGCCACTATAGAATATTCCATATTCTTGATTTTCAGCAGCTAGTAGATGAGAGAGTGAGGCATTCAGTTGCTAGAACTGGGATTTATCATTTACATTAGCTTGTCCTAAGACATTTAGGACTTTTATTGGCTAAAACCAGCACCTTAAACAAAATCTAATCCCCAGCAAGCAGCTAGTGAATCTGAAGCAGTGATGCAGTCCACTACAATATTTACCCAATAGGATTTCTGTTCCCCCCCAAAACAAGAACAATTACCAAAGAATAAGGTGAGGGGATCATTTTATATATCCTGATAGGATCACAAGTTGTTGAAAGAAAAGAAATGGACAGAAGATACATGTTGTAGAATTGCTTCTACTCTTGACGTTTAACCTGAAGATTAGCTGCTGCTTCGGAAGGGTATTTACCTAGACCCGTGATGGCGAACCTATGGCATGTGTGCCCAAAGTGGCACACGAAGCCATGTCGCTTGGCACGCGCGGCATCACCCGTTCCTATTCCAAATTTCTGGCACGCATGCGCGCACAATGATCAACTAGCCTTTGTGTGTGCGGTAGAGCCAGAAACTGGAAGAGCTGGTCTTCCGTTTTCTGGCATTAGCATGAATGCTGGTCAGCTGATCGTCAAGCGCACACGTAACCGAAAGACTAAACGGGAAGTTAATTTTACAGCGTGCATATGCCTCCTGGGCGGTTCCTCTTCCGGGTTGCGGCCCAGACGAGCGTCAACACTCCGTTTTTAGCACTCAGTGCCGAAAAGGTTTGCCATCACTGACCTAGGCATTAATCCTTTTTTTTAAAAGAACACTTAAACATTGCTTTTCTAGAGCATTTAAACCTTGGTGTTTTTTCTGGTCTAGTTACCACCATTTCATTTTGTTCCCCACCTTCTCTTGCCACTGCAACTGCCCCTCATTCTTATCTTATTTCATCTCTACTTATTCATTGTTGTTCTTCGCCTCCTCTTATATGGGTCTGTATGTGAAAGTGATTAATGAGTGTGAAGGAGAATGTATGTTATATATAGATGGGATCAATCTGTTTTTTAGTTAATTTATTCTGTGAGCAACTAATTTTAATAAGTGATTATTCTGACCTTGACCTTTTTTGGAAGGTGGTTTCCGGCAGAGGCTATGTATATATGTACATAGGTATATGCACATACATATACAAGACCAAGATTGCTTTACTTGAGTCACCACTCTGTGTTAAAAGTATGGGAGAGCTGGGCAATGCACAGGATTTTAGTATGTATTTTTAGTTTACTTTCTTGATTATGCTTGCTTTGTGGAGTGATCTTAAATTTAGGGTTTTCATCCTTTCAGACAAAAATGTAGTATGGTCAAAGTGCCTCAATGGCACTGGCTAATTTCTGCAGCATTTAATTCATTCTTAAGGCAAACCACATATAAAGCGCCTTATAACAACGTGTCTTGCAGGTAAGTAAGGAATGTGGTATAGAACAAAAGTTTTTCTTCAATTAACAGTGAAGCCGATGAATATTTGATTTTTTTTTTAAAACCCTTTTCTCTAGCTACTACAAACAGTTGCATTTCCATAAAAAGCTGGAATTCAGAATGTTTAGAATACATTTCATCTTTTCCAACCTTCATGAAATTAGATGAGGTGAGATAGCAAAGCACATGTGATCAGTTTAATTGGTTCTCCAGAGTAATTTATGAAGTGCAATTTTATTTGCAGCACGTGAAAATAGTGTCATTCGCTGGAAGAGGTTGCTGGAAACCCTGGATAAGGAGGACAGGAGATTGCCCACAAGTGCTCCATAAAGTTTGCTCCTTACAAAGAGATTGCATAATTAGTCATCTTTCTCACAACTGCAGCAGAAACTTTTAAAGAACAGACTTTCTATTCACTTTTGAAAATTGCTCATTAACTACTTCTAAGTTATTAAAAACCTTCAGATGGACAAGTTTGAAAACATCTTTAGTCCTAAACAAAATAAAATCCTGTACAAAAGGGTCACCTTATAGGAGAGATAGGTGGCATAAAGAAACAAACAAACAAATAGATAAATAAAAGTCTTCATGATTAGGCTAACATTTTTTTAAAAAAAACTTAGTACAAGGAAAAAGCTAAATAAGATTTTGATGTTAGAAGGTTATACTGGTAAATAGTTAAAATTGGAATGTTAATATTTTTACAACACGGTTTTGAACTTAATTATAAAGAACAAACAGCTTCTTTTAAGAAAGATATTCTGTTCTGATTTTTATAAGACAAAATAAAGAGAAACAATTTCATATTGTCAAAAACTGGACCCTAGAGGGGACTAAAGTTTTTAGATAGAAGAAAGATGTTGCAAAATGTTGCACCAATGAAAATACTGAAGAAGCCGTTTGAAGAACAAATAGAAATATCACAATATCACAATATCAACAATGTCAGAACTCTATGCAATGGGATAAAAAAACAATGATCAGAAATCAACTTCTCTGACATTACAGGCATTTGATAAACTAAAATTAATGACTGTTAGCAGTACCAAGAAGGAGTATAAAGTTGGTTTACTTAATCAAGGTTAAATCAATATATGCTGTTACTTCTAATTTATGGCTTCTCCACTGACACCAGGAGTGAAAAGATTATGGAATGAAGAGATAAATGTTTATCTTAGAAGAGGTGAAGAGTCATTACATTTGTTTATACTTTTTGTGATGAAGATAACGTCTTGATATATTTCTTCTCTCTTTATTATAGTCTTACTTTTTTCTTCTTTTCTGCCTTTTTGTTGCACTTTTTGTCCCTTCTTTCTATTCTCTGTTCTTTTTTTAAACCGAGTTTTGGAGTTTGGAAGCAGGAGAAGAAGTTATGCTCGGAGTGCGGCGGGGGCAGAACAAGCGCTCACGCAACCCCTTCTCCAGCCGGGCAGAGCTCCATGCGCTGACCTAGGGGGTATCCCGAATGTGCCAAGCCGCGGGAGCTGGGGGGACAGAGCGCCACATGCCTTGGCGCCTTAGGGATACCCCCTAGGTCAGTGAATGGTGCTCTGCCCGGCTGGAGAAGGGGTTTGCCAGGCGGCTGCTTGTAAGCGTGGTCACCTCATTGCTGCTTCGCTCCTGAGGCTGTGCCCGGCTTTTCGGGAGCCTGCTCGCAAGGGAGCAGCTGCCCAGCAACTCCCCCCTCCGACCAGGCAGAACGCCACTCCCCAACCTAGCGGTATCCCGAAGGCGCCAAGCAACGTGAGTCCCTTTCCCCCCGGCTCCCGCAGCTTGGCGCCTTCGGGATACCGCTAGGTCGGTGAGCAGTGCTCTGCTGGGCCGGAGGAGTGTGTGTGTCCAGGGGACTTATTTTCAGGGGTGCGCTTATATTTTTGCCCACGCAAAAAAATGTGGCAAGGCTTTAGTTTCAGGACAGGTCGTATTTTCAGGGAAACACGGTACATCCTGTAGTATTACTTCAGAGATCGGTTGCTCCTGGTTTTACTACTGGTTGCTTCGTGCGCACTTCACACGCAGTTCAATGAAATTATTCTCCACGTATGGGTAGAACAATTTACAGTGAACTGCGCGCTCACACGCACTACTAAACAACATGTCGACAATGGCAGCTGCAACCGGGGAACCAGTTCGGGGTGTGTAGCCAGCCTGGGTTGCTGCCAGTTCTGCAACCCAGGCCTAAATTCCACTACCGTTTCAGCCACACCGGGCCAAATCGGGAGCCACCTACTTCTGTACTACTTCCTTTTATCAGTGCTGCCTTCACAATTCACTGGAAGATCAAAAAATGTCAACCTATCAATTTATTTAGTGACTGAAATGTAAGGTACATGGAGAAAATAGTCTTTAAGACATGTTGGAACTAGCACCTTGGATTGCACTTCAAAGATAAATATTTGCAAACCAGTTTATCAGTGTCCAAATCAGCTCTCCTGAACTTATGTCCTACTGGTCAACAAGGATAAAGGCCATATTAATGGAGAGGGGAGGTTATGGTCAAAGTTCCAACTAATCTGGATTTCATCAAGTGGAGAAGTTTATCTAGAGAAAGAGCCCAATTTCTGCAGAGAAAACATAATCTAATCCATTTAAAAGAAAAAGGTTCAGCTAACCATGTTATGGCCTAGTTCATACATGTTGAAATCATTATATTTAGTTATGGCTTATTGAATAAAATAGGCTGTATTCACATAAACACAAGTTAAAACCAAATTGTATTATGGCTTAATATACTATAAATTTATTTTCTCTCACCTACTAGTTCTTCCAACCAGGATTCTGGCTTCACAAATATTCTAAAGCATTGAGAAAAGTATTATCTTTTCCCCTAATTGCACCATGTAGCTGGGTCCAAGGAAATTCTATTGTTAGAATTCTAGAAGTAAATTCTAGATTAAGCCAAGCCCCGTTATTTGCACATTTAGCCTGTAGTATTGTCTGCTGTCTAAGGACTCAGAAAGCAAAGATGCAGTCTGTTCAAGGACTTAACCTGGAACTTTAGCATCTTGAACCACCAATTCTCAGGAACGTAACTAATACATGTAAAATCTTTGAAGTTGAGGCGGATGGTTTATAACTCTAGGGACATGACCATGCAATTTTCCTGAGAGCATATAGAAATGATTTGCCCTTAGTTCTGAAATACTTTTCAGCTGCCAGTTTTGCCAGTAGTTCTGACATTCTCTGGAGTTCTCTCAGGCAAGTTATAATCAAGGCTAAATCTACTTAGCTTCCAATCCTAGACTGTCAGTCAGATCCTGCCATGTGCTGTTTCACTCTTTTTAACAGGTTAATGTGAAATATGTAGCATGTACCTGCTTGTATCCTAGCAGGCATGAGATGAGATTCTTCTGTTATAGTAGCATATACTTTAAAATATGAATAACAATGACTCCCATGCAGCTTCCATCATGTGTCTGGAAGTAGCATGGATTGGATTGGGATTAATAATTTCAAGTTTAATGAAGGATGCTCATGGTTAATTGCTTACAGCTAACCCTTGGCTTATGACCACAATTGAGCCCAAAAGTTCTTGTTAAGCAAGACATTTGTTCAGTTAATTTTGCTGCATTTTACGACCTTTCTTGCCACTCTTGTTAAGTGGGACACTGCAGTTGATAAGTTAGTAACCTGGTTGTTAAGTGAATCTGTCTTCTCCATTGACTTTGCTTGTCAGAAGGTCACAAAAGGGATCACATGAACATGATCTCCTGCAAAGGTCATAACTTTGAAAAATGTGATAAATAAATCACATTTTTCAGTGCCGATCACTAAGGATAATAATCTTAATATTAATCACTTATTAAGTCAAGGACTACCTGTAAACTGAAACAAGATGAACTGTATAAATCTGTACAAATAAATACTCCCCAAAGAGTCAACCTCCTCCTAACAGCATTGGGACATAACTAGTTGTCACACGGAATGTCTTTTTCAGATCTGTCAGCTCTACCAGCTTTTCCGCAAGATAAAGGCTGGCCTTTGTCATTTATATAATGGTAAACTCTAGATTAGATTAGTCTAAATACATGCAGTGGAATGCTTTGAATAATCTTTAAAAATTACAGTTGATACAGATTACAGCACCCAGCAGACTTTAGGGCTGGGGATTTCATGGATAAGTACGGAGTTAAAACCTAGCCACTGAGTTCCAAAACACTTTTTGTCTGCTGGACTGTGGTTATTAACTTATTTAGCCTGTTAATGCTTAACAATTATTTAAACATGTAGTTTTTAACTTCACAGAAAAGTTCAGCTAAACGAAGAAACAGTTGGAGACAGTTAGAAACTCTCAGAGACAACATAACTTCCAGAAAGATTTCTGCTTCTTTATTATGATGATTGGTTGTGTAGTCAGCCAGATGTTTAGATTAGATTTGGCATCTTTATCCACCTACTGAGTCCTTCCCAATAACCTGCCATAGGCAGATGTTGTTGTTTGATAGTGTTAAAGCTATCGTCGCAGGATGTAAGCCATTCCAAGGAAAGCTGCCTTTTGCAATTCAGCGATGATTTTGTCAATACTGGTGATGTTCAAGTGATGATCCAGATATTTTAGGATTGTGCCCAAGGCACCAATAAACTATCGATATTACCTTTGCTTTCTTTTGTCACAGTGGTTCTATTTCTATTTGTACGCCTGTATTTTGTTATTTCATCCAGTTCTTTCTCTTCTCTTCTGTTGTCTCCAGGTACTGCCACGTCTACTATCCAGACTTTTTTGTCTGTCTTATTGGCAATTATTACATCTAGGGCAGTGGTTCCCAACCTTTTTTTGGCCATGTCCCATCTAAGCATCTCTAAAATCCTGACCCCCCCCCTTCCCCCCGTACATATAATTCTTATTTTATTTAAAAAGTGAACTCTATTTACTTTTTTCGGAGGAAGCCTAAAAGGCCATTAACTTGGTTTAAACAAGGTTCAAATAGCCCTCACTGAAAATCAAACTGCCCGCCTATGGGGCGTAAGCCCCATGTTGGTAACCACTGATCTAGGGAATTATATGGCAGGTGCTTGCTGTGTGGATTCTAAAGACCCACAGCACTTTTGCTTCTTCACTTTTTTATTACTTATTATTATTCTCTTTACATCTACACAATGAAAAACGTAACCATCAAAGTGCATATATTTTCTGTGCTGCATAAACAAGAATTTGTCTATAGTTCAATTGCAGTAGTAGCCCTAGAATCTGGAGCTTCTTCATTCTTGGCCATTAGTGATGATGTACCTACAGGTGCTATACAACCGTTTCCATCAGTCTTACATTCCATAAAGGCAATGCAATGGGTGAAAGAGATAAAATGAAAGAGTTGAATAATGAGGTAATTAAAACATAGCTTAACAACATTTTATACAAACTTAGTTTGTGAATGGAAGAATTCAACGAATCACTCTGCTAAACTGAAATAGGGTCCTGCTGCCTTCCTCTATTCTGAAGGCTAAAGTGCTTGCTAGCTTTGTAGCCCTAGGAAGAGTAGAAAGCCTAGAAAGATTTCTGTCCTTCAGAATGATTGTATTCTTGAAATTGTTCTCATGATAGTTGGAAAGGCCCCCTTGGTCTCACATTGGCTCGGCACACCTGCAGTTACAGGAAAGGCAAAGGTAAGTGGACCTGGTCAGGGAGAGAGCATGGGCTCCTGGGCCTGGTGTGGCAGGGAGAGGGCCCTCTATCCAGGCTTTTGCTTAATGATTGCAACTGGCATCTTGCTTAATGACCACTTTGCTAAACAACTGAGAGTCTGGTTCCGATTGTGGTCATAAGATGAAGACTACCTTTATAATTCTTTTTGTTGTGGTGTGATGAGGAGGTGGACTCTCCAGGAGGGAGGGGTTGCCTTCCAGAGGAGTAAGAGGCAACTTAGCACAGAGATCGTGTGTGAAAGAAAGAAGATAAAGAGAGCCCCTCCCTAATAGTTCGCTAAGAATATTGTAGATGCAGATAGCAGAACCTTCAGTCTGGCAAGATTCTGTATGTAGATGTGAAACAATAAAGAACTCGGCTTGGAAGACTTGCCATGTGTTTTTCTTGGTTTGAGGCCTGACAGTTGTTGAATAAAATGCAAAAATTCACAGTCAGTGCTGTCCCTGACATCCAGGGTTACTAGAATTATATCATGTGAAACAGCAAATGCTACTATGCTATTGGTCTCCAAAATAATTCTCTATTACTGGAGATGCAGAGCTGATAAATATTTGGGCTGCAATTCTTATCTTCTCAGCTGAGAATGATGTTGTTTTTAAAAGTCAGCTTCAGTGGCTGTCAAACGATTACAGTGAACATACATATATTTTAACAGTGGGCATATGCAAGGGAGCATTGCCCAGAATTCATTTTCGGTTGGCTTTTGTTTTGTTTACTGTTAATTGAATGAGAACATCAGTTAACTTACTGGATTTGGTTTTAAGCATGTTTGGCTAGGCTATAATAAGATCCCCAAATATGGAGAAACGTAGATGGCAAGTATGATGCAACTGCAGTTAGAACCAGCAAATATTGTATGTGTTTTATCAAAAATATTTTGACTTGCAGAGGGAGTTTTTCCTTTTCTTCAGCCTTTTGTATCCCTCATGTGGCTATGGAAGCTGTCCCAACCTTCTGGAAGAAATTAGGGAAGGGGGATTATTGTGGAAGAAGCAATTAATATAACTTGACAGACACATCTTTATAAACTCTAGTTATCAATTAGAATTGTAACAATTCTAAGGGGAACAACTTAAACTTACATATAAAGTTTACATATAAACTGGAGCCATGAATGTAGCTTGAAACAACATTGATGTACTGTTTGGGACTTATGACTGTTTAAGCAATGGTTCAAAGTTACGACAGCCTTGGAAAAGGTAATTTATGACCTGTCCTTCCACTTATGACCATTGGATCATCCCAAAAGGTCAAGGGATTGCTTGGCAACCAGCTCACATTTATGGTGGGTTACAGCATCCTGCGGGCACATGATCGTGATTTGTGACATTCCAAGCTGGTTTCTGACCCCCCCCCCCCAAAAAGCAATGGGGGAAATTGGATTTGCTTAACGACCACATGACTCACTTAATGACTGCAGTAAAAATGGTCATAAAATTAGGTTTGCTCCCTTGATGGCTGTTTTTATGACTGCCCTGACTTATGAAAGGATTTCTGTTTCCAATTGTGATTGTAAATCAAGGACTACCTGCATATATCATATGTATTTAAGTTACTGGCTGCCTGACTCTCAAACATCTGGGTAGCGTACAACTAAAAAATGAACATATATCTATGCAATTACAGGATGTACATCCAGTTTTGGTTGCCAGGATGTAAAAAAGATGTTAAGACTCTAGAAAGAGTGCAGAGAAGAATAACAAAGATGATTAGTAGACTGGAGGCTAAAACAAGATATAGCAGTGCTCCAGTGTCTCAGGGGTTGCCACAAAGAAGAAGGAGTCAAAACTCACTTAACAAATGTCTCACTTAACATCAGAACTTTTGGGCTCAATTGTGGTTTAAAGTCAAGGACTACCGATAATAATGCCACATCAGTTTAAATTCACTACACCCTTTTCCTTCCAACAGTAGTGGAATTTAGTTCTGCTCACCAAACTTCTCAATGAGAGTAAATTGTGATTAAATCATATTGTTGGGGGTCATTTGATAAAACTCTGATATTCTAATATCCTGGAATATTTTGCAGCCAGAGGTCATGGCTCATTCTGATTTAAAACCAAAACAAACAAACAAAAAAGATCTAACTTCTCTAATATTTGAAATGTTGTAGATCTGATTTATTGTAGAATCCTGTGCACGTCTATCAGAAATCTTGCGTATCTTTTATTTATTAATTCCCCAGCCTCTTTCTATAGCAAGGTCTAAGGAGACCAATAACGGACTCAAAGCAATTATTGAGTAAAGTAAGTTGAGGGTTTCTATTTTAGAGAAAGAAATGTTATGGAGAAAAAAATATATCCTGGAAAACTGTATGGGAACGATAGATATGGAAATTATGTTTCTTGGTTTGTTTATATTGCCGCTAGGGAGGCCATTTATAAAATTGCCTTTAGAAAGTGTACATTTCAGCAAGTGCTCAGTATCCAATAAAAAGTATGAGAAATCATTGTATTTCATTGTGAAATGAAAGTGCCTCACCTTGGCTTCCTTGGAGGGGGGAGGGAGCGAGAGGGAGGGAGGGAGGGAGGGAGGGAGAGAGAGAGAGAGAGAGAGAGACTTGTATTGGCAAGGATATGTCATTAATATCATTAATGCATAACGCATGATAAATAACAATATAAAGACAATATAAATAACATTCAGATTTATATGGAGAAATTGCTCTTCTGCAGGGGTGGGTTCTTGGCACGCCGAGTTACCACCTACGGGTCAGAACCTCTGCTCTGCTGGTATTATGGCTTCCTTAATCTGTTAATAATAATAAATCCACATTTGCAAATGATGACTGTCTTAATCATAGTATGGGGGCAGATTTGCAAGAAGATTTGCATGTAAGTTTTGTACTAAAACATAACTTAAATGAAAACACCTCTTCCTCAATGTAGGTTTTTCTTTATACGTCTTCATTTCTTTCCCTATAATGAAGAATCATGTAGTTTTTCCTGTTTGAAAAGCGGTTGGTTATTAGTCTGTGTATGATGATCTGTCCTTAGATAAAACAATCAAGAACACGTAGACCAGCTGGATAGCTGAACGTGCTCTGTAGTGTTATGTTTCCATGATTTATTCTAAAATGGCACAGTGTCACTGCGGTCAGGAACTCTACTCAAAAGAGTCTCCACCATCTCTGCCCACTTTTGTGGACAGCCACACATTTATTGTGGTTGTTTGAAGAAGCAAAGTTCACATGGTCTGTGTTGCGGATAATAAAACACTATGAAAGCAGTTGTTTGCTTATCCTTGGTTTATAGAAATAGGCTACAGGCCTCAAGACTGGGACAAGTATGGGTAGATACTATAGTTTCATTTCAGTTGTGAACAATCGTTGAGAACTCAACACAAAACATTTGTATTGAGCCCGGATAGTTTTGTCTATTTTCTGCTCTCAGAGAGATGAGAAATTAGACCAGTTTTCTACAGGAACTGCAAAAAAAAAAAAAGGAACTTAGTGGCCGGATGCTGTCTGTGGGTCTCAGGCTACTCAAACCTTAAATCAGGGGTGTCCAAACTTGGGAACTTTAAGACTTGTGGACTTCAACTCCCAGAATTCCCCAGCCAGCCTGGCTGGGGAATTCTGGGAGTTGAAGTCCACAAGTCTTAAAGTTCCCAAGTTTGGACACCCCTGCCTTAAATTGACCAGCCTTATATTTTTTGCTCATTAGTGTTCTGACACAAGGAACGAAGTGTTATCTTTTTTTTTAAAAAAGCCTATGTGTTTCTATTTCTATCTTTTAAAAAAGTGATACAGCTATAAGCTGATGACATTTTTACATGTATTATAGGCCAGACACATTTCTAGATCCATTGAGTAAGTCTTAATTGGTAGAGGTGAGCATGCTTTCAAGGCTCTCGACTGAATTAGGTTTAAAAGTGCCTAACTTTCATCGATTCAGCCCCTATCTTTGGTATTATTAATTATTCTTTGCATTTTGGGGTCATTTTTCTGGGATTTTGCCACTCTAGGCTAAGGCTGGCTTTTTCTTAAAATAAAATCAATAAAAAATAAAATAATTATAATATTAGACATTATAGTCCTATTCTAGTAATTTCCATCATCAGAAAAGTTTGATGGGCTGTGAGTAAACGCAATATAATATAATGGCCATGATGACCAGAAATCCAGTCAGGCTGCATTCTGTTTGAATGAGTTATGAGAGGCGAAACATGTCATACCACTTTATAATGCCTTGGTAAAACAAAACTGAATCCAGTTTTGGTTGCCATGATGTAAAAAAGATGTTGAGACTCTAGAAAGAGTGCAGAGAACAACAACAAAAATGACTAGAGGATTCGAGGATAAAACATATAAAGAATGGTTGCTGGAATTGGGTATGTCTAGTTTAATGAAAAGAAGGACTAGGGGTGACATGATAGCAGTGTTCCAATATCTCAGGGGTTGCCACAAAGAAGAGAGAGTCAAGCTGTTCTCCAAAGCACCTGAGGGTAGGACAAGAAGCAATGGATGGAAACTAATCAAGAAAAGAAGCAGCTTAGAACTAAGGAGAAATTTACTGACAGAACAATCAGTAGAACAATTTGCCTCCAGAAGTTGTGAATGCTCCAACACTAGAAGTTTTTAAGAAGAGATTGGACAACCCATTTGTTTGAAATGATATAGGGTTTCCTGCCTGAGCAGGGGGTTGGACTAGAAGACTTCCAAGGTCCCTTCCAAGTCTGTTATTCTATATATTCTATATATATTCACCCTTATGTGCATGAAGTGCTTTCTGCTATTTCTGTGCTCACTTTAGTAAGGCATAGTTTGGGTGGAGCTGCTGAAATTTAGGACTGTTTATAAAATTCTTACAACTTAACTTGTAACAAATTGAATTAAGGCAGGACCAAATAGATGAGGATAGACATAGAATGAATGGTAGATGTTAGACAACAAAGGCATCAAAGGAAAGTAGAGAGGAGAAACACCATAAGGCATAGAAGTAAGAGAGTGTAAATAGGAAGTACTACAGATGGACAGAGGCGAATATTCTATTTTATTATTTATTTATTTATTTGATTTGATTTGATTTCTAGACCGCCCCCTCTCCCCGAAGGGACTAAACCTAAACCATGAGGTAGGTAGGCCTTGGTGTGCTATCTAACCGGCACCTCTCAGGCACTGATAAAAATATCAAAATTTGGATTTATTATGAGGTTCATAATAAATAAAGATGTTTTTCAAGATTGCATCTACGATATCATTTACAAAATCCATCCCACTCACAACTATCCAAATTTTATATTTAATTTTCTTTGAGCAAAGAGTTTTCTTGTTGACATTTTCTTACCTTGTCTCTTCGTTTTTTGGAGAAACAAGGAATTGAAGAAAGGTGGAAGAGTTCTGAAAAGCTCATGTGATGAAAAAATCTTCCTTCAGAAAAGTTGCGTTCTGTTTACTAAATTAAAGCAGGCATGGCTGCAGTTTTTGAGAACATTTAAACAATAGCAATTTAATGTGTCTGTAATTTGTTTAATAGTCCAGAATGAGAAGGTTCTACATGTAACACACTAATTTGTAAATCATGGGCTAATTTATAAGATGTCCAGGGTTGCATTTTACGTCTTGACTTCCAACGATGGTGGCCCTTCTAAGTACTGTTGTAAGTCGTGACAGTCATAAAGTGAGTCATAATGTGACCAAACGGATTTTACGACCTTTATTTGCAGCAGTTGTTAAGTGAGCATGCCGGTTGTTAAGCGAATCTATTGGTCCCTTGCAGCATTTTTGCTGAAAACAAATGCCGCAAATTCAGCAAATATGTTGTAAACTGCAGCAGTGTTACCACAAGATGCAGCAAACAGTCATAAATGCCCAGCACCCAAAATGTGGTCACACACATGAGGGGAAGATGCTGTCAGAACTTTGGAATGGAGTCATAAGTATCTTTGGGGGTAATCTGATATAACTTTGGCCACTAAACAACTGATCGTAAGCCGAGGACTACCTGTACATGTAGCAGAATGATATATAAAGTATATTTCCATAAGTGGTATCCCAAATTATCTTCTGCTGCTGCTGCTGAACCAGTTAAAAAAGTTACTTCCAAATTTTAAGTAATCTAATTCTATGTTTTAAAATGTGCAGGGTGAAGTTCTATCTCTGAATTGTTTTAAATAACAGAATAATTCTATTGATGTATACAATATATATTGTGTGTGTGTCTGTGTCTGTGTCTGTGTGTGTGTGTAAATATATGTATGCTGCTTTCTGCCGAGCAGGCAGAATAGAACATTCAGGTCAAGAATGGAAAGCTGAAATAACAAGGCCCTCTTCTATAGTTTTCAATCTAATTATGCTTGGGTTTCTGAGCTTTAAATTCCTCCATTGAGTATATTTTGGTGCCAACAAAATTGCATGGAATTTCAGAGAAAATATAATTAAGGCAAATTAATTACAAATTAATTACACCCTTAATTTCTTTGTCCTTGCAATAATATAGATGGACTTGAGTTCTTAGGCAGCTGAAAATGCAAGTGGTTTTTTTTAGGGGGGGAGGAGAGGGGATGAACAGGCGGGAAGGAGGACAGGAAAAAGAAAAGACGGCAGTATATAAGATTGTTTTTCTTTCCACGGAGCCTTCAGAAATGATGTGAAGTACCGTAGTTTTGAATTCACTGAGAAACGAGAGCCAGACAAGAAGTAAAATACAGTATGTGTGTGATAAATTCAGCCGAAATCTCCTTTTACTTTTTAGGCAAGAAGCAACTGTTTGTCCTTTGGAAGGAGTGTAATAAACAATTCCATCATAATGAATCTTCTCTTTTCTTTGCGTGCAGTTGTCACTAGAGATTTGTAACTTCTTCTTTTTTTATTATTTGGTTCATTGTTCCCTAGTCAATGTGTATACATTCAGTGGTGCCAGAATTAAGATGAAGCTTGCCTGTTTCAATAAGGCTGCTTTGTTGTAAAAATGGCAATACTTGCATAGAAGTTGGACTGGCTCCAAAGGAGCTTGCAGGATAGACAGCAGTACTATTGTCACAGGATCTCTTTTATTACTTACAATCAGCCTTTTCTCAAAAGAGGTTCTTTTTTCTTCTTCTTCTTCTTTTTCTTCTTCAGCTCATCCCATCCCCAACTCAGTGGGAAAAATATCACTTGAATGCTCATTGAATGTATTATGTAGCTGTGAGGTTTAAAATTAAGTTTGATCATTGAGTACATTATGAATATGTTGATGCTGGAAAGTTAGACTAACTTTCTGTCTAAGTAATTCTTATGTCTTTTTGTTTTGTTTTTGTGGTTGATTTGAATATTGGGAACCAAGTGTTCTCTCCAGGTTTCTGCATGAAGGCATTTTGTAAGTAGATTGCAATTGTCCCAGAGTAACACCTCAACATGTAAGTTGTGTTTTGAAATATGGGAGTCATACATTTTCTCCTTTTGTCATGCTACACGAGTAGTTATAGTTAGCCCTTGTTTTACAAGACGCTGATTGTGTACGTTACACACAAGCATTATATTAATCCATAGTTTCTTTTACCAAGATATGTTCAACAAGGCCTGAAGTCTAAGCCATCAAATTATGCTAAATCATAAACTATGGTTTATAAATCATATTGGCTAGGTTTATACAACCAAAAGAAAACAAACCTTGTTATCAAAAAGTAATTAGTAGAGGTGCCTCCATACACATACTCATTGCATCTCATCATGACTAGGGAGATTCTCAGTCATCCAGGTCATAGTTGTCCCAAAGGTGCTTTTTCAAGAGCTGAAGAAGCTCCTTGGATGAGAAGCGAAACGTCTTCAAAGAAAAACAAGAAAGTCCAGTGTCCTCTTGAAAAAGCACCGGTACACCCCTGTACGGGCGTACCGGAGCCTGCCGGAGCACTGGGTACCATTCCCGTACGGTGCTCCGGAGGGCCCACCCACCCGTCCGAGCTCCTTACCTGTCCTTTAAAACCTTCGGCGCTTCCGCACACACGCATGGTGCATACAGCACCTGTGCGATGTCCCGCCGAGCAACTGGAGCATCATGGAGACTTGTGGAGGCGTCGCTGGAAGGTACGACGCATGTACACACTGTGCCCGTTCATGTGGAGGAATTTTGATCACATGATCATGGGGATGCTACAAAGGGGGTAAGTGTGAAAAATGGTCATATAGGTCACTTTTTTCAGTGCCTTTGCAACTTTGAATGCTCACTAAATGAACTGTTGGTACGTTGAGGATTACCTTCTGAAAAGGAAGAAGGGCCTTCTCAGTAGCTGCTCCTTTGGCTCTTTGTCTAGTAGTCAAAGACGTTCTAAAGGTTTTTCGTTGAACTTTTTACAATTCATGTAGTTCTAATTATAATTTTGAGCTGCGGTGGTCCAGTGGTTAGAATGCAGTTCTGCAAGCTACTTTTGCTGAATGCTATAAAGCACTGTGAACAGCACGGTATATAAGTCTAACTGCTATTGCTATTGGTCCTGGTTTGCATTTTATTGTGAGCTATCTTGACCACTGTTGTGTAGTGGAAATGCCTAACAGAAATATGATGAATGAATGTTGGAAATGACCTCATATATATGATTATGGGTACAGTACTATTATTGAAAAATTGATTTGATAATGGGTGTCTAATCTTGCCTGGGTTTCTCGCCAAGAAAAAAGGAATTGTCTTGGGCCAGATATAAAATATATAATGTAGTTAATGTATATAAAGATCACTAAAAATATGCAACAGTATTAAAATAAAAAATTGTGACCTTGGGGTTTGCATTACTAGCTGTCCAGGGCCACATATGGCTCAGTTGGCTTTTCCAGCAAGCCGGCCTGGCCTGTTAATTTTATTTAATTTTTAAAATGTGAGTGTTATATAAATTGGGTTTGTTTTTTGGACTGTTTCTAATTTCCTTTTAACTTTTGTACTATGTGTTTTTTAATGCTGTACGCCGCCCTGAGTCCTTGGGAGAAGGGCGGCATATAAATCCAATAAATCCAATAAATCCAATCCAATCCAATCCAATCATGGGCCGCAGGTTGAACATACCTGAATTAGATCATCGAATCTTTTATATTGGAGTCCAAGTAGCTCCAAACGTTTTCTTTACAGCCAGCAAAATCAGTGCAGGTTGTGACCAAATTAATGCTTGATGCAATTTTTTTTTAAAAAGTACATGGCATACAATTGGAGAATCAATTATTTGTTGAAATGAAAACACAAAGTCAACAGCCTGTGTTTGGTTTAGAAACTTGTAGTGCACATATGTAGCCTGTAGGCTGGTGCCATTTCAGTAGCCTTAGATTTATAAATACATACAGTTGAACTTTTGCAGTCCTGAGTTACGCATTTCATTCATTTTTTAAAAAAATAAGTTTTAAAAGCATTTAAAAATACTTTCTGCGTGCTTATATATAATGACTGCACAGCAGTAGAAGCTCAGAAGGATTTCCTGCAATGTTTTCAATTACAAGTCAGTAATTTCTTAAGGGACACTACTAAGGATCATGGCACTGTAGTATTAAATTATTACAATATTACAAACACAATAAGAGATGAAGAGAAATGTGAGAATAAGTGCAGAAAATAGAAGCTCAATGCCTGGGCTTTGGTGGGATATCGTATCTCATTTGCAAAGTTACTATACATGTTCATGTTGAAGCAAATCCTGGAAGTAAATCAGTGGTGGATTAGGGTGGCAGCGCGCGCATGCGTCCTTACTTCTTCCGATGCCTCCGCAAGCCTCCGCGATGCTTTAGCTGCTTGGCGGAGCATCGCGCAGGCACTGTGCACTATGTGTGCGGAAGCGCCAAAGAGCTTAAATACAGGTAAGGAGCTCGGGCGGGCGGGCCCTCCGGAGCACCATACTGGAACGGTATCCGGTACTCTGGGCAGGAACCAGTACGCCCATACCAGGGCGTACTGCCTGCAACCCACCACTGCATTGAAGCAAATGCATGACATAGTAGCAGAATACTTTTCTGGCACCGCAGGCCAACATGCTAACACAGATCTTTAAGAAAGAGATTAAACATGAAACATGCATCCCTTCTAATTTCAATAGCATGTTTATTATTCATTTGCACTGCTATAGCACTGATCTAGTTTATATCTATGACTTGTCTATCAGCTAGTGGTGCAATGTATTTGTCTATCCAGATTATTAAGGCTTGTAGCCAATGCTTGTAAGAGTCACTTCAACCTATCTCTTCCTGTTCCCCTGAAGCTTTGCTTGCAGTTTTAAAACAAAACAATGACTGTTAGATCGGGTAATGGAAAGGCACACACAGGCTAACGGTAACAACAGCTCTTTATTAACTCAGTAGCAACTATGTACAATCCAGTGAAGGTTGAGTGACAGCAGCCCTTTTATAGGGAGCTGTCAGACCCTTAGACCAATGAGATTAAACCCCTGTTCCCGCCGGAACAGAGGACCTTGGTGAAAACCATTATAGCTGACGCTAGTATCTAACAATGACAATTCTGTAAAGCATCATAGCTGCTGGTGGTGTCAGAAATACCACTGAAAATCTTTTGAGAGAAACTTTTGGTTCTGGGGTTGATGAACATCTGTCACCTACCACGTTTAATAATTTGATGATCAATATCACTGAACTACCTGTAAGTAAGAAAGGTCAGCAGTTCGGCGGTTCAAATCCCTAGTGCCGCGTAACAGAGTGAGCTCCCTTTACTTGTCCCAGCTTCTGCCAACCTAGCAGTTTGAAAGCATATAAAAATGCAACTAGAAAAATAGGAACCCCTTTGGTGGGAAAGTAACAGCGTTCCGTGTGCCTTCGGTGTTTAGTCATGCTGGCCACATGACCATGGAGATATCTTCGGGCAATGCTGGCTCTTTGGCTTTAAAGCAGAGATGAGCACCTCCCCCTAGAGTCGGGAATGACTAGCACATATGTGCAAGGGGAACCTTTACCTTTACCTGTAAGTCTTTCTTTTATATACATATATGTATTTGTAGCTTGGTACTCATTCATACAGAGAATTAGTATTATGTTGAGACTTTGTTATATTGAAGACAACTGAGGGCTAGAGTTATTTCCTCTTGACATTACTTTTATGAAAAAGCAACTGTGGATATTGACTGCTTCTCACACCTACCAGGTGCTTTTCCACATTGGTTTTACTTAGAAAAAACAGATTTTTTGAGAGAAAATAGTTGTGGACAAAGTGTTAAGCATCATCTTTCCTTTATTATTCCCCCATTCAAATGGTGCACATTTTCTAACAGTTTGTTTCTCTTGCTTTCTATTTTTTTTAAAAGTACATGAAAATACAAGTATATATACCATATATAATTTGTGCATGCAGATATTTCTTTATCTTTGGTTTAACAATTTTTACATGCTGACCTAGATAAAGGGTTTCTAATGATAATAATAATTAAATGAAAAATAATTAATAATGAAAAACCAGGTTTATAGCTTGAGGTTCCTCCTGAACTCATTTCTGCAAGCATAAATAGATTTAATTTCAATCATTCAGTCCTAACCTCCTCAGTTTAACTTCTATAGTGTATTCTGTAATGTTGGGCTTATTTTGAAGTTAATTTGGAAACTTCATTCGGTTCAGAATGCACCCCCAAGAAGACAAACATTGCACTAACCTTGCAATGGTTATATTGGTGGAGGCATAAATGGCTAGTTCTGTCATTTATAACCATTAATATTTTGGGTCCAAGTTATTTAAAAGTTTGCCTACATTCAAATGAATCTGCCTGTGTTTTAAAACCATGTTCAGAGGCTCAGCTTATAAGGCTTATCTTAAAGATCAGTAAACTTTGTGAATAACCACAGCCTTTCTCATGTCGCATTTTGGAGTTTAGCCCCTCTAAAAATGAGGTTTAAATACATTTCCTCTATCCTTTTTTGATTTTTTAAAAATGGCAGTAACTTCTCACAAAGTAACTACTTTGGAGTTGTACTTTATACAAAAGTGCTTTCGTATATTATAGTTTGAAACTACTGCTTCATACGTAAAATTAAGTTGTAATGTGGTTTACCTTTGGCTTTGTGTCATGTAGGAACCCATTCATTACGAATTAATGCATTTGTAAATCTAGCCACTGTGTTTAAAATGGGTGTGAACACATTCAAAAGGAACTAAATATGTCAAGTACCTTTCTAATTTAATACTGGAAAACATTTTGTTCTTCCAACTCAACACATTTGATACTTTGCTTTGGCAGGATAAATCACAAAGAGAGCACATTACAAAAATGGGCTAAATCATAACATCTTCATCAACACACATTTCTAAAGGACTAAATATTAAGTCAATCTATTTGATAAGACAAATTTGCTTCTCTAGAATAGCCATCCTGTTAATTCTGGGAACTGAAGTTTCTACAACTGAAGGTTGATCCAGATGAGCAGAATTTATAATACTTCCAAAATGTGCTTGAATTGGAGACTTAAGAGTATAAGAGAAGCAGGTACACTGACAACTTAGTTAAAAAGATTTCCTCATTGATCTTGAACATTGTCATTGACCTTAATGAAGATTCATTGGAAGAACTGGGTCTTCATAATTTGCAGCATTTTAGATTATGAATGTGTTCCATTTGACTTTATAGCAATCTCTGAATTAAAATTGAAATCAGGATTTTTAAGAGAAGTTATTGAGCAGCAGAAAATAGCAGTGTCCTAAAAACCTGTTTCTCTGGCATTGTCTCTCCAGTCACAATATATTTTTTACAGCAAGACAAAGCCTACTAAAAGGAGATAAGTAAGGATAATATAATATAATATAATATAATATAATATAATATAATATAATATAATATAATATAATTAATATAATATAATATAATTAATACTATATTATACTATACTATTATATACAATACAATACAATACAATACATATCCCATCCATCTTTTTAATTAATAAAATACAGTACCTGAAAGGGCCACACTATCCAATAACTACCATAAAAATTTATCTTCAATCTTGGCATAACAATAAGCCCTTACCTCTATTAATATTAGAAGAGTATTTAATAATACTTAGTAATAGAGGACTAATATCATGAGCACATGAAGTATGTTGTTCTGAACTTGCAAGATTTTGTATTAGTGGGATTAATTAAATTAGTAAATTAGCAGATCTAATATCTTGAATTGTATTTTGTAAATATCATTTGTATAATAAGACATAATATGGTTATATGTATGTATGTATGTATGTATGTATGTATACACACACACACACACACACACATATGCAGGTCTTGATGTATTCGGTCTTTTCCTCCTGAGTTCTGTGATGTAATATCCTGAGCAGATGGCTGTGATATAACATCCCGTGCTTTGGTTTGGCTCTGAGTTTGCGGTCTGGCCGTGTGTTCATGGCGTGTGTCAGTTTGCTTTGTGTGGGGGTCAGTTGGGGGGGCAGCAGTTGGTGATTCCACTGTGGTTTGGCTTCTGGATGGTGGTTGCATTTCGTCTATGGGATGGGTTTGGGTTTGAGTCTGGTGAGGGTGATTGGTGGTGGCGTCCTGTGTTGTTCTGGGTCCAGTGTCGGTTTTTGTGGCTGGGACTCGTTTGTTAACATGGGCTAGTTTCCAGATGTCTGGTAGGCGGGAGGTATCGTAACGTTTATTCATGTTGTGGGGGTGTTTCTCTATTTCGATGGCTTCCATAATTATTCTCTTGTTGAAGTGTTCAGTTTTGGAGATTAATTTGGTTCCTTCAAAATCAATTTCATGTCCTGTTGCTTTAAGGTGCTGGAAAAGGGAGGAAGTTTTTTCTTCTTTTCTTACTGTGTTCTTGTGTTCTGCAATGCGTGCATTTATTCTCCTATTAGTTTGTACGATGTATGTGGCTGGGCAGATTTTGTATGGTATTTCATAGACTCCTTGGTTTTCTAGCTGGATCTTGTCTTTGGAGTTTCTTAAGATGTTGGCTATTTTTTGGTCAGTACCGAAAGCTGTCTTGATATTGTGTTTGTGGAGAATTTTGCCGAGTCCCTTCGGGGAGAGGGAGCGGTTTATAAATGTAATAAATATAATATATAATATATTTTATCTGTGGTGCCTTTGATGTAAGGGAGGAGGGCAATGCAGTTGTCCTGTTCTGTGTCTCGGTTCTTGAGGGCTGTCTCCTTTTGGATTAGGTTGGTAATTGTGTTTCTTTGGAATCCATTGGAAATTAATACATTTGTGAGAGTGTGTAATTCAGTTTTCAGGTGGTCTTTGTCGGCTAGGTGTTTGCTTCTGGATATAAGGGTCTTGGCTACGGAGTTGATCTATGCAGGGTGGTGATGGGATTGTGCATTTAAGTAGCGGTTGGTGTGTGTTTTCTTTCAGTAGATGGTGTGTCCTAGGGAGCCATTGGGTTTTTTATAGATTAGGACATCCAGAAAGGGAAGTTGGTTGTTAGCTTCTATTTCTATAGTAAATTGTATTTTGGGGTGTAGGCTGTTGAGATATGTGAGGAAGTTGTCCAATTTTTCCCTTCTCGTGTGGCCAAATTACGAAAGTGTCATCTACATATCTAAGCCAGAGTTTGGGTTTGTGTTCAGATTTATCTAAGGCGTTGGTTTCAAAATGTTCCATGTATAAGTTTGCGATGATGGGTAAGAGTTACATAAAGAAGAACAAGAAGCACTCACCAACTTGAGGAAAGGCAACAACATAATAATTCTCCCAGCAGACAAAGGTAATGCCACTGTGGTGATGAACACATCTGACTACCAAGCCAAACTATCCAACCTACTCCAAGACCCCTCTTACAAACCTCTAAACACAGACCCCACCACCTACCTGGAAAAAACCACCAAATCCAAAATAAAAGCCTCTCCCATCAGTGAAGAGATCCAGCAAAGAATCATCCCCAGAGAGAAATCATCCAGATTCCCCAAGCTCTATGGCCTCCCCAAGATACACAAAGGAACACCACTCAGACCCATAGTCAGCTCCATAGGCTCACCTCTACAGAATCTTGCCAAATTTCTTGCCAAACAACTTCAGCCCTACACAGAATCCATCACCTCACACATACAAAACTCACTCCACTTCATAGAAACAATAAAGAAACATAACCTGCAACCCAGCGACCTATTCGTGAGCTTCAATGTCATATCCCTCTTCACCCAAGTGCCTATTAAAGAAGCCTTGACAGTGATCCAAGACAAATACAACCCCCCTAAGCACATCCTAATCTGACCATCCACTGCCTAACCAACACATACTTCATCCACAATGGACAAAGATACAAACAGATAGAAGGAGCACCTGTGGGATCACCCTTCTCACCCGTCATCGCAAACCTATCGCTGAAGATGGCAAGTGGGACCTCGCCAAAACGTTGCCAAGACAATCTCAATCTTACACGGGAAAAGACCCGAATACAACAAGACCAGCATACCTACACCTGTGAAAATCTATAAAAACAAATATACACACAAACATCAAAAGTTTATAAATCAAATTTTATGATTTAATGTGTTGTATGAGTCCAATTAACTGCAGTTATGACACCATAGTTTAATTTAGCATAACATATAAGCAAAGTTAATGTGTGGCTGATTTATTTGTAAAATGCAATGTGTATTGTTGGGCTTGGCATAAATATAGCATGTTTATTGTTTTTGGCTAAACATGATAGACAAGCATTCCATTATAGGTTAGAATTATATGTAAACTAAGCTACTGTTAGTTTTTCAACAAATCATGGTTTAAGAAATAATGACAGTATCATGTTACTTACCATCTTTATACTCAGAATTTTTAGATGCCTAAAAAAGAGGGGAAAGTGAGCTACTTAGCAAAGGAAGTTGATGCAGTCACCTGAAAATGGAATATAGACAAAATAATTGTTTCTTGCAGTATTTCTCTTTTCACTTTCTGATGAAAGATGAGCCGACTAAAAAGAATTATTTTAGTGATTCTTGGAGGGAACCACATGCCAAATCCTTAATAGTTATGGGCACTTGGGGCAGTTTGTTTGGTGATCATATCAGTTCCAAGAAATGGGAGTGAGAAGCATTAGAACAAGGGTATCTTTGTTGATTGGACTGAATGCTTTTGAGATATCATAGACAAATGATTCCTTCTGGGCATCTGGTGCAACCATTCTCATTTAGGCCCTCTGTACCACAGGAAATTTACCTTTAGCTATTTATAATGTGCAGAATATACTCTTGGCTTGAGAGGCAGCTTGTGAAGAAGGTCATTTAGGAGAATGCTTTGTCCTTTGGGGCAAGATCATCTTTTTTTCTCAAGAAAACACTGACATTGTTTATAAAGTAGGGATCACATTAGCAGAGACAGAATAAAGTATATATAATAGGAAAGCTTTTAAGATTTTCCTAGCAGAGTTATACACAGATAGCTTATACAGGTGCAGGTTGCAGAGGTAATTTGTGGGTGCATTGATGCCATTGTCCGAAATGATTTGAGGCCACTTGGGGTATTTACAAAAGAAATAAATGTCAATACTTTACTATTTTTGTTTTGGCCTAGGGAAAGTCCTTTCAGCGACTGAAGTTGCAGCATGGGATAGCTTACTAAATCTATATCACAGAAGGGAATTTGTAAAATTTGTTGTATTACTGTTTCAGCATCACCCTTCTTAAATAGAGATGTACACAGATCTTTTTTTTAAAACACGAAGCATAGAAAAATGCTATGTAAGATTTTTCAATTTATAGAAACTTTACCCAAATCACCAGATTGGATCTGCAACTTTAGAAAGGAAACATATGACAAATCTCTGTTAGCCTGTCCTAAAATAAAAGGCGCTTTACCTGCTTATTCAGGAATACAAAAGGAAGCTTTTCTTTGGTTTTACTAATTACTTGTAAACAACAGTTTTTTGAGTTAACAATAAACCATAAATAGGGAAAGCATTTTATAGAAAAATATAAATTGACAGTGCTCCTGATGTCATTTTTGGATCAAAAATTCAATTCTGAGAACTTAGGTTATCTAATATGCCATATCTGACCTACATGAAAAAGAAATGTCCCCCAGTATAATGGTCTATTATAACTCAACTTGAACTAAATTAGTTGCTTACTGTTAAAACACTCCTAAAGTGATTTGGTTTGGGATAACCTCAAATGCTAGGGCTGCAAAAAATATGCACAGCAATTCCTTCCTTCCTTCTTTCGGTCTTTCCTTCCTTTCTTTCTTCCCTTTTTTTCAATCACCTCATTCATTCGATTTATAGGCCATCCCAATCTATTATGCCTTTAAGCAGGAAAATGGTAGAAAAGAAAAGAACTAATTTTCTATATTGCTTTGCTAGCTTCTAGTTGTCCAGATTTCTGCAGTCCAGATATAATAAACTTTACCACAAGCTCCCCATACTTTTTCTAATCTGTTTGGAATTCTATATTGTTGGTCTTCTTTGAAAGATATTTCCCCCCCTACCACAGGAATAAATCATCAAGGAGTGAATAGACAAAATTACTACATGATACTAAGATGTGAGTTAATGACTTTCTGAACAGTAACCTAGACAATTCCAGCATTGGTTTATGATGCAAATTGTGCTGATATGTAACATTCTCTAACACTCATCATTTATCTATGAATCAAATGAAAGTGCTTTATCAGATAATTTTGCTCCTTGACTGCAGAACATGATGTCTTGGTAAAGACCCATTTGGACTTCTGCTGTCGGTATGCATTGAATAAGGAATTATGACATAAAATTTTGCTTTGCTTTTATGGAGAGGATTGATGAGTCTTATTTCATGAATGTTAATCAGACCATTTGTGTTCAGACATTAAGTTATTTCTTACATAACTGTCATTTAATACAGAGTGAGTGCATTTGACCTTTGCCAGTCCCACTTTGGTTCTGTCACGTCTACAGTCTACCTTATGCAGCTCTTTTTCATTGAGAGGTTAATATCATTTGATTACAGCTAAAGGCAAGAATCTACACAAGCATACACTGTCTTATTTGCAGTCAGGAGAGCGTGATTAATGGTTTTCACATTTTAATTTGGTGTGGTTAACCATTAAAGGTCTCTTTCTGAGGTTTGAGAATCCAATTCATGAGTTCCGATGCACTTGTAAAGATTGGTGGTGATACCAATCCTTGAAAATGGTCCATTATTCTGTTGATTTAACAAAGCATTTTTGCTTGAGAACATGACTGGAGCCTTCTCTAGGACCCAAGAGAGACGGTTTCAAATCACTACAGCGAGTCTTGTGAGACCACTCTGGGAGGAGTTTGACTCTGTTGCCCCCGAGGATTTGGACAGGTTATGTGGACGGCTGCGACCCACCACATGTTCAATGGACCCGTGTCCCTCCTGGCTGGTACTGGCATCCTGGGAGACGACACGAGGCTGGCTTCTGGGCCTGGTGAACGCTTCGTTGGGTGAGGGATCCTTGCCAACCGCCTTGAAAGAGGCGGTGGTGAGGCCCCTGCTCAAGAAGCCTTCACTGGACCCAACGGAACTAGCTAATTACCGTCCAGTCTCCAACCTTCCCTTTTTGGCGAAGGTTGTTGAGAATGTGGTGGCGCAGCAATTTCCGCGACACCTCGACGAATCCGATTATCTAGACTCACGCCAGTCCGGTTTCCGACCCGGGCACAGCACGGAGACAGCCTTGGTCGCATTGGTTGATGATCTCTGGAGGGCCAGAGATAGAGGTTGTTCCTCTATCCTGGTCCTATTAGACCTCTCAGCGGCTTTTGATACCATCGACCATGGTATCCTATTGCGCCGGCTGGGGGGGATGGGAGTCGGAGGCACCGTTCTACGGTGGTTCGGCTCCTACCTCTCTGACCGGACGCAATGTGTGTTGACAGGGGGGCAGAGGTCGACCCTGAGGCCACTCTCTTGTGGGGTGCCGCAGGGGTCGGTCCTCTCGCCCCTCCTGTTCAACGCATATGTGAAGCCGCTGGGGGAGATCATCCGTGGTTTTGGGGTTGAATACCATCTGTACGCTGATGATACGCAGCTGTACATCTCAACCCCAAACCACCCCAACGAGGCTGTCGAAGTGATGTCCCGGTGTTTGGAAGCCGTCGGGGTCTGGATGGGGGACAACAGACTCAGACTCAACCCCTCCAAGACTGAGTGGCTGTGGCTACCGGCACCCCGGTTCAGCCAGCTAACTCCATCGCTGGCCATAGGGGGTGAACAACTCCCCCCTGTGGAGCGGGCGTGCAATTTGGGCATCCTCCTTGATGCCCGGCTGTCTATGGATGACCATGTGGCAGCCGTGGCAAGGGGGGCGTTCCACCAGGTTCGCCTGGTGCGTCAATTGCGCCCCCTACTGGACCGGGATGCCCTACGCACGGTCACTCATGCGCTGGTGACGTCTCGCCTGGACTACTGCAATGCCCTCTACATGGGGCTTCCCTTGGGACGCATCCGAAGACTACAGCTAGTCCAGAACGCAGCCGCGCGGGGATTATGGGGAGCTCAAGATACTCCCACGTGACACCTCTCCTGCGCGAGCTGCACTGGCTACCTGTGGTTTTTCGGGTGCGTTTCAAGGTATTGATTACCATCTTTAAAGCGCTCCATGGCACAGGACCCAGTTACCTGCGGGATCGTATCCTCCCGCACACATCCCTACGACCAATCCGCTCTCACAGGGAGGGACTACTACTGGTGCCGTCCACTAGGCAGTGCCAGCGGGCGACGCCTAGGGGTAGGACCTTCTCTGTGATGGGCCCAACCCTCTGGAATGACCTCCCCCCCGACATTAGAACTACCACTGACTTCCGTTCCTTCCGTCAAAAATTAAAGACTCACCTGTTTCGATTAGCTGGCCTGGCACATTCTTAGTTTTTACCTCCCGGTGGATATATTTTAATGGGTAATTCTGGGTAATATTTTAACTCCTGGGTTATTAGAGCTTTTAATGTACTATATTTATTATTCTATATACAGTCTTGCAGCCTCCTCCACCTACGTATTTAATTATTTAACTGTTTTATGTATGTATTTTATAACGCATTTTAGTGACTGTACACCGCCCCGAGTCCCTTTCGGGAGAGGGGGCGGTCTATAAATACGAATAATAAATAAAATAAATAAATAAATAAATAAACTAGGTGACTTAGAGCAGTGGTTCTCACCTTTTCTTCACCCTTTTAAATACCTTTTGTGGCCACAGACCATCAAGACTTAATTCAAGATTTAAGTTGTAACATTTCTTCAAGCCTTTGCAGACACCCTGTGACAACATCACCCCCACATTCCCCCCAGGATCTGCAGACCACAAGTTGAGAATTACTAACTTAAAATGTTAACACTTCAACACCTTTCTATTATGAGGGGAGGCCAAGAGTTCCTGGAGAAAAGGTGATAGGAATGAGATTGTTAATAGGTAGAAAGTGACATCCCCCAAAGCAGTCCAAATTTCTGCATTATTCCAAATCAGCCTTTTCAATATAAGATCAGGTGACATGGTTCATATTTGAATGTTTGGTAGAATCAAGAGTTTTAAAAATCAGAATGAATTCGTTTTGAAAGAAGAGAGCAAGCATGTACATGGTTATTATGCAGCTATGCTATTACGTTTTCTGTCTTAGCCATGTTTTACATGTATCCTAAGATATTTGCTGGTTATCTTGGAGTGGCAGGAAATCTGCCTCATACTTGAGGTGCTTAATGCAGAAATAATATTTAACTCTGTTTTATTCATCATGCAATTGTGCTGTGTCTTGCAAATTACTTAGCCCCAACTCCAAGCACCGAAATATTAGTGTGTAATATGAAGTGTAGAAGCTTAGGTATTTGCTTAACCATAACCAAACATTATGTATACACAGAAAGACTAATATGGTCATCCCTGCAAGATATTTGACATGGCAACATTGGCAACACTTTACATGGCAAAATCTAGAGTGACAATAAAGGAAAAAAAGGATGTTTGCATTGCATTTTATTTTTTGCCACAGTTGCTTTGTAGATGACTTGTGTCTCTATACAGTATTTTTAAATTTCTCAATAAACAGGAAATACTAGTTTCTCCTTTATTCTCACCTTTGGATTTTCATGAAAAGCATAGCTAAAAGCTTTATATAAATTGAACTTCTGGCAATGAGATTTGTTCATCTGATAAATGTTAGAGCATAGTGGGATGTGACAGTGGTGGGTTCCGGATCCCATTGGAACCGGTACGGTGCAACAGGGCCCGGCATCCACCACATGAATGTGCGCAACGTACTTACCACCTGTGACGCTCCGTGACGCCTCCACAGTGCTTCTGCGATGTTCCAGCTGCTCGGTGGAGCGTCGCACAGGCGCCGTACACGTGCGTGGAAGCCCCAAAGAGCTCAAATACTGGTGAGGGTGGTCCCTCCAGAGCCCATACCGGAACGGTACCCGGTGCTCCCAGCAGGCACCTGTATGCCTGTACCAGGGCGTACCAGTCGTAACCCACCATTGGGATATGGGAAATTAGTTTGGGGGAGGTGTTCGGTGGGAGGGAATTATTCATTCATCTCATTTTTTTTATTGTTTTATGAATTAACTAGAAAATTGAGCATAAACCTTCAAAAATGAGGCAACATTGGAAGTCAATGCCTTTTTCTTTCTTCCCTTGTATCTTATATTTTCTTTCCCCCTTACTTTTTTCTTCCCTTGATTTCCTATATAAAGTTTATAAATAAAAGTTTATATATATAAATGAGATAACATCCTGATCAAGACACATCCATAGTATACATTATTAGTTAAACTGATGTAATTGTTTACCCAGTGGTGGGATCCTCCTGGTTTAAGAAACCGGTTCGGTGATCATGTGATTTGACCGCATGCGTAGTTTGAAGAAATCTTCACTTCCGGGTTTCTTCAGAGGATTAACACAGCTGATCTTCTGCTGGAGAGAAGGGGGCGTGAGTCACAGAGACAAAGACACTGAGGTGGGGGCCCGCGCGCCTAACGGCGCGCGAATCATATATCTATAAACCAAAATAGCAATAATACATTCTGGATTAGTGTGTTTGAGATTGTGATTTTATTTATTTCAAAATGACTGGCTTAGTTCAATGTAATAGCTGTTTTGCACCTGTCTTTCGCAGTACTCTTTTCAAATTTGGATACTGTTCCCTTTGTAAACAAATTACGAGTCTACATAGGCAGATTACCTATCTAGAATCTGTAATCTGTGCTCTCCAAGCAGAAACTATGTGTCTACGTCAGCCATTCCACTCTATGGTGAAGCCACACTATCAGCCCCCTCTACCACAAAGATCTTGCAGGAGAAGAGCTGTCTGGACAACTGTGTGATCTGGCAGGTTGAGAGCTGTGAACCATAAACCCAAAGCTTTTGCTGTGACCCAGCAAAACAGATATAGTGCCCTTGCTGACCTTAATGGGGACACTAAAGAGATAGGTCAAGGCAGTTGTGATAATGATGACTCAAATAAGCAGGGGATCGTGGTCCAAAACGAAGAACTTTCTTCGGAAAGGTGAAAAGGGGAACCAGGTATCACACATCAGTCGCAGAAGAAGATCAAGGTATGTAAAAAGAGAAGTCACTTTCTGGTTGGTGATTCAATCGTAAGAGATGTTAATTTAGGAGAGGATACGGAGGTTTTAAAAGAGGTCAGGTGTCTGCCAGGTGCTACTGCCAGCAGAGACAAGAGGCGTATTCTTAAGATAGTCAAGAATGCAAGTAAGGACTGTGACGTTGATGCTATTATACATCTTGGCACTAATGATCTATCCCAGAAAGATGTACTTTCTGTGCAGAATGATTTCCAGAACTTGGGGTATGAACTTAATAGTATAGGTTGTAGGCTTATCTTTTCAGAGGTTTTTTACCTGTATATAAGGAACAAAAAGGGAAGGGCCAGCGTGTAGCAGAGTTTAATGTTTGGCTAAAGGAGTGGTGTAAAAGGGAAGGCTTTGGTTTTATTAGTCATGAAGCCTGTAGCTGGTCCAATGAAAAACTGTACAAAAGAGATGGGTTGCACCCATCCAAGAAAGGAACTGAGTTACTTGGCATTAAATTCACAGATTTTCTTGATAAACATTTAAACTGAAGAGCGGGGACAGAGAATTAATAGATACAGAACATCTCTGTCCCCAGCAAACTAAAATTCATAAGGTTATAAATGCATGTAACATAGATGTGTGTGTGGGTAAGATTATCACTCCTGCTGTCAAGCAAAACCAAGCATGTAATAGTGATTGTCATACCATGTGCATGAATCACACAAGTGGCAAGAAAATAGGGGCAGTCAGGCATAATACAGGTTATGTAGACAGTAAACACAAGGTCAATCAAAATGGACTCAAATGTCTATATACCAATGCACAGAGTATGAGGAATAAACAGGGAGAATTAGAAATTCAAGTAAAAGAGGGCAGATATGATATTATTGCCATTACAGAAACTTGGTGGGATGAAACTGACAAATGGAACATACAGCTAGAAGGATTTAAATTATTTAAAAGAAATAGACCAAATAAAAGAGGAGGTGGAGTTGCACTATATATAAGAAATAACTACGTCTCTACAGAAATAGAGCACAACAATAATGAGAACTATCTTGAATGCATTTGGGTCAATATTAAAGGTTGTGGGGGAAATGACATTGCCATAGGTCTATACTACAGGCCACCCAACCAAGCAGAGGAAGAAGATGAACTTTTTGCTAGTCAGCTAACTAAGGTATGTAGGAAGCACACCACAATAGTAGTGGGGGATTTTAACTACCTTGACATCAACTGGGAAACAAACTCTGCACCAAGTGGAAGATCCAACAGGTTCCTAACAAACCTAGCAGACAACTTTGTTTTCCAAAAAGTAGAGAAGGAAACAGGGGGATCAGCCATACTGGACTTAATTCTCACTAACAGAGAGGAAATGATAGAACGTGTTGAAGCCATAGGAACCCTGGGGGCAAGTGACCATGCAATATTGGAATTCAACATTATCCAAACACAAGTAGTAGAACAAAGTCAAACTAGAGTCTTGGACTTTAAGAAAGCTAATTTCAATAAACTTAGAGAGAGCTTGGGAAAAATTCCATGGATGAGAATCCTCGAGGGGAAAACAACTCAAGAAGCTTGGGAAATTTTGAAAAATGAGATTAGAAAAGCCCAGTCTAACACAATACCAATGAAGAAGAAAAACAACACCTCCCAAAAGAAACCAGCATGGCTGCATAAACAACTATCTGACAAACTGAAAGACAAAAAAAGTAAGTATAAAAAGTGGAAGGAGGGGGACATAACTAAGGCAGAATATCAGCAAATAGCCCGAGCCTGTAAAGATGAAGTGAGGAAAGCTAAGGCTCACAATGAAGAAAGGCTTGCCACAAAAGTAAAAATTAACAAAAAAAGCTTCTTCCAACATGTTAAAAACAAGAAAAAAGTTAAGGAAACAATTGGTCCATTGCTAGGAGAAAGTGGCAAGAAGGTGACAAGCAACAGGGAGAAAGCAGAACTATTTAACTCATGTTTTGCATCTGTCTTTACACAAAGGGATAAAACAGTCCAACCTATCAAAAGCAGCACCACAAAATTAGGAACACAAATTGAAATAGGGAAGAAAATGGTAAGTGAGCACCTGTCTACCCTAGACGAGTTCAAATCACCAGGACCGGATGGATTACACCCCAGAGTTCTGAAGGAACTAGCAGACGAGATCTCAGAACCACTGAATTATATCTTTCAGAGATCCTGGAACACCGGGGAACTACCAGAGGACTGGAAAAGAGCTGATGTGGTTCCCATCTTCAAAAAAGGGAAAAAAATAGATCCAGGAAACTACAGACCTATCAGCCTAACCTCAATACCAGGAAAGATTCTGGAAAAAATAATCAAGCAACGAATTTGCGAACACCTAGAAGCAAACAAAGTAATAGCCAAAAGCCAACATGGATTTGTCAAAAACAGATCATGCCAGACTAATCTTATTGCATTCTTTGATAATGTGACAAAATTAGTGGACCAGAGGAATGCCGTTGATATAGTTTACTTGGACTTCAGTAGGGCTTTTGATAAGGTAGACCATAACCTACTACTAGATAAAGTAGAAGAATGTGGGTTAGACAGCATCACCACCAGATGGATTGGTAACTGGCTGACCAACCGCACTCAACGTGTAGTTCTCAATGGAACTGCATCTACATGGAGGGAAGTATGCAGTGGAGTACCCCAAGGCTCTGTTTTAGGCCCAGTACTCTTCAACATCTTCATCAATGATTTGGATGAGGGAATAAATGGGGAACTCATCAAATTTGCAGATGATACCAAGCTGGCAGGAATAGCCAACACTCCAGATATCTATCTGACTTAAGATACAGAAGGATCTTGACAAAGTTGAACATTGGGCACTATCTAATAAAATGA
Organism: Natrix helvetica; assembly: GCF_964273705.1. Lineage (NCBI taxonomy): Eukaryota > Metazoa > Chordata > Lepidosauria > Squamata > Natricidae > Natrix > Natrix helvetica. The sequence continues at coordinate 186,125,817 of NC_138552.1, forward strand.
AATTCAATGGTGAAAAGAGTAAGGTTCTACATTTAGGCAACAAAAACGGAATGCACAGGTACAGTATAGGTGATACCTTACTCAGTAGTAGTAACTGTGAAAGGGATCTTGGAGTCCTAGTGGACAACCATTTAAATATGAGCCAGCAGTGTGCAGCAGCTGCCAAAAAAGCCAACACAGTTCTAGGCTGCATCAACAGAGGGATAGAATCAAGATCACGTGAAGTGTTAATACCACTTTATAATGCCTTGGTAAGGCCACACTTGGAATACTGCATTCAGTTCTGGTCGCCACGATGTAAAAAAGATGTGGAGACTCTAGAAAGAGTGCAGAGAAGAGCAACAAAGATGATTAGGGGACTGGAGACTAAAACATATGAAGAACGGTTGCAGGAACTGGGTATGTTTAGTTTAAGAGAAAGAAGGACTAGGGGAGACATGATAGCATTATTCCAATATCTCAGAGGTTGCCACAAAGAAGAGGGAGTCAAACTATTCTCCAAAGCACCTGAGGGTAGAACAAGAAGCAATGGGTGGAAACTAATCAAGGAGAGAAGCAACTTAGAACTGAGGAGAAATTTCCTGACAGTGAGAACAATTAATCAGTGGAACAGATTGCCTCCAGAAGTTGTGAATGCCCCAACACTGGAAGTCTTTAAGAAGATGTTGGATAGCTATTTGTCTGAAACGGTATAGGGTTTCCTGCCTAGGCAGGGGGTTGGACTAGAAGACCTCCAAGGTCCCTTCCAACTCTACTATTGTATTGTATTGTATTGATTCACGCGGCAATCTACTCTACCACACGAATCAGCTGAGGAGATAAAGGTAGGAAAATATTGCGGGTTGGCGGGCGGGTCCTTCTGATCGTCGGGGCAAACTGATTTGCTCCTAGCTGATCATCGGAGCTCTTGACTCGCCCAAACCAGTCTGAACTGGTAGAATCCCACCCATGTATTTACCTTAGCAGTAGATATATAATTCTCTATTTGTTCAAAAGAGTTGAATATTGAACAAGTAAAAATGTTAGGTCACTCCTGATTTCTTATTTATTACCACTTTGTGACCTGTTATTCCTGTAGCAACCTGATAGATACACAAACCAAAATTCTATTTGAGTTGTTTTACACACATGCCACCCCTCTCCCCCACCAGTGGTGGTATTCTGCCGGTTCTTACCAATTTGGGCAAACCAGTAGTGGCGGCTGCGGGAGTCGCCACCCACCCACCTGAAGTAATGCACGACCTTCTGCGCATGCGAGTGTACCCATATTTGTGAACCAGTAGTGAAGGTAAGTGAATCGCACTTCCCTCTCGCTCTGTCTCTGTCTCTCATACAAACAAACACACACACACACACACACACACACCCATTGTGTACATACAGGCACATGAACATGTATTTTTCTTGGAAACAGTAGACAGACACAACAGGATGTCCTCTTGAGCAACCAGGTGTTTTATGGTTTAGGCTACCCATAGACTCGTGCTCAGAATCTGAGTTTCTGTAAAGCTGGAACTAACTAGAAGGGACAGAGAGCAGCACATTTTCTCTAAAGTTAAAACTCAGAACTGTTTTTCTTCTTTTCCTCGGTTCCCGCATAGCAGCAATATAGGTATAATCAGCTTGTGCTTCTTCCAATAGACAAATTGGATGACTTGGCATGAAGCCAGCATTCACGAACAAATGAGAAAGGATAAACGCTGCACCTTTCCTGACTTGGGTAACTGGAATGGATGAAATAGGATTGAGAAAATATACAGTAATTGGGCTCATCCTGTGCTTGGTGAATCACCTGGCTCTAGTGTAATAAATGTTGCTCCTTTCAGGAGAGTTCATTCCCTGCTCTATTGAGTGCCAGGAATTGCTTAGGGAAAAGGAATTTATTGAGAGTTCATCTCCCAGCATACATGTTGTACAAAGCTCTCATTCTCATTGCTTTGGTTTATTTCAAGACGTAGATTATAGGTATCTAAAGTGAGTGGCTTAGCATACAGGCACTTATCCAAGTGGATGAGATCTTCCAATTTTTAAAATAAACTTTCCAATTAGAATCTGATGCATTTTGTTTGTATTTTGTAAGAGAATACATTAGAGCTTCATACTAGCTTCTTTTTTTAAAGGAAAAAAAAAGCCTACATAACCCAGGAAAACATGAGTCATTTTTTAAAAATGATTTCTCGTATGATGGAATGAATCAAGTTAGTTTTTTGTCTTTGTTTTTCTGGATGAAAGTGTATTTTGTTTTGTCTTTTAAAAAGGGCTTCACTAAGCATCAGAAACATATGTGGGCCATAACAAGAGTCGGTTCCCTGTTGTTGGCATGTGAGACAAAGACTTGTCAAAAAGACAAGGTCAGACCTTGGACAAATACATTAGGATCCAAAAGCCAAATTCCCTTCATCACACTATAAACTACTTAACAGAAGATATGTGTGCATGTAAGTGGAATATAAAGTAAGGTCAAAATAAATAATTGTGATAGGATAAAAAGAAAAAGTCTGGAAAAGTAATAAACAACAGAACTCCAAAAAGTAGGCCACATTGCTTAAAAACTCTTCTTCCATGCCTTTTAATATTCAAATTAGTTCTTTTTTCATAACAAACAGTACCTATCAATAATCAATTGAATGCAGACCAAAAGATTCTTCCTTCCAGTATTATATAATAAATCTTTTAACCAGAGCCAATGCCCAGAAAATCCATTTTTTAATGTTTGATAGATTCCAAAGTATGCATTTTTAAGAACAGTGATTGATCCAGAGTCATATTCTCTAATACAAACTTTAATGAATAAAAATATACTGTATCAACAACCCAATATATCTACAACCCAATATATCTACAACCCTATTTCTTCTACATAGATCATTAAGGTCAAAGGATTCCTATGGAGAGCAGGATTTTAATTGCTGGATGTTCCAGTTTGAAAGTACATCCATATTCTGTACTTACTTCTATACTTTCATAAGCAAGATGAGTCTTTTATATTAATTCTTATAAGATATATTTTACCACCCCACCACCCCCATGTGTACCTGGCAAACAGTTGTAAAGAAATTTTTTGTTGCCTGAATCCTTCTGAACCATTCATGTTTAAAGATATAAATGTATTATATTTTATTAGTGGCTACAAACTCTTTATGATGAGTTATTTCTGTTAGTTAATATTGTTAGAGATAATTTCTTTTAGTTTATTTGGAAATACTAAAAAGTCCTTTTTTCTGCAGTGTAGAAAGGAGAAGATTACTTATAAAAGTATATGGCAGTTATATGGTTGAGATCTAGAAATATTTAAGAAGTTGGATAGAATCCTCTATACCACAGTACTCTACATATTAATATAACATAAAGTTGCATTTTGGAATTTTTTTAAGCATGTCCAAATATAGCAATGAAAAAGAAAATGAATGCAGACCAATTCTAACACTTGTGTATTTTATTAATGTAAATGTTATACAAATAATTGTTTATAGCAGGTGATAACTTTCACTAAACATGAATATAATCTAAACATTAGGCTATGAACTATAGAGGCTATTTGGACAATCTTTTGTTAGTTCAGAAAAAGATACAAGGAATGAAACTTTTAAAACTTTTTATAGCAAAGACAAAACCATTTTCGTTTTGGTGAAGGTTTCCTCTGTAAATGCACGTGCTATTTTCAGATACTTGAATTATATTTGTCAAACATAAATGCAGTTTGCAATTGTAGTATAGCATAGAGAATGGAACAGAAAAAAGTATATCTGAAAATGACTATTAATATTGCTTCTAGTTCAGTTTTGTAAAATGGGATATCTAGCATTACTACTTCTGGAATTGCCCCTTTTTTCTATTGAACATACTAGTTTCATCCACTTACTGGCCTGTTCTAATATAGTGCCATACTGTATATAATAATTTACCATTGTAGTTCGAAAGTCCAATGAGCTATTTCCTATATTTGACTTTTCCTATTTGTGCCATTTCCTATTCTTAAGGAAATATTTTCTATGTTGACATTGCAAGGAGAAACATTTTTTCCTCTTTCTGCGAGGCTTTCTAAGCTGAAAAGCCTGGCTTGTTTCCTAGAACTTGTTTGCTTGTATACAACAAATTCTGTCCACAGCACCACATCTTGTCAAGGATACATTTACTGGACTTTGTTTAGTGTGTAATAAAGACCAGAGATCAGCTTAGCATAGGTCCTCCATAATGTTTTTGAATTATATAACAAAGAAAGCTAGAATTCTGTGTCATCAGCTGGTTGGTAATACCTTATTCCTGTCATATCCCAAGAATGACAGGTTGAGTTACTTTACAGTAGTTTTCTTTTTTGCGGTTTTCCTGTAGACAGAATCTTTCCCAACTAAAAAAACTATTTGCATAACTATATATATATATATCCTTTTAGAAAAACTAGAGAGGAGCTGTCTTAGCTCTCTTTCTACCAACCAACTTTTCTAAACCCTGCTACCTCTTTGCCCTCTCAGAAACAGCCCCTCTCTCCTGGGAATTCAGATTATATTCTACCACAATTGCAAACCCCTGGATTACATCTCCCACTTCCCTGTACCATTTTATGAACGTTAACAACTATGGATGGATAATTGTTCACCATCTTCTGATACAACAGGCTGGGTGCTGGTCTTGCCACATAGATTGTCCACAGCACATTATTTCGGTGATAAAACACTGAATTTATCCATGTTGATATGAAAAACGTTTTCTGAAAAGAAGCAATTAAAAAAAAACCTTAAACAGGCCATAAAGAGATTAATGGGAGGAAACCAAAAAGTTCATCATTTTCATATCATTTCCAATTTGTTCATTCCTCAGCAATTGGGAAACAAACTGGCTTATTAGGTTTTAATATTCCTTTAAGTAATTGGATACTGGATTTCCTTATTGATAAACCCCAGTTTGTGCGAGTTGGAAGAAAGGTTTCCAACTCCATCTCCCTGAGGAGAGGTTCCCCACAGGGCTGTGTCTTGGGTCCGCTACTGTTCACCTTGATGACCCACAACTGCTGTGCCAAATCTGCTATGAATCATATTGTGAAGTATGCGGATGACACGGCAGTGGTGGGTCTTATCTGGAATGACAATGAAAATGCTTACAGGGAAGATGGGAAGGCTCTGGTGAACTGGTGCAATAAAAGTAACCTGGTTCTAAATGTTAATAAAACAAAGGAGATCATCATAGATCTTAGAAGGAGCTGACATGGTCACACTCCACTCGGTATGAAGAATGCAGCTGTAGAGATAGTCAACAGTATTAAGTATCTGGGAGTGCAGATAACTAACAATCTGAACTGGTCTCTCCACATGTCATCCTTAGTGAAGCGTGCAAACCAGCACCGGCATTTCCTACATCAGATGAGGAGAGCACATCTTTCTCCTTCTGTCCTGGCCACTTTTTACAGAGGCACAATTGAGAGCATTTTAACAAACTGCATCACTGTTTGGTTTGGTGGCTGCAGTGCCTTAGAGAGAAAGTCCATACAGAGAGTGGTAAGGACAGCCGAGAAGATTATAAGAAGCTCTCTTCCTGTTATTCAGAATAAGGCACAATGTGCTTAGAGCTCAAAGCATTGTTGGAGACCCCCCACACCCACTTCATGGTCTGTTTCTGTTACTCCCCTCTGGTAAGAGGTTTTGAAGTATTTCTAGCACAACTACCAGATTCTGTAACAATTTTGTTCCTTGTGCCACCCGTTTGGTAAACAAGGTTTGTTTTTCTCACCACGTACATGTATACATCCGAACTAGACTGCATTGTTTCTTCATGTCATATAATATAGGTGATTATATGCATAATTTTGTATTTATTTATTTAATCATGTTTATGTAGTATATATTGGATGTGGTGACCCTTTGTATGCAACAAAATTTCATTTTAATGTATGCCGATTAGTGTGCATTCAAAGTGACCAGGGCCGGATTTAGATGAAAAGAGGCCCTAGGCTATTCCACTTATGGAGCCCTTTCACCTCCCATTTTTAAGTTTGTAAATTACATGAGAGATAATAAAATGCATCATTACTGTGATATATATCAATATATTAAATGAAACATGTTGTAATTGGTACTAACCTTTATAAAAAATGTGGCACGGATAATAAATAAAAATAAAAGGCCCCTCTTGATCTTGAGGCCCTAGGCTGAAGCCTAGTTAGCCTATAGGAAAATCCGGCCCTGAAAGTGACAATAAAGTTATTCTAAGTTCTGAGCTTCAGGGCAGCCACAAATGAGACATATAAGTACTAGCATTATGTATCTTTTTTTATTTAGTATGCATGTATTGCATGTATAAGTGTAGTACAATATCTCTTTTCTCCCATAAAACAAACCCCCTGAAAGATAAATTGGACTAAAGTTACCCATTAAAACTTTGTTGATGAGGTAGGACTAGAACCTGGGCCTCTCTGATGTCTTTCCAGTGTTTTAACCACCACATCACACTGACTTGGGCAAAACAGCTTTACTATATGTGAACTAGTTTGGTTTAGTGGTTAAAGCACCCAGGCTAGAAACCAGAAACTTCTAGTTCTGCCTCAGGGATGAAACCTGGCTAGGTGACTTTGAGCCAGTCAGTCTTTCTCATCCTGATTCACTTCACAGTTGTTGTTGTTGTGGGAAAAAAGGGAGCAGGGAAGAATATTAGTTATGTTCACCACCTTACTTACAAAAATGATAAAGGAAGGATTTAGAAAAATTAAATACATAAATAAAATAAGGACTTGGCATATTGATTGTAATGTTCTTTCCTCATTTTTACAAAATACTGCTGAATCTAGCGCTAGATATTTAGACTAGATCTAAACATAGGATGACTTACTCTGAATTTAATTTGGAACAGAATTGCAGAGTTAATATTTTGAGAGTGAGGCATTTAACATATAAACAGAAATATAGCAGAATAATAGGTTTGGAAGCAGAGGGATTTATTTACTACGGTTGGAGGTAATTATAAATAACAACTTCCATAATTCTCTAGCCTGAATAGCCACTGGGGAAACATGGGAGAACCTGTTCCTTCTTTTCATGGCTTCCTTATCTGGGTTGCAAAGCTTCAGACAACTACAAGATGTCTAAGAATTAGAATTGCTTGTGTCTCTTTTCTGTCATCTAGTGGTCATCTGGAATTTACTCCCCCCCCCCCGCCTTGCTGGCTGGATTATTATGGTAGTTGTAGTTTGATATATATAAAGAGAACCAAGAAGTAGTCTGTCTGAGAACAAACCCCCTTTCAGAGATAAGTACACATAATTCAAGTCAGTCAGATCATTCAACTTGGCTGTAGCAAATAAATCCAAACCAGTGGTGGGTTCCTGCCGGATCGCACCGGATCGCGCGCTCCCTTTCGGCGCTAAACCCGAAAGTACGGTCTTGCCCCGCCCCTGGCGACGCGACGACGCTTGCCTGCGCTCCACCAGCTCGGCTGGGAACGGAGACGTTTCCTCAGCGGAGCGGAGCGCCTGAAAGGGACGCAGACTCAGCCTGCCAGGCTGCCACCACTCCACTGAAGACATTGCTGAGCAGAGAAACGTCTCCGTTCCCAACCAAGCTGGTGGAGCACAGGCAAGCGTTGTTGCGTCGCCAGGGGTGGGGCAAGACCGTACTTCCGGGTTTAGCGCCGAAAGGGAGCGCGCGATCCGGTGCGATCCGGCAGGAACCCACCACTGATCCAAACCATGTTGAGTAGGTGAAAAAGATACTTACCTCAACAATAAAAAAAAGTTCAAGTTTTGAGACTTCTCCATCTGTTGTCCTATTCAGTTCTGCATTTTTTTTTAGACTAAAAGGTTTCAGAGTTTTGACTGTGGTGCCCCTTTGCCTGTTGACTGAGAAGCATTTTTGTGAGGAGCTGCTTCCAGATGGAGGAGCTCCTTGTTCTTCCAGTCAAAAGATAACCTGCAACTATATTGTCTTCACATCTAAGCAGTTTCCTCTTTCTAACTTAAAAAATAAGCAATAAGAAAATACAGGTGAGTTACAAATGGGAACCAATTCATGTCTAGACCACGTTTACCACCTGTTCCATATTTCAAAAAATTGTTCCTTGTTTAGAATTAAAATATAATGTTCCTTTTATATTTAATAAGGAACACTATTACCATATGCATTTGAGGTCTCAGTTAATATATTTTAATACATCAAGTAATAGTATATTTTATTGGAAATATTATTGATATTCTGATGCTTTTTAGTATGAGTTTTAAAGCATGTTCATTATTTGGGATCCCTTCAGGTGGCATGGTTATCTGGAAGTAGGAATGGATTATTATGCAGTATTTTCAGTGGGAATATTAAGCTCCCAGAGGAAAGCCAGAATATAAATCTAACAAATAAAATGACATAACAATGGAAACAGTAAAAATGTCATTCCTACTAATAAGTTTGCTCGATTAAATATGTTACATTGGTATACTTTATTCTTAGCCCAATTCCAGTTTTCTCTTTTGGGGTGTGATGTTAAACAATGTGATATTCTCCTAACTCATAGTGTTTTGAGTAGAAATTGATTATTTGTAACTATTATTATGTAAAGTTTGGGATACTGGATATACAATGGAAGTATTGTAGATTTTTAAATAATTTACTCTAGTACCCTTCTGCCTTAGTTTGCAGATTTAATTTAGGATTATACCCCATTTCTTTTGTTCTCCAGGCTGCTTTTGGTTCTGGGCAGCAATGAAGAACTACTAAATAACTGGATAAACAAATATAATTTTAATGGAATGTATGAATGACCTTGAGGGAAAAAAGGAAGAAATGCTGCCAAGGAAACTATCAGGCAAAAAAGAAGGAGCCCACAATTGCTTAAGGCTAGAGAAAGAAATTTAGGAAAGACCCAGCCTAATGGACAAGTAGTTAACAGTAGAGATGAGAAGTTTGTGCCTTCAGACTTGCAAGACTCTGTTAATATAGTCTTCTAATAAAGTAGAATTAGTTCATCTTGTCGTGTTTCCTGTCTGATTTGCCTGGAAGAGCATGTTCTGGGTCCCATCTATTACAGAATGTCATCTGGCAAGGCCCAGGAAGATCATCCATCAGTGATTAGATCAGCCCCTATCTGGTTGGCTATTTGCAAGGCCTTACGGATGCAGTTTTGTCATCAGGCATGGGGATCTGGATGTATGACAGAGCCCCTGCAGTGGTTGTGTTAATTTGTTGGTGGCGTTTCTTTTATTTTGGCTTTTGATTGTATTTGTGACTCCCCGCCCCCTATTGTTCTATGTTTTTATAGAGAGGGTGGCCATATAAATTGAAATAAATTAATTTAATTTCTTTGAATATTATCTTTCAATAAGGCACCCCTTATTCACAAAAGCTGATGTGAAAAAAATGTTCCATTCTGATTGCAACTCTCTAACATTTTGAAGTACCATTTCAGAGGTGATATTTAGCAGGTTCTGACCAGTTCTGGAGAACCGGTAGTAGAAATTCTGAGTAGTTCGGAGAACCGGTAAATACCACCTCTCATTGGCTCTGCCCCCATCTATTCTCTGCCTCCTGAGTCCCAGCTGATCGGGAGGAAATGGGGATTTTGGAGTAACCTTCCCCTGGAGTCGGGTGGGAATGCAGATTTTACAATATCCTTCCCCTGCCACTCCCACCATGCCACGCCCACCAAGTCACACCACACCAACCAAGCCACACCCACAGAACGGGTAGTAAAAAAATTTGAATCCCACCACTGACCATTATGACATTTGTGCTAGTACAGTTGGAGTTAAATATCAGTGATGTATTCTACTGCGTCTCCTATAAAGAAGTTGATAGAAAACTACCTGATTTGCAAAGTGTTTGCCAATGTGTTCCTTCTATTTGTTATTCTAAATCTGTATCCCAGGCTTCTTTTAAACCTAAAGGCTCTCCTCTAGTTCTAATAAATCCAACATTTTTGAGATAGTTTCTTTGTATTGAGAAGGGTGATTAATAATTTTTCAAAAGTAGTTGAACAATGAGATGCTGACTCTTTTGTATTTGTCTTATTCAAAAAGGATTTAAGTTAGAGTATGTTAGCAAAGATAGATGGAGAATGTATTTGTAGCTAAATCTCTTCTTTACAGAATAGGATTTTATTATTATTGTAGAAATCTCTTATTCTACTGCTGCTGAAATCTCTCAGGCTTCAGTTATGTTCAGCTGTCCTGATTAGAGAATCCTGGCAATCCCAGTAAAGGTGTTAGAGGGAAGATGTTGTCAAAGCTGAGTATCTTTTTTTACCAATCCTAAAATGTAGCTTTTGTGAACATAATACTGATACCAGTGGTAGGTATCACACAGAGAGGGACTCCTCCGGGTGCCGTCCACTAGGCTGTGCCAGCGGGCGACGCCTAGGGGAAGGGCCTTCTCTGTGATGGGCCCGACCCTCTGGAATGACCTTCCCCCCGACATTAGAATGACTACGGATCTCTGCTCCTTCCGTCAGAAACTTAAAACCCACCTATTCCAGCTAGCCGGCTTGGCCTAATTCCATCTTCCCACCTCAGTTTTATTTCTAAATTTTTAGGATTGGTTTTAGGGTCTGTTTTTAATGTTTTTAATTTTTATAAATTCGTACAGGGGTTGTTTAATTTGATTTTTAGCTATGTATATGATTGTTTGTATGTTTTTAAATTTATTCCTGTACACCGCCCCGAGTCCCTCCAGGGAGAGGGGGCGGTCTAGAAATTTAATAAATTATTATTATTATTATTATTATTCCTACCGGTTTGGACCGGTTCGGATGAACAGGTAGTAGCTTGGCAGTGTGGGTCGCTGGAACTGGCAGAAACCCAGGCCTGCCATGCCCCTGAACCAGTTCTCCTGGTTCCTACGGCGGCGCCATCTTGTTTTTGGCTTCTGCACACGCACAGAGCAATTTTCATTATACTGCGCATACGCACGCAGCGCGCAGCATGCGTGTATGCGTGTCTCTGAGCGAACCGGCAGTAGCGGCTGCCGGAACCCACCACTGACTGATACCTATTTTTTTAATATCTTATTTTCTATTGGTTGCTAGAAGTTAAAAATGACTCAATGGCATGTTCATTCAATCAATTTTTATGAAGTGTTTTGAAGAAAAAACATCTGACTACCGGTATGTGCTTCTTATATATATATATTTTAGTTGTATACATTGTCTTGTGGGATCTTCCAGTGTGAAGGAATAAGATGACCAAATGTGCTGCCTACTAGTGCTAATAACTCTTTATAAACAAGGTGAAATGTTAATACCACTTTATAATGCCTTGGTAAGGCCACACTTGGAATACTGCATCCAGTTTTGGTCATTACAAAAAGATGTTGAGACTCTGGAAAGAGTATAGAGAAGAACAACAAAGATGATAAGGGGAATAGAGGCAAAAACATCTGAAGAACGGCTGCAGGAATTGGGTATGTCTAGTGTTGTGTATGACATTTTCCTGGTTCCACTAGGGGGTGCCATACTCAGTTCTGATTGGTTCCTGCTTGACAGCCGGCATATATAAAGAGCTGTCAAGCAGGGCCTCAGTGTTGCCATTATCTGAGACACGCGCGTAGTGAAATGCCACGTTGGCAACCTGTTGGCAATTAACTGTTAGCATTAAGAGATCTGGCTTGCCTCAGGCCTTCCCTCCACCCGGGTTCTCCCAGATAAAACATCTAGTTTAATGAAAAGAAGGACTAGGGGGTGACATGAGCTGCCCTGGCTCAACTTTGATCTAATTATATCGCTCCTGACGGGTTTTATTTGGGTATTTTAACTGGATTTAATTATTTAGGGTTTTTAAATACTGTTTTTAAATATTGTATTGGATTGTTTTTATTTATTAGCTGACCTCCTCCTGTACATGTACATGTCTTGTTATATGTTCTGGTAATATGTATGTATGTCTTGTCTATATATTTATTTCATATGTTTTACTGTACGCCGCCCCGAGTCCTCCGGGAGAGGGTGCGGCTAAGAAATAAATATTTATTATTATTATTATTATTATTATTATTATTATTATTATTATTATTATTATGGCAGTGTTTCAATATTTAAAGGGCTGCCACAAAGAAGACCTATTCTCCAAAGCACCTGAAGACGGGAACAAGAAGCAGTGGATGGAAACTAATCAAGGAGAGAAGCAACCTACAACTAAGGACAAATTTCCTGACAGTTGAAAGAATTAATCACTAGAATGACTTGTTTCTAGAAGTTGTGGGTGCTCCAACACTGGAGATTTTAAAGAAGAGATTGTTCAACTACTTGTCTGAAATAGTATAGGGTGCCTGAGCAAGGGGTTGAATTAGAAGACCTCCAAGGTCACTTCCTCTGTTATTCTTTTCTGTTTAGCAATAGAATTTTTTAGAAGAAATTTCCTATCCAATTTTTTTCCTGAGGTCTATATAATGTTTATATCAATTCTTAATTTTTTAAATATTGCAATAAAAAGACCAATTCTTCTTTGTCATAATGTTAATATTTATACAGCATTTCTACTGCAAGAGATTGAAATAAAAAAAACATTAATTTTGAAAGCTATCATTTAAGCTGTTCCAATTTGACACAGATTAAATATTATTTTCCAAGATTTTCATTCATTCTTTTTAATTTTTCCACATTTGTGTACAATTATTATCAAACATTTCATTAATTTATTTGTGAAATTAATTCCTAGACATTTGAAGGGTTTCGTTTCCATTGTCTTTTAAAATATTGGCTGTCTTTCTTTGTATTTTAGGGGAGTTATGGAAGAACATCAATTGTGACTTTTGAAAATTTACAGTTAATCCTGCAGTATGTACGTCTGTACATCCTTCCAAAGCCATTTTAATATATTTTCAACCCGAAGTTGCAAATCAACATAACATCACCCACAAATAAATTTAATAGCTAATCTCTATCTTCTACTTTTATCCTTTAAGTTCCTTATTGCTATGAACAATTACTCTTAATAGCAATAGCACTTAGTCTTAAATACCACTTCACAGTGCTTTACAGTCCTTTCTAAGTGATTTACAGAGTCAGCATATTGACCCCAAAAGCTGGGTCCTCATTTTACCGTCCTTGGAAGGATGGAAGGCTGAGTCAACCTTGAGCCAGTGGGATTCGAACTGCCAAACTGCTGCAGCCGGCAATCAGCAGAAGTAGCCTGCAATACCTCATTCTAACCACTGCACCACTACGGCTCTTAATGTTTCTGTAATGCAATACAATACAATACAATATCAGAGTTGGAAGGGACCTTGAGGTCTTCTAGTCCAACCCCCTGCCTAGGCAGGAAACCCTATAATGTTTCAGGCAAATGGCTATTCATCATCTTCTTAAAGACTTCCAGTGTTGGGGCATTTACAACTTCTAGAGGCAAGCTGTTCTACTGATTAATTGTTCTAACTGTCAGGAAATTTCTCCTCAGTTCTAAGTTGCTTCTCTCCTTGATTAGTTTCCACCCATTGCTTCTTGTTCTACCTTCAGGTGCCTTCGAAAATAGTTTGACTCACTCTTCTTTGTGGCAACCCCTGAGATATTGGAACACTGCTATCATGTCTCCTCTAATCCTTCTTTCTATTAAACTAGACATGTCCAGTTCCTGCAACCGTTCTTCATATGTTTTAGTCTCCAGTCCCCTAATCATCTTTGTTGCTCTTCTCTGCACTCTTTCTAGAGTCTCCACATCTTTTCTACATCGTGGTGACCAAAACTGAATGCAGTATTCCAAGTGTGGCCTTACCAAGGCACTATAAAGTGGTATTAAAAGTTCATGTGATCTTGATTCTATCCCTCTATTTATGCAGCCTAGAACTGTGTTGGCTTTTTTGACAGCTGCTGCACACTGCTGGCTCATATTTAAATAGTTGTCCACTAGGACTCCACGATCCCTTTCACAGTTACTACTGTTGAGCAAGGTACTACCTGTACTGTACCTGTGCATTTCGTTTTTGTTGCCTAAATGTAGAACCTTACTCTTTTCACCATTGAATTTCATTTTATTAGATAGTGCCCAATGTTCAACTTTGTCAAGATCCTTCTGTATCTTTAGCCTATCTTCTGGAGTGTTGGCTATTCCTGTCAGCTTGGTGTCATCTGCAAATTTGATGAGTTCCCTATTTATTCCCTCATCCAAATCATTGATGAAGATGTTGAAGAGTACTGGGCCCAAAACAGAGCCTTGGGGTACTCCACTGCATACTTCCCTCCATGTAGATGCAGTTCCATTGAGGACTACACGTTGAGTGCAGTTGGTGAGCCAGTTACGAATCCATCTGGTGGTGATGCTGTCTAACCCACATTCTGCTACTTTATCTAGTAGTAGGTTATGGTCTACCTTATTAAATGCCTTACTGAAGTCCAAGTAAACTATATCGACGGCATTCCTCTGGTCCACTAATTTTTTCACATTATCAAAGAATGCAATAAGATTAGTCTGGCATGATCTGTTTTTGACAAACCCATGTTGGCTTTTGGCTATTACTTTGTTTGCTTCTAGGTGTTTGCTAATTCGTTGCTTGATTATCTTTTCCAGAATCTTTTCTGGTATTGAGGTCAGGCTGATAGGTCTGTAGTTTCCTGGATCTGTTTTTTTCCCTTTTTGAAGATGGGAACCACATCAGCTCTTTTCCAGTCCTCTGGTAGTTCCTCTGTGCTCCAGGATCTCTGAAAGATATAGTTCAGTGGTTCTGAGATCTCGTCTGCCAGTTCCTTCAGAACCCTGGGGTGTAATCCATCCGGTCCTGGTGATTTGAACTCGTCTAGGGTAGACAGGTGCTCACTTACCATTTTCTTCCCTATTTCAACTTGTGTTCCTAATCTGATTTTTGTGGTGCTGTTTTTGATAGGTTGGATTGTTTTATCCCTTTGTGTAAAGACAGGTGCAAAACATGAGTTAAATCATTCTGCTTTCTCCCTGTTGCTTTTCACCTTCTTGCCACTTTCTCCCAGCAATGGACCAATTGTTTCCTTAACTTTTTTTTCTTGTTTTTAACATGTTGGAAGAAGCTTTTTTTTGTTATTTTTTACTTTTGTGGAAAGTCTTTCTTCATTATGCGCCTTAACTTCCTCACTTCATCTTTACATGCTCGGGCTATTTGCTGATATTCTGCCTTAGTTATGTCCCTCCCTTTCCACTTTTTATACTTATCTTTTTTGTCTTTCAGTTTGTCAGAGAGTTCTTTATGCAGCCATCCTGGTTTCTTTTGGGAGCTGTTATTTTTCTTCTTCACTGGTATTGTGCTAGACTGGGCTTTTGTAATCTCATTTGTCAAAATTTCCCAAGCTTCTTGAGTTGTTTTCCCCTTGAGGATTCTCATCCATGGAATTTTTATCAAGCTCTCTCTAAGTTTATTGAAATTAGCTCTCTTAAAGTACAAGACTAGTTTTACTTTGTTCTAATGCTTGTATTTGCATAATGTTGAATTCCAATATTGCATGGTCACTTGCCCCCAGGGTTCCTGTGGCTTCAACACCTTCTATCATTTCCTCTCTGTTAATGAGAATTAAGTCCAATATGACTGATCCCCTTATTCCCTTCTCTACTTTTTGGGAAACAAAGTTGTCTGCTAGGTTTGTTAGGAACCTGATGGATCTTCCACTTGGTGCAGAGTTTGTTTCCCAGTTGATGTCAAGGTAGTTAAAATCCCCCACTACTATTGTGGTGTGCTTCCTACATACTTAGTTAGCTGACTAGCAAAATGTTCATCTACTTCCTCTGCTTGGTTGGGTGGTCTGTAGTATAGACCTATGGCAATGTCATTTCCCCCCTAACCTTTAATATTTACCCAAATGCATTCAAGATAGTTCTCATCATTGTTGTGCTCTATTTCTGTAGAGAGGTAATTATTTCTTATATATAGTGCAACTCCACCTCCTCTTTTATTTGGTCTATTTCTTTTAAATAATTTAAATCCTTCTAGCTGTATGTTCCATTTGTCGGTTTCATCCCACTAAGTTTCTGTAATGGCAACAATATCATATCTGCCCTCTTTTACTTGAATTTCTAATTCGCCCTGTTTATTCCTCATACTCTGTGCATTGGCGTATAGACATTTGAGTCCATTTTGATTGATCCTGTGTTTACTTTCTACATAACCTGTGTTATGCCTGACTGCCCCTATTTTACGCCTGACTGCCCCTATTTTGTCTGCCCCTATAGACTGTCCCTAATTGGCTGCCCCTATAATGAGATTAAATAATAAGATATATAATGGACAGAACTGCTTGTGAGTTCTTGAGACTGGGAATTGTTCAGAATCATAATTATTCATTCTTATAGGGACATTGGTAATATTATAAATTTGATCTACCCTGTTCCCTGAAAATAAGACCTCCCTGGATAATAAGCCCAATCGGGCTTTTGAGCACATGTGCTAAAATAAGCCCTCCCTGAAAATAAGCCTTTCCCGAAAATATTGCAACACACAGCAGCCATGAGGTGACCATGCTCACCGCCTCCTGCACCTCAAAAATAATAAGATCTCCCCGAAAATGAGACTAAGAGCTTATTTCAGGGGTCAAAAGAAAATAAGACCCTGTTTTATTTTTGGGGAAACATGGTATTATGTTTAAAAAAAGTAAATGTCATACTGAAATCTTTTAAAAGTTCATTTAAAAAATAACCCTTCCATGCAAATCAATCCTTAAAGACATCCAATGTGCATATTGTTAAAAAAGATGGGTTCATAAGTAGAGTTTATAATCAGAATTTGATCTCTTAGCAAAGTGTTAAAATAGAAATGAAAATGTTAGGTTTTTTTTTTTCCAAAACAGTAGCAAGTATTTGACTCTGCATGTCTATATAAGAGGAACGAAAGAACAAGTTTGTGGTTTGGGATGAAAAAGAAACCCATATTCTCTTTGGTTTGCTTCATAATTTGCACTGTGGTTTTAAAATGTGTTTAGTGGATATTCCATGACAGTGTCTGCCCCTTTTTTAAAAAAATGTTAATTGCTTGCACTATTTTTGTTTGACTCAGCAATTTTGAAGAGTACATACTGTGCCACTATAATGACAAAAAAGGAAAAAAAGGAAGTTTGAATGAAAGGAATGATAACAAACAGATAGTCTTCGTTCTCAAAATGGGATTAGAGAAATCTGGTGTCTCTTTATTTGATGCTTAGATTTGATATTGCAGAGTTCTTTAGATCCTTCCGCCCTCCCTCAAAGAGCCATCTATATGCAGAAGTAAAATGGGAGTATGATCTTCTCTTCCCCTTCCCCTTTCTTTTTTAGCACTTGAGTTTTATTTTTGTCTTTGCTTTTCCACAGAGATAGCCTTATTATTGCCTTATTATAAGAAAGAATTATTTAGAAATAATGAAATAAGTATTAGTGGTTATGTATTATAGTACATAAGATATAGGTTAAAAATGTGATGTGATAAACATTTTCCAGTATAATTGGGCGTTATTAAATATAATCAACTACTTTATTTATATTTTTTTATTAAGAATTTTAAACAAAAGTTAAAAACTAGCAAGAACTAACACAAGGTAAAAGGAAAGGAGAAAGAACACAGAAAAAAAAATCAAAAGTGCAAAAGTAAAAATAGAAAAAAAATAGAAGTTGTTTTCAATTTCCTTTACAGAGGGTATAATTACAAATACAAAATGACCTCTTATTTTATGGTTACAAAAACAAACTCTGTCTTTTCTGGCATCTGCTTTTTTTTCCCCAACTAGTATTTTTGCAACAGATAAAAGTACATATTTTCTTGCAGTTACCAATATAAACATAGTTAGATCCAGACTTCAAAACTATTTAATTGAAGTAGGCCAGAAAAACACCTCACACGTCTTCACATGTCTCCTTTATATATGCCATCTGAACTTTTGGCTGCATTGTTAAATTTTGATTTGTTTTTTTTTTAAAAAAGCTGTAGTATAAACCTTAAACAGGCTTTCTGTAGGTTTTAGGAAAAAATAACATATAACCCCATATTTAAAAAAGAGAAAACTTTCCCAACCCATCTGCATGACATGTTTCTACCCATTACTATTCTGTCCATAATTACCGTCACCCAGGCTTCAAATGCAGTTAACTAACTTAACTTTATTCAATTTCTAGACCGCCCCTCTCTCAGAAGAGAACTATCCCTAATCTAAATTCAAATATGGGAATTTCCAGAACTCTGAAGCACCTTTGTGAGGTCTTCATGCCAGCGAAGAGCATGGAGCTGCGATTAACCAAGCAATTCTTACATCACCACAAACCAGGACAGTTATTTATCGATTCTTCACTTCTTTTTAGTTGGAAACAATATCTTACTGATGGCTTCTTGTTGTAGCAACCACAAATCAGAGTCAGATGAGTCTTCCCCATATTTGGTGCCCATCTAGTATGCTGATCTACATCTTCCATCTTTCCCAGCCACCAGTTGATGGTGGGGAATTCTCAGTTTATTCTTGTTCTGGATTTGTTTTTAAAGACTCTTAACAAGAAACAGGAATGATCTGGGATCAGCAGTTTTTCTTGGTCATTCAGCTTCTCTTCCACTCCCTCAATTTTTAGTTATAAAAGACCTCTGGCCTAAATTGCAATTGCACAAGGCCAATTACTATCAGTTAAAACCCGGAGAGAGAGTTTTTGGGAAGTCTTGCTGACTAGATTTTTAAAAAAACAAATCCCATCTCAGCTCCATCTCTGTTAAC
The DNA here is from genome assembly GCF_964273705.1 of Natrix helvetica. NCBI lineage: Eukaryota > Metazoa > Chordata > Lepidosauria > Squamata > Natricidae > Natrix > Natrix helvetica. The sequence continues at coordinate 186,144,402 of NC_138552.1, forward strand.
TTTTTTTGTGTAGGTCCACATTTTCCAGGTTATTTTATATTTTCTCTGAGTCATAAGAACTGAACACTTACTTAGATACTTGTTTTGTCTTCATTAGTATATAGCCTTTCTCATATTTATGACTTCCTCTAAGGCCCTCATATTTTGTAATGTAAATACATTTGAACTGTCAGTGGCAAGGATCTTTTTATTATTGTTATAGCTTGTATTATAGCACAGAAGTCTAAAACTTATTTTGCTTCAATTATTTCTCATAGGTAACTACATTAATGGTTTTCTTATAATTGCCTTCTCAGTCCAGCAAATTCCACAACAATATGCCAGTTTGAGCACTTCTGTTTGTCTTGCTTTGGTCAAAGATTGCAATAAAAAAGATATATCCCAGTTCAGCTTTTACTGGTTCCATTTCTCTCTCTCTCTCCCCCTCTCTCCCTCTCTTCCTCCCTCCCTCTCTCTCTCTCACACACACACACCACAGAAAAAAAACACAACACACCATACACAGACTTAAAACAGATATACATGCAATCAGTTGTCTTTAAGCAGTTTAACAAAAACTTAAGAATAAAAGACTGGAAAAAATAAGCAATAAAAGATGGAATATATACACAGTAAATAAATTCTGGTTAGTTGTGCCTAAATTTGTGTTTATGGCAGAGTTTCAGTGCCTGTCTGAATGTGCATTAAGAGTTCTTTGAGACTCATAACTGCATGGTATAATTCTTACAATTATTATTTTGAAGAGTTTTGCTGTAGAAAAAATATATAATAAGAAAATAGGATATACTTGTTTTACATAAATGTAAAGGATTCTGCTGTTCAGTAAGCAAGAAATAACACTGAAAGAACAAATGTGATGTGAAAAATATACTTTTGATCAAAGGATAATATTATTAATACATTGATTAATTTTTTTCCACTTCACACACGTTTCCAGCTACATTCTGAAAGTATAAATATTTGGAGTCGTATGGTGAGTTATCACCTAAAAATTGCATCAATTGATTGGATGTTTGCTTCAAGCTCTTTTCAACCTTTTCTAAAAGGGGAAAAAGATCAAAATCTTTTTTTTGTAATATTATTTATTTGTTTAACATGCTTTTGTAGACCTACATGAGCCAATATATGGATTCTAAGTACTTTCTTGTACAGTATTTAGCCTTAAAGTGCACAAGTAACGATATTTTAAATACAGTAAGCTCAGTTTCTCCAACATAATTGCAAATATAGTTATTCCAGGAGTATATAATCAAATAATTAACTTGAGTTCCATGTTGAAATTGAATTAAAAATATGAATTTTAATGTGTAGTTTAAATACACTCCCCCCCCCTAACTGTATTGCTCTTGTCTACTATCATGTGGCTAGAAGTACCATCATCAAACCACTGAATAGGCAATAGATCTGTAGGCAAAAGGTGATCCGCGTTAATCCACAAGAGTATAAGAGAACAGTTGTCACTAGGAAAGATTTTCCTGCATTAGGAAAATCAGCAATGGCAAGAGAGAGTCTAAACAGGACAAAAGGAGATTTCTGGGTACTGTGGGTCATAATTTGTTTAGTGACTAGTGCCACACACCTCACTGAATCATAGTGTGGTTTCTTTAGTTTTGGCTTAGTGTGTTTATGAATCCAGCTAATAGTAGTTTATTATTGAATAAACCATGGCTTACTACTGTTTGTGAATTCAGCCAATACCTGCAGGAGTATGAAATAGAGGGAAAGGAAAACAGAATTAATAAAGCCATTGAATGCTATAACCTCATTGCAAGAATTTTCAGTCACAGCCCCAGATTTCACAGAAGGAATAAACACAACTTGAAAAACAGATGTTTTAATATGCAATGTTGTAAGTGAATAGACAGCCTTTAAGTATCCCACCTTTCAATTTGGGAGTGGTTGAGATTGGTAGAGAGATTTAGGCGGATTGTAAAAACAAATTGAAGGTCTATAAAGGGGAAGTAATTACAGCGTGATTAAGGGTTTCGGCAGAGGTGGAGGAACTTATGGACCAATTCTGGCAGCATTTTACAGCTGTTGAAAACCTGACAATTATAGACTAGATAGATGGTTTGGAAATCAAGGATTAGTGGAAGTTTGGATGAGGAAACATTAAGGCTGAAGTAAGTATAATTCTAGTGGATCAGGCGGCATGGAGAACAACTTACTATTGGCTAGAACTATTTTATTTACTTGCTGAACCTTTCATTTGCTGGATAGTTGGGCATAACTGGAAGGTGGGAAGCAAATTGATAGGAATAATCTAGATTGAGAAATTTACCCCTAGAATTGGGAGCCATCTACATAAAAGTAGGCATATACATTTTTCCTCTCAAGAATTTTGCCAAACAAATCCTTGTTACTGAAGCGTTTCCAGCGTTTATAATATACTAGCTGATAACCTGGGGTTGCCCGGGTATTTATAAGGAAAAAATAACTGGACCAAACATAATTTCTAATGTTGGATTTTCCCCCTTACCAGAGGGAGCCTTCTTGTGGAGTACTGTGAAGCCGTTACCATGGAACTCCGCTGCGCTGTACAGTAGAAGCCATTCTCTTCCAGGAAACTAGAACAATATGAGTCTTCTTTTCATTTTACATTCTCATTCTCATCCTATATATTTTATTCTGTTAGATGTAGCATCTAAAACTATGTTAAATGTTTAAAAAAAATGACTTCTATGCCTCAAATATAATGAGAAATAATTATGGCTCTCCCATGTTCTAACATCTGTAGGTCTTCCTCCTTTTTACGTAACATTTTTAAAATTTGAAATATCAGTGAAATCTCTGAAGGACTGTCAAGAAAAAAAAACACCAGATCCTTATTTCTGCTGGATGTGTACATTACTATATATTCATTTTAAAAAAAACAGATTCCCACATAAATAACAATACTGATTTAAATTTTTTAAAAATCTATCATCAAAGGCTCATGAGTAAACTCTGCACCCAGGTTATAAGAAGACAGGTGCACTCAGGAACTGCTAATTTGCTAAAGAGCAGGAAGTGATAGAAATAGATAGTTTCTATTTCTAAATAGAAATGCTTTCAAATTGAAGAAAATTCAAAGCGAGATTGTTGTAGGGGGTTTGGAGTCATGACTGATCTCTCATTTAAAATATATGCAAGTTGGTTTTTTAAAAAAAAGGCAAATGCTTTGGAAACATTAGGAAGAGATTGAAAATAAAACAGCCAACATTGTAATTGTGGTATAATATCTATGGTGAGACTGGATTTGAAATCGTGTACATAAACCGCACTTGAAAAAGGAAGTTGTAAAGCTGCAAAAGCTGCAGAAAAAGTTGGGGGGAGGGGGGGATGCATGATTAAAGGCTAGAGTAGCTCCTATAAGGAAAGTCAAAAACACAGAGGGAAAATTTGCTTTGACAGAAGGCAGATAAGGGAAGATATAAAATTATGAATGCTATGGAATATGTGAGCAGAGGAAAATTTTCTGCCGCATACATTTTTAAAAGTGAAGTCATTCATTAATAATAAATGCAGAGAGAGATTCAGGAGTGATAAAATGAAGCACTTCATTGCAAAACACATAGTTGAAATGTGGCATCTATTGCTTTCAGATGTGATGGCCATCAATTTAGATGATTTCAAAAAGGAAACAGGAAGATTCAAGGAGAGTAAGGCTATCTAGTCTTAATGTCTGTTCATCACCTCCAGGATAACAAGCAACATACAGATAGTCCTCGCTTAATGACTGGTTGTTTTGCAATCAGTCGATGTTATGACAGCCATGAAATGGGTGCTTAATGGTCCATAAAGTATCTCTGGTTCAGTAGTGGGTTGCAGGCGCTACGCCCTGGTTCGCGGTTGTTAAGTGAATCTGACCTCCCTATTGATTTTGCTTGTCAAAAGGTGGTCACATGACCTTGGAGCACAGCAACGGTCATAAACGTGAATCAGTTGCCAACCATCAATGTTGATCACATGATCATGGGGATGCTGCAAAGGTCATAAGTGTGAAAAATGGTCATAAGTCACTTTTTTCAGTGCTGTTGTAACTTTGAATGATCACTAAATGAACTGTTGTAAGTTGAGGACTACCTGTATCCCTTTCTAACTATTGTACCCTTTTGTTTTATTGATAGAGAAACAGACGGGTTGTGCCTGACACAGAGTTGACCCTCCATTACCTATCACTTGACTATTTGAATGTTGTTCCTTCCCTCTTCCTTTACATTGTTAACTATATAAACATTATAATTAATTCTACATTCCCAGGTCAATAGATAACTATCACTTATCTTAAATTTCTGAATTTTATGGTGGCCAGATTCCTTTTTATGTGTATTTTATTGAAAATGTTTAGATGTTATCCATCAAAAAACTGTTGGCCTTGCCCCCTCCAAGCTGTTAGTATCATCAGCACCGGCTGTGGTAGGTCACCACCTGTAATTTGTCATCTAGAAAGGAGTTGGAGAAGGCAGTGCCTCGGCAAGCTTCAGTTGCATATGTCAGTCATGGTTATTACTTTTACAATAATATGCATAATAACAGGCTGTGTTTAAGATGCAGGGCTTCTTGTTAGTATAGATTGATGAGGCCTGTTTGTAATGAAGGGTAGCGAATCGCCTTAATTTATGTTGCACACTTTTGTTCTTTTCAAATCTGCATGTCCTGTCATTTAGGCAAATATTTGACTCAGCCTTCCATCCTTCCGAGGTGGGTAAAATGAGGACCCAGATTGTTGAGGGCAATACGCTGACTCTGTAAAATACTTCTAGGACTGAAAAGCACTATCAAGCGGTCTGTAAGTCTAAGTGCTATTTCTATTTCTATATTGTCTTTCTTATTTGGAGAAAAAAAAGAGCTGCATTATGGTGCTATGAAGAACAAGCGATACCCAAATCTTTCCACATTGGTGCGTACCGTTATTATGTATAAAAACAAAATTCCACGACACTTTTCTAAGTGGTAAAGTGATCCTTCTTGTTGATTGTAGTAGTCCCAACCTGGATTTGAAATATCATTATACTTTATACTTCTAGATCATTTTTCTGGTGTCACACACCAAGAGTATATCATTTTATAAAAATTCTGTTCGGATGATAACATAATGTAAATTTCAATCCTTTCAATCACATATTTCCCCATAGTTCCATCTGTATATCATAACTAACATTTTAGCCCATTTTATCATACATTTTTTCACTTATTCTTCTTTTTTGTCAAATTTCAATATAGGTTTATACATTTTAGGAATCATATGTTCACCATTAGTACACAATTCCATTTTAAAGTCAGTCTTAGAATATTTAGTAATCAAATAATTCTTTGATTTGCTTTGATTCTTTCTGAGAATTCTTAATAAAAGAGCTATTGAGAATTATGTCCCTCTGCCATCAGTTCTCTTGATTTCTGTTTTGTTCCCTTGACAAACGTCTAGTGTATTATGGGTAACCATCTATAAAATGCTTCTTATGCTGAGAGCCACAAAGATGTTGTTGGGCACAACCTGGATTTGTGCCTACTCCGTATTCTCAAGGTGGCATGTCTAATATAGTTATTTAAAATCTTAAATTTATTAAACTGCAAATGTCCATGCCACCAAAAACTCAGGTCATGTCCTTCTAACTCTAAAAGTCTTCTATTTTCCAGCAACACCCACTTTTCATCAAAACTAAACCGCAATCTGAAAAATACAATTTTGAATCAAGTAAACCCAGTCTTCCTCTTTCCTTTGCCTCTTGTAATTCTTTATATTTAATTCCCATTTTCTCCTTGCTGTAAAATTTAGATATCGTATGTCCTTTTGTCACTGTTTAAAAGGGTACATCTCAGTAATGGTATCCTATTATCTTCACTACCGGTAGCTACCAGTTCGGTAGCATGCGCTGAAGGTTCTTGATGATGTCTGGGTGGGTGGGCGGAGCCTCATGACGACACCACTACCGGTTCGCCTGAACCGGCACAAACCAGCAGCATACTATCTCTGGTACATCCATGTCCAAGCAAGCATTGCCTGAAACAAAACCATCAGTCTAAGTAGAAAATACTCAAGACATTCATTTGTGTCATAGAAATTCTCCTCATCAATAGTAATTCCTTCCATGTTAACATATTTGTCTTTAATTCCATAAGAATTAAGATACTTATTTTGAAATAATGTACAATTCATATTTGTCATGGTGACCATCAAGTTTGTTTCCTAGTGACCATGTAGATAGATTTTTTTCCCATGACAATCTGTCCCTGATCTGTTCTTTCAAATCTCCCAGCAATGGCATTCATTGTCACTGTACCTGCCTTCATCTTTCTTCTGATCATCTTCTCTTTCTATTTTCTCCCACCTTTACTACAATTGGAGCCTTTTCAGAGAGCTTGGGTTTTTGCATAACGTGTCCAATGTAGGATAAATTGAGCGTGGTCGTTTATGCCTCAAGTGAGAACAATGATCTATCAGTTTGTTTTCTTGGCTGTCTCTATGGTATACTAAGGAGTCTTCTCCAACATCGAAATTCAAAGGCATAAATACTCTTCCTATCCTGCTCCTTTAAAGTGCAACTTTTGCTTCCATAGAGTGTCAGAGGGAATACTAAGGTTTGCACAATTCTAGTCTTTGTAGACATAGCCACACCACAACATTTGAATATCTTTTCCAAAGCCTTCATGGCTGCTTTACCTGGTGCTAGTCTGGTGTATATTTATTATTGACTGCTTGTTCCTTTACTATTGATGATTGATCCTAAAATGTAGTAGCTGTCCACCAGTTTTATATCTTTCCTGCCCATTCTGAGACTGGTTGTTCTATCTGTTGTCATTGCTTTGGTCTTTATATTTAATTTTAATTTCATTTTTTCACTGTGCTCTTTGACCTTTAGTAATAGACACACACACACACACACACACACACACACACACACACACACAAACCTGTTTGTAAGGTACTTGCCAAAAGCCATAGTTTTTTTAAAAAAGGTAAACCAGGACAAAAAGAAAATTGATTTACCAATTACTAATTAAGATTAATACTTGTACACTATGGTATTTTTATAAACTCAATTGATCTTCTATTTATCTATACGTTATTATTCAGGAAAAACCATATACACATACAGGTAGTCCTGTATGTTCATTCAGAGATTGTTCAAAGTTACAACAGCGCTGAAAAAAGTTACTTATGACCATTTTTCACACTTACGATCGTTGCAGCCTCCCCAGAGTCACATGATCAAAATTTGTATGCTTGGCAACTGGCTCATATTTATGACAATTACCGTGTCCCAGATTCAAGTCATCACACCCTTTGCGATCTTCTGACCAGCAAAGGCAATGGTGAAGACAGATTCATTTTACAACTATGTAACTAACTTAGCACCTGCAGTGGTTCACTTAACAACTGTGGCAAGGAAGGTCGTAAAAATGGGGAAACTCACTTAACAACTGTTGCGCTTAGCAGCAGAAATTTTGGGGTCAATTGTGGTCATAAGTTGATGACCACCTGTATACCACCTGTGGGTTGCTGCCGGTTTTACTACCGGTAAATTGCACATGCGCAGAACAATTTACAGTGAACTACACACACAGTCACTAAAAACCAAAATGGTGGCAGCCCAGCAGCGGCGAGGGAACCAGTTCGGGGGCATGGCAGGCCTGGGTCGCTGCTGGTTCTCGACCCAGGCCTGAATTCCACTATCAGTTCGGCCAAATTGGGCTAAACAGGGAGCAACCCATCTCTGCTTCCATCCTTCCAGAAAAGAACTGACAAGGAAGAGAAGATTGGCTAGCTGCATTGGGAAGAGAAGTGGGAAACAAAGCTGGATGGAATTATGTGAGGGGAAGAAATTAGCAAACAAAGGAGTAAAAAAGAGACACACAGAGAAAAGACTCTGCTGTGGCATTAAAAAAAAGAATACGTTTCGCCAGGCAAACAAGCAATTACCAACCTTCAAAGACATCTAGTTATCTGTAGCTGTGTTTGCATCTCTTGTCTATTCATCTCAGCTCGTGTAGAACACTTCTTCCAATTAATTTGTAATTGTCTGGTGACAACAACTTACGTAATGGCCAGTTCCCAGACAGATAAGGGTCCAGGAGACAGGAAAGGCAATAAAAAGAAACGGAGGAAGATTGTCCATACGTATTTTGGAAATATGTCCACTGTAGATGGGAAATAGTTTAATTGCTTCACTTCTTGTAATCATCTCATTTTTCTTAATAAATTTTGCTGAAGAGACTCTGTGAGAATCCTGCTGTCAAAAAGAATTACTTTTGATTTTAGGTGAAGGCCAAAAGCCTGACACCCACCCACCCCACACACACACACATTGATATTTACACCATTACTACTCATCCTAACTGCAAGGAACAAATACTATATCAGCAGTAGCTCAGAAACCAGGAAGTACTAAGCAGAACTTTCATGGTCAAAAGGAAGAACTTCTATATATAGAGAGCTCTATAGCATATAATTGACTATATAGTAAGTATAGTATATAATTTCACCAAATGAACATCACACATTTGCTGCTAGAAAAGGTGGGAACTTCAGTTTTTGAACAGTATTATTGGAAAGTTAAGAAGTCACATTTGACAGAATGGGTCATTTTAAAACTCCTGAGCCTGAAATCCTTTGATTGGCAGAGGAAATCATGATATTACGTCATTAGTAACTAAACTTTCTGTGGCTGTGCTGGGCCTACTTTCATCTGTCAAAGTTTTTGAAAGGAGCTGATGACTCCCAACAGAGTCTTATTAAAACTCAGAGATCCTCAGGATGTTACGTAGTTTTTTTTCCCCCATTGCAACACATTTGGTGTCCTTTCCTTCTCAGAAAGCTATACACTTTGAAATATGGACAGGAAAAGCTGAAAGATTCCAAGCCCACTGCTGACAATGACTTCCAAAAACAGAAGATATGGTTTCTTACCACATTGTGGTGAAATACAGATAAAAAACGTCCTAAAAATGGAATATCTTTGTTAAAAAATAAGGAAGTTCTCCAAATCTCTTTCTTTAAAAAATATTTCTCGCCATAAGGAAAATGAATCAGACCAATCTAAAGTAACTTGCTGTGGTTGCAGTTATTTTGCCTTAGATATGCCCAGGGGTGGGCTGCTATGGGTTTGCCTGGGTTCAGGAGAACCTGTTATGGCCAGTTTGGAGAACCTCCAAATCCAACCCCTGGCTGGCCCTACCCAGCCCCTCCCACCCGCCCTTCCCCTCCCAGAAGTCTTCACGCGGCCCATTTTGGATGTAAGGAAAGTGCAGGGCCTGCACAGAGGCTCAGGCAGGTGGAAAGCGGGCCTCGCGGAAATTCTGGAAGGCCTATGGAACCCGGGGGGAGGCAGTTTTCACCCTCCCAGAGACTCGAGAAAATCTTCCGAAGCCTGGGAAGGTGAAAAAACACACACACACACCCATCGTGGTGCAGGAGGCCGACTAGGCCACGCCCACCCATCGACCGGGCAGAGAACCTGTTGCTGAAATTTTTGAAGCCCACCCCTGCATGCCAAACTCATTACAAAGACCTAAACTCTTATAGGGTAAAAAGTATGAAAGAAACTATTTTACAGTGTAAAAGAGAAGCCCGCATTCAATTTTAACCTAAGAAAGACTTGTCTAATATCAGAAGTTTGCCAAATTCTGGTGCTAGATGGATCCTGGAAGTAAATCCCGATCTTTTGTTTTGTTTTATTCTAGCTTTTTAGTAACCGCTTGGAGGAATGCATAAATCAAAACAGTTTTAGTCTTTTGGCAGGTTAGCCAGTCTATGTGCATTGGAAAGAAAATGTTAGATTACTTATCATTTTTCCCATGTTCCCTGCTTGTTTATTTCGGATACTGTATATGCATATCAGTACATTTGCTGTAATCCAAAAATTCAAGCCCAAGCGCTTTCCTTTCGGCTATTTCTCTTGAGCAGAGTTGCTGTGCTTTATCACAGGGAGTCTGAGAAATGATCTCGTTGGCCTGTGGTAGCTCTGTTTCTTGTCACGTATTGCCACAACCAGCATCATATCAAATTAAAACGTCCTGATTCCGAGAGCAGAGCAGGGAGCAAAGGAAAAGCATTTGTGCTCACAGATCAGATGCCACATAAGGAGAAGGAAGAGCTACTTTACTGTCTTGTAATTGTCAGTGATTCTTTCTTGCAAGTATAGATTACTTTGGCACATAGTGAACAGCCCAGGAATTTAAAACTGTTTGAAATGCAAATGTTACCATAACGATGTGCATATGGGATGTATACATATTTGTGAAGCCATCAGCATAATTCCGAAATGGATCCATTTGAAATTAGGTTGTATAAGAGATAATCTTTTTTTATGAGCTCTGTAGATTTGTAATCGCAAACCCTGTTTGGCATGCATAGACTACTCCCATTACACAGATATGAGTAATGGCTGTTGCTTTTTCTTTCTTGCTTCCTTAATCATAACCATTTACAAGTCTTTTTCTTCCCAAGTTGTAAATAAGGAGAAGCATATGAATAGTCAGGAGAAGAGAGTTGTAGAGGGAAGGGGTGGGGAAATCCCACCCTGAACTAAAAGGCATTGTCCTTAAAATTATTCAAGAATAATTTGGAAGTCCATGAAAATGTCTTTTAGAATCCCATCAATATTTTTTTTATGGCCAATGCCTCAGTAAATTGAATAAGTAGAAACTCATCCATGTTCCCTGCTTGTTTATTTCCAGTGAATACATGAAAAGTAGAGTTTGGACCAAATTCTGAGATGAAAAGAAGGAATGTTAAGCTTCCAAAGCTCTCTTAGCAAATCTTTATAGATGAATAACACAAAATATTTTCCTTAAATTCCTTCTGAAGTGTTCAGCACTTGGATTTAGAAGGCTCTTTCCTGTTTCTGGAATTGATGCAGAAAACAAACATTGTGACTTTTTTTATTTCTCCCAAGCATTGGACTAGAGCAGGGGTGTCCAAACTTGGGAACTTTAAGACTTGTGGACTTCAACTCCCAGAATTCCCCAGCCAGCCATGCTGGCTGGGGAATTCTGGGAGTTGAAGTCCACAAGTCTTAAAGTTCCCAAGTTTGGACACCCCTGGACTAGAGCAAGGAGACAACCTATGTCCTTCCTACTGTGTTAGGTATTTGTTCTCCATGCTCCTGTATTGTAGGACTAGCAACCTCTGGGATTGCCAAGGGCCATGCAACACCTCCATAAAGAGCAGAAATGTAGAGAGCATCTCTGGCCACTTCAGCCTTTTCCAGGCTCATCATGGAATTAGAGCAAATGTTGCCCTTGCTGGTTTCTCCGGCACGGCAAAAGATTCAAAGAGATTGCTAAGGCCCTAAGACAGGTTTAATTACTAAGCATCTGTGGATTCATATTTGCTTTCCACATTCAGGAAAAGAGCTGAGAATATATATATATATATATATGAGGGATCTGGGCATCTTCTCTCTTTGTTCTAAGTCTCACATGGTGGTGAGCCAAGTGCAAGCCCATAAGACATCCACATCGCTGCCATTTTACCCTAGTTCTCATAGACAAGACAAAAGAATTGAAATATAAAAAAGAAAATAAACCTTATTGCAAGCGGAAGCCATGCTGCTTAGAAGAAACCCACCTATAGTGTACATACCTGCTTTGGGAAAGGAAGGATGTATTTCTTTTCAAGAAATGAGCCCTGTAGATTTGTAATCACAAATATTGCTTGGCGTGCATGAGAGTTGCCTTCTCTTTTATTTTTCTTACTCGCAGGCATACAGTTCTATGCTGTACTCTAAATAATGTCAGATCTTTTTGAGAAAGTGGCTGAGAGAAAGTCTTTTGTAAGTCTCCCAGCTGCTAAGGAAAAGACAAAATGTAAGAATGGATCAAGGGAAGGTTGCTGTTTCTTTCCTTACCATTTTCATTGTTAAATATAAATAGATAAGATTATTACTCATGCACACCTATAGATAAATACATATTACATACAAGGGATATAGGAAAATCTTGATCACACTCAGGTCAGAAGCATTGAGGCGTTTCTGGTTTGAAAGGATTAGCCAGTGACATGACCACTGCCCAAGGGATGCCCACTTGGGGCTCCTTTCTCTGGCAGGAGCTGGAGCAAAGGATGAGAGCTCACCCCACCCACAACACTTAATCACGGCCTTACTGAATTCCAACCCAGCAACCTAACCACGTGAGCCACTGTACTCCTTAAAATCTTGATTATCTGCTAAATTTAGAATAACCCAGAGAATATATATTATACTGATTCAGATTTAAGGGTAAGAGTTTGTGGGATTGACTGTTCCACTAGACAAAAAAATAAATGTACATAAGGTTAGTCTAAATCTTTTCTCCCAACTTCCACCATGTAATATACATGCACTTTTTTTTCTCTTTAAGAACAGCCTACAAGCTTTTTGTTTCCATTAACAATTGCCATAGATGACCACTTTAGTAAGGATTCTGGTCTGGTTTGCTTCTACTGCTGAAGATTTGGTGTAAGAAAGAAAATAGCTAGTCAATACCTGGGTTGTATTTTTTTGTAATTTTGACAATGGCCTTCAAACTCACAACTTGAAGCCAACAACATGTTAATCTTTGTACTGTGCAATAGAGAAAAATGTAATTCATTGCCCTAAATATAAGAAATAAAAGAGTTTAACTTAACAGTTTTATGGAGAGTTTAAAAAGTTACTGGGCTACTGATTTGCCAGTCTGATAAATACTCTGGCATTTCTGAAGATTTTTTAAATTATGTCTCCAAAATATAGTTAAATCCTTGTTTGCTTCTTAACATGCTGCTAAAACCTGGATTAAGTGAGATTTCTTAATTCCACTGTTCTAAACTGAAGCAATAATTATGTGCTAATTTAATGGGGTGTCAGAAAACAAATGTAAAACAGTAGAACTACGCAAATCCTAGATAGGTCAAATCTAGGCTGCTTGCAGCCCTTAATCATACTTTTATGAAGCCATTTGGAGATCCACCCAACTTTTCTGCCCATCCAGGTATTCAACATAATTAGCTATTCATCAAAGAAAATATCTCTGCTTTTCAAAGGTTGTGGGAATAGAATTGCAACCAGGAAGAAGTTTTTTTGGTTCCTCCATTCTTTCAACAACCTTGCTAAAGACCACTAGTTTCCTATTGCCTTTGGGAGAGGGAAAGCAGCAGTCTGCAACAACACACACACACACACACACACACACACACACACACACAGACAAATCCCAGGAAATCTGCTTAAAGGGGCTGAATTCTCACTGCTGCTTACTTCCTTTTTTTGAGCAATACTGCTGAGCTATACTGAAAGTATATATAGCTTGTTTATCTGGATGCATCTATTTGTGGTTCATTACCCAATAGCAGATATAGCCCTAAGGTGAAAAAGATTGTTAAGCCCTGATATCAATTATAAGTAATGGTGGCGTAAGGCAAAACTACTTATGTGGCATAGAATGAAACTCAAATCAACTTTTGGTGATTACACCAGTAAATATTTAGTATCTCACTTTATTCTTAGATATAACTTATATTTCTCCCAAGGACTATTCTGTTATTTCTTTGAACCTATCTGGCCACTAATCCGGTGTCTTAGCCTCGTTTGCTTTACTATTTGCCAAAAATATTTTTTTTTCCTCCCAATCCATCATTTGCTCACTTCAAAATATCTGAGTTCTATTCACTGGCTGTTGAAGGAAACAGTCAGTCTTTATTTGGTCCAGGACTTACGTGTGAACTATTCTTGAAGATCGTGGTGTTTAGTAACATTCTCCAGATCCATATTTTAAAGTCATCTGCTATCTTTCTTCACGTTCAGCTTTTATAGACATACATTGCAACTGTAAATTTTTTACAATTAGGCTGATCTTTGTTTTCATATAAACATCTTTATTCTTTCTTTTATCTAATTTTGTCCTAAATTAAAACAAAATTAATTTTCTCTTTATTTCTCCTTGCACGTTGTACAACTTTATACTTAAGCCAAGAAAGCAAAATTAGCTACCATCTTTTGCCATCATCTATAAGTTTATTCAGCAGGCACTTAACATAACTTTGTCATATTAATATTATGACAAATGTTTTTCACATTCCAAGTATCACTTTTACAATAACACTTTCATAATGACAACAAAATGATGGTGCCAGATTATCTCAAACTATCAGTGTTAAGACTCCAGTTTTGTTTCCAGCTTTCTAATCGTGACAATATACACACGCAATATAGGATAAGGCAAACAAACACACGGACAGTTTTTATTCTTGTTTCGTCTTCTTTTTACATCATTTTTTTAAAAAAATCAGTTATTGCAGTAGTTTCTTGTTCTATATAAGGATTCCTCACAAGATCTTGCTACGAACAATAAACCAAATATAAACCTTTTTTTTTCGTATTCTGTTGCTCTCTTCATTAACCGTCTTGATTTAGCTGCCTGCTTTCATGTCACTGTGCCCAGCTTTGAGTCTTGCCTGCTCATTGGCATTTCTATGTATCACCATTTCTTTTTATAAGCTATGAAGCAAAACTTGTCATGTAAAGCGATGTCTCAGTAGCTGCCTATTGTTTTGCATCTCCCTTTTTGTATAAAGGAATATACACTGATATTTTCCCAGCTCTAAGTTAAACAGTCTTCCATGTTCATTGACAACAGCTTTTGTCACTTGAGTGCTGCTTCTCCTGCAGCTTTAAAGAGTTCAGTAGGTATTTCCATCCGTGTCCTTTATTTCCTATGTTGCAACTGATCTATTGCCTCTCCTGTTTCGGTTTGTAATAAGAGTCAGTTCTACAATATATTCTCTTTCTTCAAAGGTTTATATCATTCTGTCATCCTGCTTGTAAAGCAGATCAGTACTATATAGTCTTAACATCTTCATTTAGCCTTATTTGCCTTTATCAGATTTTCATGATTTCTCTGAAGTATTCCTATTGTAGCTAGTTTTCTTGTGGTTTCACTGAACTTCTTAAAACCGTATCTCATTTGTCTTTCCTTGTTACTCTCCTTGATTTGTTCACATACTTGCCTTTTTTTTTCTTGATGTGGAGAGTTAACGTTCAGATGTTGTACCTCGTTCATGGTGCTCAAGGCTTTCTCATCTTTGGATATCATAGCTTGTACTCAAAGCTGCTTTTGATCTTTTCCTCTTTGAAATCTCTTTGGGAGAGATTTCTCTCTCTTATCTCTTCCATGGTTCCTCAGGTTCTTTTTCATCTAAGGTAAGCATATGGAATCTGTTTATTTCATTGGTCTTATATTTTTATGTATGTTCTCTCGGAATAATGTTGCTAGTGCACTTATTCTTTTAGCCTATGCCTTACTTCACAGTCTGTCCCTCAATCTTCTTCATTTTCTGTCTTCTATTATGTAGTTGAAACAGACGTTATGTTGCTCAAGCAGTGACGTCAATATATAGAAGCTACATTATGTTACTTAAACCAGACAATATCAAATAGCTCAGTATTAAGCTATCTCTTACACAATTCAAATCATTCCTGTAATCCACATTTATCAGTTTTTGCATTCCTGAAACCATTAGTAACATTGTCTCCTTTCTTAATGTTCCATTTAATGATTCTCACCATTTGCCAAATATTTTCTTTATGTTTTTTACCATTGTAGTAGGTCCACATGCTTGTTTAACAGGTTTACTGGAAATATACTAATAAGTATGGTCTTTTTATAGCCAAGTATGTCTTTTAGGTAGTTCCAAGTCAAGGAACGAGAAGAAAAAATTGTTACAGTTAGTTTTTCCTACTATAAATTTGGTTCTGAAAAACTGAAGTGGCATTTCCTTTAATATGAGTAGTAGCTACTGTGGTACAGTTCTACATATCTAGTATTTAGCAATGGAAGAAGATACTTCTGCAAATGTGCTTGCATTAAAATATTTGAGGCTACATTTGAAGTATGATTACATCTAACTTTTGTTTGGGAAAATTTAGTCCCTATTTCAACCCTAAACCTTGAGGCCTGTTATACCTCCCTAGCTGAGTACAGTAATAGGTATATTCTGAGAGCTTGACAAACGTATCTTGTTGCTCAAGGTTGGCTACGTTCATTCACACATTTTACCTGTCTGTAATATTGCAAGATCTAACACAGCTTGGACTCTTGATGAGAAAAACATTACAGGTAGTTCTTGACTTATAACATTTTGTTTAGTGTCCATTTGAAGTTACAACAGCACAGGAAAAATGACATGATCGTTTTTCACACTTACGACCGTCGCAGCATCCCCATGGTCATGTGATCAAAATTCAGACACTTGGCAGCTGACTCATATTTATGATGGTTGAAGTGTCCCGGGGTCATGCAATATCACCTTTTGCGATCTTCTAATAAGCAGAGCCAATGGAGAAAGCCAGATTTACTTAACAACCATATTACTAACTTAACAACTGCAATTATTCCCTTAACAACTATGGCAAGAAAGGTCTTAAAATGGGGCAAAATTCACTTAACAAATGTCTCGCTTAGTAACATAAACGTTGAGCTCAATTGTGATCGTAATGCAACGATTACCTGTATAATGTTCTAGAAGCATTCAGAAATGTCAGGCCGTACAGAATGGTTTACAGATTACAATTGCTAAATGTATATATAGGCACAAAGATGTACGGCGTAGTGGAATATGAGCAGTATTAAATAGTTCTGAGTTATGCAAATTGAGAGCAGGTTTGGTCTGGTGGTCAAGGCAGCAGACTAGAAGACCAGGAGACTCTGAGATCTATCACCCCCTCAGGCCCAAAAGCCAATTGGGTGACTTTGGGCCGATCACCCTCTCTTAGCCCAGCACACCTGGCAGGATTGTTATTGTGAGGAAATAGGAAAAGGAAAGAATATTAGGTATGTTCACCACCTTGACTTATTTACAGAAATATTAAAAATGGTATAAAAATAAATAAATGAAATGAAGTGCATAGATTTTGCTGTTTTGAAATTTATATAGCTTTATCGAGCTTTTTTAAACTACCATATTAATAAATGCTCCTCTTGTTTACTTCTTTGGTCCGACTTTTGAAAACTTTTTAAATTAAATTAAAGAGACACGGTGAACCAGTGGCTAAGACGCTGAGCTTGTCAATCAGAAAGTCCGGGAGTTCAAATCCTTAGCGCCGCATAACAGAGTGAGCTCTCATTACTTGTCTCAGCTTCTGCCAACCTAGCAGTTTGAAAGCATGTAAAAATGCAAGTAGAAAAATAGGGACCGCCTTTGGTGGGAAGGTAACAGCGTTCTGTGCGCCTTCGGTGTTTATTCATGCCAGCCACAACCACAGAGATGTCTTTGGACAGCGCTGGCTCTTCGGCTTTGAAACAGAGATGAGCACCGCCCCCTAGAGTTAGGAACGACTAGCACATATGTGTGAGGGGAAGCTTTACCTGTACTATATCAGCTAATGCTTGCTAAGAAAGAGCGAAACTATATATCTTACACTTTTGACTCCCAGATCTGACTTGCACAAATTCAGAAAATGACTAGATAGCAGCAGAGAGATACAAAACCTCTAACCTTCTGCCATCTGTTGATTTTCTGTGCCATTGTTTTCTCACATATTCAGCATTAACATTTTTCCATCATTCTTATCTGTGTTTTGTTTCTTGGCTATCAATGTTATATAAAGGATATTACAGAACTGTCCTGCTTATTTTATTAGGAGATATAGTTTATATGAGATTTCGTAAGTTTTGCTTTTCTTGCAATAACTGTTTGAAAACAGTTTATCTTTTGTGGTTAAACAAGATATCTCAAATCCCAAATTAGACTCCATATTGGAGGCCATCTGGGAATTCCATTGCTCCAGAATTATAAAATTGTTCCATTTTCTAAATCACAAACATTGTTATTCTGTTATTACCTTTTGGGGATTCTTACTTTTATACATACATAGATAGATAGATAGATAGATAGATAGATAGATAGATAGATAGATAGATAGATAGATAGATAGATAGATAGATAGATAGATAGATAGATAGATAGATAGATGATAGATAGATAGATAGATGATAGATAGATAGATAGATAGATAGATAGATGATAGATAGATAGATAGATAGATAGATAGATAGATAGATAGATAGATAGATAGATACATACATACGCAGCAACCAAAGGCCTTCATCTCATATTTCAGACATTTTCTCTTTCCCAATTTCATTATCTCTATGATTATTTGGGGGGGGGGGGGGAATCTCATTGGATATTACTTTAGACCAGAAGTCTCCTCCTAGCACTCAAGGAGCCACAAAGGTCCTAACTGGAAGCCCCTCATTCAATTTTGGAGCCAACCAGAAATCCGGTTTCCCCACCATAGAGTTTCCTCCTAGCATGCCGTCCTTTTTCCTCTACCTGTCCTAACCAAAAGCCCTATCAATTGTGGATCTAACTGGAAAACCCGCCTCTTGCCATAGAATCTCCTCCTGGCGTGCCCTGCTTCCCCCCCCCAACCAGAAGCTCCTCTCAAAATTGTGGTATCGACTGGTGACAGGGAGCCACAGCAGAGGGATGAAAGAGCCACATGCGGCTCCAGAGCCGCAGTTTGCTGACCCCTGCTTCAGACCATACCTGTATTCCACTACTGGTGTGGAATTATAGAATCCAGAGGAGACTGCATGTCCATTAGTCTCACAGTCCTGCACAATGCAAGAAATTCACTGAATGCTGTTGTGTTCACTCTCTATTTCAAAACCTTCAGCAAAGAAGAGCTGATTACCTTCTTAGAGGATTAGATTAATTGTGAAATTATTGTTAATAACTTCCCTACAATTAACCAGTAAAGAGCAGGTCTTTGCCTTCTTCACTGTGTCAATTCTGCCACCCAAGTATTGAAGTAATCCCCTTTGGCTTCTCTTGAGATTTTTTCTGTATAGTCCTACTGTTACAACCTATAGATTAAATCCAAAGGTTTGCAAGGAAGAATCAAAAGTGATTGACTACATTCCAACATTACGCGAACATTATGTCTTCTTTGGTTTAAAGCAGTGTTTCTCAAACTTGGTGACTTTAAGTCCTGTGGACTTCAACTCCCAGAATCCCCCAGCCAGCATAGCTGGCTGGGGAATTCTGGGAGTTGAAGTCCACAGGACTTAAAGTCACCAAGTTTGAGAAACACTGGTTTAAAGGATACTTATAGATGTTTTTTAGCCTCTTGAACTCATCAGGTGAAGAGAATTTACCAGCTCTTTGAGCAAAGTTCATCTATTCTGTGAATAATTGTATCAGGCATCAGTCTTAAAAACTCAAATACTTTCAATTTATTATGTGCTTGTTTGGTTTTAGCTTAGTATGTTAGATAGATTTACTCTTTGTAACTTAGTGTTTATTCCTTAGCTTTTGGGCAAACCTAAGTCACTGAAGTTTATTTAATAAATCATAGTTAAGCAAGAGTTCATATAATCTGTAAACATCTACATAATATACTGTTTTCAGAAGAATTTTGTATGATAGAAATATGTAGAAACATAATACTAATAACTGTAAGATCAAATTTTAAAAACTGGTGCATTGATTTTGATTTGATGGATTTTTTAAAATAAACCTTATATTTTAGGTTCTTTTCCATCTAAATTAGTGATTACTTTAAAATTAATAGTTTTTAGGCATGCATATTGAAAAATAACATTTAAATACTAGCTGTTCTTTTTCTTTCCAAAGGGATATAAATATAACTCAAAAGTTTTTGACTGTTGGCAATTGAACTGTATCATATTTTAAATTCCAGAGGATTTTTTAAAAATCTGATTATTTTCTCTGTTCAGTGATAGACTAATTGCATGTTTGAAATTGCATGGAAGAAGGGTTCCTGTTTCAGATTACTATTCATAAAAGAAATACTATATCTAAGGAAATTCGGGAGACTTAAAACCTCTAGTAAAAGAACAATCATGTTATGCAAATTATTGATGGACTTGCACAGACCTGCTAAAACATGGTTGCTTTATACTATATACACTAGATCTAATGAGTCACATGCTTACTAAATCCAATCTCCAAATGCCAAAGTTATTATGTTAAACTCAAGGAAGCTAATTAATACAATCTTTTGCTGAACTAGCATTTCAGTATTAACTGAGATTGTTGAAATAATCTTCAAAATGTTGAGCTTCAGTCAGTGAAGAACAAATTACATCTAGCTCATTAAAATTAATGGGATCTGTATATATAAATTTATCATTACAGAGCATCATGTTTAATGACCAATACTAGTACTTTCTGCAAGAACCGAATACCAATACAAATATTTTACTTCTTTCAAACATGTGGAATTAATCATTTTAACATTAACTTATATTTCTTTAGGGAAGTTTACCCTTGGCATTTTGATTTTGTTTCCAATTTATTTGCTTCCCTGATCTAAAAGCCACTTCCCCCTTACATCGGTTATGCATGGCCAGTTATATCCAAACTCCTAAATATCAATTTTTCAAAGTAGAACAGAATCTCAATTTCTGTGGTCACCACTAATACTGCAGAGATGGGAGAATATTACTTAGGACAGTGGTTTTCAACCTGTGGGTCGGGACCCCTTTGGGGGTTGAATGACCCTTTCACAGGGGTTGCCTAAGACCATCGGAAAACACATATTTTTGAAAAAAATATGGAAAACGCAAAATAATTTTATGGTTGGGGGTCACCACAACATGAGGAACTGTATTAAAGGGTCACGGCATTAGGAAGGTTGAGACCCACTGACTTAGGACAAAGTAACATTACAGACAGCTAGACTTTGAATTCTGAAAACTTCACTCACAGTTTGCTTATATGATTGCTAAGCATATCTACACTAAAAGATGCACATTTATGCAGTTTAATATGTTTTGGAGATTGTTTTCCCTTTTGTTTATTATATTTTATTGGATTCTTGTTTTGATATAATAGTTAATAACTGATTTGTTTGATCTCACTGTTTTTGTTTCAATTTCTTTTTGTATATTATTTTCTATCTATTTCTAGGGTTGACATTAACTTTGATTTGTTGATGATTTCAGACAATATCCAAACTATAAATCATTGTTCCCAGTAATTGGGCTTCATGCACAGGTAGTACTTGACTTACAACAGTTCATTTAGTGACAGTTCAAAGTTACAAAGGCACTGAAAAAAATGACATATTACCATTTTTCACACGTATGACCATTGTAGCATCCCCATGGTCACATGCTTTACATTCGTATGCTTGAGAACTGACTCATATTTATAATGGTTGCAGTGTCCCGGGGTCATGTGATCATCTTTTGCGACTTTCTGACAAGCAAAGTCAACGGGGAAGCCAGATTTACTTAACAACTGTGTGACTAATTTAACAACTGCAGTGATTCACTCAATAAGTGTGGCAAAAAGGTCATAAAATGGGGCAAATCTCACTGAACAAATTTTTCACTCAGCAACATAAATTCTGGGCTCCACTGTAGTCATAACACGAGGACTACCTGTATTGAACAAAGCCAAAATCAAACCAACCACATTGTGGCATAGCATTACAGATGAAGTGAACAGAAACCCATAAATTCATCAGCCAAAGGGAAATACATTATGACCCATAAGGCTTACACCCATAAATTATGACCCATGAGTCTTGTTGATCTGTGAATGCTGGAGATGTGTGAAAATGTTAATGTGAACAAGGGCGAAATACACACTTGCATTTTCTCAATGTGACATTCCTTACACCTGCTTTCTCTTCTCTGGTCACCCCAGGATTGGCACCCATAATCCCCATCATGCCCAACTCCCCTTTACCTGTATGGTAAAAATCTGATATTGTTCCCTTAAAACATCTCTTATCACCTCTTCAAGATAGTTTCTAGACTAGAGCATGTAAGTATAGAAAGCCATACAATGTAACATGGCATTTTATGTATAAAGCAGTACATAATTACAGAGAAATGTTATTTCCATCTGCTGTTCTTCAGATTTCTAGGAGAACAAGTCCATTAAGTCATGTTATAAAACTTACGTTGATGTATAACTTGGTTGCTCTGGTTGATGGAGCATATGGACATCACATTTTGCCCAAGAAGTTTATTAGGATCAAGCTCTTTTAGACTTTGCTGACACACTGGTTTGATTAGTTTTAGTATTTGCTCCTTTCCCATGAATATACAGCATTTCCTGTCAGAGAGTAGCTAGAGTTTAGTCACAATTTCCAAAAGTAGGTAGATTTCATAACAGGAAAGCTAGTTCTGACTCATCTCTGTAATCTTTTGCATGAAAAGTAACATTGAGGTCTTGAAAGAAATTGGCGGGACATAGACATAACATTGAAGGAGAAATGTGAGTCCTTCTTATGTTCCTTTCCTGAAAAGGAACCATCCAAAAGAACAATAATTGATTATGTATATAAAAAAGCTTGTGTGGACAAATGGAGATAAGCAGAAATTTAATTCTGTTTTTGTAAATTCAACTCTCCGAACAGTGTACATATCTTTGACGTTTAAGAACATCTTAAACTTAAATTGCGTTTAAGTTTTCATTTTCAACACACAAAGTGTGCTGTTGATAATAATGTTTTATTAACATATATCAGCCTCTTTCAATATCCAGTTAATAATATGTTGCTCTGGTGTCATTATATTCTGTAGCTGGAATTCAATGCATTCTCTTCATATGCTAGAAGCATTTATTATAAAAAAAGAAAAGCCATATGACCATTAGGGTAATAAATGACCCAAATCCAGTTTGAGGCAATACCCGGATTAGGACAACTGAAAATTTAAGATTAGCGGGTGGGTTTCTGAGTTTTAACCAAGGTCTTCATAGAATAAGATGATTAAATATTCAGAAGCAACAAAAAGGAGTTGGGGGCAGGGAATAATGCAACGGATGTCAAGATCGTCCCTGTAGTAGGTTAATCTTAGCTGATTGGGAAAATCTGCAGACAAGCAAATTAGATCTTCAAAGGCATATGAATGATGGTAGGATATACTGAGAGGGTTCACAAATGAGTAATTGTTGCATACCACACGCACTCCATTTTTGAAAAAAAATTCAGCAGTTGTAGTTTACAAAAGCGTTTCTTTATTTTGCAGTTGAGAGGCCTTGTGCACTACCACTGCTATTGGTTCTACCACACGAGCTATTTAAATGCATCTCAGATAGGCTTTTGATGAACTTATAGAAAAGCAGCTGTCCCAAATGAAGATGAAATAAAGGAGATGCGGAAGAAAAAGAAAAGATAGGTAGGACTACCTAGAAATACAGGAATGGAAACTGGCGCGTCCTTTAATCTAAATGCCCGTAGGCTTTGGCCACTCTGTAAACCAAATGCTGCTGTAGGAAATGATTGTGTAATTTTTAGCCTCTATAATCTTTTTTTGCCCAACCAGTATTTAGGCACATCATTCACACATGTCCGTTCTAGAAACGCTCCTTCCTCACCCAATGATCCTGAGGAGATTCAGTATCAAGACTTGAATCTGCACAGCCACACCGTAAGCGCAATAAGCGCAACACAACTGGGATGTTAACTGTTAACTTCAGTTGCTCCCCCAAATCTTCCTACAGTCTTTACTTTTACTTTACTTTACTTTATTTTGGACTTTTATACCGCCCCCTCTCCCAAGAGGGACTCGGGGCGGTGTACAGTCAGATTAAAACACATAAATACATAAAAATACAAACATAGTTAAATACTAAGTGCCTAAAAGAGGATGCTATAAAAGACTGTACCCAAAGTAAAGTAGTTAAAAACAATGTTTAAAAGTAACCCCTAAAAAATACCCAATTAAAAATATCTGCCAGGAGGTGAAATAGGACTATGAATGGGCCAAGCCGGCTAAACGGAACAAGTGAGTCTTCAGTTTTTGTCGGAAGGAGCGGAAGTCCGGCTTCTGCCCCGGTCACAGCACGGAGACGGCCTTGGTCGCGTTGGTGGATGATCTCTGGAGGGCCAGAGATAGAGGCTGCTCCTCTATCCTGGTCCTATTAGACCTCTCGGCGGCTTTTGATACCATCGACCATGGTATCCTGCTGCGCCGGCTGGAGGGGTTGGGGGTCCGGGGCACCGTTTTGTGGTGGTTCGGCTCCTACCTTTCTGACCGGACGCAGCGTGTGTTGGCAGGAGAAGAGAGGTCGACCCTACGCCCCCTTACTTGTGGGGTACCACAGGGGTCGGTCCTCTCGCCACTCCTGTTCAACACATATATGAAGCCGCTGGGTGAGATCATCCGTGGTTTCGGGGTGGGATACCATCTGTACGCTGATGATACTCAGCTGTACTTTTCCACCCTGAACCACCCCAACGAGGCCATCGAAGTGATGTCCCGGTGTGTGGAAGCCGTACGGATCTGGATGGATGATAACCGACTCAAGCTCAACCCCTCCAAGACGGAGTGGCTGTGGGTACCAGCTCCCCGGTTCAGCCAATTAATTCCATCATTGGCCATCGGGGGCATTCAACTTGCCCCCGTGGAGCGGGCGCGCAATTTGGGCGTCCTCCTGGATGCCCGGCTGTCCATGGATGACCATGTGACAGCCGTGGCAAGGGGGGCGTTCCACCAGGTTCGCCTGGTGCGCCAATTGCGCCCCCTACTGGACCGGGACGCCTTGCACACAGTCACTCATGTGCTGGTGACGTCTCGCTTGGACTACTGTAACGCTCTCTACATGGGGCTTCCCTTGAAATGCACCCAGAGGCTACAGTTGGTCCAGAACGCAGCCGCGTGGGTAATTATGGGGAGTACTAGGTACTCCCATGTGACACCGCTCCTGCACGAGCTGCACTGGCTTCCTGTGGTCTATCGGGTGCGTTTCAAGGTTTTGATAACAATCTTTAAAGCACTCCATGGCTCAGGACCTAGCTACTTGCGGGATCGTATTCTGCCCCATACATCCCTGCGACCAATCCGCTCGCACAGAGAGGGCCTCCTCCAGGTGCCGTCCACTAGACAGTGTCGGGGGGCAGCGCCTAGGAGTAGAGCCTTCTCTGTGGCGGGCCCAGCCCTGTGGAATGACCTCCTTCCAGATATTAGGAATACCTCTGACCTCCGCTCCTTTCGTATTAAGCTTAAGACCCACCTATTCCAAGTAGCTGGCCTGGCTCAACTTTGATCTAACCATATCGCTCCTGACGGGTTTTTAACTGGGTATTTTAATTATATTTAATTATTTAGGGGTTTTAAACACTGTATTTTAATTGTTTTTACTCAGCCGACCTTCTCCTTGTGTATGTCTCCGTATATGTCCCTGTTATATGTTTGTCTTGTTTACATATTTATTTCATATGTTTGTTGTACGCCGCCCCGAGTCCTTCGGGAGAGGGTGCGGCTAAGAAATAAATATTTTTTATTATTATTATTATTATTATTATTATTATTATTATTATTATTATTATTATTATTATTATTATTATTATTATTAAGTCGGTGGTGGTTCTAATATTGGGGGGGAGGTCATTCCAGAGGGTTGGGCCCATCACAGAGAAGGCTCTACCCCTAGGTGCCACCCGTTGGCATTGCTTAGTGGACGGCACCAGGAGGAGTCCCTCCCTGTGAGAGCGAATTGGCCGCAGGGAAGTATGTGGTAGGATGCGATCCCGCAAGTAACTAGGTCCTGTGCCATGGAGTCTTCCTGCAAGCATGCCCATATCAGAAATGGGTTCAGACCGGTTCAGATCAGTTCGGCCGATTAGGTAGTAACTCGGCCGCCCACGCACCCAAACCGGTTCTATTGTCGGCTGCACTATCTTTATTTTTGGTTCTGCGCGTGAGTAGAACAATCCCCATTGCAGAAATGTAATTTCCCCCCTTTTTTTCTAACGTTCTACGCATGCGCAGACCATTTAGGGTGTAAATGCGCACGTGCGTAGAACGCACATTTGGCATGCAAGTGAAGCGGGTTTTTGCATGCCGAACCAGCAGTAATGCTGGTAGCAACCCACCCCTGGCCCATATATATTCAATTGTGTTTCACTGCAAGTTATAAAAATAACGTTTTTATGTTACATTTATCACAAAACACAAAGGATATAATTTAGAAAAAATTAAGCAGTCACCATTAGCTGGATTGAAATGGCCAAGTAACATCCCTGCTCATGCCTTACTACAGTGTTTTTCAAAGTATAGTCTGAAGACACCCAAGGCGTCCACGAAATCAAAATGAGTTGCCACCATAGGCTGAAAAATAATACAATATTAAAATCCCCCATCAAACTAGAAGAGATGCTGACGGAGAATGTGTCAATCTTAATTTTTAATATGGTAAATATCAATAAACAACCCTTTGAAACAAAAGCTCTTTTGAGGTCCTCCATAATTTTTAACAGTGGAAATGAGTCCTGAGAGAAGAAAAGTTAAAGAAACCCTACTTTATTGCCTAGGGAGTGAATATTAAAACACAGATTTAGCAGCCGTATAGCCTGAAAGATATCCAACATTTTAAGACCTAGAATTTCTTTTTTCAAACACCATTCAACTCTGCACTCCTGATTAATTTCTTAATCTTAAGAACTGCCGAGTAGACTCCCTTACAGTTTAATTCCCACAAAGGTTCTCAATTGGAACTTGACCAAGGCCTTGAATCGCCTGCAGTCCTAAGAGTTGCTCTGAAACAGACCTTGTACCAGGTGCTTCTTTATTTGCTTGCTTCTGGGAAATGACCCTTGCCAGCCCCTTTGAATTCTACAACCACAAGCTCTCCCTTCCTTCAATATTCCAAATTATTTTTCTTAAGCTTCTTTGTTACACAGAGAGCAGCAGCCCCTGATGATACAATAGGTATTGGAAGCTCAATGCATGCACTGGAATACTCGCAAGAATGCCTTTGTGCAGAAATCGCAAATGCACATTTACAGCCTGTATTATCAGGTCTTGCTGGAGCGCTTGGTCAAAAGACGTTGTACTGGGTGAAGTGTGTGTGTGTGTGTGTGTGTGTGTGTGTGTGTGTGTGTGTGTGTGAGAGAGAGAGAGAGAGAGAGAGAGAGAGAGAGAGAGAGAGAGAGAGGGAGAGAATGAGAATCTGCAAGAGTTGGCTCCAGTGTCCAAGCGTGTGCCGGAAGTGCAGGTTTGGTGGAGTAGAGTGGAATGGAATGGAATGTTCTCTGTAGTTTTCCAAGAACAAAAACAGCTGGGCAAGAAGCTACTGAGAGTCTAAGACGGTTTCTAACTTTGAAAAATAAACGCCACACAACTGTTTAACCATTGCCATCTCTTCTCATAAAGCTCTATTTGGAATGATTCTTTTGACGGGAAGAAACAGTTCATTGTTTCTTCTCCCCCACCCCTCCCTCCTTTCAGCTTCAGCTCCTCCACTCATTTTTGATCAGTCTTTTGAAAAATTCAGCATTTGGGTATTTTTACGGTAACATTTTGCTCGTGTTTTCTTTCTCCCATCATCCCCCACCTCTTCTGCCCCCACACATTTCCCAGCAGAAAAAAGTAAATGGCAAGCATCATTCTCACTACGCAAAACAAATGTTACTTATTAGAAGTCTCCTGCGGTCAGCGGATGGCTGTCTATAGGGTACACTTAGAAATTTAAGGGCACTCTGAAAAAGAGGTCTTCACTTGATGTGTATAATATTTGTGTGAAGAGGGAGACGCTTGGGTGAGGCTCCATATGCAGGGAATGCAATCAGAAGGACCTCAATTTATAATCTGCTTTACATCTCTTAACAACAGAGATACTTTAAGATAATCACAATATGTGAAAGTCAGACTGTAAAGATGCCTTAAGACAGTCTCATAATCCATATAGCTCAGTATTTTTCCAGATCTGTTGAGCTTTATCTCTGATTGTCTCCAAAGATCTTGTTGATTGTGTGGGATAGAAAGAGTGCAGGGTTTTTTTTTTCCAGCTGAGGTCAGGTAGGTTATGTGTATCTTTCCTTCAGCAAGGATAAGTTTTCTATATGTGTTTTAGTGTTTCCTCAAATCCACTGTCTAATGCTACATACAGGCCCTGAAGGGGGGGAAATATCTCAGTTGTAGTTCTCAGACATCCCAGATTGTGCCTCCAGTATTCCAAAACTATACTTCTAAGTTATTTTATTATCTCATGGAATTGACTCTGTAGGCATTCTTAGAAAATAAAAATGGTGAGTGGCTACAGCCCAATAATTTGAAAGGATGTCATCTGCCCTGCTCCCCCCAGGACACAGACCAGCTGTGGGTTAGAGAGGAGTATCCTGAGGACTAAGAGATGCAAGAAAGCAACTTTTTCTGTTCTTTGTTTAATGGGTGCCCAATGTCCATCATTGTGGCCATGATGAGAATAGATAGAAGTTGCCACTTCGTAAGATTGACTAACATGTGCTGTTGGGATTATAATTTATAATCCCGTGAGCACATGTTAGGCAGTCTTAAAAATTACAATTTATGAAGAAAGGAAAAAGGGAAGACATGGAGAGAGACTAATACTAAAGCAAAACAAAGACACCAGTGACAAATTATTCTATTTGTTTGTTTGTTTGTTTATTCATGTTTCTATACCACCCACTCATCTGACTCACAGATAACCTTGTTTGCATCAGTTGGTGCAAAGATTGGAATATTAAGGGGAAATAGCTCAATGTAATCCTCTAAATTTAAGAGATCAGAATAGAAACAGGAATTCTAAACCCATAATTAGGCATAAAGGCAGCTGGGTGACTTGGGCCATCAGCTCAAGGAAGAAGGCAATGGCAAATCACTTTCTGCCATCTTGCTAAGAAAAATTCAGGGATTGCTCAGGCAGTCATCAGGCACCAGCACTGACTTGGATCCAGGTATAATCCTCTAAAGCAGGGGTGTCCAAACTTGGGAACTTTAAGACTTGTGGACTTCAACTCCCAGAATTCTCCAGCCAGCCATGCTGGCTGGGGAATTCTGGGAGTTGAAGTCCACAAGTCTTAAAGTTCCCAAGTTTGGACACCCCTGCTCTAAAGTCAAAAGGTTTTAGCAGTCATTCTGGCAAGGGGAAAACTGAAATGCCTTGTAAATTTTCTTCTGGTGTGTTTTCCAACCACCCACTGTTCCCTTTCAGCAAACAAGAAAGCAGTTTAAGATAATTTTAGCCCCTAAATTTCTCAAGGATGCAAGTGTTTATACCAACAGAAATTATAAATTAATATGTTTGTCTGATAATGTTAGCAATTAAAGGAATTAAGGTAGAGCTGAAAGAGGTACCCAGTTGTAAATTGAGCTAAATTAGAATCATAACTCTTCAGGGTGTCTCTCTAGAACAGATAATAAGTGACTGGGCTGAATTGAAAAATGGATAAAAGGCCACTATGCCCATGCAGTGTACCTTTCCTCACAGAGGAAAGCTATAACTCTTCTTCCACAGTCAGCCTCTCATGTTTTATTATAAAAAGGGACTGACGGAGGGAGAAATTCTGGGAAGAAAAACATCAAAGTCTCCCCTTCATTCATTTATGCCCCCATCCATTTGTTGATTCATTTCTGAAAGATCTGCAAAAAAAATACCACCATATAGAGCAACTACTGATTTTAATTTAATTGTTGTATTTAGGTAAGACAGAGTGCTTTTCGGAAGCAAGGCTATAATGCTCAATAAACTTCAGAAATGTACTTTAACCTGTCATGTTCATTATCTCCAATCCCCTGGATCCCTTCAAGTTTACTAACATTATTAGAAAGAATAAATTATTTGCTGGACTCTCCTTCCAGCACTTTTCTCTACTAAGATGAGAATACTTATCAGTATTTCTTACAAGAATTTCTTACTTCCTTATCCCCTCTGTTGCTTGTTTTCCATTCCATCAGTGTTCCTGATTGCTATTTTGACCTTAACCCCCAATAAACTTACTTTAGAAGTGGTGTCAAGGTAGTTCTAAGCAGATCCATAGGTCATCTCAAGGGTGTACCTTATTCCTCTAAGGCAGAGTTCCCCAATCTTTCTGGCTTTGCAGACCAGCAGGGGAAGAGAGGGGATGGTTCTGTGTGAACAGCGGACATATGAACCCACCCGCCCACACAAGTAGGGATGCGTACGGACACACTCGCCTGTCACTTCTGTGGCCTGGTTCTGAACAGCTCAAGGCTTGGTAGTGGACTGTGGCCCCGGAATTGGGGAACCTAGCTCTAAGGCAGTGTTTCTCAAACTTGGCGACTTTAAGTCCTGTGGACTTCAACTCCTAGAATCCCCCAGCCAGCATAGCTGGCTGGGGAATTCTGGGAGTTGAAGTCCACAGGACTTAAAGTCGCCAAGTTTGAGAAACACTGGGCTAAGAGAAGGCAAATTAGTGTCCTTCTCATGGTTGATAGACTTCATTTGAACCTGGGGAAGGTTAAATTACATTAGAACCTGGAGAAGCTAAGTCCAGTATCTCCCTTTTCATCTTTATTCTTAAAGACAAATAGAAGCAAATTTTGTAAATACTGAGCCATAAATACACAGATCTACAAATTGAAGAGTCACATTTTAGCTAAGGCTATTTTGCAATGATAACAGGTTTATCTTATTTGTTTATGATTCACTATATCCTGCACATCCAGAAATTTTAGTTAACTGAGTAAGCCATGGTTACATTAACCAAGTGTGTGTATGTTGTGTGAACATTGCACAAGTACTCAGATCATTCTAGGGAGCTTGGAGTTCAAATCGCTCATCCCTGGATGGCCATTGTTCAGTTGCTGCCTCTCAGCCAATTTATTTCACAGGAATAAATTCCACCATGAGCTGATTTTCAAACAAGATATGATATAAGTGTAATAAATATTTAATATTGTCTCTGTGTTCAAAGCTTTAGAATAAAACTTGAAAATAATTCCTTTTCCCTTATATTTTAGGCCTTAAGAAACTTTATTTCTCTTCAGAGCTGAAATGATTTTTTTTCTTGCCCCAGCAAAAAGATTGTCCACTGGCCATTTCTTCAAGACAGGAATGCCAAACTCCCACTCCTCCCATAAAGGTGAACCTCTGCCCACCTTTTGTTGCTCCACATTAAAAATAATATTGTTCTGACTTCTGCCAATGCAAGCCAGGCAAAATGGACCTCTTTCGTACTTCCATCCACTGCAGGTATGCCTGTGGCCCTATTGGCTTGAGGGCGCTGTGACAGGAATGCCACTTCCCTTTCAGACCTTGTGCTGCAGAGGTGAGTTTCTGCTGGTTCGCCCCGGATCGGGCAAACCAATAGTGGCGGTGGCAAGAGGCTCCGCCCACCTGCCCAGACGCTTCTGCGCATGCGCAAAAGTGTTATGCGCGAGCAAGCGCACGCACACGATCAAACCAGTAGCAAAATAAATTGAAGCCCACAACTGCTGTGCTGGAATGACCACTATATCCTGGGCTTTTGGCCTGCCTGTCTGCCACATATACTGGGGACCTCCCTTCCCTTCCCCTGTTCTCCCCTCCACCTCCCAAACCTTTTGTTTCATTGGACAACCATGTTCAGGAATGGAATGGTTAAGTGGCCATTTTTTTAAAATGCTAAATTTAAGAGTTTTGTCTGTTTCTTCTCATCATTCAGCTCACATTAAAAATTTACAGTTGTGGGAGCCTCCCTCCCTCCTTTCCTTCCTTCCTTCCTTCCTTCCTTCCTTCCTTCCTTCCTTCCTTCCTTCCTTCCTTCCTTCCTCAGTTGAAATTATTTAATAGTGTAGTAGAACCCCAAGTTCAGATATATATCAGTGACCTGAAAGGGAGATGTCTGGAAATGTTATTTAAAAACAATATATGTATATATAAGAGTAACATATTTTTCCATAATAAAGATGCATACCGTTTGCACAATGCATTTAGAATACAACCCCACTAGAGAATTTTTTTCAGTGCTTCTAGGTTATTTTTACCCCTGCTTGCCCTGCTCAGAAAGCCATTCAAGGAGGCTAAAACAAGCACTTAAAGTAACTAATCAGAAGCTGCTGCTAACTGTTTATCACTTCCAAATCATGTATTGTGAAAAGATATGTTGCAAGGCTTATTTTAATTGTTTGTATCTAGTTGAAGAATATACAGCATACTGGAACTCTTTATTTTGCATTGCAAATGGACTGGGGTATTAAATTTACAGAGTCAATCATATAACAAGGATTCCACATCCACCAGCTGTATCTCATCTTGCTAATCTGTAGGTTTATTTTTAAAAATATTGGGTGGGGGTGCTTTTAAGAGAAGTCACACAGTTCTTCCCTTCCCCCCCCCTCAGCAAATGGATTCCTTGTTCTGTTGTGGAGAGTGATAAATTGATACCACATGTCCCTTCCAGACAAAAAGCCTCTGTACTCCAGGCGAGGTGCATGCAGCTGGTGTCTGAATTAATGGGCAAGTCCCATAAGGTAAACACAGCATGGAAGAGACTGAAACAGAAACTGAGCTCAGAAGAGTGGGGAAATTTTTGTAGAAAAGGATCTGCCAATGTTCCTAAACTAAAGAAATAAAGAACAAACAAGTGAAACACTTGCAAATAGAATTCTGAAATATGAGAAACAGTGGTTCTGATTGAGTCAGCAAAACTGTAAACAATCTTCCACTGTCCTTATAAAACTTATGAACGAGCACGGCAAAGCATGTGCAAGTGCATACATTTCATTATTTGTAACAGGATAGGCTAATTCCACTAAGGAGTGTTCCTTATGCTTGGGAGAATGGACACACGTTTTCTGTGGGAATGTAATTATCCTGTTTTCCCTGAAAATAAGACCTACCTGGATAATAAGCCCAATCGGGCTTTTGAGCCCATGTGCTAAAATAAGCCCTCTCCTGAAAAAAAAGCCCTGCCCAAAAATATTGCAACACTTCAGCAGCCATAATGTGACCATGCTCGCTGCCTCCTGCACCTCAAAAGTAATAAAACCTCCCCAAAAATAAGGCTAAGCACTTATTTCAGGGGTCAAAAGAAGATAAGACCCTATTTTATTTTCAGGAAAACACGGTAGCAACAGCACTTATTCTTATATACCACTTCACGGTGCTTTGCAGCCTTTTCTAAGGGATGTACAGAGTCAGCATATTGCCCCCAACAATCTGGATCCTCATTTTACTGACCTCGGAAGGATTGAAGGCTGAGTCAACCTTGAGCTGGTCAGAATCGAACTGCTGGCAGTCAGCAGAATTAGCCTGCAGTACTGCATTCTAACCAATGCGCCACCACAGCTTATGTATAATTAACATGTATATCTTTCTCTTTTTGCTACCATTTTGCTAATATTTCTTCTGCAAAGCTTCAGTTTATATTTCAAAGGAAATCTTCATTAGTGCGAGTGGAGCATTCCTCTCTATGCCAATGACAATTTTGGAGAGGAACTGAAATTCCCAGAATTGTTCAGGTTGCTTGGTGGCTGTTGTTGACATAACACAATATGTGCCCATTGGCCCTAGAACAGCAATGGCAAACCTTTTTTGACTCGCTTGCCATAAGTGGGGGGAGTGCAGGGGGGGTCGTGTGCAAGCGTCCCGGACCCATAATGCAATGTGCAAACCCCCCCCCCCCAGTGCGCATGCGTGCACTACAGGTGCGACCCCCTCCCATTTTTGCATGCTTTTTTCGCCCTCCCCAGGCGCCAGATACTTTATAGGAGCATGGGGAGGGCGAAAACAGCCTCCCCCGCCCCCCGGGAAGCCCTCCGGAGGCTTCAGGGACCTTCAGGAGGCTTCCCTGAAGCCTCCAAAGCAGTCAAAACGACCCTCTGAGGTTTGCTCGGTCATTTTAAGCGCTCCGAAGGCTTCAGGGACTGTCAAGAGGCTTCCCTGAAGCCTTCGGAGCGCTCAAAATGACCCTCCAAGCAAACCGGAAGTGCGTTCCCGAATGCATGCCATAGGTTCGCCATCACTGCCCTAGAAGTTATGCTAAACACACCGTTCCTGGAAGCATGGCGGAGAGGGATCCCTGGTGCTTCTGATCTTTGGGGCAGGTTTGATCCCAGGATGGAATGTTGCGTTTGAATGTTGAAATGCAGGAACCTTATATGAGATAGTGGAGGTGATACTTAGCTTGAGAGGGAACTACTAGTGTACATTCAGATTGACTCAGGTTGGTTAGTTATAAATGCAGGGGTAGGCAGTGTACATTAGTTTTAAGAAACTAATTCATTCAACAATCACATAGAATTGCCCATCAGCAAGAAACAACATAATTAACAATTGCTGTGAGGTAAGAAAATGAATATGAAGTGGTTTTTTTAAAACCACTAGCTACTTTTGTGTGAGGAAAAAATTGAAAAAACCATAACCAAAGCTTCTAAAATTGGACTGGTCTATTACAATAAGGTGTTAGTTTCTTCTGCCACTGAGAAAAAGTGGTGTACCCATGACCAAAACACAGGATTTGATTGATAGGGGGTTTGGCTTTAGGTAAAGCTCAAGTCTTACAGTTGTAATAGCTTGCTTTTTGTCACTCAGGCTAAACGCATTTGAACTGTGTCTTAATCTGAATATTTGTTGGGTAAAAGCCTGACACTTTGACACACAGTTGCATTAATGCTCTAAAATTCAGTAAATTGTATAAAATTTTCATCAAACTCTGTGCAGTGTAAATCACTCTGATCCAATGCACAGATGATGACTATTACTTTATTGTTTTTAATATTATAACCTACTACAGATGACTGAAAGATTTTGAGAGCTTACATATAGATGGAGGAGGTACACAGAAGGGCTATAATCCTTCTGATTAAAAAAAACCCTCACTCATAGAAAATCTGTATGCACCCGTTAGAGTATTTGCAGTGCTTGGAATCAAAACCATAAACTGGCAAAGTGAAAAGAAAACACTCCAGAGTTTTTACTTTATTAAAGGCGTGTGTTTATACTTACAAAGGGAGAGTGGCATTTGGTATGTATTTATATTTGCTTGAAGTGATAGTTTATTTTATTTATTTGTTTGTCAAATTTACGTGGCTGCCCATCTTATGAAAAAACGATTCTAGGCAGACAACAGTATATATCTGCTGTGATCAAGGGAGAAAACCCTGGCTTTGAATTTTATTATTATTTTTTTCCTTTACTGGACCTGGCCTTAGACAAAACATTTTTATGTACTTACACGATGAATAAAAAGCACGTAGACTGCATGTCTTTGCACACCCCAGATGTTTTTCATTAACTTAATGTCATCCTGCTTCTTTATTTCAGATGTAGCAATGCCAATGTGAATCATCGAGCTTGAATGACAAACCCCGTTGTACATTATAAAATAGATTTTTTAAAAAAAAAATCAGCAATTTGTGAATTCTTACTATCCTGTTTTCAAAACATGTTTTTAAAAGCATTTCACTTTTCCACATGGATGTGATCCACATCTGCCAGTAGTTTTTAAGTACCTCCTCACATTTAAAGAGACCAGGTCATACTGTGGTTTCCTCAAGATTCTTATCTCCAAAATACTTTTAAGGTTTGCACAGTACAAAGCTGCTCATTTTAATTGTTAAAGTAACAAGGACCAACTTCGGAAGCAGCCAGCCAGGACTTGCAAATGACATGGCTGCTTTAGCAATCTGAAAAGAGAGGCTTCGCCTAGGCCTCTGTGCTTTGCAACGAACTAGCTTTCCTTTGCACAATTGGACTATATTTGGACTATATAGGCTGTAATCCTACCAGTCTCATCTTCCTTTGGGTGTGTCCAGACAGAGGGTTGTAGTAGTAACAACCACAAGGCATTCTGCCTTTGCCACCTTTCCCAGCTTATTCTGCCTTTCCCTTTATTTGTTTATTTTCTGATATGGTATTTAAAATAGCTAGAAGAAATGGTGGGAACGTGCAAGAGGTTTATTATTGGAAGAAATCTTCCAGTCAGTTCTCTGAAAAATTCTGAGAGTGTGGTTTGATATTTTGACAATAAAAGCCTTAGCTGGAAGTCCTTCCCCTGCCACTTTTTTTTATACTACTATAAACCTAAAGTACATCTCAATGGAATGGCTGGAAATAGCTTTTAGACTTAGCTGCACATGTCTCTTGCAACCATCCGTTCATTCTAGTATGACCCTAAATGGCATGCTGATTTTGGGGCAATGGGATTTCTCGTGTCAGTAGTGTTTTTTGACTTGTTGCATTTCTTACAGCAATTGACTAGAATTTGGTTTGCTCAGCTCTTTCATATCCACTAGTAAAAACCACATAGTTGGTGACTGTGCTATATTATATACAGTTGTTTTTCTCTTTGGAAACTTACAGCAATGGCTCAGGGTAGAATATTAACCAAGTTAGTTTGCTCAGACACCACGAAAGGAAAAGGGAAGATGAGAAAAAAAAAAGTAATAAACATAGTTGTTGCTATTTACAGAAGATCATTAGGTTACAACATGTCAGACAGGTTTTACTTTGCGTTTTCAGTTTGTACACTATGATTTAGAAATAAGTGAGTTGCAGAACTGGTTCTTGACTATAAGTGCTTAGGATCATAGAATATCTATATTAATTATCCTGATTTTCTATGCATCTGATTACTTTGGCAACTATTTTAATGGGAGGCTTTTTAAATAAAAGATAGAGATTCTCTTTAAGCTAATGAACATAATTTAAGTGAATTTGTTTAGAAAAGTGCACTAAATCACTAAAGCTATGTGCTTACAACAGTAGCATCAGTACTAAATGCTCTTTCTCAGGAAAGGGTTTATCCAAACGTTCATTATATTCATGCCATGCAGAAATATCTTGAATTTCATTATGATTCCTACTAAAATCTATATTTATTCTAGTGTCTGAACAATTTATTAAAAACTAGAGAAGTAATAGCAATAATGGAAGTCCCAAAGGTGCTTTTTCAGGAGGCAACTGGACTTTCTTGTTTTTTCTTTGAAGACATTTCACTTCTCATGCAAGAAATTCCTTCAGCTCTGGCAGGATCCTGTCAGCTGAAGAAGCTTCTTGGATGAGAAGCAAAATGTCTTTAAAGAAAAAACAAGAAAGTCCAGTTGCCTCCTGAAAAAGCACCTTTGGTACAACCATGACCTGGATGGATGACTGAGAATCTCTGCAGACTTTTAGCAATAATGGGGGAAAAATTATTTATGTTTTTTTATGTCTTAAGCATTATATTGAATAACAGCATTTACTTGACATATTCTAAATTTGGGGGATTTTGTGTGTTGTCTTTGCAGAACTCAATCAGACACAACTTGTCCCTTCACAGTCGATTCATCAGGGTACAGAATGAAGGAACTGGGAAAAGCTCCTGGTGGATGATCAACCCCGATGGTGGGAAAGGAGGGAAAGCACCACGCAGACGGGCTGTATCGATGGACAACAGCAACAAATACACAAAGAGCCGAGGACGAGCAGCTAAGAAAAAAGCAGCCCTTCAAGTTGCCCAGGAGACAAGTGACGACAGCCCCACCCAACTATCCAAGTGGCCTGGTAGCCCAACCTCCCGTAGCAGTGACGAACTGGATGCGTGGACAGATTTCCGGTCTCGTACC
Source organism: Natrix helvetica (assembly GCF_964273705.1). NCBI lineage: Eukaryota > Metazoa > Chordata > Lepidosauria > Squamata > Natricidae > Natrix > Natrix helvetica. Next base: position 186,181,620 of record NC_138552.1, read on the forward strand.
AACTCGAATGCCAGTACAATAAGTGGCCGCTTGTCCCCAATATTGGCAAGCACCGAGGTAGATGAGGTGCAGGATGATGATGCTCCCCTTTCTCCCATGTTGTACAGTAGCTCACCCAGCATGTCCCCATCAGTGAGCAAGCCCAGTAACGTTGAGCTGCCTAGGTTGACTGACATGGCAGGCACGATGAACTTGAATGATGGCTTGACAGATAATCTTATGGATGACCTCCTGGACAATATAACCCTTCCCTCTTCCCAGCAGTCACCTACAGGAGGTCTCATGCAGAGAAACCCAAGCTTTCCGTATGGCTCCAAAGGTTCAGGGCTTGGTTCTCCATCCAGTAGTTTCAACAATGCTGTGTTTGGACCATCATCTCTGAATTCTCTCCGTCAGTCTCCCATGCAAACCATCCAAGAGAACAAGCAAGCTACATTTTCTTCCATTTCGCACTACAATAACCAAACTCTGCAGGATCTGTTGGCATCGGATTCACATAGCCACAGCGATGTCATGATGACTCAGTCTGATCCACTCATGTCACAAGCTAGCACCGCTGTGTCTGCCCAAAACGCCCGCAGGAATATTATGCTTCGAAATGATCCAATGATGTCGTTTGCTGCTCAACCAAGTCAGAGCTCTTTGACCAATCAGAACCTGCTCCACCACCAGCATCAATCCCAGAATTCCTCTCTCAGTGGCAGCCGTGCCTTGTCAAATTCTGCCGGTACTATGGGCTTAAGTGACACCAACCTTGGATCAGCAAAACACCAGCAACAGCCACCTGCCAACCAGTCTATGCAATCACTTTCTGACTCCCTCTCAGGCTCTTCTTTGTATGCCAACAGCGTGAGCCTTCCGGTCATGGGGCACGATAAATTCCCCAGTGATTTGGATCTGGATATTTTCAACGGGAGCTTGGAATGCGATATGGAGTCCATTATCCGCAGTGAACTCATGGATGCAGATGGATTGGATTTTAATTTTGATTCCCTCATCTCAGCCCAGAATGTTGTTACACTGAATGTGGGAAACTTCACTGGTGCTAAGCAAGCTTCATCACAGAGTTGGGTTCCAGGCTGAAGGATTTATGCAAAGAAGGGAAAATGGGCAAAGCAGGTTAGCAATGTTTAGTCTGTTGCATTTGGTACTGTACTTGACAATATGTAAATATAGCTTTTAAAGAGGACAAGTACAGCTTTTACAGCAAACACCCAGACCTAACTCGGGGTTAGATTACAGCTTTGATAAGAGTTTCCCATAGAAATAACTGAAGGCTGATTTAATTTCAGTCTTCTCCATTGTGTTCTGTGGGCATACTATATTGAGAGATGTAATTCATTCCAAAGCTCTACCCACTATCCGCTCCTGATTAGTGTTGAAACTTTTCAGAAAACTCTTTTCTTTCTTGCTCTTCCCACTTGATGATTTTTTTTACAATTTCCCCCCAAAAATCACTGCATGGGGTTTGTTAGTGTGATGTTAGTTCCAACTTGCATCATTATGGGGTAAATCATTGAGATAAAGGGCTATCTATCCATCCTTAAGTTGGCAAACAAACAAACAAACAAACAAAACCACTATATTAGAACAACATTTGCTGTTTGCATGGCCAACCTTTATTCTGCCTCTCACCTGTCTGTTTTGATGCACTGCTGGACAATAGGGTCATGTGGGGTGCATGATAAGCAAGTAGGGATCTGGCTTTGCTGTCCTTTCTCTTCTGTGTAATCACCAACCATCAGGGATGCTATCTGACAGTCACGGCACCAGAGCAGAAGCGGGCAGGTCCATCTACAGAATTCAGTCCATCTTTTTAGGCTCCTTCCTGTGTCATTCCTCTTAACACCTCATTCTGTTGTAACTTAAGCCGAATGGGTGATTTTTTAAAAAACATCATAATTGCAAAGGGTAATGAGTTGCTGCTCTTTGGTTTAAAATTTCTATCCCCTTCTCCTCCTTTCCGTTCTGTATATAGATAATAAAGGATGACTTCATGCTCGGTTAGGGAGGCAAGGCGGAAGGGTTGGTCACTCATTCCTCTGGTTTCCTATCTTGGTCTTGTACTAAACTGGTAAGGGTCATGGAGTTAAAAGTTCTAACAATACTGCTGGCTGAACAGTCTGCTGTTTTTGCAAACTCTGCTAAACTAACAGCACAGCACTCACCTTTAGGGGGAGACAAAGCAGAATGATGGCGGACAAGGTTGGCCAGGGGTGAGGAGGGTGGGAGTGTGCCCATATTAACCTGAAACAGCCAGTTAGAGCTTCTCTAACCACACCTGCTACTGGTCATCTCACTTCATTCCTGATATAAATGGTGGCAAAGCACGACAAGTGTTATATACACATTGTGGCTGCTGCTACATGCTCTTGGCTAAAGAGGGAAAACATCCCTTTAACACTTCAGCTAAGAAGGTCTTAAATCTGCCTCACTCCTAGGCTGCCAATGAAAGAAAAGCAACATCATCATCATCATCATCGGTAGAAAAAAGATGTTGCCAAGGCATTGTTGCATCATGGTTGGGTGCAAGTGGGAAAAGGCTTTAAGGGAAAAGTGAATTAAGGAAGAAGCGAAAAAAGTTACGGATATAGATCTTATCTCCAAAGTAGCTTCTGAAATAAATTCACAGAAAGACTTACAATTTTCCAATCTGATATGCAGGCGATCTCATCCTAGCTTCCTTGGATGAAGCTGTTACCACGTATGCTATCATTCATTTATTTTTTCCTGTCAGAAGTAAAGATACTGTAAACAATTACAATTACCAAGTGAGAATCAAACCAGATATTGCACGTTGTTTTTCTTGTCAAAGTGCTTTCCAAAGTTACTTTTCCACTCAGATAAGAACTGTGACAAGATTATGTGACTCTTTTACTTTGCAATAATAGCTCATGCTTTGAAAAAAGAAATTAAGCCTTCAAAGCAGGATATTGGGAGAGAAAATTGATTTCTATGATTTTGAAAAAAGAAAAAGCAGTTGTAGAGTCCTTAATAAAATCTTGGGGATTCCCCTTGCCAATATCATTTATCAAATTTAGGGGTACTCTGAAGAGATTATTTGTATTCCAAATAAAAACTTCCTGACATTTTTCACATAAACTGGTTTGGGACCAGTTTGGGTTTGACAAAAAATGTAAGTAGCATAGTACCTGATCATATATAGTATGAGTTTTAAAAGGATTACAAATTCCCTGTGGCATGCAGTTTAAAACTGTAATCCTTGGTTGAAAATGCTAAGGGAGGATGTAGCCATGATTATCAAATTCCTATCAAAGAATGCTCAGGTAGATTTTCAAGAAGATTAAGCATTTTATTGACCACTGCTGCTTAGATTTAAGCAGTAGTTTGACTGGCAAAAAGTCCTCACATCTCATTTTCTCCAGTGAGCAATGTTGTTGGCAAAAATACTTTTGTCATTTCGTTTTTCACACCATGAAAGTAGAATGAGGTGATTGTTCCATCATGAAAGTGTATCATCTCTTGGGATAGAGTTAGCCTGCCTGCCTGCCTCCCACAAAGGAATAAGTTCCATTGAACCCAATAGGATTTTTAGCAGAATAAACAAATTCAGAATAAACAAAAAACTATTTATCCTTCAAAACTAAAACCAATATACATGAACGTTAATACATAATACATATTTATAATTTATGTCCCAAATTTCTATATTTACAGTAAAGCGAAGAGTAAAACAAAAATATTGTGGTTGTAATTTAAAGCCATTTAGGACAACCACAATAAAGTTGATTAGCCCGTATTGTAGCATCAATTGTAGCATGATTTACTGGCAGCATTCATTCAAAAGCATACATGTCAGTGCTAGAGAAAAACACAGGAGGAGGTGAACCAATTATTATATTTTATATTATATTTTATAAGTGTGACTTGATTCATTAGCTGGCCATTATTTATGCTCCCCCCCCCAACCCTCTCCTTGGAATATACAGATTTGCTCATTTTTTTCTCTTACAGTAGTTATGTTTAAAGATAAAGTCAGCAGTCTCTTAATGCTTTGCAGAAACTCCCATTTCTGTTTTTTCCTTTTCGTTGCAGAGAAGCAATGAGAACTTTAGGGACAGGATTATATAGTACGTAGTCCTGAAAAACCACTCATCAAGGCCCAGGAATAGGTTGGTAAATTATTTTGTGGGCATAATACACTATAGACTTTCAGTTATTGGAGACTTTCTCTATGCTTTTCTGAAGGCCATTATGTTCATAAGATTCAAGAAAGATAATTGGAAACTGGCTGTTCCTACTGTTGCCAAAATTATGGGATAGCATAGGATGACAGCATCGCTTGATATTTTTATAGCAAGCAGAGCAACATTGGGTGGAGTTCATAATGCATTCACTTTTGTATCAAACCGACAGGATCATATTGTAAAATAGGGTTGAAATTTTTCTGTGATTATTTGTCACAGTTTAACATTAGGATTTCAAATTTGTTTTCCTTCTCCAGTGTTAATCGCTAAGATTTTTCAAAAGTGCTTTTTGCAGTAATGTTTTTTTCTTGGGCAAATCAAAGCCTTTAAGACTGCTGTTTCCCAAGCTAGCAAAGTACGGCAAAACAAGGACTAACGCTAGACTTTCCTGGAAACGATTGCCATGATTTTAATTAACTCAGCTACTAAAAACAAATGCCCTGTGCTTCATTCTTCCATGCAGGATTCTATTTATGGTAATTTATGGTGTGCTAGAGGAGGTAGGAAGGGCAATGACTAAATCCTTGCATGTCATAAATGTCTTCTGGAGACGGCTGTAACAATTTTACTCCAAATTGTTTCATTTTAATTCAGTTTCCAGTTCAGGTTGATTGAAAGGTATTGGCTACTTTTGTGTGGCAATTTGTTACTAATGACCAACAGCTGCATGCTTTTCAGATCAGTCTCACAAATTCATTCTATGAGTAGGAGTAACCATTCAACCATAGTAACTCTCTGAGAGTTGTTACTCAGGAATTTGGAACAGTCCAATGTCCTGGCTGATGATAACCCAAAAAGTTCATGGATGATAGAGCCATATTAACTCTGGCGGCCCATGGCAAAGAGGCCAGGAATGAAAACATTGTGCTTGCCCAGTTGTACGAGTAGAAGCACTGAGTGGAAATGACCGGGTCACTGTATTTATAAAGAAGAATTGCACAAACAGAAAACTTGTTTGCAGCATATCATGGAGTAACACAGTATTCAGAATTTTTCAAGAATGAATTGAAATACATTTAAATTTAAATTTTAGAATAGCTGAATTGCTATATTTCACAAATTAAATATTACATTTGCTCTAACTTACGGTTTCTACCTTATGCCTACTTAAGAGATCCTAGAGAAATATCATATAGCTATTGACTCACCTGTAAAAAATGGTCATGACCTGTGCTTTCATTTTTAATTTGCTTTTGAACTTTTTACCCTTCGGTATTGAAAAAGAGTAAAAGAATTGGTAGCTGAATGATCTTTGCCAAAATTGCTTATGTTCACATATAAATCACGCCATGTAGTAATTTGCTTGTAGCTCAGCAGCATGTATGAATTTAGCCAGTATTTGTTTGGCTTTAGGAGCTCAATATAGCATTTGACAATTCACCCAGTATTGCTTGCTATTGAATACGGATTGTAATTAATACACTATGATAACTGCAGACCTACACCAATTTTTATTTTGCAAATATCCTCCCTTATATATCTTGCTACACTGATCTTTACTATGCAAAGATAGCAGAGTATTTAATGTATGCTTAGTGTATATAATCTTTCTTCTTTTTTTAATTTGGCATCTTCCAGTCTTTTTAATTTTTTGTCTGCTCTTCATTCAAAATAATGTTTTTCTAATCTTCCCGGAGAAGTAATTGAATTTGAGGAGGACTGAAGGGGTTTGATTTATGGGAGAATCTTTTATTACACTTTTCCTCTTGAGCTGTCTGTTATTAAGGATCTTGGGGGCTTTGTATGTCCTATGACACATCACAACAGTGTTGGCTCCTTTTAAATGATTTGTCTTGGCTTTCTGACCTGTCAAATTCATTTAACAACATTAGCAAATGAGAGTTCTTCATGACAGGAAGAATTGCTTTCATGATAACCATAATAAAGATGTATGCTTCCCCAGACAACAGAGGAAAAAAACAGTGGTAAGAATGCCTATATAGCAACAAGGAGCGCCTAATTATTCTCTGGAATAACAAATTGGAAATATAAAGGCTAATTCTGTAGCCTGTTTTCATTAATGTTTGTGCATTTTGAATGATTCGTGTCAAATAAAGCACTCTCTTATTTAGAGGACACCACAATTTACCCAAGCAGTGTCACCTTCATACAATTAGTGTTGAAATCTGTAGCACCTTTATAGATTAACTTGAAATCTTTGAACTGGGCCACTCAGATTTTTTTCCTTCTGTCTCCTTTTCAAATAAGGTCCACTTTTCCTATATTATGAATGGTATACAAAGTAGTTTGCCATTGCTCTTATTCAGCAGATCTTTATAAATTAATTTTTTCTTGCATTTTACTTTTTTTAATACAAGGGGAAGAGACTAGCATGCCTAAGACATTCAGCGAGTTTCATGGTTGATATGAAATCAATTAGCTCATAACTGTATAATACTACAGCAGGAAACTAAACTATTCTTAAATCACTACCATGCTCTTTAAAGGGCTGTTTGGGAAAAAGACTTAAGAGTATGAAATATTTGTGGAAAACTAATTTTCTTATATAGGAAATGGACATATATCTATGTTCATACTAATGTTTATAAGCTGTGGAAACACAAGTCCTCTAATTACTCTAAATTATTGTTCATATGTCCTATCCCGCTGATGGAATCCATTTATATCATTCAATCATATCACTAAATTTTAGACAATAATACTGAATAAACTAAGCAATTGAGCTGATTTAAAGTAATTGGTATTAATACAACAATCTAGTGAGAGCCATAAATCAAACAAACTAACATATAAATCGATAGAAATAATTTGTGGATTGAATACAATTTATTAATATATAATTTGTTTTATCCCTGAAAATGGTGAGAAAGAACACAATTGTACTTCATTAGTTCTTCCTATGTTTTCTGTCGTACACTATGATCTTACTATGCACAAAGATCACCTTTTTCTAAGAATTTATGTAGCATAAAGTGTTAGGACTTTCCTGTTGGTGAGCTGAAACTGAGTTTTACTTGCAGTACATTTACTATTTCTTTCACTTTGGAGAACATTAGGGGATCATCATTCCTTTTTTAACTATTGTAATTTCTAATGCATCATAATTAAAGACTGCAGGAACTAAATGGGGTGCTAATCTACATCATTAGTATTTTAAGGACTCTTTCTTTGCCACTTTTGTTGAGATCGGAACCTCAGATGTTTAATTCCGAGTGAACATTGTGGAATGAATTTAGATGATCACTTATAGCTTTTGAGGTCAAGCAGCATAAATATAGACTAGTCAGAGTATTGTTTTACTCCACTGGATTGGATTGAATTAAGCATGGTAAGGAACCACAAGTTGTAGCCACTTCTATTTCTCAGGTGTGTTTTATAACGTCTGTCTGTCTGTCTGTCTGTCTGTCTGTCTGTCTGTCTGTCTGTCTATCTATCTATCTATCTATCTATCTATCTATCTATCTATCTATCTCTGTCCAGTTCATATGAACTCTGATCAACTCACCCTATGCGAAATGATCCTGTAAACCAGCCCCACCTTCGTGATTGTATTTAGGGTCTCTTGGACCTTAAAAACAAAGTGCTTAAAGACAACAGGTGATGCTGCCTTTTGGGAAGGACCTTGTAAGTTTACAGATAGAACAAGGTGTAGCTGTTGGTGCAGAAGGCAACAGAACTTTTTAGTACTGCCTAGCACAGACGTAGAAGCTAATGGATTTGGGAAAGTATTAATCATCAAAGCTCTTACAAAATCAACTGAAAAATCTTTTGGCCATTGCTTTTCCTCTCCTTCTGGCAATTTGCTAAGAATTACAATAGTAGTAGATGTTCTTAGCTATGATTTTCATATTATATGCATGTTTTATTGAATGGTTCACCCACATAGAGTATTATTGTTGTTTCAAATGTGTGTACACCAGAGGTGGGTTCCTACCAGTTCGGACCAGTTCACCTGAACCAGTAGTGGTTTGGCGGCCTGGGTCGCTGGAACCGGCAGTGACCCAGGCCTGCCATGCTCCCGAATTGGCTCTCCAGGCAGTGCCATAGGTGCCACCATCTTGTTTTTTGCTTCTGCGCATGCGCAAAACAATTTTTATTGCACTGTGCATGCATGCACAGCATCAAATGTGCATCAAGGGCGCATCAAGCGCATATGTGTGTGCAGCGCACCCACAAGCGAACTGGCAGTAGTGCCTGCTGGAACCCACCCCTGGTGTACACAGAGAAATACTTGAAATTTGGTGTTTTTTTTCTGGTTGGTCTTCTGATATCCTTATTGAACATCATACTGAGGTTCTAAGTTCAGGTTGGCTTCAAGACTGAGGCAGTTAATAATGCCATATAGTCTTCCCCAAAATTTATATTTTTATTGAACATTTTTATATTGATGAAAGACAAATGTAGACATTTGTAAAGAGGAAAAAATGAAAAAATGAAGGGAACAGTACAGTTAAAGAAAAGTTAATTGAAGAAGCAGTCTTCTCCTAATGTTTCTGACTTTCTTTATAAGAGTTACAAACCCCATAATCTCTCTTTCCTCTTTTACATTACAATAGTCTCTTTAGCCCCTTATTCAGTCTTTTTTGAATAGTCAAATCCAGAAATCACCATTTCACTTTTTTCCATTTTCATTAAAACATCTACAAAAGTTTCTAGTCTTTTATAAAAGTCCTTACTATTTTATAAATTATTTTATTATAAAAGTCCCTGAGCAGATAGGTCACTTTTGCCATATATGCTAATTATGCTGCCTTCACAATCCATTCCTCCATTATGGGTGTTTGAATATTTCTCTATTTTTGTACATATAGTAGTCCTCGACTTACAACAGTTCAGTTTGTTGTAACCTTTGAAGTTACAACAGCGTGAAAAAAGGGACATGACCGTTTTTCACCCTTATGATACTTGCAGCATCCCCACAGTCATGTGATCAAAATTGAGGCGCTTGGCAATTGACTCATATTTATGACGGTTGCAGTGCCTGGGGTCATATGATCATCTTTTATGAGCTTCTGACCAGCAAAGTCAATGGGGAACTAGATTCACTCAACGACTATATTACTAACTTAACAGCTGAAGTGATTCACTTAACAACTGTGGCAAGAAAGGTTGTAAACTGGGACAAAATCCACTTAACAAATGTCTCACTTAGCAACAGAAATTTCAGGTTCAATTGTGGTTGTAAGTCGAGGACTTCCTGTAATAATGGTGCTACAGTTACCATATATAAAAAACCCCAAAATTCAACTTGAAGCACTGGTTTCACATTAAATAAACATAATGTTTTGTATTCTTTAACTAAAAATGTGATAGGAAGCTCAGAGAAAACTCTTTCCTTCTTTATTCTTTCCCTTTCTCTCAACTTAATTATCAGTTATTGTTGGCTTTTACCTTACTTGTTTAAGAATGTAATAACATTGTTATTAAAAATAGGAAACATATAGAAATATATTTTTGCTTTGCATTTCTTGAAAGCTCAGGAGATTTAGCCGCAAACTAAGCTAAAATGTTAATTTAAGGATATTTCAGGAAGCCATGCTGCTTGTTTCTTAGACCCTTAAGCCCCATTCTCACATTGTTTAACTAGAAACCTGCAATTTCCTTCTAATGAATTTTTGTATTAGAAAGGAATGCATAGAAAATGTTTTTCCCCCTGTAACTTGCTTAAATAAACTCTTAGAATCCAAACGCAAAGGATGATCTTGAGTCCCATCCCACTGTCATGGAGATACCGTAAATTTATCACAAAGAATCTACATTGCACGCAGAAGACTCAGGATTTATTGAAAGGGAGCTTCCAGAATTTCACAAAAATTTTCCCAGCGATCTGTTTGAGGATCTTACAAATGAAAACTGTAGCACATCCAGTTAAAACTTATCAGGTGGATGAGTCCTTTGTGGACTAAAGCTGCTGAGAAGTATTGCGTCTGAGAGGATACAAATTTTCTGTCTATAACATTGTGTCTGAGGAGAAATGCAGGGATTCTTGCAACAACTATTGAGAAATGATTTCATTTCTCAACTTATTCACAGCAAGCAATTCAGAGGACAACAGATAGAACAGGCAAAAACTAGTAGGAGGCAAGGAAGTCGTCTTCACTATTAACCATGTTCATTCAAATAGCACCTGATTTCCTTCCTCTGGCCCCTTTCCTTTGCTTTAGGAGTGAAGAGAAAATGTACCACTTCATTGGCCGGCTGGCGGTTGTAACCCTCCATGTTTTTGTTAGTTGCATGGTTTTTCAACTCTCTTTTTCAAACCACTTTACATTGGCCAAAAAATAAATAAGAACTCACAGAGTGCAAGCTGATCATAATAAATAATCTATGTGTTATAAACATAGATTATAGAGTTAGAGATAGATATCTGTTGAAGGAGTGGTTTGGCCTTCCAAATCCAATTCACCAGAATTACCTCTCATTTTCTCACTATCTCATCTATCCCCAGCTAATGGAGTTTAGCAGATGACTGAATTCTTTGGCTTGCAAATTTTGTAGGACTCCTTAGAATCTCTCCCAGTCAGCATCCGGAGAGCATCAAAATGATCAATTTTGCTCTACCTTTTTGACCCAAGAAAACCGCAAATGGACCTCAGAAAGTAAAATGACGGTGCATTCTAGGGAGAAGGTGAAAGAGATTTGTTCTATGCAATGAGGCAGAAATTAATGAACTGAAATGTCAAAAGTTTTCTCCCCGAAATTGAATCAAGGGAGCTAATGGAGTTTTAGGTTAAGTTAAGATACATAAGAATTAACAGATGTATCCTCATACTGATTTACCCGGGTGAACAAATATTTATCATGTACTAAACAGAATTCTTATTAACCAAACCAACTCTTTGATGCTTACATTTGGTCTTATAACAATTTTTTTTAAATGTAAGAGAAAAGAAAAAAAGAAAAAAGTGTAATAATGAAGTTTGACTACACCAATATGCAATATTTGTTATTATTCTCCAATATTGTCTGCCAGAATTCTTACAGGATGCATTTGAAAGTAGTTGTCATACTTGAAGGTGTGCCCTTTGTATTTAAGGTACAGCTAAGGCAGCTGAAGTATGAAAAACACAACTGTGCATAGTTGTGTAATGTCTGAAACTATTTATGCTCCCAGAAGCTTTGCTTATAACGAATATTACGTATTACAATTTGCATAACTCTGTTCATTTACTAGGGACTCTCAAGCCAAAACTTTATTATGTATTTATTAGTAGAACTCTTCCATGATTTCCTAATTAAAAACAACAACAACAATTCTAGAACTAGGATATAATCATCAGCCTTGGGCTGTGCTGATATATTGTCACTGCTTGCTTTTACACCAGTATCAAATATACCTGCAAAATAACAAATTTGGGTTTCCTCAAGATGATTTGAAAATTTCTGAAAGTTCATGCTTAGAATTATTTGTTTTCCTCAACCGTTTGTGGGTAATGACTAACTAAATGTTATATTGTTCTTTTTTTTCCCTTCCAGGCCCTTCATCCAACATGCATCCTAAAGAAAAAAAAAATCCTTGCCAAAATCAACTGTCAGCAAAGACAGGGATATCGTTTACAGCATTGGTGAACCCTGCATTCTTTTCCTAATGAAAACAGAGACTGTTAGCGAGCCCCAGAACTTGAGGAAAGAACTGTCTTATCTGGAACTGAACTCATTTTGAAGTATGCAAATTTTTCTTACTGTAGAGTGATCCACCACCAACTTGAGGATATGTTGGTTCAGCCACCATTCTGTTTCAGAACACTGTGTAGCCTTGACAGTAGTGTGCTTGTCAATCAGTATATGGCGTTCCAAAATGGTGATGGGTTGCAGGATGCTTTTAGGTTGGCTTTTGTTCTTCAGGGTTCCCCCCCCAGCCCGCCCTTCTTCAGGTGTGAGGGATGCTTCCCCCCCCCTCTGTGTTATCCTTTACTTGTCCCCTTTTAATGTGCCAATTCCTCATGAAAATTAAATACACAACAATAGGCTTGAAATATCAACAGCACTTGAATACCAATACAGTTTCCAGCTGTGTTAAACTGTTGCAGCAACACAAGTGATGAGTATGGTGGCACTTTAAAGACTTAGAAAATTGGGTATATGACATGGATCGGGTTCTAAGATAAGATGGTAAGGGACAGCAAGAAATGGCAAACAGTAAGGGGAGAGAGAAATGCAATGCAAGAAGCACCAATGCCCTCTGCATTTTGTTTCTATCTTCAGGATAGCCTTCCAGGTATGCAAGGGCAGAGGGTGTCATTAAACGTTGCTCTTTAATATGCCACTGAACTTTTTGTAGACTCCTGCAATCGTTAAGAGTACAACCAACCAGTTGAATTCAAGAGTTAGTTTGAAACTTAATGTTTGTATTCACTTTGGTGTTTTTATGTAGGGATTGGCTAGCTAACTCATTAATACTCATTAATTCTCAACCAGTCCCTACAACTCTCCAACCAAATATTATCCTAATCTTGTACGTGTTTCTTTTTATTTTTGGTACCAAGAGAGGGTGGATTTTACCTCACAAAATTAGCCACCACTAATGTTGCATCCTAACCAAGGTTGGTGTGAGGGGAAAAGGGCATTTCATTGTGGGGAGAATCAGTAACTCTATCTAAATCTAGCCTAGGGTTATGCGAGCAGTTTTGCCCAAATGCTGCATATATTTTTTTGCATTTTTGTTTGTCCCTCTATCTTAGCAATTGGCCAATCTGAGGTGCATTGTTTACCACTTGCCAAATATAACTACATAGAAGGCAACGGCTTGCTTTCAAATCATTACTCTTATTAATAATAACAACACAAAACCTAAAAGAAAAAAAATGAGTATATTGCATGAGAACGGAGTTTTATGTATTTGTAATATCCAAGGCTTGGATGATTTATTTCATTCATAATCATTTATTCATCTTTCTCTTCCTTATTCTTTTCCTCTTGTGATACACGGTGGAAACTGGAAAAAAAAAGGTGGTTAGGAAGGCGACCCAGAGAGAGAAAATCCATATCGAGAGCTTTTCATAGGAGCGTAGATTGTAACTGGATAAATTCCATTGAAAAACAAAGTCGTTTTTATATATTTTGCTTATAGGGATTTCTTTTTGTAAATTTATATAGTAATAATGACTGAAAGTTATGGTGCTGTGCAAGTCCTGTTTAATTACTTTTTATTGGTATTTTTCATGTGAAGGTGGGGCAAAGAAAGGGAAGAAAGAAATAGTGGGAAACCTGATGGTACGTTTTAATTTTTATTTTTTTTTAATGGTGTGAAGACACTTTGGCTTAGGACAACATATACATATTTCTCCAAAGTGATATATGAAGAACTTTTTTTGGCATAAAAAGCAGAATGCATATAAATATATAAATATATTTTATTATGTACAGAAACAGATCATTATGCATGATTGTTAAGAGAACAGACCTAGCATTTTAACCCAAAGTTTCAGTGCATGAGTTTCCACAAGCACGTGAATCATGTACCTGTGTGGTGTGATTCCTCTCAGCCGCCACCTTTCACTGCGCGTGCACATGCAGCCATTCAAGCACATTCACACATACAGCGGTGGGCCCCGTATTGCTCTTCTTTTCCAACTTCTGAGGTAATATTGGTGAAATAACAGCTCCTTGTGTGATGAAAGTTTTGTTTTGTACTGTAGCTGCCTCCTCCTCCTCCTCGTGCTGCACTATTCTCTAGGTTAACACATGAAGTCCACCATGCAGTTCATAAACTTCAAATGATGACAATTCTGTGCTGTTGTGGTTCTAAATATCTCATAGAATATACACTTTCAGACTAGTTAAATGATTTTTATCATTTTCCAAATAAATACAGACTATTTTTTTAATAATTAAGGTGGTATATTTGTCTATGGCAGGGCATAGTTTATCATGTTTCTTTAATTATATAGAACCAATGTGTGTGCTTGTTCTTCACATTGGAAAGGGCTTCCCTGAAAGGAATACCTTATAAAAATGTCATCTGTTCCAGGGGCTTGAGAAAAGTATTGACTTATCTTGAGAGACTCAGTTACAGGTACCTATTACCAAAGCTAGTTAAGAATGTGCTCACATGCCTTTACTAAATATGAGTATCTGGCACATCATTATATGTGAATTAAGCCAATGATGATATTTTGGGGTGTTTGTTGTTATTTTGTTCTTTGAAATGGAAATGTACTTGGTGATGGACAATTTATTTCCAAGTTTCTGTCTTGTCTTCTCAACAGAAACTCTGTGCATAAAAAAAAAATCCGGTACTGTATAAGTTTATGGTTTCCTCTACTTTGACTGGGTTTCCTTTCAATACTTGAAAATGCAATATATCAGGAAGCTGATGCAGAAAAAGGAATAGATTCTTCATTTCTCAGCTCTAATTTTAATCAGGTGACCAGGATGCAATGACACCAAAATGACAGCCAATATGCAGTGACATCATCACACAAATGCCATGATTATGTACTTGCATTTCGACATCTGACACAAGTACATGAGATGCAATCTTTCTGTGATATTGCCACAGCTATTTTGTTATTTGCCCCCACCCCAGTGATTAATGGACATAAAACAAAGTACCATATTTTTAACTTGGCCATAATTTATGCAGGTTTTAAACCCCGTTGATTTCAATCAAATTCAGTGCCCACCATAAATACCAGTAAGGCTTTGAGACTGTCCTGAGACTAAAGTCCTATTAAACCCAATATTACATTACAGTAAGCATGCATTAATCAGATTGCATGTTTGTAATAGTAAGCAGTTAATGGTGCTGTTGTATTGGCCGATGCTCGCATATAGATTTCAATAGGAAAACCTCCGTCTGCTCAGTTAGCATCTGTACTTGTTTAAATATTTTTATTTCAATCATAAAAAACAAATTGGGGAGGGGGGGAGTAACCCGAGCAAAGTGTAGCAAACAGACATTTATGTAACATGTTCCAGGTTCTGCCCTAAAGCATCCTTGGGAATATGCTGCCCATCAATGGCAAATAATATTAACTTATATAAATCCTTGGCTTAATGCAATGTAAGGCAGCTGTGACCTGAATTTTTATAGTTCCTTGAGAGATTGGGGAACAATCAGAGCATCCCAGGCACATATTAAAAGTGATGATGATGGTAACAAAGAATCCTTCTGGGGGGGAGGAAGGCAAAATTACAAACCTCTTCAGCCAGGTTAGTGGTACTACAGGCACTTTGATAACATTGGCTTCAACAGGATAAATTCAGATCCTAGGAGCCCAGTGGATGACAATGGCAATAAAACTGCACTTTTCTGAAAAAAACAACACAGTAATTTGAAATTCAGATGCTATTAGAGTCAATACGTGAAACATAAGCCTCATTCTATCCAGGTTTCCCACAGGTGTCTCAGAGGCTATAGAAATGTTTCCCAAACCACCACCCTCTCTCTGAATTAGATTCAGAGCATTGGAACTAACAGACTCTTAACTAGGCTGATTGGCAAGTACCGCATTTTTTGGAGTATGAGACGCATCTTTTCCCCCCCCCAAAAAGAGGGTAAAAATCTGGGTGCGTCTTATACACTGAATACAGCCATTTTTGGCCTTCCGAAACTCTGCCCTGTGTATCCTGTTTTTTGCAAAAATGGATGCACAGAGGGTTTGGGAGGCCTGCAATGTGCTCCTGGGGGCTGGGGAGGGCAAAAACAAGCAAAAAATGGGCCCATTTTTCACAAAAAATGAGGCGTGCAGAGGGTTTGGGAGGCCTGTAGAATGCTCCTGGGGGTTGAGGAAGGCAAAAACAAGTGAAAACGCCCCCCCCCCTTTTTTTTTTTTTTTTACAAAACGAGGGTGTTTTTGCCCTCCCCGGCCCCAGGAGCACTCTACAGGCCTCCCCAATCCTCTGCATGCCCTGTTTTTGCTCATTTTTGTCCTCCCCAGCCCCCGGAGCACTCTACAGGCTTCCCATCCCTCTGCACGGCCCTTTTTTTCACCTCCCAAAACAACCCACACATCACATTTGTGCCCTCCCCAGCCCCCAGGAGCACTTTGCAGGCTTCCCAAACTCTCTGCATGCCCTGTTTTTCACAAAAAGGGGCATACAGAGGGTTTGGGGGGCCTGCAGAGTACTCCTGGAGGCCGGGAAGGGCAAAAACATTTTTTTTTAAATTACCTCTTCAAAATCCTGGTGCATCTTATAATCCGAAAAATATGGTAATTTTTTTTCTAGAGTTGAAGACCAAGCTAGGGAACATGGTATGCTGCACTATTTTCTCAGTCACGGGAACCTTTAATGTACAGCAATTGCATGGAAATCCATCAATTTACTCTATGTCACTTCTTTTCCTCTTGTCTTTCCCTCTGCCTCTCACAATATAAATAACTCTACATTTGAGGTACTGTCCCCAACTGGGAACCCAATGGCAAACCTTTGCTCTCAAGGATACTTGCTAGCCAATAGACTGCTGCTTATAGCCTTAAGCTTTCTGTATTATCTTTTGCCACTAGGATGGCCACAAAATATACAGTGACTTAACCCAATATTCTTCCCTAGTTATAAGTATGCTGTTTCTATTGGCCTAAAGGAGTCAGGTGCTAGACAAAAGCAAACAACCAATAAATCCTCAGATACTGGTCTAGTTCAGGTATAATACTAAACCAAGGATTTAAGGCTGTGTATGGCCCACAGGTCAAATGGCAATATGTCACATTTTATTAGAGGAAGAAAATCATCAGACAGCCCCTCAGACCAAAAAGGTTTATGCCCGTCTGCATGAAATTATGGCTTAGCATTATGGGAATGGGCTGTCCCGAACATTCCTTCCTCTTGACCAAACCGTGCAGGAGACAGATACTTTCACATTCAGTGTGGAATACATCATGGCTTACCATCACATTTTTAAATCCAAGAAGTCTGCATAATTTGGTCCTTGTTTGTTTGCATAAGCATGGTGGGAATAAATCCGTTTTTAATTTGGGATCAGGTGGAACATTCCCATTTATTCATTTACATCTACGGTGCATTTTCACACCAAATTGAAAATCGCTAATGGATAAAAACATTACAACCAATGAGGTGCTTCACTCCCTCACTTTGTACAGGAAAGAGGAGCAAGGAAGGGAGGCGTCAAGGCTCAAGGAGCAAACAATGTTCCCCTACCTGATACGTACCTTCCAGATGTATGGGGAACAACAGTTTCCAGCTTCCAGAATTCCCCAATCAGGCAATAAGCCTATTGGTTGGCAGCTCTGATTTGCACTGTGCTGATTTGTACAGTACAAATCAGAATTGCCGAGCAATGTGTTTTAAAACCCCAACATTTTAAATTTGACCATCAAACCAAATGACTTCATGTTCACTGAAAGCTGATCAGTTGCTTGGGACAATTTTTACAACAAGGGCCCATCTTTTAAAAGGCAAATGTCAACCCCTGTCCTTGTAGTGCAGTAGTCCCAAAGCTCCACGTAAATGATTTGAGTTTGCAAACCATATATCACCCCAACTATCCATCAATTAACACGTAAGGTTCACTTCGGAACATTTCTGACTACTCTGGTGCTATAAAGCACTTAAACATGAGATCACACTCTTGAGGAGTTTCCTTTTTATGTACATAAATTAGACACTGTTATTCTAAGACTGTTGGTCGATTAGTGGAACTATCCCTGTAAAATAGAATTAAATAACTAACCTCCATCACCCTAATTTTTGAATTATGAACCCTTTAAAAATCGAGATAAGGGTTGGCACAAATACACAAGCAATTTCTTTTTAGCTGCCTTCTGAATAGTTCCTACCATTCTCTTTTTAGATTGCATCATCTCTGTTTTTATTGTTGCAGGAATACTTTTTTTTCTAAATAGTAAGTTAACCAACCTGCTGCCCATTATATAAGAAAAGAAATGGAATAGGTTGCTTTTGAAAATGACATAACGTCTTGGCAATCAATCTCCGTTCATTACATTATTTGCATGATGTATATCAGAAATACCAGCTGATAAGGAAGGGGACCAGATACTTGCTATCAGGAGGGATGCGGGATATATTGTACATTTTGGCTTCATGTATGAAACTTTTTTTAATTAAAAAAAGTTGTATGAGTGGACAAAACATGTATACAGTATCTGTAAACTGTCTTATCTGGATTATTTCTTTCACTGTTGAGCCACATACTTTTTGAAGAGTATATTCTATCACTGCCTTAGTACATGGCCATCTTTTACAGGGGTACACAATTTTTACTTTTTGTATGAGCTACTTTCATTTGAAAGCTGGCACTGTCATAAACGTAGAGGAGGCTTTTCTGAAACCAAATGCTGACATAGGTGAATATACTACCTTACTACATAACAATTGGATGTCAGTTTAATTTGGAAATCTTTCCCTTTTGCAAACGAAATAGTGGTGCAGAGCTTAACTCCACTTGATGTTAGTAGATATTGCCTTGTGTACTCCATTCTCAACAATAATCTAGTTTGTAAAATAAAGTGTGATGCATGTAAATAAAGCATAATGGATCTCTATGCTGAAAGTATAGACTCGTTTGTCTTTTATTTAGTTTGTGTTTGTAGAAATCAGATCTCTTTAGAGAGAGAGAAAAAATAATAATAATTCCTGGATAGAATGTATCATTTGTTGTTATAGATTAGTATCATTCTCATGGTAATTCTGCATAGTTGAAAAACAAACACACTGACTGATACTTTAACTCTGTAGAAGGAACTAACCTTTCCACGACTTACAATTTTACGCTTCCTGCATGTTGAAAGCAGGCGGAGGACTTACTGTTTTCCATTTATATGCTTATTTTTTTCTTTTTAGCCAAACTCATTTAGACTTCCAATCCCACTGTGGTTGGCTGAAGTACCATGATAATCTACATAACTCTCCCATTTCATAGACTCATTCCCCTTGAACAAGGTAAAAATCGCAAAACTATTTATTTATTTATTTATTTATTCATTTATTTATTCATTCATTCAATTTATAAGTCGCTCCCTCTCCACGAAGGGACTCGGGGCGGCGTACAATTAAATATACAAGCATATGGCACGGAGGAGGTAAATACATACAACATTTTTACAATTCATAAATAATAATAATAGCCATAAGGTTAAAAAGCAGTAACAATAAAATAAAACAATTAAAAATACCCTAAAATTAAAAATTTTACCCTTTAAAATTGCCAGGGGGGTTAGAGAATATATTTCTAATTTCTTCTAATTTCTTCTAATTTCTTCTAATCTTTAGAAGACTTGGATGAATGAAATTAGGAAAAATGCACTTAATCTAATCTGTTGGAATTGGGGCATTGAATAGAACCCTGAAGATGTTTACTTTCAATGTTTGAAACCCAAAAAGTATCAAAATGGTTGAGCTTCTTTTTCAGGAGATAGAAAGTAGATCTTTGCTATATTTCTGTAGTTCAAAATGTTTAGTTCAAAGACTGAAATAATGTAAGTGAAACGTTTAGCCTTACCACATCAAGACTTTACACATGCATCAGCTTTTCACGTGCTTCAAATGGCTTCCACCAAGCTGTGTCCTCATGTAACTTTTGACCTTGAGGTATGATTAACATTGACTTAACTCCACACCCAAGTGGCTTAAAACACATAGATGGTTTTATTTTAGCAACCTTCTCTCAAGATGCTTTGGATGAGACCTCAGGGATGTAAGGGTATGTAATTGAAGGCAAATGTGCAGAAGGAATTGTCTAAAAACATTATTATTAAATTAGGGCTAATGAAAAGTTGAAAAAAGTCACTGAGCTCAAGTACCCTATATTGCTAGGCAAACACATTCATATTTGAATAATGTGCCATAAATATTTAAGAACATGAAGTGGGAGACCCCATCCAAATCTTACTTCATCTGTGTCTACAATTTTCAGCTTTATTGCTCTATATTGTTATTTCAACTTTCAAAGCTGTTACTCATATGTGTAAATAAAGGTATAAAGTGTTCTGGAAATGCTAAAGCAACATGGAAACATACCAAGTGTTCTATCTTCTATATATTCTCAAATAACCTTCTTGTCCTCTCCTCCCTCTGCTGCAAGTCCAACCAAGGAGGGAGAAGAAAAAATAGGCTAACCTGAACCTTCTGTAAATTCGACCTTTAGATTGATAGCTATCTGCACTCGTGCATTAATAGTGATTGTAATAATCCTCCTAGGGGGCGGGAAAGTTGTGGTGCTCTGATGAAGTTGAGAACTCTGCTGGTGGTAGTGTATTCTACCACAAGGGTCACCCAAAAGAAATAGGTCTTAGCAGAAGAGACTAAGAGTATCCATTTAATACGGTGAGAAAAGAGAAAAAGAATCCTATACTGGTTTGTTGGTCACCCAGGTCAACAAGGATCATGTCGGATGTTATTGAGCATCTTCAATAAAATGGGCAGTGGGATTCAGAAGCTATAGCTGGGCAACCAAGGACTAGCCTTATAGCAGCGATGGCTAATCTTTTACGAGGCGGGTGCCCAAAGCACGTAAGAGCACCCTCGAATGTGCATGTGTGCACCCCTGAACCCCTGAAATGCAATGTGTGTGCATCCCTCATGCATGTGCCCCACCCCTCTGCATGCATCCCCCTTGCACGCCCCCATCCACTGCACATGCTCACCCCCACGCATGCACTCCACCCCCATGCATGCGCACCAGAGACCCAGCTGGCCAGTGGGAGACGCATGCGTGGGCGAAGCTAAACTGGGGCAATGGCTCACATGCCATCAGAGAGAGCACTGCGCGCCATCTGTGGAATGCATGCCATAGGTTCGCCATCACGGCCTTATAGGATTACTGGAAGAACAACCACAGACAAGACAAAAATACGCTGTGTTTGAAAATTGCACCATTATCGTCTGCTGTAATATATCGGAACCAACAAAGCAGGGATGCTTGAAGTAAATGTTTGAGCATTGGAAAAGAATTTACCCAGACTCAAATTCATAGTCAGAAATAAAATATTCAGGGATGCAGAATTGGAAGACGTTCAGAAAAATAATGAAATTAGCGAAGTGTTAGTGAAAAACTGTGAAAATGGAAAACCTTGAAACAATAGTAGAAAAAACCCAGCTAACAATTGCAAATATAAAGGAAAAAAGCTGATCTGAACTACAGATATTATCATTTAGAAGAAGTAATAACAGAGCCAGGACATGCCAGCACTGAAGCGACCTGTAAACTGAGCCCCTGACAAGAAGAATTAAAAGAGAAAATTATGACATATGTAGGATTACCAGTAGAAAGAGAACTGCCAATATTGAAAGTAGCACCCAAAAAAGCAAAAATGTCAATCTTCCAGGTTGACTCATTATCTAGCTTACTATTTGTCATTGCCGTGATCCGACTTTCAATGATTTGGAAGAAAATAAATCTTGGCTTCCAAGCAGCAAAAAAATGCAAGCAAAACCCTCACATTTGCTTTAAAAGGATGATCTGAAGCTTTATAGAAAATGAGAAATCAAAATCCAATCACTAAGAATTTTTAGCACAGATACAGCAATGAAATTTGGTCTGGAGAAATATGCTATAATACCAATAAGCAGGCCATCAAGGTGAAGTCTTCGAGTATCTGAGCATTTTACAGATGGATAAAATGAAGCATGGACAAATTAAACGTGATAAAAATATTCCTATTTAAATAGGTCATTAATATAAGCACTTACAACAGCCATACATTGTATGGTAATGTAGTTGGCTCAGTTTAGCTCAATGAATTGTTTGAACTCAATTGTGATCTGTAAATCATAACTGATTATTTAGGATTTCATGCAGAAATCACCTGATTGTGGCTTATTCAATAGATCATGATTGAACTAGAAATGTCAGAATCCAGTCGGTATAACATCAGAGCCACAGACTCACATAGGAATATATTCTGCCACATTATGACATCCTTGGCGAGCTGATAGGATCCAAATATTGTTTGCTTCGTTGAAGGCATACGCTTGTGTGGCTTGTTCCAGTGGCAAAACCTGATGCTTAATTTAAGCTGACCCTGTGCAGCTTTTCAGTCAATCTGCATAAGGAGTACCACAGTCCATAACAAAAGTTTTGCTTCTCTACCAAGGAAAATCCTCACATGACATCTAAGGTAATATTGTGTGACAGAAATTCTCCATTCTAGATGAAATAACCGCTGTCAACTACAATGTGGATTCAGCCAAGTTAGCACTTAGCGTTGCAAATACTGCTCATTAAACATCCCCTAGAACAGTGGGTCTCAACCTTCCTAATGCCGCGACCCTTTAATACAGTTCCTCATGTTGTGGTGACCCTCACAAATTATTTTATGTTTTCTGTATTTTTTCAAAAATATGTGTTTTCCGATGGTCTTAGGAGACCCCTGTGAAAGGGTCATTTGACCCCCAAAGGGGTCCCGACCCACAGATTGAGAACCACTCCCCTAGAAAGATGTACAAAACGAGGTGAGGTCTTCTTGTCTGCTATGATGGTGAACTCAATAGCGTACCATCTTTGGTGGTAAAAAAAAATAACGTCCATTTCCTCCCAGGTTTGTTTGCCTACTAGTGCATTCCTGAATCACACAATAAGCACATGTCTACTACTTCGTACAGGTTACGTATATTCATGCAGAATTCTTCCCGTTGATCTACTAATAAAATTGTATTGGACCTAATTTGTCACTCTTTTATTGGTGGAGGGAAGGAGGGAGGGTGGGAGGGAAGGAAGAACCAAAAGAAATTACACAGAAGAAATCGTGTAGGCAATTTTTAACACATCACTAAATCTTGAACACACAAAATAATAATGTTCCATCTTTCAATGACAGTAGAAAGTCCATTAGTAAGCCACGAGCAAACATTCAAATCTATAAATTTTGGGCTGTGGTATCTTTCCAATGGGGATACAGTGGCTCAGTGGCTAAGACGCTGAACTTGTTGATTAGAAAGGTCAACAGTTTGAATCCCTAGTGCCACATAACAGAGTGAGCTCCTGTTACTTGTCCCAGCTTCTGCCAACCTAACAATTTGAAAACACATAAAAATGCAAATAAAAAAATAGGTACCACCTTTAGTGGGAAGGTAACAGTGTTCCGTACGCCTTCGGCATTTAGTCATGCCAGCCACATGACCACAGACAAGTCTTCGGACAGCGCTGGCTCTTTGGCTTTGAAATGGAGATGAGAACCACCCCCTAGACTTGGGAACGACTAGAAAACATGAGAAATCATCTTTTATTGAATGAATCCATCGTAAAATTATAACGCGCAAGCTACAATAAGAAAATATTAAAACCTTTCACCATTAATTTGTTAATATGAGAAAGCATCATTCTTTATTCCAAAATTCTTGCAAATAACAAATATTCACCTTAGCAATACTGTTATGGTTTGTTTTGAAATGTTTAGAATAATTCAAAACACATTTTAATGTTTATAGTAATTCAGGAGTTCCAAAGATTGGTGCATTTGATAAAATTGTAAAAGGAAGAAATATTCTAATTAAATATTCTGTCATTCTAATTAAATATCCTGTCTGAAATGGTGTAGGCTTTCCTGCCTAGGCAGGGGGTTGGACTAGATGACCTCCAAGGTCTCTTCCAACTCTGCTATTGTATTGTATTGTCTTATTTTGTAATTTTATGCAATCCAAGTTCCTCTTGCAATAACTCAGATGGTATAAAAGGTTGATTGGGAATAAGATGAGTAAAATTAATACCTATACTTGATTTTTTTTCTTAATAAAAAGACCCACCTACAGTTTTTAAATTGAATGTAAAAGTTCCTGTTAGACTGATAACTTTCAAGCAACCATTATGTAAATAATTTGCTACTGTAGACTTCCGAAAAAATCCTATTTTACCAATCTGCCTAAAATTAGTTAATGGTATTAGCCTAAGCATACCAATCCTGCAATACTACAGTTATATTCATATTTATAACATTTATGTTTCCCTATAAACCCAGTGGGATTTTTAACCATCTGTTTATGTCCATTTTAATCTGAAATTTTAAAATTTATGTATTTACATTAAAAATGCGGAAAAAATGCCCTGGAATTACTTTTCTCAGATAATTAAAATAATCCAAGCAACCTAATTACTACAAATTTTATATTTAAGACCACAGGTTTGAGCTTATAATTTGGCCTATCCCAGTTACTATAACCCAATAAATTATGAAACTGCTGTATAATATGAATACATAATTATCAAAAGACATAGTCTATGTTCAACAAATAATATTTTTGTTAAACTCCAGTTTTACATTTTTGAAATATTTTCTGATATTTGAAACATAAATCAATGGTTTTCATATCAAATTCGTAATAGAAGATAGCAGGAGATCCTTGACTAGTTCCACAAAGTATCTTGTGAGAAGGAAAGATAATTCTATTTATAATTATTATAGCAAAAGGAAGAGAGTGCCACCAATTACCGGTAATGAAAAGGAGAAAATTCACATTTATATCAAAATATATAAAATCCACATTTTATCAAATGTACTATATCAAAGGCTTTATCTGCATCCAAAATCACTACTGAATTCCTATTTTTTGACATGTATACATAGATTGTCACGTTGTAATCTAACAATATCAGACGCTTGTAACCTTTTATAGAATGAGATTATGCAGAATGTATAATATATGTAATCTACATAACAGGGACTATCAATTACGTTGCACCAATGTACATATAATAAAGAAATTGAATGATAGCTTGCATAGTCAGCAGGGTTATTACCAGTCTTCAAAATCACAATTATATAAGCGTCACTGAAGGAGGTTGGAAAAGAATTATGAAGATGACAGTTCTAAACCTCCAATGTAATATTCAACCTATTAAACATTGTGGGCTTAAATCTGCTCCTTATCCAAATTACCTGTAACAAAATATATATTTTTTCAGACATTGCTAGCAGTTGTGAAGATTAAATCAGTTTCAAGATCCACAAATTCTGTGTTGTGGCATTCTTCTTCCAATATTATGTGATATAGCCATCAGTTCAACATATGTCACATTCAACGTGTCACATCATACTCGGTGGCTTAACCATTCAGACTGTGAGCGTCTCCTGTCTTCATAGATGTTACGTTATGTTTTAATCCAAAGACATGAAGATACATCTAAGTACGGTAGAACCTGATCATGCCTAATTTTAGGAACAGCAAGATTATACACCAATGTATTAATTTCTTCTTCAGTTACCTTTGACTTAGCATTACACTGTTAAGTATGTATAAGTATAAGTATAATCTTTATTGTCATTGTACTTAAATACAACGAAATTGGTTTTAACCTCACTGGTGCAAAATTATAACAGAAATGAAAAAAGAAAGAAAAAGAAAAAAACTAGCGTGTGCATGGAGTGATTGTGGTTGTATTTAAAAGCCCAAAGATAGAAACTATCTTTAAACCTGTTTGTTCGGCTGGCTGTACTTTGATGTCTCCTGCCTGATTGTAGAAGTGCAAAGAAACACTGACCAGGCTGTGAATCATCTCTGAGTATCTTCCTTACTCTGCTAAAGCAGCGATACCTGGCGATGTCATCCAGTGGTGTCAGAGGGCAACCAATGGTTTCTTGTGCCAAATTGATCACTCTATGTAGGGCCTTCCTGTCCGCAGCAGTTAAACCAGCATACCATACTGTAACGCAATATGTGCGGACACTTTCTATGATGGACAGATAGAAAGAGGTCATCAGCCGTTGTTCCACCTGAATTTTTCGTAGGACTCTAAGGAAATGAAGTCTCTGTTGGGCCTTTCCAATCACCAGAGACGTGTTGTTTTTCCAGGTGAGATCTTGACTAAGAAGCACTCTCAAGAATTTAAAAGAGGAAACCCTCTCCACACAGCCCCCCTCGATATACAGTGGGGCAGGTTCCTCTCTCTGCTTCCGGAAATCTAGCACCATCTCCTTTGTCTTACTAGTATTTAGATGCAAGTTGTTTTTTGAGCACCATGCGGATACCTTCTGGACTTCTTCCCTGTATGCTGATTCGTCCCCTCCAATTATGAGACCCAGCACTGTTGTGTCGTCTGCAAACTTTATTATGATGTTGGATGGATCAGAGGATATGCAGTCATATGTATACAGCGAGTACAGGTATGGGCTGAGCACACAGCCCTGAGGGGAGCCTGTGCTGAGCTTCAGCATGGAAGATGTAAAGGACCCAACCCTTACTGTTTGTGGACGATCCGTCAGTAAGTCTTTGATCCATTCACAAGTGAGGGGAGGGAAATTCAGGTCAGTCAACTTTTCAATGAGAATGCCTGGTAAGATGGTGTTAAAGGCCAAGCTATAGTCTATAAAAAGCATTCTGACATAATTCCCAGATTTCTCAAGGTGGCTCAGTGCAATATGTAGAGCAGTGGCGATGGCGTCCCCTGTCGACCTGTTGCTTCTATAAGCAAACTGGTGTTGATCAAAATTTGGTGGAAGACAGGACCTGAGGTGTTGTAGGACCAGTCTCTCAACGCAATTCATCACTATAGACGTCAGTGCAATGGATCTATAGTCATTCAAGCTTTTTATGGCTGCTTTCTTTGGAACTGGGATAATTGTGGCTGCTTTCAAGCATAATGGGACTCTAGCCTGTTGCAGGGAGAGGTTAAAAATCCTTGTCAGGACCCCTGTTAATTGGTCAGCACAGGTTTTTACCACTTTCCCCAACACCCCATCTGGACCTGCAGCTTTGTTGGGATTTACAGCCTTCAGCTCAGTTGTCACTTGATGTTCATCCAGGGTGAGTGGCTGGAGGTCAGAGGGCCTTTGGGCTAGAGCCATAGAGACTAATCTTTTGACCTCAAAGCGGGTGAAGAAGCTATTTACTAGCAGGGCATTAGCATTGGCTATTTTTTCGTATTGCCCTTATAGTTGGTTAGGTGTTGTAGCCCCTGCCACACCTCTCTTGAGTTATTATCTTCCAGATACTTCTCTACCTTTTGTTTGTATTTCTGTTTAGCCGCTTTAATGCCTCTTCTCAAGTTTGCCCTGGCTTCATTGTATTTGTCTTCGTTTCCTGCCTTGAAGGTGGAGTTTCAGGCTCTCAGAAGTGATTGTACCTCTGCTGACATCCAGGGTTTACGATTACTGTAAACTCTGATGCGCTTATTCACTGTTACATTGTCTGTGCATGTTTTAATGTATAAGAGTACAGTGTCAGTGAATTCTTGCATCTGCAAATGTTCAAATATGCTCCACTCGGTAGTCTCAAAGCAGTCCTGCAACTGGCAAGTGCATTTATTGCATCAGAATCGTTACATATTTTACTTGGTCATAACTAGTACTAGTAGTACAGTTTGCAATTGTTTCAGTTGAGAAGTTAGTGATTTACCATATTTTTCACCTCACTCCCAGTGTCTTTGTTTTTTTTTGCAGTTCAAGGAATATTCTGTTTCAAGTGTGTAAAGGGGATTAAATTTCCATTCAGCCTTCATAAACCTTTATATAATTCTGGTGCAGGTCATCTTTCAAGCATGGGCCAAAGTTCCTTAACTGTTTCCTCCATAGTTTTGTGCTTAATCTTTTGATTCTCTGTGAGGGATAACCAATAATGTCACGTATGTCTGCCTTTGAGGCATCTCAAGAGGTCAGCATTCATGGCAAATTGGCCCTTCAGTTTTCTAAAGATGAACTCCGTCAGCTACAGACTTGTGGTTTGGTGATTCATGAGTTCACTTGAGGACTTTGACTTGTCTTGTCTGCAAGGGACAATGCTAATCTTTTGTGCATTTTTAGCCCCCTGTGTTTCCTCATTGCCATGTAATGTTTGAAGACCGAGGCTGCGAAATCTTGGAGCTGGTTTAAACTTCACAACCACCAGCAAATTTCTGAAAAATGATTTCGTTAGGTATATTTTGGATAAGGACCAGAGTTAAATCCACAAGCAATTTAAGCCTGCGTATTTTGATTTCAGATTATCTCGGTTATAATACAAAAACTAGTTATACCACAATGCTTGGACAGAAGCCAGTTTTACACCCATTTACGTCAATGGAACTAATGTGATTTAAATCTAGACATTCCAGTATAATTAGGTTTGTGAATCAGGTTGTTACGCAGTGATGTCAATGACAAAAAATATCTCGGCCCAAATATTTTAACTCAGCCAGTTCATTAACTCAATTGTCCAAGCTTAAAATTCTGTGTTTATTGTTTCAAGCAAAAACGGGAAAATAATCCAAAACTTTCTTGTCTTCTATTCTGTGCATAAAAACAAATAATTATTCCTGTGATCTACTTGGAGTGATGAGGCTGCATCGCGTTTAAAAAAATGTAGCCAGGTCAATCTAATTGCTGAGGATCAAGATTAATTCCTTCCAAAATAGTTTGGTTTGACCTTCTTCCATTTGCTTATTAATTTTGTCATTAATAACTCACCTTGATGGGCATGTGAAGACAGGAAACACTAAAGCACACTTCTGCATGTTTTATATTGATCAAACCAAGCCCAGGCAACGTCAGCCCAGGCAAAATGAATTAACCCCAGTAAAGGGAAAATGTAACTGCCCTAACAGGTTCTTCCACAAAACGTATCTTCAGCCGTCTATCCTGTGAACTGAGAAAGTTCATACAGATGTGAGGAGAGCATGATAATCTAGACGTCATCTTCAAACATTTCATATCATCAAGGAAACCAGGGCACAGAGCTAAAGATAAAGAAGTTACACATTCAATAGGCAATGGTGTGAGAATTAATGGAATAAAGAATTGCCTATCCTTTCACAAAAAAATGGTCAGCAAGAAACACTTGAGATGTTTTAGGCAAAGACCTTGGGCTTCAGTGATTTCAGATCTGACAATAATTTGTGCCTATTTTCTGGTAAAACCTAGAGAATGGCTTGGTGATTTGATGACGATAAATTCTCTTACCTTTGTGGATAAGTGGGAAACATTGGTGAACCGGCTCTTAGTATGACACATCCATGAGTATGACAACAGCATTAATGTCTGCCCCATTGACAAGAAAGTCCATAGACACTCAACCATAGCTTGATAAGTCTCTTGGAATTCAATTCTGCTACACCTTCATCCAAGGCACAACATACATAGATAAGAAAGACCTCTGCAAATTATTGGATTGCTCTTTTTTCAACATGAAGATGCTTGTATACCTGCAGCGATTATGTTAGTGTTTCTTTTCCTTTCCTGTCTGTATTCCACAGCCATTTTGTCTTGAAGCTGGGTGATTTTGCTTGCTGACCAAACTGATGTGTCTATCCAGAGAGACTCTAGCTATCGACTACAAACAGAAATCAATGGTCACAAGCTCTCTGAGTTGACTTTGAATTTCCACCTTGTGAACAGCCACTCTTTTTGCCAGAGCCAGATTTTGATATCCATGGAAGGGACAGTAGTATTTTCAATTTAAAAAACACCAAGTAGACAAGAATCACACAACTAATCTAAGGAGCCGTAGTGGCACAGTGGTTAGAATGTAGTATTGCAGGCAAACTCTGCCCACAGCCTGAAGCGCGATCCTGATGGGGCTCAATGTTGACTCAGCCTTCCATCCTTCCAAAGTCAGTAAAATGAAGACCCAGATTGTTAGGGGCAATTTGCTGAGTTTGTAAATTGCGCAGAGAGTTCTGTAAAGCCATTATGGAGTGCTATAGAAGTCTATAAATTTATTTATTTATTTATTTATTTATTTATTTATTTATTTATTTATTAAATTTGTTAGCCGCTCCCTCTCCACAAAGGGACTCGGGGCGGCGTACAATAAATAAAAACACATATTATAAAATTACACATTGTACGGAGGAGGTATAAAACACAATACAATAATTATAATAACATAGAAATATTAAAATAAGTTAAAATTAAAACCCCAATGGAAATTACAAGTTTAAAAATTGCCAGGAGGAATAAAATGGAGCTATGGTTGAGCCAGGCCTGCTAGTTGAAAAAGGTGGGTCTTGAGTTTTGAACGGAAGGAGCGGAGGTCGGTGGTAATCCTAATATCCGGCGGGAGGTCATTCCAGAGGGCGGGGCCCATCACAGAGAAGGCCCTACTCCTGGGTGCCGCCCTCTGGCACTGCTTAGTGGACGGCACCCGGAGAAGTCCCTCTCTGTGCGAGCGAATTGGTCGTAGGGATGTATGGGGCAGGATGCGATCCCGCATGTAGCTAGGTCCTGTGCCATGGAGCGCTTTGAAGATGGTAATCAATACCTTGAAACGCACCCGATAGACCACAGGAAGCCAGTGCAGCTCGCGCAGGAGAGGTGTTATATGGGAGTATCTCGTACTCCCCATAATCACCCGCGCGGCCGCGTTCTGGACCAGCTGCAGTCTTCGAGTGCATCTCAAGGGAAGCCCCATGTAGAGAGCATTACAGTAGTCTAGGCGGGACGTCACCAGCGCGTGAGTGACTGTGCTATGGCTTTATGAGCTCAACCCAACGCTAAAGATCAAATGGAAAGTGCTCCAAATGATGGTTGACGCTGAATGAAGCAACATGGGTTAACCAACACCAAATCTCAGGTATGAGCCTTAAACATAACCTGCCAGTAGAAAGAATATGGAAGTCTTTAAGCTAGTGTGACTTCTGCTAATTAGATAATAAAATCAGAATCACTGACTTCATTCAGGTAAGTGCTTGACTTCTTTATATCAAAATAGAGTAGTGATTCATGTACATGTCTCAACCTACTCTGTTCTTCATATGTTGTCTGGAATTCCCATCATCCTCAGCCAGGTTGGCCAAGAGCTCCTTTCCATGCACAACCATGAGAGGACATCATGACGTCAAAGTGATATGATGTCAAATATGATATCATGCACTTCATGATATATCATATATGTTCATCAAATTTGTCTCAGTTGCGTCATATGAGATGACTGAAGCTAATTACGTCATTTCATTATTGTACAAGGATGACAGGTCATAGATATAATAAATGCCCATGCCCCCTCTCCCCTACGCTCATACATTGATCTGATTCTGTATCTATATATGGAGCCATGCTTGAAGAGCTCAATTGGAGGGGGGGGTCAGTTTTTGCACGACACTCTGAAAAGAAACTAACTATAATGCAATGCATCCGGAAGACACACTAAGCTAAAAGTGTGGTTGTCTAGTTGGTGGTTTGGTAAGTCCTGAAAATCCAATGTAAAAGTGTGTGGCGGTATGAAAGATGAGTAGTTGTTGGGCTCTTGT
Source organism: Natrix helvetica (assembly GCF_964273705.1). Classification (NCBI taxonomy): domain Eukaryota; kingdom Metazoa; phylum Chordata; class Lepidosauria; order Squamata; family Natricidae; genus Natrix; species Natrix helvetica. The sequence goes on from NC_138552.1 coordinate 186,212,862, forward strand.
GCTCCAGCCTATGCACAATTATTTTTGTGCAAAGCAGCTGGGTTTGTTTCAATACCTCTGGCAAGGAAACAAGCTTTTCAAGTGAAAGACGACCATGTGAACAAAGCATAATAGTCCAGAGGTCCATAGAACATGCCTAGGAGGGTGTTGACAGTGAAGATCAATGCCGTTTGCAATACAGCATAATTGCCAAAGATTCAGGTGTCAGTTGGAGAGCAAGAAAAGCATTCCTCAGAGTGAGAGGTGATCAGCAACGGAACACACTGCCTCAGGAGATGGTGAGTTACTGGAGATATTTAAATGTCTGTTGGGCATGCTTTAGGAGTGGTTTCCTGTGCAACAGGGCAAGCGGTTGGATTAAATCATCTCCTTCTATCCTGGCGCTTAGGGTCAATTTTATATTTGCAGAATCTTTGTAAAAGTATGATCTCATCCTGCTTTCTATCCTGCTCATAAGAGCAGCATCAGAACAAGAGTTACTTCAGTCTCCACAACGTCCCATTTAATGGACTCCTGGACCATTAAAGAATAAAAAAAGAAGCAGGATTGGAATTCAGGTCTCCCATCAGCCTTGCAGTGGATCATTTATGGCTACATCAGCGCCAAACTGGACTTTTCTCTTAAAAATGAGCTCATTTCGCCAATGCCGTGATTCAGATGCTCCTGATTGGCCCACATTAATTCCCGTCACAATGGGATTTAAGGGAAGACAACAGAAAAAGCAGGAAGAGTGGTAATTGTTGCTCATTGCTTCTTTTTGTTCTACCGGGATTTTGCCATGCAGTGTTGGAATGCTCCATATTAATCTTGGCTTGCTCTCCTCAGGGTGTGCGTCAGTGGTGGCATTCAGATTGTTTTACTACCAGTTCTGTGGGCATGGCTTGGTAGGTGTGGCTTAGTGGGCATGGCAGGGGAAGGATACTACAAATCCCCATTCCCTCCCCACCCCACTAACCTGCTTTCCAGTTCCGTTCTCCTGTTCAGGGCAACAAAAGAAGATCAGCTGGGAGGCTGGGAGCAGTGGGGGTGGGGCCAGCCTATTTGCCGGTTCTCCGAACTACTCAAAATTTCCGCTGTTGGTTCTCCAAAACCTGTTAGAACTGGCTGAATGCCACCTCTGGTGTGCATCTGTTTCTGGTCATATATGTGCCTAGGCCAGGGGTGTCCAAACTTGGGAACTTTTAAGACTTGTGGACTTCAACTCCCAGAATTCCCCAGCCAGCCATGCTGGCTGGGGAATTCTGGGAGTTGAAGTCCACAAGTCTTAAAGTTCCCAAGTTTGGACACCCCTGGCCTAGGCGATATATAGCTAACCTAAGTATTTCCTCTCTATGAAACAAAATCTGTTTGAGTACACAGACTCTTTAAAATAAATTGTGGTAAATATAGACAAATAGAATCTTAACAACTCTACATTGTAAATAAAACAGCCAGGCAGGCAGGGCCTGTGGGGAAAAAAATATCCAGAAAAGGAAAGAAAAATAAGCCAAGGCTATTCTTACTCCAATTAGTGACTATTTCACACAGTAGATGTTAGGACGAACTGGGCCTCAAAAATCTTCATTCTGCTCATTCCAGATTTCTCACGTTATCCTCCAAGCTCTTAACCTCATTTTCCCTCCTCCTCTTGCTCCCCTCCCTTCCTCTCACTCCCTTTTCACCGTAATCTTTTAAATAGTGCCTCCTCAGCAAATCTGCGGTTCCAAACCTGCCTTGCCAAGAGGCCGCTTGTCTTTGCAGAGTTTGAACTCCGTGGGAGAACAAGGGCTCCTTTCACGTGGCCCATAGGCTCTTGTGCAAAAGAAGGAGGAGGAGATCCCGTCTCACCAGGCCAATGCCATCAGGATTACCTTCTTCTTCTTTTTAAATAAATTCTATTCATTTTCTATTCATTACATTTCTTAGTGCTTAGTAAACCTCGTGTTGTCTGTGTATTTAGATTGCTTAACAATACCAATTCCCTTCTTACTCTTCACCTCTTTTTTCCAGCCATTGATAAAATAAGTTCCATGTTTGATAATATCTTGTGTCTTCTTTCTGTTGGATTTTCAATGTAAGTCTATCCATTTCTGCACAATCTAATATCTTCTTAATTATCTCTTCATCTTGCGGTATTTCTACCTTCTGAAGCTTTGGAGTCGAAAACATCACTTGACACACAACGTACCCAAACACATGATGCAAGCAGACCAGATATCTGTCACTGGACATACCTTCTTCAAACCCTCAAGACTAATTATTGATTTTTCTTTTCTTTCCACAGCCTTCCCTGTCACTGTCCTTACATGACCTTAGAAGCTGGTACAAAAGAGATGACCTGCTGCCCCCTATCTCTGCGTCTTTAGGATTTTGACAGCGAGTTGTTCAAGAAGAGAAGGAAAGAAAACTGAGGACTCTGCATCACCTGTCCAATTTTAGCTACATGCATTTTCATTCGGTGACACACCTGTTTGAATAAACATACATTTCTCATTGCTTCTCCTGCACAAAAAATCTATTACAATGATGGTTGTTGTTTTTTTCTAGTTATTCATGAAGTGATCTATCTATCTTGTCTTTTTCTCCAATTATTTGGGTATTATATAAATGTAAGAGTGTGTGCAGACATGTGTGTATGCCCGTGTGCGTAAGCATATGGAAGCAATTATCTTGTACTTAGACAAGAGTTATTTTTCTTCCTGCCTCTTGTTCGTTGCAACTTCTCTGCTGTTCATTTAATAAAAGTGGTAAAAGGCAGGAGGAACCCAATAACCTGATTTTGAACTGAAGTCTGCAAATGGTTTATGTAAGGTTTGGAAAGTTGTCATCCATTCTATCCGGTTCTATGCAAGACTTAGGTAATTCGCAGAAAGCACAAACAAGACCTATACAGTATTTGTAGTGTGTGTGTGTGTGTGTAAAAAAATAAACTCCTCGCACATAGAAGCACTGCACTGACAAGATTGGAGCTGTGTCCTTCTGTCCCAACTGTACCATCGGGCTTACCAAGGCTTAAGAAACTGAGCCAATTAATTTAACTATTGGCTCAGCTCCTGCTCCCACTGAATGCTGCAAAGACAGTTTTGCAAAGGTAGTTGTAAAGCCTAGCATTTTAATTAGTGGGAAGTCTTTCCACATCTTTTCATCCAGCTCCTGGGATTTTCTTCCTCCCTCTTATAGTCAAGGCAATGTGGCATCTAGCCATCACCCTTCCATCCTTCGAACTTGGATCAAGGGACATCTTTGCTACATGCTCCCTTCTAGATAGCTCAAGTTCCCTTCCATTTGTGCTTCCTTTACAAAAAGAAAAACCACATGGGAAGAGACAAATAAAAGCGTTTATGAGGGGTAATTTCCCCCCCTCCAATTTTGCATTGGTCAGTTGGTGACCCACTGGCTGGCTAGAAAATAGCAGTGAAGATACCCACATAGTAATACAAAACATCTGCCAAACATCTGAGGAATAATATGAATGGCTGTCTAGAAATGCTCTTCGATCCATCCTTGAGGGTTAGCAGAAGAAAAGGAAAGGGCTGTGTTTAATCCTGGCTCTTTGTAAATTCCCATGAATCTGGAAATTCTTTGAGAAATTTATTCAGTGGAATTGAAAACAAAGATATCTGATGCCTTTTTGACAGCTACGGGTTTGGTAAAAAATGCTCATGTAATGGGCCCTAGCAATACCGATGAGGAATGAAGAGGCTGGAGTGTGACCAGATCAGGACCACATTCCAGAAGATTAATGAAAAAGGTGGCGTGGGTGTATGTGTGCTGCTTGACACAAAGCAGCCCATCCCATCCTTTGGGCGTGGTTGCTATCTGCCTCTGACGTACTTATTTCCAACTGAGAAGTGTTGACCACAGATGGTATCAGTTTCTTCCTGCTACCTAACAAAATCAATCTCTTCACCATCCTTTCCAGCCACCTTCCCCCCACTTCCAACTAGTCCACAATTCCAGGAAGGAAAAAGGCAATGTCAATTGGCATCAGGGGCAAGTGCTTGGATCATAGACAACGGCATACCCATCTGGATGGGCAGTAACAGACTCAAGCTCAACCCCTCCAAGACGGAGTGGCTGTGGTTACCGGCACCCCGGTTCAACCAGTGGGTTCCATCACTGGCCATCGGGGGCGAACAGCTGGCCCCCTTGGAGCGGGCACGCAATTTGGGCGTCCTCCTGGATGCCCGGCTGTCAATGGATGACCATGTGACGGCCGTGGCAAGGGGGGCGTTCCACCAGGTTCGCCTGGTGCGCCAATTGCGCCCCCTATTGGACCGGAGCACCCTGCACACAGTCACCCATGCGCTAGTGACGTCCCGACTGGACTATTGCAATGCCCTCTACATGGGGCTTCCCTTGAGATGCACCCGAAGGCTGCAGTTGGTCCAGAATGCGGCCGCGTGGGCAATTATGGGAGGTACTAGGTACTCTCATGTAACACCTCTCCTGCGCGGGCTGCACTGGCTACCTGTGGCTTTTCAGGTGCATTTCAAGGTGTTGACTATCATCTTTAAAGCGCTCCATGGCACAGGACCTAGGTATTTGCGGGATCGCATCCTGCCCCATACATCCCTGCGGCCAATTCGCTCTCACAGGGAAGGACTCCTCCGGGTGCCGTCCACTAGGCAGTGCCAGCGGGCGATGCCCAGGAGTAGGGCCTTCTCTGTGATGGGCCCGACCCTCTGGAATGACCTCCCCCCCGATATTAGAATAACCACCGATCTCCGCTCCTTCCATAAGAAGCTTAAGACCCACCTGTTCAGCTTAGCTGGCCTGGCCTAACTGTAGTTTTGTGTCCCTCTAGCCTGTATTTTAAATTTTTAGGGGTAGGTTTTTAGGTTGTTTTAATTTTTAATCATACTGTACAGCCTAGTATTTAATTTGATTTTACGGGTATCTAAGAATATTTAATTTTGTATACTGTTTTTATTGTGTGGTCTGTACACCGCCCTGAGTCCCTTCGGGGAGAGGGGGCGGTGTATAAATTTAATAAATATAAATATAAATATATCTTCATTCCGCATGCAAGCAGGGAAAGATGCCTTCAGAATCAGCTTCTCCTTTGTTCAAATTAATGACTGATTTTGGACAACAATCCAACTTACATCTCATCCTCTCAATTTGGACATGGCAAATCCATAGCTGAGTTTCTCCCATTCAGTTTTCTTCAGCAGCTTTGAGTCTTTCTTCCTCCTCAAGATAGACAAGAGGAAGACCCATCTAACAAACCTATTTTGGGAGGTTTAGGACAATTTGCCATAGGCAACTCGTCATAGCCAACTTGCCATGGCTAACTCACCACGGCCAACTTGCCATGGCAAACACACCATGGCCAACTTGTCATGGCTAACCTACCATGGCCAACTTGCTGGCCAACTTGCTACAGTCAACTCACCGCAGGACAACTTGCCAGACAAAAGTTACATAATATTGAAGAAAAGGTGGAATAGAATCATTAAAGAAAGAATGCAAAAGGAAAGAACAAAATGAAATGTAAAGGACAAAAAAATTAAAATAATTTGAATATTATTTTAAATAATTAAATGGAATCGATGAGCTATCCTGTAGCGAGTTGGCCATGGCAAGTTGGCCCTGGTAAGTTATCCCATTCTTTGTCTTTTCAACTTTGGAACTATGACATGAGTAGAAGATGGATCCCTGGAAAAGGTGGTGGAATGGCCACCCATTCCCCTTATCACAGAAATCTGTTGAATCAAAGTAAGGGATTATTGCTTATTAGTATCTGAAAAAATTATCTGAATAGGTGGTGATCACTTTTGGCTGCATTCAGTATCTAGAGCTGTCCCCATAGTTCCCATTGTTGGCTTTTGAACTAGAAATCAAAGTAGGCATTACTATTGGCTGTAAAAGTGTCAATCACCTGTCACTTTATACTGACAGATTAACCATCCTATTTGGAACAAGGGCAAAATGGACTTTTTGTATAAAGAAAAAGAAAAGAAAAAAAACAAACTTGTGATTTTTGGTTTTTCTGATTTGATAGGATACAGAAAGAAGAGTAATATGATGTAATTTTAGACAGGTTAAAATATATTTATACCCATAACTGCTGTGAAGCCACTACTTTAAATCTTTCTTTCTTTCTTTTCTAGTTTGCTTCAATGTTTTTCTTTTCTCGCACTCTACTTTTATATCCTCCTTTTTATTTTTTTGTTCCTTATTTTAGATATTAGTTTGTTACTTTTATCTTCTTGTAGAAAAGTTTCAATAAAAGTAATATATAAACAAAATTAAAATAGTAATAAATAAGTAATTAAAAAAAGGAATAAAATTATTCATTCCACCAGAGCCAGCAATAAAGTAATAAAAACAAATTCCCTAAAAAGCCCAGACTTTTAGAACTGGAATCAGGAAATCTTTTCTTGGGTGAATAATGACTGTAGGAGTTGTAGCAAACCTCATTTATTAGTCAATTGACCACATCAAAATAATGGGTGTCAACCACAATAAACAACAATAAAATAAAGTAAGATATGGTAAAATAAGATAAAATAAGGTAAGATAAAATAAAGATAAAAGAATGAGATAACCTAATGTAAGATAAAATAGTCTATATGTGTTTGTGCTCTGTTACTTTCTTAACCTCTGGAAACTTATAATAGAACATTTCATTTTCGTTCTTTTAACACTGAGAAACTGATCTGTTCAGGACTGACAAAATCTGATCAATTCAGAAGGGTAGATCCCACTAGTTAGATACTTTTTTAAAAATCTCCCAGATACTACATACCCTGTTTCCCTCAAAATAAGATCTCCCCAGATAATAAGACAATCGGGCTCTCCCCTAAAAATAATCCCTCCCCAAAAATATTGCAACACAGTAGCAGCCATGAGGTGACCATGCTCGCTGTCTCCTGCACCTCAAAAATAATAAGACCTCCCCGAAAATAAGGCCAAGTGCTTATTTTGGGGGGTGTCAAAAGAAAATAAGACACTGTCTTATTTTCGGGGAAACACATTAGAAGGTTGCTAATATGTGTTTCTTCTAAAAGATGGGAAGCAAAAATCAGATGTAAAATTTTTATAATGATGGGAATAAGACAATCTGTTGTTATGGTCTCAATATATGGTTCTGTCAAGTAGTGTTGGTAAAGATGGAATTCTTTCTGGAGCATGTAATTCACAGTTATTTCTGTTTCTGGTGGTCCATAAACACATGTTCTCTCATAATTTGGCATTTAATGGAAGTGTCTATATTTAAACATAGAACCTAGCTTCTCAAATCTTGCTTTGGTGAAGGCTACCTAGCGGGAATTTATGGTAACCCATTGCCAGGTATTTTTCAGTTTGAAGACACTTTATTCTTGGCTAACTATTTCAACAATCTGATGTTTGCAAGTGACTCAATATTGGTTTGGATGTTAATGTCCAAAATTCTTTATTTGAATATTGCCTTGGCTTGATGTCCAGCTGAGAGTAGATTGAGAAGCCAAGTGGTGAGATGATTTGGAGATTTTGATGCATCCAAATGGTGTGTTGAAGTGTCCCCATCTGTTCTTCAAAGCTAATTTTTGGTAGTTTGTCAGGTAGTTTGTTTGATAGTTTGTAGAGTCATCCACCAGTAGTTAAAGATTTTGATTACTATTAGACAATAAAGGGAGTGGTGGCCTATTTCAGTGTATTCCTGCTGATCTCCAGAATAAAACTTTAAAAATGTGTTTGATTTTGTTCAAGTAGGCGGGCCTTTGATAAGACCCACAACTGTACACCATAAATTAGCAATTATATGATATTTGCCTTGTGGATCTTAATAAAGGTGGGGGGTGCAAGTGGTTGGTGGTTATAAATGAGCAATTTAGTTAGCATTTTAGAACTTGCTGTGGTCTTTATTGAAGTTCATTTGAAGTGGTTAGCCCCAGGTCTTGTGTTTGTAAAAAATGACTCCTAAATATGAGAAAGGCACTGTTCTATAGGCTTCCTTTTCAAGTGTCAGTTGTATTTGACCCACCGTTTTCCAAAAACCATCACTTTGGAATTAGTTTTTATTAATCTTCAAAGAATTAGAAGTGAAAAAAGCACTGCATTTTCCCACCAGACTTCTCAGATCCACTTGTAAATGTACTATCAGAACCCTGCCATTTGTCCTTGTGTGTTAAGGCTTTTGGGCCCATGAACATCAGTAGAGTAGAGATGTCACTGCCATAAAGGTTAAACAACATTGAACCCAAGATGAGTTGAAGTCTACCTGTTGTGGCCCAGCAGCGGCCGGCTGAGCTGTTGGTGGACTCTGACAGCTCAGACTATTATGGGACTACTCTCGAGGATGAGGAAGACTCTGGAGGGTGTTTGGAGTCAGAGCAGGAAATAGAGAGGCCTGTTGGCCACTAGGTGGCATCTGAGTCAGTGAGCAGTGAAGAGGAAAAGAGGGAGGTTGTTCCTGATATGCGTATGTGCAGAGCTGAGAGGAGAAAGGAACAGCTGTGGAGAAGACGTCATAGAAGGAAGTAGGGACAGCTGGCTAAGGGTGTGGCCCCTCCCAAAGAGTTTATAGGTGGAGCGACTGGAAGGGAATCTTTGCAGGAAACAACAGTCCATTTTACTAGCCATTGAGAAAGCATTCCGTAAATTTAATCTTGGTTTCTTGAAGCTAGCTTTCTAGGCTCCTAGCCAAGGGGTGGCTTTATCTATGTAATTAGTCATGGCAGACAGCCAAGCCTCTGTCTGCATATTCATTGGAATCATGGGACAGAACATCTACCTATCTTAAAGTTGCTAGGTTGAGAATTGCTGCAATAGAGGGTATTTACCAGGACTGGGTTCTATATTTAGTTTGGCCAGTTTCTTCCATAAGGTGTATCTCTTATGTCAAATGCTGTGCTCAGATCTATGGAAGATGTAAACACATATTTACTATATGTTGCATATTTAGTAATAAATAGGTATGGCACAAAACAGATCTACTGTGGAGTGCCCAGGTCTGAATCCTGTCTGTTCTTCCACTAATACGTTTTTCTCAATTACTCAATCCTTGATTTTTCTCAAGAGATGTTTTGCATACATCTTATTGTTATATCAATAAGACTCATAGGTCTGCAATTTTTATGGCCTTCCTTACCTCATATTTTATGTTTGGGAGCAGCGTCCCCATCCTTCAAGGATATGGTCAGTGTTGTCTATATAAGTAAACAGCCCTGCTGGCAGAGAAACTCACCAGTCAATATGTGTCCTGAAAAGTTTGAAGTGGTGGGTTAAAGTTAGTTGTAAGTATTCAGTTTACTGTTTTCTCCTAGACATTTTTAATCAAGCAAAACAAAATATCTGTAAATGTTTATTTTAAACTGAGGGGGTTATGATGGCTCAGAGGTTAAAGCTGCTGAGCTTGTCAGGCTGGAAAACTGGCAGCCTAGATTTGAGACCCGAGCGCCATGTGACGGGGTGAGCTCCTATTACTTGCCCCAGGTCCCACTTACCTAGCAGTTCGAAAGCATGCAAGTAGATAAATAGGTACCACTTCAATAGGAAGGTAACTGCATTTTGTGCTCCTTGGTATGTAGACATGACCACAATAGTGTCTTCGGATAAAGCTGGCTCCCTGGGCCAAGAAATGGAGATGACTACCTCCTAGAGCCAGAAGTGACTAGACAGGAGAAGCCTTTACCTTTATTTTAAACTGTATACCCTTTTGAGCTACAGTCAAGTAAAACAGCTTATACCAATTTAAAATAACAAAAGCAAAAAATATCAAAAGTGTTAAAATTACATAACTGAAAATAGAATCAGGTTAAACATCCTAATTACAATGGGGAAAATGTGGAGGGAAGAGCAGGGCAGAGGAAGGGAAAATACTGTTTGTAATATATGTGTTATAAACAGCGACTTATTAATTTTCTTTACATTGTTAGCTCTTTGAAGTTGGATTTCACTTAAAAATATAAGATATCTATTTTAATACATCAAAAGTTTTTGGGGAAGCAAGCATGAATGGGCCTTCTTTGGAGCAGAGTCTAAAGTATTTTGATGATGATGGTGGTGGTGAAAATGATAGGCCAAAAAGCTGAACGGCTGATGAGGGGAAGGAGAGAGTCCCTGAGGGAATCCTCTCCTAGGCCCTTTTGGTCTTCAGTGGCCAAAATGATGATCATAGTCAAGGCTATCGATTTAAGGATGGCATAATTGTATTCTGGATTGGTTCTGTGAAAAATACCCCCCCCCCCCAAAAAAAAATCACACCCTAGACTGTATATGTAAATTTTGCGGAGGCAAAACCAGAACATATTCCTGTAATGCATTCAACGAGTGTGATTTTTCCACTGTTTCTCTGCAATAACCTTCTAATTCTGGTGCAGGATTTTCCCCAAATACCCTGTCAAATGGATCCATTTCATAAATCATAATTTTCTTCAAAATGCAAAGAAAATGCACTTCAAATGCCGTGTAAGAGTAGGAGGGAAGGGATAAAACTGCATTTCTTAGGGTACCAGGAGACTTTATTAACCTGTACCTTTGGCCGCCAATAAATACCAGATGACTTCAAATGTATTTTCTGGATTTATCAGCTGTAATTATCTTTTATCTCATCCTTGCCCTTCTTACTGAGCTGAAAGAGCCTACAATTTCATGCCATTTTCAAGGATAATGTTTCCTACTATTGAAAGCATAGAAGTGAAATAGCTTTAGGAGACAGCAGTGCTTATGCCAATAATATTAGATTAGGCCTAATTGATGCAATGATTATCAAAAGTTCACTAAATGGGAAAACCAGGGAAATGCGTTTTGCAAGCAATTTTCTCATTTAGATGTTGCCCTTCTCTTTGTCTCTGGCAGGTCATATATTCCTATCTTATAAATGTCATTTGCTGTTTTCAAGAAGAATGAAATGCAGGACATTATGGTTTACAAGGAATTACCCGTTGTCTGTCATAGCATAAATACTTTGGGGGGTTTGGGGAGGGGCCTTAGCAATATAACAAGATGCAAAATAATCAAAGATAACAATTATAATAATAATTCCTTAAGTGCACATTTCCTTCATGAGCTGTTTTACATAAGACAGTTTACATATGATCAGAAAAATATAGAGAAGAAAAGAATTTTGAAAGTAGTCTTACTGCTGATTTGTCTTTTTCTTAGGGAAACTATATCTAGTCCTTATTGGAGAATAGATGATTATTTATAGTGTTATTCCATTTCATGTAATTTTAAACGGGCATGCTGCTTTTCAAAACTACGTTTTCCCAGAATAGCTTGCAACACATTTAAATTACCAAATGAAATACTGAAACAATCAAAATACATCATAAAACACTATAATTTTAATATATGATGTTAAAATAATGATGAAATAACATAACTTAAATGTTCCTCCACAGTACGCACATTTAAAATTAACATATTAATTGATTTATCCTGCACCTTAACAGCTGCAGTTATATTCCAGCTCTGTTTTCAATAAAGAGAAGGCAAAATCTATGCAAGAACCTTGCTTTTTTTTTAAATGAGGCATTGTTGCTGTGGTTGTTGCTTCAAAGGAAATGGATAATATTCAATCACCAAAATAAAAATACATTCCTGCAGTTTAGCAGTAAAATTAAGGTTGTCTCATGTTGACAGAAGCTGCAGAAAGCTAGAAAAAGAGACGCTAAAATTGATTACATAGGAGACGTGCCTGATATTATTGTGCAATCATACACATTGTGCTTGTAGAATATGAAGGGAAACAGCAGCATTGTTGTGATTTATTCCCTGCTACATCCCATTGAACGAAGTACAGTTTACAGATTACCATAGTAAGAATATACTGTATTTTGGGACTGATGCTGAGAGAGAGAGATTAAAACGTTCTAAGCCAAGCGGTTTTTGAACTGTTCCTTAGATATCTAAAGGAATATTTAAACTAAAATCCATACAGGTCAGCATGAAATACCGGTACATCAGTAGTGCCCCTTGGACTGCCAAAGAATTATGAGATGCCTGTCAGTAAAAGAAGAGTTGAGTCAATTTCTGAAGTTTTGTAACTATATCTATGGCAATTTTTATCTGATTGCTTTAACATTTGGTCCCGTTGTTGGCCCATCACAGGGGACCAGGTTGAAGTAATTATCTCAATTTCTGAAGTAGAAAGACTTTTTTAGGGCAAGAAGAGTGAAATTTTGTGACTCATAATCACTGCAAGTAAGAACAGAATTTTATGCCATTTCACTGTAGACACACATTAATGGAAACAACACAAGGTATCTAGTTTTTATAACATAGTTCCATGACATACATCAGGGTTTATTTGGGCAAAAGCAGGGGAGTTTTCGCCACTTCTGTACATTTTTCTTGCTGTGAACATCAGGATATCTCTGTACTTGCTTCAATACTGTAATTTGAAGAATGATTTCATTCCCGTTCACTTATGGTACACTAAAATAGGAAAACATTGCTTTTCCCGATTTCCGACACTTGATCCTTTCTTCTTTCTCTCCTCCCTATTTCATGATTTTGTACCAGTTTTAAGTTTTAGGCACGTTGCTCTTTTTATTGTTTTATTGTGGCATGAAAACAACAGCATAGTTTCTTCCCCCTCTGTCTTCACAAAGTCAAAGGTTTGTTCTCCTTTTTTATCAAAATAAAACATCAATCTCTTCTCCAAAGTAACAATCTTTTTGATATGTTGAGCTCAATCAACATTTCTTAATTGTGGTTTGTTACAGTGCAGAGATCACCGATTAAGCTAAGCCATAAACAAGCAAACTTGATGGGTTTAAATGGGTTAAGAATCCCGAGGGGGGAATGTCAAAACCCAACAAATGTCCATTGTGTGGGAATGACCTGTGAACTGTGTTGCAGAAATAATCAATAGACTCTTCTACCCCAATTGTCCTGCCTCAAGCAGATCTTGGTGAGTAGGCACAACTAAATTTAGTGGGATTTACTACTTTTGAGTACACACAAAATTGCATTACTTAGAATTGTTTTGAGACTAAAACAATGAAAGTTTTATCAGATACCTGAAATGTTATTGTCTTTAAAGGAAGTATGGAAGGTAGAAGTAAAATTACTTAACTGTCCAAACAATGTTCATAGACAAAGGTTCTCCTCAGCAAAGCTCTTCCCCACAACTATTATTTTCAGCACTTTGCTGAAAACTCGGTACCTATTCATTCATTCCTGATGAATCTCATATCTACACTGGCATCATCATATATGCCATTCAATACAGCTAGCAAAAATATAGCTTGAGGTTTATTTAATAAGCATCAGCAAATGTCAATGTCTCTGGACAGTGGATGAATGATCTAGTTTTAGGGGATATTGTTATTCAACCCTTGTCATGGTCTAATCATTTCCTCCTCAGGCTTGACTTCCATACTGCTATCCCCCGCCACAGGGAGGCGGAACAGATTAGATGGTTCCGCCCCAGGCGTCTGATGGACCCTGAAAGGTTCCTGATGGAGCTTGGGACTTTTTCTGAATCCCTTGCTCACAGCTCGACCAAGGCCCTAGTGGAAGCCTGGGATAGGGCGGTCACTGGGGCCTTGGACCACATTGTGCCTTTACGGCCTCTGACTCAGTGCCGATCCCAGGTAGCTCCTTGGTTTACTGAGGAGCTCCGGGCGATGAAGCACCAGAGAAGACTCCTAGAGAGTGGTTGGAGGGCCAGACGGTCCGAATCTGACCGAACACTAGTAAGAACTCATGTTAAGTTCTACTTAGTGGCGATAAAAGCAGCAAAATGGGAACATTTTTCCGCTCTTATCTGCCCAGCCGCCCTGTTTATGGTGACCCATTCTTTATTTAATCAAGGGTAGGGCTGAGGAATTAGTCCAGTATCTGCAGGACAAAATTGCTAAGATTCGGACAGGCTTGGACTCTGACTGGGTAGATTCGGGTGAGTCGACGGGGATTAATCTTGTGGAGACTATCTGGGATGAATTTGATCCTGTGACTCCCGAGGCCGTGGACAGGATTATTGTGTATCCCAGCACAGGACTTAGTGCTGCCACTTGTGTGCTGGACCTGTGTCCCTCCTGGTTAGTTTCGACTTCCCAGGAGGTGACACAAGGCTGGCTCCAGGCGATTACCAACGCTTCATTGAGAGATGGGTTCTTTCCCACCACCTTGAAGGAGGCAGTGGTGAGGCCTCTCCTTAACAAGCCTTCCCTGGACCCAGCTTCTTTAGCCAACTATCGTCTGGTCTCCAACCTCCGCTTTGTAGCGAAGGTTGTTGAGAGTGCGGTAGCACGTCAACTTCCCCAGTACCTGGATGAAGCAGCCTACCTGGATCCATTTCAGTCGGGTTTCAGGCCCGGGGACAGCACAGAGACGGCATTGATCGCATTGGTTGATGATCTCTGGCGGGCCCGGGACAGGGGTTGTTCCTCTGTCCAGGTCTTGTTAGACCTCTTGGTGGCTTTCGATACCATCGACCATGGTATCCTATTGCGACGACTCGGGGGGTTGGGAGTGGGGGACACCATTTTGCGGTGGTTCTCCTCCTACCTCTCAGATCGATCGCAGTTCGTGTTGACTGGAGGGCAGAGATCAACCCCAAGACGCCTCACTTGTGGGGTGCCCCAGGGTTCAGTTCTCTCACCCCTCCTGTTCAACATATATATGAAACCACTGGACAAGATCATCCATGGTTTCAGAGTATGGTATCATCAATATGCTGATGATACCCAACTTTTCATCTCTATCCCAAACCACCCCAACAATGCCCTCAACGTGATGTTCCGGTGCCTGGAGGCTATGCGGATCTGGGTGGGGATGAACAGGCTCAAGTTTAATCCCTCCAAGACTGAGTGGCTGTGGTTCCTGTCATCCTGATTTGTGCATCACGTACCATCTTTGATGATTGGGGGAGAAATTTTAGCCCCCTCAGAGAAGGCCCATAATCTGGGAGTCCTCCTGGATATGTGGTTTAGTTTAGAAGAACATCTTACGGCTGTGACCACAGGGGCCTTTTACCAGGTCTGCCTGGTATGCCAGGTGCGCCCCTTTCTGGATCGGGATGCCCTGTGCACATCACGAATGCCTTTGTCCTTTGTCGCCTGCACTACTGTAATGCTCTCTACATGGGGCTGCCCTTGAAGAGCAGCCGGAGGCTCCAGCTGGTCCAGAATGCAGCTGCGCAGGTTGTCATGGGGGTACCTAGGTGCTCCCATGTTACACCTCTTTTAGGCGGCCTGCACTGGTTGCCGTTTGCTTTCCGGGTGCGATTCAAGGTGTTAATTATGATCTTTAAAGCGCTCCATGGCTTAGGCCCAGGGTACTTGCGAGACCGCCTACTGCCACCGGTAGCCTTCCACCATCCAGTACGATCCCACAGAGTTTGCCTCCTCAGGTTGCCGTCGGCCAGGCAGTGTTGATTGGCGACCCCCAGGGGGAGAGCCTTCTCTGTGGGAGCGCCTTCCCTTTGGAATGAGCTGCACCCGGAGCTTCGCATAACCCCAGACCTCCGGTCCTTCCGGCGCGCCCTAAAAAGTTGCCTTTTTCAGCAAGCCGGCCTGGCCTGAATAGAATAAAATAAATTATTAATTTTAAATTATCAAATTTTAATTTAATCCTAAATTTGATGTAAATTGTCAATTGAAAGTTATTGGATTTCCTATTTAATCTTTTTGAACTTTTGTCATATGTGTTTTTATGTTGTATGCTGTCCTGAGTCCTTTGGGAGAAGGGCGGCATATAAGTCCAATAAAACCAAACCAAACCAAACCAATAAAATTTAAGTGGGAAAAACAGGGTAAAAAGCAGGCAAAACCACAGAGAAACAGAAACACGAATAAGAAGCAAGGATTTGCATTACCTATGTTGAGATCTAAATATCAAAAAAAAGGCAGAAAGTTCCAGAGGCCCTGGAAATCATATCGTGGATAAGCGGCATGAATAGTTCCGAAGACAATGACTTTTGGTTATTCCAGCCTTATGACAATATAATGTAACAACTGCCGAATAGAGATGGAAAATATCGCTATTTTATCTCTTGGTGACCCAAGTGATGCTATCACTGAACTCTGGTGGAAGCTGTGGAGGCCTGGATGGGAGACAACTGGCTTCAGCTGAACCCTGGCAAGACCGAATGGCTTTGGGTGTATGGAGCTTCAAGATCTGGGACTTTTGACATCTTTAATTCTGGATAGGGTGACACTACATCAGACAGACCCTGTCCGCAACTCCTTTATTTGCGACTCTTGCTTGAAGAGGAGGTGACAGTTGCAGCCTGGAGAGCCTTTGCACAACTTCAGATTATGTGCCAGTTGTGGCATTTCCTAGATCAGGAGTCCCTGCACTTAGCCATTCAAGCCCTGGTTATCTCATGGTTGGACTACTACAATGCACTCTACAAGGGGCTACCCTTGAAGAGCATTTGCAAGCTTCAACTGGTGCAGAGTGAGGCACAGGCAGTCTTTGTGGCCCCTAGAGTGGGTGGCAAACAAATTTCATTAATAAAGAAATAAATGGAACACCAGATGATCCGTGCTCAGTTCTTCACCATGAAAGAAATGGTTTGGTGGATGGAAATGATGTATTTATTTATTTTATTTAATTATTGATTAATTTATATTGCTGCCCACCTCACCTGAATGACGCAGGGTGACTCAATTAAATAATTAATGCAATGAATAATTTTAAAAACTATTTAAAATACAATCACAACAAAAGTCATTAAAATAATTAAAAGTTAATTAAAACAGTATGACTAATTTGTGAGAGAGTACAGTATATTACTAACAAAGCAACTAATCAGCAGGCTCTCGACCACTATCAGACCACCAGGCATGATGACAAAACCACATCTTAAGAGCTTTCTAGAAGGCCCACAGGGATGGGGCCCATCTCACCTATGGGGGAAGGAGGTGGACAATGTTGTAAAGCAGGAGTCTCCAACCTTGGCAACTTTTAAGACTTGTAGACTTCAACTCCCAGAATTCCTCAGCCACCTTTGCTTTGCTGACTTGGTCTAGCAGGACAGGTGTTGTAGCAGAAAAGTCTCTCCTCCTAGGTCCCATCAGATGACATTCCTTGCTAGACAGGATCCTTACCATGCCAGACCTGATGTTCTTCAATTTAAAGCAGTGTAGATTCATTTCCTTTTCCCTCCAGCATTAAATGATGCTACTCACACTTTGGGCCACGTGTCATATTTTGAACCAGGCCACGAAAGCTTCTTTAAAAAGTCTGGGGTAAAGACATTATAATTTAGGATAATGTATGACCTCAATCTTTGTATCTTGGAGGCTTTCCCAAGCTTTCTTAGATGCATGTACTATAGAATTGCAACTTCATTGCTTATTAACTATTTAGCAAAGAAAAGGGTATTGGAATCTTTGTGTTCCTTTGCTGAGCAGTGCAGACTTTGGAAATGAGGGAGCACATATAATAGTATAAGATGTCGGAAGAATAGTGGTTTTGATTATTCACAATATTGGTCAAAAGTAAAAGAATGGATCGTAGGAATTGTAGCTATTCTTATGTATGCCATGCAATAAACTTGTATTTTTTTTAATGTGGAATAGCCAATTTTTCTTTCTTAAAGCTAACTGAGAGGGCATGATTAGTGATTTGGACATAGGTGATCTTAATTGTATTTTTTTTTTATCTCCATCATCTCCGAGAGAAGAGGCTGAAAAAGTTAGGAATAATGAGAGCTCAGCTGCCAAGAGCGCTAAAGCCAATCGCTAATATCAGAGGTATTTTACAGCAATTATTATATTACACGCTGTTTTGCCACGTCAGGCTACATCCTCTTGGTTCTCAGTATTTAATCTCCCTTGGTATTGTTTTTTAATGGAAGTACAGTCTGGGACAGTAAATCCTTCCAGAACCTTCTGAAATATTAATTAAAAAGAACATTATTCATTGTAAGACTTTAATAACTACATTTTTGTTACTAATTATTGCAAATTTACTCTGCTTTTCTGAGTATCGGTTATCTCTGAACTTGGCAGTCTTTTTATGTTGCAACAGAGATGTTTAATACAAATTGAGAGAAGATGCTTTTTATTGTATTTGCTTCCCTTTTGTTTCATATCAAATCTGCTACCTGACTGGATGATCTTGCGAAGTGATAGCACAAACTGTAATTTTTATTCCTGTAGTTAGTGATTTTTGAAATTAATTCCATTAAGAGCTCATCTGTTTTCAGGTGGTGATGAATGAGACCTTATTTTAGAGGCTTATCAGGTATATTGAAAACTGTATATTGGATACTTTGTTTTCCAGAGGTCTCAGATACATAAAGGTAAAGGTAAAGGTTCCCCTTGCACATATGTGCTAATCATTCCTGACTCTAGGGGGCAGTGCTCATCTCCGTTTCAAAGCCAAAGAGCCAGTACTGTCCGAAGACGTCTCCGTGGTCATGTGGCCGGCATGACTAAACGCCGAAGGCACACAGAAAACTGTTACCTTCCCACCAAAGGTGGTCCCTATTTTTCTACTTGCAATTTTACATGCTTTCGAACTGCTAGGTTGGCAGAAGCTGGGACGGGAGCTCACTCCATTATGTGGCACTAGGGATTCGAACCATTGAACTGCCAACTTTCTGATCGACAAGCTCAGAGTCTTAGCCACTGAGCCACCGCGTCCCGTTCAGATGCATAGTGTATATTAAAAAAACATTAGAAAAAATTACCTTCTAGTTCAGGGGTGTTAAACTGGATTTCTTTGAAGGCTGTATCAGGGTTATGTGTGACCTTGGAGGGGCAGTTTGGACATGGCCAGCTTGACGTCACTCCTGTCGGGGGTGCCTATGGTGGCCCAAGCTCTCTGCCAGCGAAAACGGACTCCTAAGCTCTTTCAGCTGTTACGGCCTCCTGCAACCCTCTGTCAGCAAAAATGGAGTTTGGGAGTGCTGCCTGTGGTCCTTGCGAGCTCCATTTTCAACTGCGATGGCCTCCTGTAAGCCTCTGCTATCAAAGACGGAGATCAGGACAGCTGCATGCAGAAGCACTGTGGGCCGGTCCTTCACTGTTTCCAGAGCGCCACCGCAGGCCAGATCTAAGCACCCAGTGGGCTGGATCCAGCCCTGGGCCTTGAGTCTGATACCCCTGTTCTAGTTTCTCCTAAAGTATTAATATAAAGTGAATTTATTTTTAGAAGTCACATGTGTGTTACATTATCTCTGTTTAAAAGATCATACACTGTGATCTACATTACTATTTAAAACTTGTGAAGAAATTATTTTTACTAATTCTTTATCCACTTAATTCCCGGGAATAGAACAAATAAAATGTGAATAAGAACTAAATTATAGTTGCCTTCAGTCTTCAAAGATCATAATATCAATGATAATTAGGCTGTTTTATCAACCTGTGAAACACAGACTGACATTTCAAATTCTGTTCTTTCTTTTCCCTGTCAAGTTAGACCTGGTTGACATTTTGTGATATTTCCTGATTTAGAACGGTAACATTATTTAGTTGATCACATTCTCAGGAAAAGGAAATAGTTTAATCTAGTGAATGGTTCAGTTTGCAGAACATATTAGGTTAGAATGCGATTAGCTAGCTTGTGCCTCAGTGTATTGTGTGAATCCAGTCAATGTGGTTACTTTATTGTTCATGTAACCAGCAAACTCAGAAAATGGAATAACACAGCCACTGACGTGATGCTTAATTCTTTCTTCTGCTCCTGTTTTCCATTTCCTTTGACTGAATTTATGGATCATGTTAAGCATTGACTGACTAACCATGATTTATTAAATAAGGCATAATTTGTGTGAGTGCATACAGCTCAGTTTATATACAGGTGGAGAAAACATGTTGAAATACACATACAAAACTATATTTAAGCTTAGTTGGAATTCAGTGTATCTTATCAGAAGTGGCCTAAAGTTCTTTGTAAAGGCTACCAAAATGCAGTATTATGGTAGCCAGTAAACTACATGGATGCTACCAATTCACAAATTGTCCAGGGGCATCATTTTATTTACCACAAATGTTTCTATATCACCTCAATAAAAATCACTCTCTAAGTACCAGTAGTAGCATAATGCTGCTGCCAATGTATAGAAGCAAATAGGATTATATTAATGTTTTCCATCCAAACCTTTTATCATAATATGGGGAAAAAGAATCTCACTGCCATGGTCTTTAGTCATGTGTAGATTCATCGGTTTGAGATATTCCTACTTTCATTTCTAATCCAAACAACTTCAAAAATGTCTCTATGGACAAATTTGTTTTTGAATGTGCACAGGGTGAAGAGGTTTTTGCAATATTCTTTCATTCCACCTATTTATCATGTTCTTTCCTTTTTCATTGCCAAACAACGGCATACCATGCCTGTCCATAGACTGCATTTTATTCTGCTCAAAATAGGGTAGATAAATTCTCTTCCAGTACCAAAGTAAATCTGGATGCATTTCACTGAACAGAAGTACAAGAAATTATCACTTTTTAAAATCTGATTTGTTTTATAGTAAGAGGCCATGAAATTAGCCTCTGACAGCCTGCATTCAGCCATTGTTGCCTTCGGACTGTTCATATATCCACTGAAACACTTTGCAGATAAGTACAAACAGAAAGAATAGAACACTTTCTGGTAAGAAAGCTAGAAGAGGGATCAGAGGAGGGTTCTTAAAAAACAGCAGACAGCAACTGGGTGATAAAAAATGGAAAGAGAACTTGGACAGTGTGTCCATGCATTATGGATGGCACAAAGAAAAATGGATCCAGACAGTGTGCAACTATTCAGGATTTCTTATTGGTTTCAATAAAAAGCAATATTGGTTGCTGGACCTAAATTGGCCTGTATTAAAATGTGGAGGGCTTGTTAATTCAAGCAAAAAATCTGGAGAACTTTGCTGTAAGGAAGATTTGGATGAGATCTGGGAGAAGATTTTGCTTACTCAACACAGATGACATCTCAGGGATCCCAGAACATTCTGTCAGTCAGTGCTGAAAACAGAGCATATGCCAGTCTCGGAGAGAAAGAAAGCTGGCCAGTATATATTTAGCCCTTTCCTTATCTCTAAAGTAGGATGTAAATAGAGAAGAGTGCAATTATAAATAGCCCATATGCACAAGCAAATTGGAACAATATTATATGCAGTCATATATGCAGTTAAAGAAATAATATGATATCCAGATGTAGAGAGGCAAATTAAAAAAAAAGAGAAACAATGGCATCATTGGATGGTAAGGGAGAAAGGGAAAACAAAACCAAAAAAAAAACATTTTGGAATGCAATTAGCTTGTTATACAGTAAATTCTTCTTGCAGAACTTACACTGGAGGAACTAAAGCTAACGTTGGCTTTTCTTTTAAAAAAAATTCAAAAAAAGCAAAGGAAGCTAATGTTTTACTATGTCATTTATCAAATCCTATGAATCCTCATCTTATTCCAGTTAAACAAAACTGGGAATGATTGGAACCATATTTTCATTTCGATCATTTGTTTCTCTTGTTTAAAAACAAAACAAAACTTTGAAATGTAAAATTGTCTTTATTCCAATAGAATAGATAACTATGACTGCAGATGGTATGGAATTCAATATAAAAACTAAAACTTTCTTTATTTTAAAAAGCTGACGCAAAAACTCCCATAATAATTTGTGAAAGTCGGCAAGTGGCCTGTTAATTTTATGGAATTCTGATTTTACCCACACACACACACACACACACAAACAGCCATTTATGGATTTCCAGAATCACAAATTCAAGGCACATTGTTTGAGATCTTTGTATCTTGTTTTAAATGAATTGTCTAAATTGGTCTAGCTCTAGTTGGGTCCTTTTCTATATAAGGAGAAAACTAATCGTGTGGCCTGGGCACCCTCCACATTTTAAAATTTTATTAATTTTTTATGAATTACCAGGATATCATCATTAGAAACGATCCTTTTCTTTTCCTTCTATTTCTAGTATTTCATCTTGATTGACATTTTGTGATGTTTGTGTAGCTGACACAGAAGTCTGTAACTTATGTTGTATGGGCCTGCCCTTGAAGATGACTTGGGAAGTACCAGCTGGCATAGGACGCAGCTGTCTGCTTGTCCGCCAACACTAATCACTCCAGCAGAATAATATCTATTTTGGAGGAGCTGCATTGATTGCCAGAAGGCTTCAGTTCAAGCAGGGGGTTGCAGTCGCTAAAGTCCATGCTGACTTGGGCCCTTGTTATCTTTGGGATCATCTTCTCTAGAATCTGCCTTCTCTACATAGTTAGCCAAGAATGTAGACTATGGGTCCCATCCTTAGAGAGATGAGAGGGCACGTACCCAGTAAATAGTATTATCAATGGCAGACTCTTCATTAACCCCAAGGTTAAGTTAACCTCCATCCTTTTATCTTAATAGAAGCAGGCAAAACTCTCCTTATTTCATAAGACATTCCGTGAGGGACCCTTTAAATGAGAACACTGACAGGCCTTGATTTTACAGTTTAGTACAGAATTGTTTTTATGGAGGTTTTAATGCACGCATAATGTTAGCCCTCTAGTCATATCAGTAGATGGCATTCAAATATGAATACTTCAGTTTATTGTTTTTAACTTGGCTTATTTTACTAAATTAATGAAAAGAAGTTATGGGCCCAACTTTGTTCGTTCTCTTTGATTGTATCAGAACTGTTTGCTACCATACTCAGGTAGTCCTTGACTTACTACAGGTCATTTAGTGGCCATTCAAAATTACAACAGCACTGAAAAAAGTGACTTGTGGCTGTTTTTCACACTTATGACCATTGCAGCATCCCCATGGTCACGGGAGCAACTGACTCATATTTATGACGATTGCAGTGTCTCGATGTCATCTGATCCCCTTCTGCAACCTTCTCCAAGCAAAGTCAGTGAGGAAGCCAGGTTCACTTAACAACCTTGTTACTAACTGAAAAACTGCAAGGATTCCCTTAACAACTGTGGCAAGAAAGGGTGTAAAATGGGGCAAAACTCACCGAACAAATGTCTCACTTAGCAACAGAAAGTTTGGGCTTATGTCTTAAGTTGAGGACTAACTGTATTCGGAATAAAGTTTGGTGAAAAAACAATGTGAGAATGTCTGCTGCATTTGATGATTTTTAAAAGAAAATAATGTGGTTTTCTTTTGGGCTAAAGTTCAGCAAGACACAGTCATGGATTCTATGGATTCCATTCTCCATATCAGGATTCAAGATGACTAAAGGGACATGCATCTGAACAAATTAGAGTGTGTTCTTCTCATCCAAAAGGTTCTTGATCAAGGAGATCACAACTTGTAGCAGTATGTTGGTGTCCAATAGAGTAAAACAGCAGCTCTTTGGTTCATTTGTTTTTAAAGTACTTTGCTGGTGATTCATTACATTTTGGTTAGAAATTGAGATCATGTAACTTGAGAAAACATGGTATACATTTCTATATAGCATAAAGTTTCCCCAAAATGGTACAATCTGTAGAGATGTTTTTCTTGTCAGAATGACAGAGCCAGCTGCAAAAGAGACATATTATGAAATAAGCAATTTTAATTTGGGTAACAGCATTAATAAAAATACTGAATTCTTAGAGAACATGACAGTTTAAGAACCTATAGCCAATAACAGTGATGGCTAACTTTTTCAGCACTTAGTGACGAAACTGGAGCATGCACATGTGTACATGTGCGTTCCAGAGCACCAGAATTTGGAAGAGAGCGGCTGGCTGGTGTGCATGTGCGTGGCAGCCAGTTGCTCTTTGGGTTCTGGTGCACAAGCGTAGTAGCCAGCTGTTCTCTTCTGGGTTCTTGGTCTTCACATGAAGTCTTTAAAACTTTGAAGTCAAACTTTGAAGTTGTGCAAAGTCTTCCAAACTTTAAGTTTTTTGCGCAAAGACCAGCTGGCCAATGCTCCTGCGCTCAACGGAACCAGGGAGAGAGCAGCTGGCCGGTGGACATGCGTGCTGGCCCAGCTGGCCAGCATGCATGCCTGCAACGGAACCCAGAAGAGCAGCTGGCGACAGCATGCGGGCCCACAGGGAGGGCTGTGCGTACCACCTCTGGCACGCATGCCATAGGTTCGCCATCACGGGCCTATAGCTTCTTTTTTTAAAAAAACATTTTATGTAAAGCTTGTAAATTAAAACGTAATCCTTAAGCAAACTCTGGACTACATGTGTGTGAAAAGATACATGTGTGTGAAAAGATACACCTTCCTTTGTGCCAATTTGTCATATATTTGTTTTAACCTCCAAGGCATTAATACAGATCAATTTTCACTTATGGGAAGGGAGTGGAATAGTTTTGAAATGTGAAAAACCTAGTCCAGCAACACGAAGAAGAGAAAACAAAAATGTTCAATGAAATTATGCAAAGAAAAAAGGGATAATACCAATTTCTTTGGGCATATCTTCGTAGATTTCATCAGAAAGGTTCATATAGTACACCTGCCTTTATCTTGGCAGTCAAGTCGTTCAGGTAGGTTTCAAACCTTACTCATAAAATTCTGCTGGAATTGTGGGCTAAAAGTCAGAGTATAATATTCTCTTGAATTATGGAATTTGACAACTGGACAGTGTATATGGATTTCCCTGCCCTTTCTAGGGCCAAAAAGTGATTATTACAACACTGGAAGTATAAATGTATGATTCCATTGACTCAATGGATTGAAGACCTCATTATACTTGCCACCTCTGAGTGGAATGCCTATAAATGAAAACCAGTGGTGGGTTTCCATTTTCTTTACTACCGGTTTGCTATCTCTCTCTCATGCAACGCTTCTGCACATGTGGAGCCTCCCGCCGCCTCCACTACCAGTTCACCCAATCCGGGCCAAACCGGGAGCAATCCACCTCTGATGTAAACATTGTATAATGATATATGGCATTCATTTACAGTAGGTTAGTAAGCTTCATGATATAACTCCAGATTCAGAATCCTCCCTCGTTCATTGGTAATAGCATTTTCTATATTGGCATTAAAGAACCCCATAGAAATTTTCTAAACAAAGAATTTATTTTCTGAAAATATTTTCTAGATATGTCAACTAGAATTATCCTCAAAATATAATTTAATCTGGGAAGCATATTCACTTTTTAATATTTCATCCTTTCATGGCTGTAAATTATACTGCAAAGACTACTGCATCAACTGTTCTGATCTTTCATGCACTGCTCAGCTTTTGAGCCCAAGAAAATAAAATTGTTTACTACCTTCATTTGTTTGCCATAAACTGTAAATTTATTAAATACTGTAAATTGACATTGCTTTGGTCTTCTTAATATTTAACCTTATCCCAGATGTTCACTTTACATTCCTATTTTGATAATTAGCACTTTTCAGTCTTCCTTATATTTGGCCAATAAAGTGGAATATTCTAAGTAGCTCAAGTTGTTACTGATTCAATATCCATTTTTATAGCTCACATCTCTTTTTTGCATAATTTGCAAATTATTTTATTAAAACTGAAACAAGAATTTAAAAAGTAACACAAACTGATATAAGGAATGTAAAAAGCAAAAGAAATAAATGAAAGAAAAAGCAAATAGTGCAAAAAACATTTTTTAAAAAAATAAAGAAATGGTCAATGTTCTTCACAGCAATTATAAGTACAAACATGTTTTAATATCTTTCTAAATTTACATCATATTACTTTTCTTTCTATATCCTATCTAACCAAACCACAGATCACAAATCCATTTATTTTCAGTAAGGAGCTTCCAATCAACAATAAATATAGATAATAACTTTTATATAATCAAAGATGTCAATTCATCCATTTCAGTAAAATCTGACAATTCCACCAAGCATTTATCTAGAATGGGTAATGTTGAATCTTTCCATCTTTATGTGTATGGTAACTTTGCTTTCATAATCATAGATTGAAATAATCTTCAATGGCTTTTTTCTGTTTATCCATTAGTCCTAAAAGGAAAAGTTCTGGTTTTAATTGCATCTTTATCTTCAAAATCCTCTATATCAAGGTATATATTTGAATCCATTTTTTTTTTAAAAAAATTGTATCTCAACAAACAATGATAAAATGTCCCTTCATGTTGTTCACATTTCATACATGTATTTGAAGCGCCTTTACACATACTAGAAAATTTCTCTTATATCGTGTAGCAACAGTATATCATTTTATAAAAATTCTCTTTGAGATTATAATATGGTATAAATTTCAAACCCTTTAACCACTTATTTTCCCATTGATCCATCTGTATACTATAACCAAAATTCTTAATCCCTTTTATCATCCATTGATCAACCTGTTCTTCCTGTTTCAAATTTCAAAACAGTTTGTACATTTTAGCAATTAATGCTTATCGTAAGTACACAATTGTATTTCAAATCCTTACTTTGCTCCATACAATAAGTCTTTGTATTCATTTTAAGTCTTTCAGATAATTGTTCTGTTGATTTGATTTTAAATTCCCCCTTTGATTGTCTTCAAATAAGTTCCAGTAATTCAACCGTTTATCTTTATTAGTCTTTACTTTTCTACTATATGCTTCTTGAATCGAGATCCATAAAGGTATTTTCAGACACAATTTTGGTTTATATCTATTCCATATTGTCAAGATGACATCTTTAATATGATTTTTACTGTCCACGTTAATTTTAACTTTATCATTGCATAAATGTTCATTTCATCCAAACTGTAGGCTGTGACCTTTTAACTGTAAAAGTATCTTATTTCTCAGCAATATTCATTCTTTCATTCAGACAAATCAACAACCAGTACAATTTCAAATTCAGGAAAGCCAAGCCTCCTTTCCTTTGCATCTTGTAACACTTTAGCTTGTGTTTTTTTCCCCGTTTGCCACTGTTTAAATGATGCATCAGTTGCCAAAACTAGTATGGCCCGAAACAAATTTTAGGCAAAACATACATTTTTATCACAGAAATTCATTACAACAGTAACAATTTCAATTTCTTCTATCTTAATATATCTTTTTCACACAGTGTCTTAATACTATTATTTTGAAGTAACATAGCAATTCATATTTAGCATAGTAATAACCTAGTATTTTACTTTTTTCTCAAAATCAGTTTTCTCCATCAGTTCTATTTTATCTTCTAATTTCATATTTTTGTCAACATCTGCCTTCTGATTATTAATCTTGAAACCTACTAATGTACCATCCTCCCTTAATTTTTCCATTACTAGTCCATTGAGTGGATCTTATCAAAAATCATCTGCAAATGTCTTCAATGAATGCGTTCTTTTTAAATCTTAACTCCCATAATTTTCTGTCTTATGACTCTATTTAATATCTCACGAACAAAATGAACAAAAGTGCAGACAGCGGACATCCTGGTCTTATATCTTTTTTAATCTAGCATTGTTTTATTAGTTTTCTAATAACAATTATCTCTGCTTTTTGAGAAGCATAAATTGACCTTACCTACTTAATAACATTATTTCCAAGATTCATATGTTCCAGAATTCTAAACAAAAAAATAAATCCAATTCAAATTGTGAAATGCCTTCTCTGCATCTATCAATGCAGATTATTTCTCATTATGTTTCTCCAACTATTGCAGAATATTGACATTTCTAACATTACCTTGTAATTGCCTTTTATGTAAAAACCTGCATTAATCTTCATTAATAAAATCTTGTAAAATTATTTTTCATCTTTCAGCCAAAAGAGTTTGTAATCATTATCCAATAAAGACATTGGTTGATAATTTCTTCTCCCTCATTAGATACCGTTATAATCTCTTTCCAACTATCAGGAATCTTTCCATTCTGCAAAATAATATTTTTTGACTTTAGTATAACGTCCCAATCCCAATTCAGGAAATCAACAGAGATTTGGCAATCTTTTCTCTGATATCCTCTCCATGTTCTTCTAGAATTGTTCTAAATCCTAAGCAATTTTTTCTCTGAGTTCCAATAATACCAAACTGTCTGAATCCTTCTCCAATTCTCTTTATAACTTCTATCCTGCTTCCCCAAACTTCCACTTTGTCAATAATTTGTATTATTGTATTATTGTATTATAATAATTTGTTTGAAATCTGTAGCCAAAGTCCTATAAATTTTTCAGTTTTTTAAACTTCTTTCTGATCTTTTTTCCAGCAAATCTTTCTTCTTTTACCTTTTTAACTTTTTACCAAATTGTTCAAACAATTTCTGCAATAAATCTGACAAAATGGCCTTATCTATAAGTTGTTCCAATGAACCCCATGTTCTTCTCCCAATTTGACAGTTTTCCTTGTGGTTGCCATGGTAAGAAAGTAAATGTTAATTACTACAGAGAAAGTAAAAGGCAGGCTTCTTTTTTCTGTTTTGTTCTTCCTATATTTAACAATTTAGTCCTAATTGTGTCTCCATATTCAGTCATACAGTCCAGTTCATATTACTCTTCATAACTCTTCATAACAAGAAGTTCATAATCTTGTTTTGTAAAATCCATCCATTATTACTATCCTTAAAAATAAACCATCAATATTTCCATAAAGATCCAATTTGTTAGTCTAATTAATGTTTCTATTTTCAAAGACAGTTTCTCAGTAAAAATAGTTTTTCTTATTTAAAAAAAAAACATTGTCCCCCTTGTCCATGTAAAACTTTCTTATATCATAATCTTGTTAAGCTTTTTGCTTTTTAAATTAAAATCCTCTAAAATAGCAGGGTTTTATTTTTCTCTTCTTAAATTTCAAAAAGAAGGCACTCACTGAGTCTTTGATCTTCGATGCTATTTGGAATATCTCTCTTATGTTATAAAGCAATTAAATTGTATAGTTATTAAGAAGGTGAGGCATTTGCAAGGTCAAAAGACTATAAAGGCTGCCCGGCAATTTAGGGCACATTGTAAATCCCTTAACTCCCAAGCCGCTTGACTGACGATTGACCATAAGAAACGAATATCCTGCAGCCTCCTTGAGAGACACAGTTCTTCCAGAGCTTGTGTGGGTGATCTCCTAATTTCTCTTTCGTCTGGAGAAATTTGTCAACCTCAACCATCTCCTCCGTGGCAATTCCACTGCTGGGCTGTCTCTACTTACACAGACACTCATAGAGACATCTGTAACACTCACCCAGAAGTCCCTAGTAGCTCTCATCTCTACTAGTGCTCATGCTGTGTATTCACTGAGTAGATTTAGTAGATTATGAGGCCAATAAGCATCTCCCTTTCATATTCTAAAGTGTTCAGTTTTTGTCCAGATTAAATTTTTATGGAGGCTTCTTGCTCACTGTAAAGATTCCCTAGAATAATCATCAGATGTTTTGTCACAGTCACCAACCTTAACATACATGCTAGCGTGATTCAAACAGCTCAAGTGCCGCAGCATCCAGGGGCAGGGGAAATCTGTCAAAACAGACAAGATGATGGTCAAAGTCACACAGTTAAAACCTCGCTATTCTGGAGGTATTATTGTCCTACAAAAGTGGTGAGGCTTTAATTGTAATGTTGTAACCACCATCTTGTCTTTGACCCACCCCTGAAGATGCTGTTTGTGAAAGGCCTCTCAATAAAGTAAAGATAAACCTCCTCCTTGTAATGCCTTCACTTCTGAAGGCATGCCCCTCTGCCTTTTCCAAAGCCTGATTTTTTTCAGGTGTTATTTCTGCATGGTTCTACTATTCTTTGTAAATCTTAAGCAACATTCCACTTACAAGCATGGCCAAAATTAAATAAATGGAGTTACGTCAAAAAAGCTAGATTATTATACAACTTTATTCACATTTGTTGTAAGATAATCTTTATTGTCATTTTTTCTTTGGGCACTCTGGCACACATTAAAAATGAAATTCTGTTGCCTGCTCTCTGTTAAGTGTTATATAGATGTTACTCTACAGGCTTAAATATTTAAATATTTTCATATCTATTCTGGATGCTTCCATATTTGACAGCAACTCTATTCCTCATTTTTTATTAGGGATGATTCTAAAATCTTTCATTTTATACTCCTGTTCATAATGGCTTTCTTTACATCATCTTTTAAAATAATTTGCCTCTATTAGATCTCTTCCAAAATTACTCTTTTAAGTATTCCTTACATAAGTGTTAAGTTTTCCTATGATTCTTCTGACCTTCTTAAAAAGATCTTTCACTTTTTCTATTGTTACATTCCTCTGCATGTTAACATTCATACTGAAGATGTTTTAGCCTTTCGTTGCTGGACATTGGGAGTTTACAGTCATTGTCCAGAGCTTTGTTTTTCCCTCACTGTCATGCTGGCTTGTTCTGCCAGTCACGAAGATTTTTTTTTCTTTTTAAAATGTTGGTTTGGTTTGGTAGTATGTTTCTTATCAGTGTTTCTTATCTTTTCCCATAGCTTTTCAGTTGCTTTTTCACATGTATTCACCATATGGGACCTTATTTCTAACATTGATCTTATATTCCGATTGCGTATTTTCTAGGTCATACATTAATGGCACATCTGCTGTCTGTAATTCTCTAAGTTTAACCT
The DNA here is from genome assembly GCF_964273705.1 of Natrix helvetica. NCBI lineage: Eukaryota > Metazoa > Chordata > Lepidosauria > Squamata > Natricidae > Natrix > Natrix helvetica. The sequence goes on from NC_138552.1 coordinate 186,243,102, forward strand.
ACATACTCAACACCAATAATTAATGGTTTGTCAATAATCTGCCCCAAAAGTATTTGGCTGACTGGATTGTACTTCTTCATCTTTTGTATCCTATTATGCAATTGATTTGGTTCCACTGTTGTCAATTCAATGAAGTTTGCATGTAAAGGCCATGCTTATATTCCTGAAAGCAATATAAACATTAATGACAATAAGCCCAAAAAAAATCACTTTTCAAACCCCTATTAATCTACCTCCTATGTATTTGTTTTATATAATTTTATACAAAAATTGTACTGTGTACAGAATTCTTTGATAGTTTCCTCCACTTCCTCTGCAGTAGTATAGGTACATTACAGTTACTGATGCTTACCAGATATCTAATATTCTTGATAGATGTGCTGTATATCTTATTGGTTTCTAGCCTAGCAGGCACTTAGCAATTTCCTTTTAGAATAGATCTTGTTTTGTAGCCCTTCCATTGTTGTACTTTAGCGTTTGACCCCAATACTCCCGCTACATGATTCCAGAAGACTGGAAGGCATTTTAGAGCATTGGGACAATGATGTTGGGGACTGCAGGTTGAAGAAAGAACTGGTGAATGTTGCTGTTGGAAAACCTCTAGATTCAGATTCTTCCACAAATGAAAAAATATATATAGTAAAACTGGATTATCCAATACAAAAAAATTGATCAGGAGCAAGCCCTGCTAAAATGAAATGCACAGAATAATTTTGGGGTGTGCGAGATCTTGCTTGTGGCTTATTTTTAACAATTTACTTCAGCAATTTCCATCTTGTCCTTGTATCACCGGTTGTTCCGTAATAGTGTGACCTTCAATCTATGCTGTGATCAGAAGGAAATAAAGAATTGTGGTTTTGATAGAGCACATAGTTTACCTTCTACAAAAATGTAAAAAAAATTAGAACAGTGGGTCATTGTTGACAATTTAAAGAGCTGATACAAAAACAGCTTTGACTTAGAGCTGCAATTATGATCAAATTACTTCCCAGAATTTGAGCTAGCTGTTTAGTATAGTTGATATTTTATCAACTGCCTGATCATCTTTTTCAGGCCCAAGCTGTTCCTCATTTTCAGTGCTTGCATACTGTAAAAGGAAATTAGCATCACTTCTAAAAATTGTCCACTACCAAGTGTCTACATTCGGGAATTATGCTTTTGGCCTGTGACATACTGCAGTTGACATCCCGCCACAAGATTAGGTTCTTAGGAGTTACCTAGATAAGTATTTGCGGGAAAAAAAAGATTTCATTTTGGAAGCACCTATGCCTTCAATTAAAAACAAAGCGGTCCCTTGTCAAGAGTCATGGATTTTCTGAAGAGCATCAGAAGTGATTTCTGGAGCTTGCAACCACAGCCATACTTGGCACAAGGTTGCCTTTCCCTTTGCCACTTAAACTGTATTCTTTTGCTTGTTCTCACCAGTCCTGAACTCATCCAAGTGGCCGATTCTTTCAGAATCCCCCATCAGCCCCTTTTTGCCTGGGGAACAGAGGCCAGCCTTGTCAAGGGGCTGCTAAATGAAGGGGAGGGTTCACTGGCAGAGTGTGAGAAAATTCTCAGCAGCTATTCAAGGCCATGGACCAGGTGCACCCACTTCCCTAGCACCAAGGAGCTGCTACCGCCTCATCTTGAGCTGCCAAAAAATTGTTTACTCTTTTTGGTAGCAAAACAACATTGTTTACTTTGGGGGGGGGGAAACAGCGAAGGCACAAAGTGTTTCAAACACACCAAGGGCTTCACAAACCTTCTAGTGTCCTATAACACTGAAAGCATTAAAAGGCAAAAAAGAATGCCTGCCTGCAAATGTGTGTGCGCACACGCAGAGAGAACGGAGTGGCCCGATACAAAACAAGGTTCTTCTCTTTGGCCCCAGTGTTCTGGGACACATTAAGTGTAAGAAAGGGGAAAACAGAGGCTTAAAGGGAGAGCAGCGTTTCTTTATTTATCGCTTGGGTCTACAATAGCTACCTTTGTACAAGAGCAACCCTGCTGCCTCATCAAGACATGCCTGCTTTCTGACCAAGAAAAGCCCATCTGCATCCAGTATATTAGAGATTGCTTTAAAAGATACACGTTTCGTTCTTTTGTGGCTATTCCTCATGTATTGACGCCAAAGTTATTGTCAGTTTAGGTGGTCTGCTAAATAATTAAAAGTCAACTATGAGCTGCCTGAGGGAAGGTTTAAAATGTGCCTTGGGTTTTAAAAAAAGAGTCATGCCTCCTAGGGACCCTTCCCTTCATGGCTGCTTGGTATTTCCAGTTCAGCTCCCTTTTAGCCTTACAGATGGGCTCCTCTGGTGGAGTGTGTGGGCCAAACTGCAGCTAAAAGGAGGCCACTCCAGCCTGTCTACCTTTGTCACCTGCTCACAACTGCTGAAGAATCAATTCAATATTTTAAGTGTAGTTTCATCTGAGAAAATCTGGAGATGTGGTCATTGTTCTTTCTTCAAGCCTCCAAAAGTGTGAATATTTGTCAACTAAATCTGCCTACAAAGAAATGGAAGACTTGACGGGCTTCTGCACAATTAAGAGATTTTTGAATGCTGTGTTTCCTCTCTTCTCTGATCCTCAAGTCAGTTTCATGGACATAAAGGCATCTCCTGTGCTCCCTAGGAAAAGTTGACTCTCGAACAGATTGCTCTAGAACATAAAAGATTAGGCAATTCTTATTTCTGAAATTGTTCATGCCACTCTGATTGGATTACATTTTGCTCCCTTTCTTGTTTGGTGCAAGTTTCTAAACTGTTGCCTGTTTCTAAGTTTATAGATCTCAAGTATGCTACCCATAAATCACACAAACTCCATCCGGATATTTTTCGGCAGATTGCTTCCCAATTTGCCACCAACATTACATAGTAGCTATAGGCTGGGATCATATATTTTTCTATGGTCTCCACTACAGATTTTCAATAAAAGATTGGATTAAATTTAGAAATTTTCAGACCAGAGGGTAAATAAATGATGCAGAGGAAATCATCTTTATGGGAAAAAATGTGGGTACAGAAAAATGCGGTTTTTATTCCAGTTACATCCCCAGTTACTTTGGCCACACTCATTTTTTTCACAACACATTTTGTGAACTGCAGAAAAGATCATGCACTAGTAAGTTAGAGATATGTTATGGGAAAAAGGACAACAAATGAAGTTTTTATGTACATCTTTTTAAACTTAAGTTTTGGGAGAAAAAAATATCCAGAAATAGTCTTAGATTGCACCTTGTTTTTTCAAAATACACAAGTTGGTGGTATACTGGTTGCATGTGTACACCTGTATTTTAAATTTATATAAATAGTTCAGAGCATTTTTTTAAAAAAAGACACTGATGTGATTAATCTACTTGCGCTCTTTTCTTGGTTTATTTGGAGGCATCAAGCTGCACAATGCCAAAATCAGGATATCGGGATTATTCATATAGTTTACCCCCTTATAGATTTACTTTCTTCTTCTGACGATGATGAAATGAGACAAGAGCTGTTTAGATTTGCCACATTGGGTGATTGATGGACCTCATGGAGCTCCAAAGAGACTTTGGGTTTCCCCCCCGAAAATCTGTTGGGCCCTTCAGACAAGGCTTTGGTAGCAGCCTGGAATAAGTGGATGACTGAGACCTTGAACCAGACTGCTCCTGTGCTGCATTTCTCTATCTGCCAATCCCACGGTGTACCTTGATTTCCCGAGGGAGTACCAGAAGCAATCCCCGAAGTGACTTTGGAAAAAGAAAAAAGTGAATCTAACTAAACACAGGCCATCATTGTGACAACAATCAGCATTTGCTGATTGCTGCCCAATGGCCCTGCTTATAGTGACCTGCACCTTATTTGGGGGGCCAGGCCACAGACAGTGTTTCTCAATATCTTATGACTTACGATATTGAATTCATTGACAAGAAACACAAGGGAAGGCAAAATAATTTGGATTTGCCTGAATGATTTGTTCCACCTTCTCCAGTTTGATTCCCTTCAGAACTATTACAATATATCTTATAAATTAAGAAAGCTTGGGGAAAGCTTAATTAAAATTAGTTTTTCTTATGGCCTTTCATAATTGGCTAGTTTCTGCTGCCCTTTCTCTTTAAATAGAACAATGCTTTTTTAACCAAACCGCACTACCAGTGAATGTGAGACGGAGAACAGCAAATTCCATTAAGTGCATAAATAAGGTGCATATATAGTGCAAGATATTCAGAATAGTTGATCAAATGATAAAAATGAACACGCATTTATAACAGTTTATCCTATACAATAGCTACTATGACTTTGATTCTGATGGAGAATCAGCTAATAGAGTGTACATAGGTAGATGCAGTATTAATTTTCAATTATAAAACTGAATACATGCAATTTAATATATGAATAAATTTTATAGATTCAAATGTGCTACAATTTTATTTATGTTGATAGGTTATATGTTTTGTACTATAAGTGCATTTCCATATATAGTACATTTACTCAAAAGTAGCTTATTCGGGGACTCTTTCTTCTAAGTAAATTGGCATAAGATTACAACCTCAATGCACCACACAGTACCGCAAGGAGAGCAATCGTACAGTAAAAACAAAAATCTACAAGACAGCTATGTTATTTGCACACATTTGCACTGTAAAATTCAGAATTCTGAACCATCTATTTTTTTATATTTGCTGATAAAATGTTTTTAAAAGTTGATCTTATTTGCAGTGTAAGATTTCATATCATTTTCATCCAGTTTATAAAAATGTTATTTAAATTCTTCTTACAAACTTAACCTAGGAACTAATTTCACTTGGGAACTAGATCTATATAAATTTGCATAGGACTAGCAGACTGATATGGAAGTCACATAATGTTAAATTCAACCAAAATAGATCACAGAGGAAACCCATGAGAAAGGAAACAGAAAATGTCTCTCTTCTAAAATTATGTTTTTTTCCTTCTCTTGTTAATTTTATAAATTCTATTTATTCGTGTATCTCAGAATAACGTTTTAAATAAACTAACTTAATCAAATGGGTTGCATTCAAAACTGCAGTTTTATATATTCCCAATAATATTTGCTTTACCACATTAAAATAAATTTCAAGAAACTAAAGCACACTATTTTTTTAGACTAAACACAAAAGAAATATGGAATCCAGGATTCTCATTATTACTTACTTTGTAGTAACTTCTTGATGCACCCTGGAAATCTTGAAGCCATTCAATAATTGGGGTAGCAGACCTATCAAATAATTTTATTTCAATTTGCTGTTCACTCTTATGAAGATTATTTCTTCTAACGTGGTATCCATAATCTATTAGAACAATTTTATCTGCGTATGCATACGTAGATTAAAACTATTCACTTTCTATCATCAGTTTCATTCTTGACTTTTAAAAACGTAGAAGCTTGTTGAAATTTTAAAAAAAGGATGATGAGCACTAGCTTTATGTTATTTGGCAAGCTGGAAAGGAAGCATTAGAAGAAACATTAAAAGTGAGGTTTGGGATTTCAACCTGGAATATTTTTGAGAGAAATCTATATACTTTGTTTAATATTCAAACTACAATTTCTTATAGGAGCTTATAGGAGCACCAAGTGAATATAATTGTCCTTAGTACAAACTCCTGAAACAAATTGAGCTCACAAAGATATTCTCAAAATGAAAAAAAGATCTGTTGAAGAAAATAAATCATTTCAATTTAGCCATCCAATAACTGTTGTATTTCGGGGAAAATGTTATGGTTCCAAAAAGAACTGCAATTTAAAGTAAGATGCTGTGGTGAAAGAAAAAAAGATGCAATGATGATAAGAAACCCAAAACCCGTATTGCACTATTTCAATATGACAAAGATGATTCTGGAGAGCAACCTTACTGCACATTACCCCTAGCTTGAAGCTAGGAGTCAAACATTGTTTGTGATATACAATTAAGGTCATCCATTCGATATCAAAATTATGACTGACATAGCTAAAATTATGGGCACAGCTGAAGTAGGTTTATAGAGATTATAGCCAAAAGTATTACATGTTCAAGCTTGCCCATCATGACAACAATGTGTTTTTAGTCTCACTGTGTCTACATAGAAAGAATGAAATGAGAACAATATTTGGCTGGGAACTTTTATAATGAACTAACGCATCTGAGAGTGAATTCCCAGATCTAGCAGCAAGTATAAAAGAATGTTAGCGTTAATTGTTGTTGCTATTGTTTAGTGTGTTTGTCTGTGTGTCAGTAATCGCAATTAGAAAATAGGGAGGAAAATTAAACTAGAATAGTGAGGTATGTGTACAGTTGCAATAGGAGCTAAAGGCTGGTAGCTATTTTTTGTTCAATCCTGAATGCAATTGTTGCAAATTTTATTTTAATTAAATTGTCCATCAACATTTCAAAAGCACAACAGACCTCTAAAGAGAAATGTCTGAATTTATATGAAACTCAAATGGACATTAGGATTATGTTAATGGAAATAAAATGTTCTGGAATAAGAAACAAACCTTTAAAATAAGGAAAGCCCTTTAAACTAAAAAATCTGACAGCCCATATTGCACAAATATTTCCGCTCTTGTCCTTGTTTCACCTTTTCAGTAGGAAAGAATATGATTTTTCTATATTTATCCAATGGTGTATGAATCAGGTTTGGCAAATTTCAAGAAAAAAACTGTTTAAACATAATTCAAAGAGATACGATTTATAAATTGTTGCAAGATCTATTTTTCTTATGTGAAATAAAATTTTCACAATTGCAGAGACTGATAACATAACAAAAAATAAAAACATTTTTGTATATATTTATTTTTCACTGTTAAAATACAGAGCTGTTATCCTTTAAACATGCTTTAACTCTTGAATGCTATTTAGCCCAATTAGATATTTTATCCTCCATAATTATGTTTCCTTATCAATTCTAATCCACATTTTTTAAACTATAGCAATCTAAAATTTATCATCACAATTTCCAGGTTTCTTATTTTAATTTATATATACATAGCAAATATATTAAAACACCATAGTTTAAATGTTTTTGAAAAAAACAGGAGTTTATTTAATGGTATGAACAACTGTACTTTAAAGTATTTTTTAAAAATGAGTTTCGATTAAAGCTAAAGCATGCATAAAAATTAGGTACAACTAATTTTTTTAGAAGGTTTTTCAAAGCATGTACTAATGTACATAATAGAAAGAAGCTAATATACTATTTTACATAATAGAAAGAAGCTAATATAAAAGCAAATCAATGTAAGGGTTTAAAATGTTACCAATTTTTGAGACTAAATACTGGGGGGCATATGGATATGATACAGTTGTGTTATTTTTTTACCATAAACCTGGATTTAATACATTGTAACATACACAGCTATAAACATATTGACTTTATGGATATTTATCTCTCATTTATCAATAACAAAACATGATTTTTTTTAAATGCATGTGAGCAAAAAAGAAAAAAAAAGGAAAATTACAACATGTCACATATTCAATTTCAAATGTTCCAATGAACAGCAGCTAAAACTTTAGTAATTAATTCTGTGCAGGACATGTGGATCAAAAATATGATAAATAAGAAGAAATGTATCCTGGTGAATCTGGCAATTTGTTGAGCTATGTCTGATATTTCCAGAATACTTCTGTTCTAAAGGAGCAATGCTCAACTCAGTGTAAATTAAGAGAATCCCAGCCTTTCCAGTATAAGAAAGCCAAGGGCAGTTTTACCTATTTTAAATTTAAATCATTTTGTTATTTTTTTCAAAAAAGCCCCCTACAATATGGTTTCAATTTGGAAAATAAAGCAAATGGCTACATTTAAACAAGATTCCTATTCGTGCTATTTCATGATTGTCTATATTTCATTATGTAACAGTGAACATGAAATTAGGTCTCTTTTAGCTAGGCAGGAATATGCCTTCAACTGTGATGCTTTGTATGGTGCAACTCGATCCTGCAGAACATGTCAACTATATAACAGTATGTATTTTTTTTCCAAAGATGGGGAAATTACATCAAGAAGCATAAAGCCATAGGCACCTTAGTAGAAAACCTACTGTCACCTTTGCTTTCTCATAGAAATACTTAGAATTCATACATTGCATCAATAAGGACTTGAAAAGCTTCAAGATATTCAGCATCAGCTTAAGATGCAAATAAAATGGTAAGCACCCAAAACTTATGTCCTTCAGAATTTAAGCAGCTTCCATAGCCTATCAAAACTACAAATGTACATTTTAAACTCTGCAACAATTTATAAATAAGCAGTCGTACCAGGATATTAAAGTACATTTGAGCCCATGCTAATTCAGAATTTCCTGTTACAAAACCTATTTTTATGCAACATGCATAATTGTTACCTTACAGAACATTACCTTACAGAACAATTCTGCTTATGTTAAGGCATAAATTGTACTTTGCTGAATACAATGTATAATTTCCTTTAAATGTATTTAGTATTGTATTTATAAATAAAATAATTGCAAGTATAAATCCCTTGACTGTATCTTAATATATAACTTATACACAAACATTCACATACATTTAATAGAACATGGTTGCCACAAATAATTAAGAGAAAACTCTCCATTTTTATGTTGTGTTTATTTCTTAATTTAAGTTGTTTAATAGCCTTACAAATGAATCAAATAACTTTTTTGAAGAATGGGTCATTTATAAACCAAGTATATAAATGACTTCATTATTCTGCCTATAACAAAAAGTGTTAGGATTAAGCTGGTGAAGAATAAAATAATAATTAACTATTCATCTTTCACTTTTAAAACTGCAAAGCTCATATTACCAGGTCAGGTTTTTCTATGGTTCAGTTGTAGTTAACCAACAACTTGGCTCTGGATCTTAGTTCTATATACTTTGTTTCTATTGCTTGTAACAGCACAAAGGGATATATTTTGACCAGTTAAATAATTTTAACATTTTATTTTCTCACTGTCTTTTGGGCCTTCAAAAAATATCCTACAATTCTAACACTACTGATTATATGAAAATGAACAGGTTTCACTTTTGTGTCTAATTTTAGAGTTTGTTTATATAGCAAAAAGGAAATCTGTATGAAAATCTTCATTAAAAAAGAATCTATAGGAAAACTAAAACAAATACATGTCTCTTACATTTTCCTCAAAATTATTATTATTCTCTTTTGTTGGCTGGGGTTCTAACCTATAAAGCAATAGACACTTTCACCCAATCACCGTAAAAATTCATTTTCAATTGCATATCTAAAGAAGAAAGCACAGTACCTATCATCAAATTCTAGGTATCTTTAATAAAAGTGTATCGGAATGCTTTGGTATCATGACTGTAATATTTGTTCTACTGATGTTCTTGGAACATTCAAGTAGAAATACACCTTTACACCTTGTAAGAATAGATGGTAAGGGAAACCAAAAGCAAATGCTTTCTGAACAATGAGGAAAGATGACAACCACTAGCGTTAATCTTTCCTATCTTTTTTTCTCATTTTGTTAATATTTTCATTGGCACTTTGAAACATCTTCAAATTCTTATTCTTTTCATTTAAGTGGGTGCAATCTCTAATTTTAAATACAAATCGTGGATATTTCCCTTTCTTCCTCTTAAGTTTTTTACCCTTTCTCTGTCCTCTGATTGTCATGTCTTTATTCTATAATAGCCTTTTCTCTACTACTATCTTTCAAGTCATCTGCTTCCTATTTTCATTTTTTTTGGGCAAAGTTCTTACGAAGACACAATGTTCATATCATTTTTTAAAATTTTCTTTCAACATTACTATGCTCACTATATTTGCTTACTTCCTGTCCTTTCTGCTCACTTCTGCCCTTTCTACAGAGATAGTCCTCAACTTACAATATGGTCAAAATTCAGATGCTTGGCAACTGGCTCATATTTATGATAGTTGCGGTGTTCCTTGGCCTTGGGATCATCTTTTCTGACCTTCTGACAAGCAAGGTCAATGGGGAAGCAGATTCACTTAATAACCATGTTACTAACTTAGCATCTGCAGAAATGCGCTTAACAAGTATGGCAAGAAAGGTCGTAAAATGGAGCAAAACTCAAGGGAAATGGCAAGAAGCAAGCAAGAGCAGTAAGCATCATAATGTTGACTACCTGTATTGCAACTGTCTTGCCTAGCAACAGAAATTTGGGGCTCAGGTTTGGTCGTAAGTCAAGGATTACCTGTACTGGCATTCTTGATTGGCAATGAAATTTGTACGTTTTATGTAATACCTAACACACTGAGTGTAGTACCAAGCATGTAGTATATTAATCAAACCAACGTAATAGTTTGCATATCGTATGGATTAAAAGGCTGAGCAGCGTAGTAGATGATGTTGTACAAGCACCTTCCTTCAACCCCACATGTCCTCGGTATCAGTGACGTGCGGTGAGGTTTATGGCTGGTGAGGCTGGTGACGTCAACAGGAAGGCGGGGAATGGGACCACGTATGCTGGAGGCTGAGGCTGCCTCAGCCACCAGCACACGTGATCCCATTCCCTGCCTTCCTGAGCGCGCTCCGCCGGCTCACGCTTTGCGGTCCCCAACAGCAGCTGCTTTTCAGTGCTTTTGTGTGTCTGGCGTTTAGGACATCCAGTTAACTACCTAAACGCCAGACGCACAGAAAAGCACTGAAAAACACTTCGCCTCCAAGCCACTTCGTCTTGATAATGTCGCCGCAGCTGCTGGGCGCAGCCGGACGGAGGTAGCCAGAGCGACGCTGAGGCGGTCCGGGCGGACGAAAGAGCGAGCGAGCAATGGAAGATCAGGCAGCCTGATCCTTGGTCGCTCGCCCGCTGGACTGCCTCGGCGCCACTCTGGCTACTTCCGTCTGTCGCGCCCGACAGCTGCGGCGACGTTATCAAGACGAAGTCCAGCGGAGGCAGAAATGTTGTCGGCACTCCCAGACTTCGTCTTGATGCCGAAGCCATGAAAGCGACTGGGGAATGACGAGAACCTTCCTGCCTCTGCTGGACTTCGTGCACTCCTCACGACTGCAATATACGTCCAGAAGCGGCTTTTGTGGCTAATGGGGTTTGGGCTTCCAGCCCAACAGCCCCTGCCACTTCTGGATGTCTATTGCAGTCACGAGGAGCGCGCAAAGTACAGCGGAGGCAGGAAGGTTATTGGCGCTTCCAAGAGCCCTCCTGCCCAGCTGGCACCGGCCCACGCGCACACCTCCTCCTCCTCCCTCCTCTTCCTCTTCACTCCCCAAAGGCTCTTCTCCTTACCGGAGCTTAGCGGGAGCCGTGTAAAAGGGATGGGAGGAAATATATATTATTATTATATATTATATATTATTTCATGATGAGAGGTGAGGCTCTGCCTCCCCTGCCTCCCCTGACCGCACGTCCCTACTCGGTATGTAATGTAGGAGACTTGTATAATGCATATCTTATTTATGCTGTTCTTCTTCCATAAGGAGTGTGTGTGTGGAGGGGACCAAAAAAATAATAAATCAGCTTATTGAATATACCAATCTCTCCAAAACACATCTAGTCAGATGCATGAGGTGTCTGACATCATGATGCACGGAGCCGTGATGGTGCAGTGGTTAGAATGCAGCATTCTGCTGACAGCCTGGAGTTTGATCCCACCAGGGCTCAAGGTCGACTCAGCCTTCCATCCTTCCGAGGACAGTAAAATTATGACCCAGATTGTTGGGGACAATATGCTGATATTTCTAAACCCCTCAGAGAGTGCTGTAAACAACTATGGAGTAGTATATAAGTCTAAGTGCTAGTGCTATTGTTACTGCATAGGTGGGTAGAATGCTGTTCTGTTATAGGTACTCTTGAGTTTAGTGACCACAACTGGGGAAAGCAACTCACTGATTAAATGAAACAGTTGCTAAGTGAAACTGTGACTGTGCTTATTATGATCTTGGTTCAGCTTTCCTTTGCTTTATAGACCTGCAAAGGTCATAAATGCGAGCTTTGGTCATAAAGTTACTTTTTTATCACTGTCATAACTGCAAAGTCACTAAATGAGACAGTTGCTAAACAAAGGACTACCAGCATTGTGAAAAGTGAAGATTGACCAGTTCCCTAGATCTATGATTCAATGAGAGAATACTTGTGGGGATGCTAGGGTTGGCAGATAAACAGGGGAAAGAAAACATAGAACGTTGTTTTTATGCTTGACATCTGCTGCAAAAATATTATATGTACAAAGATTCAAAGAGGAATATCTTTTTTATTGTTTTAAAATGCTTTTAATATTTTAATTGCAATTGCGTTTTTTGAATTGTAAACCAACCATAATCATTGAGCAAGATGGCTGGCTATAGAAACTGAATGAACAAACGGACAAAAGAACGAACGAATGAAATACCCATAGTGGAAGAATAGATCTTGAAACTAATGGAACTGGCTGAGATGATCAAAGTGATACCTTTGATTAGACACAGTAACCTGGCTAAACTTCTTGAGGCTTGGAAAACCGTTGTTAGATTTCCTACAAGAAAAGGAGGAAAATAGATTTTGGACTCTGGGTTTGAGAATTAGATCAAATTTGGTTAAAGAAATATTTTGAATTGTTAAGTATATGGCTATGATTTATAGACAGTTGATAAATCATATATTTATATATAGTTTATATATGTACTAGATTAAATTTAAATTAAGAATATATGAATATTATTAACCTTGATCATTTGTATTTTAAAGGTTTTAAAATATTGAGGTTATTTATTTAAACTTCGAGGAGTTTGTTGTATTTTATTGTCTATATTGAAGAAAGCCAGAGGTAAAAATTTACCATATATAACGTATGTATTTTTGGTCACTCTTTCACCTTATCTTTTTATCCCCTTCCCTTTTTCCTTTAATCTTTGCATTTTGTGTTTTATATTTATATTCACACACACACACACACACACTGGATAGATAGATAGATAGGTAGGTAGGTAGGTAGGTAGGTAGGTAGGTAGGTAATCTAAAGCACAAAGGCCCTAATCTCACCAAAAATGTTTTTCCCCTAGCATAAATTGGCTAATTCAACATGCTGCCCTAGCTCTTTTGTCTCCTATGGAAGTACCAAAAAATAATGTCCACAGAGAACTGAATTAAGAAAAATAACATAGTTTATGTAAGTGAATATTTAGGAAAATATAGGAAAACATTGCACAAGAGTGCTTTGCAATATTTTTATTTTTTGGGACATTACATAAAATGATGAAAAATTATGCAAGCAAGTAGTAATGCTATAAGAATTGGGAGTCCTCATTTTCAGTGATTTATCCTTTTAATATATACCTTGTAATTCCATCACTGCATTTCAGTCTTTCCCACTAAACATTTAAAGGTCCACAGTAAGTTTTATGAAGGAGCAATTTATCCACATTCATTAATGAAGATAATTATAAGCTGTCACTTAACTTCTTGTATTTTTCACAAACACAGAACCTGTCCATTCTCATCCAATCTAAATATATACAGTACATGCATCCTACAGATAATCAGCATAAATTTCCCTCACACCTTGTGTACACTTTGAACTAAGAGTGCAAGTTTTCTATAATGAAATCAGACTGCCATCTATGGGTATAAGTTAAGACTTAGCAAACCTACCACAAGGCTATTTTTTCCATACTCAAATTAGAAGATTTATAATAGGCCACGATTTTCAAATTTATTTGGATATAAACAGCATTAAATGTTCTGTGTTACTTCATCAACTACAGAAATTCATACGTTTAGTATATTATTTCTACTTGCATGCTGGAAATAGGAAAAACAATAAATCCAAAAATGTGGTAAGAACATTTAGATTTTGCTTTCCACAAGTAAGGAAGATATAGATAATAGCAGTATTCAAAAAGTTAGATTGGGTATTTATTAAAAATAGTTCATATGTTAGCATTACATAACCATAACTGTATTTATGCAGCAAATATATTTCCATGCATCAGAAATATTCCTGTCAAAATATAACAATAATGTTGTTATTATTATTCTGACAGGAATATAGAGTATGCCTTTACATATTAAAGGTAAGGAACTGCTTTCATCTTGATATTCTACATATAAAATCAAAAACTAAATGGATATAAAAGAGGCACACAAGAAAGCAAGTTGTATAAAGTGTCACATTATCACTGTTAAAAAAAGTCAACAAATAGTTAAATGAAATATAATTTTAGCTTTATACTATTTTAAAGGAGGATTGTGATATACTTTGATAATCAATTGATTCCTAAATGATCTAAGAACAATAGCATGTAGCTGGATTTTTAAAAAACTGCACTGCAGTAAACTGGCTAGATTATACAATGGGCACTACTAGACAATTTAAAAAAATTGATGAAGATATCTGTAAAATAATTTGTTTATAAATTAAACTTGTTAATTGAATATTATGGGAAAATTATAGCAGCACAATGTTATATGTTTTGAGTAATGAAGAATTCCATTTAGTGTTATAGCCAGTTTCAAGTACAGCTACCAAATCTGTGTTGAAAAATATAGGCTATAGAAACATTGTTGGTTTTAATCAGTTTTTCCTTCAATCCTTATTGACTCAGTTCTCTTATTTAAAAGTCTCACAAGAGCCATGTATTCAATTTAGCTAAATTTTTCATCTACCATATAATTTTTAGATGCATTCTGAGACAATCTCTCTCAGTTCTAATATTTAGGTTTATATCTGCCCTCTGCACTTTGTATTATAGATTTTGTTTATTTGGTAAATTATCAACTTTACAAAAGTTGATTAAACATTCTGGGGAGGAAAAACCATCCTTAGCCACTATAGTTGTTATGTCAATGTAGCAAATGCCCTCTTAAGTCACCAGCACTTTGTGGCAACACTTGTGAAAAGCACAGAACAATCCATTTGCTGGATGTCTGATCAGAATCTCCAATAAAAAGAAGTATTTTTGGGGAAGGACAAGAAGAAACGTTTTAGAAATTTCCTAAAAAAGGGGATAATGCATAAACTAAAATTAAAAATATACTAACAGAAAAAAATAAACATGAAGTGTCTGTCTTATATAGGAAAGGTTTAGAGAAGAATGTCAACAATTTGGCTTCATCACAAAATTAATATAAATAATCTCCAACCTTAGATATTTCCTTCTGAAGAATGATACAAACATTAAAAGAGAGATGCTGTAATTACAAAACCAATTCATTAATCATTTTGTATCCAAGATCTATTTTAGAAAATATTTTGTGGTCAGGGTTGTTCATATTTTAATTAAGGAGAAAAAGGGATCTCTTCCTTTTTCCAAACTATGAAAGCACCTAAATTGCATCATTGACAATGTTTCAACTGCCGCATAGCTAGCTTCTAGATTAACCAGACTGTTACTTTCAAATGCAAAGAAGTTCTAATCTAATGAAATCTGTTCCATAACACGTAAGCTAATTCTATATATTGCAACGGAACATACTTATGTAATTGCTAGTATAACATATATATGATAATGCATTTGATTGGAAGACAAGATAGTCTCATAATTTGTTAAGATAACATCTATAAGCTTCTTCACATTCTGTAGAACAATTAATAAACTAAAATAATCTAACATAAAACAGATACATTTCTGAAACCCTCTACTTTTTGTTTTAAAGCAACTATTGGAAATTATATAATTGTTATAAAACAATTATTGGAAATTTAGCAAAGAATTCAGTGATAGTAACTATAGATGCATTATGTAAATGAAAGCTGATCTGGTACCTCTGAATCAATACAAAGTCTACTAAAAGGTATCTAAAATAATTATTTCACCTCTGATCCAAAAAGAGGATATAGATAGTGATTCAGATCTCCAAATTCGATCAGTAAAGAATATGTTAGCTTTTCATTCATTGGTATTGGAATTGCTATATTTTGTATATGGTAGAGGTAAAATTTAAAATTACTTTATTAAATATATCAAATGTATATTATATTGTCTAATGAATAGATTTAAAAGATAAAGCACATGAATGATATTGGCATACAGCTAGGGTACAAGAGATAATTACCTCTTTGCAACAAGATTCTTTCACAACACCTGCAATGTTACCAAAGTCAAATTGCATATCATTTTTGTAAGTTGCATAAAAAGATTGTGTATATAACTATATAATCATGCATAGACCCATATTCTAGAATATATGTGTCTAATATTTATAGTCTAATAATGTAATAAAGATAAAGGACAGTTAAAGATTTGTGGATTTTCTCTATCCCCATTTTTCCTTTTAGAACTAAAAAGCGGGACAGATGTATGTTTTAAAAAATGTCTTTAAACTGAACAATGAAATTTCTTGCAGAAATCTGAATCTGTCTGAAAGTGTCTATTGTCATTTTTAATGAAGGGAAACTTCTGCAGTGGTCTAACCTGGGTATTTCCTGTATAGCAGGACTGATTCCAAATAATAAAAACTGTGCCTTGGTGTGCATCTTCTGTTTTACTGCCAGCCTTACTGCAACATTTTGTTGATCTGAAATAAAAGAAACTTGTAAGAGGCCAAATGGATGCTGAAGGGTTTGTGGAGTTTCTTATATTTATGGCCTATATTTGAAAAGCCTTGTGTCCTGGGAAAAGCTGACATCTTTTCCCTTTATATAACTGTCTTCGTTGCATAACATCCAGTGTGCAAAGTGCACAGCTCCTCTAATTCTATACCAGTCTCTATAATCAATCAGTATAGTCTGGATTGAGTCTGAGGAAATTGTACTTATCACTTTACCCTATAAATTGTTCCTTATTTCAGTACCTGTTTCAGAGAGATTTCAAAATGGAAGATGAGATGTGTGCCCCACAATTTAAAACAGGGCCTTTTTAATAGTG
Organism: Natrix helvetica; assembly: GCF_964273705.1. Classification (NCBI taxonomy): domain Eukaryota; kingdom Metazoa; phylum Chordata; class Lepidosauria; order Squamata; family Natricidae; genus Natrix; species Natrix helvetica. Next base: position 186,259,827 of record NC_138552.1, read on the forward strand.
GCACTACAAGCTTGAGAATCACTTCTCTGCAGCTCTTTCACACCAACAATCAAGTAAACAATATCCTAATCAAGAAACTGCCAAAGAGCCATCAGTAAACAGCCCAACCAAAGAATCTCTAAGACTGCCCCCGTTCATACAGACAGGCAAGACACCAGAATATAAACTGACAGCAAACAGTACTCCTTACTAGCCCTGATGAGGTTACCTAGTTAATGAAATGTCTGCAAGAAAACAAGCCATCTCAGAGACCACCAAGGACCCCTCACTCTTTCAAATGTCCAGGATATTTTATTTTGGCAAGCTTTTATATTTCTGTCACCTTAGCTGGCCATGTTTAAATTGCCTTTAAATTGTATTCTCATTTTTTTCCAGCATGTAATCCAATGTTTCCTAACATTCTTCTCTTAACCTCATTGGGACTTACTTCCAGGTAGTCATGAATTGAGCTGCATATTTAGTGATTTTTTAAAAAAATCTATGTATTATTTTAGAGGAGGAAAGCTTTACAGAAAAATACAAAACAAAGTAAGAATTGTGTTAGATAATTTTAAAAAATCTTAATGATGAGAAGGCCTTATCACATTTATGATTTCTTCCAGAGCTCAAAATGCAATAGAAATGCCAGGACAGTCTTTAGGGAAGAAAAAGGGTTCTAGAAAATGCATGGAAAGAAATTACATGGAAATGTGAGAATCCAATGTAATTTGGTGTTTATAATGTATACCCTCCCCCGCTCCACTTTAATCCAAGTTCAAAATAGATTAAATTTTTAAAAAAGAAACAGGAGGACCAAAGAGCACAATGAAATCCAAATCTCACTAAGAAATTCCTTTGGTGAAGTCACTGTCTCCAAAAATTGCAGGAATAAATTACTAAAAAGCTTTTATTATAGAAACCTTCCTGTAAAAAGCATAGTCCAAAAGAATGAAGTTAGGTTTTAAGTAATAGAAATTAAGAGTGCCAACCTTCCTAAGGCCTGCTAATATTTAGTGCCAACAGGTCCCCTAGTGGTTTAATCAAATATTGCTGAATGACACCAAATGTGATTTGGCCTCAACATCTACAGATCACAAAGATTTATTATATAATATATGGGCAAAAAACAATCAACATTGCTAAACACAATTTCCTACTTTTTAAATTTCCATTGACTGGAATACTAGAGGAAGATAATACATATATTTTGTCTTCCAAACTATATGAGAAAATGTTCAAGATTAAAAATAGCCCTTCAATATTTCTAAACCTTTCACGATGCATGTTGGGTATCTGAAATATTTTCATATTAAGTGATTCTCCATAAAGTAGAACTAAACTAATATTGGTTTATACATTTGGTTTACTTACGTATGAACACATTTCTAAAAAATCATTTCCACGAACTGCAAGTCCACTGAAAGAAAAAGTAGTATAGGCAAAGCACATTGTTTTTTCTTAGAAGAAGAATATAAGATGCACTTACATAAGAGCTTATTTTACTTTTCTTCATTTTAATCACAGGCAATGTATAAAAAGCTTGTGAAGAATCTATTATCACCAGTCCCAATTTATTTCTAACCTTTGGCATTATTGCGTATCTTTAAATGCAGGTACCAACCGCATTTCATGCCTCATGCTGAGAGTAATAGGTAACTTCAGAAAACATAAAGTGCCTAGATAAGAAATCAACACTCAATGTAGTACTGCTTAAGTTTGTTCTTAGACATTTCTAAGATTGGAGGCTTGAAGATTAGGACTGCCTGCTGTCTGTGGTCTCCCTCCCACTTTGCGTTCAATGAATTCTCCATTACCCACATTCCATCCCAATGCAAGTTTTCTCTCTTCCCATGCACTGTATGTCATTATTATTTCCTAGACTTATAAAGAGCATGCAGAGAACGTTCTGTGAAGTTACTTAACAAGCCCCAAGTTGTCTTTTAGAACACCAGAGTAAGATTACTTTATTATTCTGATAAAAAGCTTTATGAAAAAGATCTTTATTCATCTAGAGACATGTACATTTTATTTCATTTTTGTACCAATTTCAATACAAATATGTTTATATAGATTTAACATAAACACGCCCTAGTAAACATATGTCCTGTTTCTGCTTTCCCCAAATGTGACGTACACATTTGGGAAGACAGAGAGAAAAACAGAAAACTAGTTGCTGCTCTACAAATGCTCAGCACTCCAAACAACTTTTCCAAGTGGCCAATGTAGTCCTAAGTACTGTTGATGTTTGTAGCACATTTCAAAGTAAGGGAGACTGCATAAATATGACTGGCATGAGATTACAAGCCCAGAGCCTTCATTGTCCTTCGGGAGAGGGTGCGGCTAAGAAATAAATATTTATTTATTATTTATTTATTTATTGTGTTATGGAATATATTTCTGCTCATCTAGGCCTGTCTTTTCAAGAAGCTGAGCAATCTGTAATGGAAGAAAATCCTAGATTTTTAATTTAGCCATGGTGTTCTCCTAACATTTCATTTATATGTGTGCAAATAGAATTTATGAATTATTAATGTTGGTTGATTTCTTTTAATATTGTTTTAAGTAATGTTTGTTTTATCCAGGTTAGGCTTATGGAAAGCTGTTGTTATGGCCTTTATCTCTGTCTCTCTTAAAAAAGTAAAAGGATTAAAGGACAGAGTCTAGGGGGAAAAACACCACCAAAATCATTTAGATGGTGTAGCTGAAGTGTCCAGATTCCCATATCCCTCTTTATCAAAGATCTCCCTTATAATTTATCAGCAATATTCCTGTACACAACTTTGCCTGAGAATTCTAGCAATTGTACAGTAAATACCAAAGCTTTGCCATCTCAACTTCGTTTGGTACGTGCTGTGTACCGAACATTATGTTTACAGTTTAATCCATATTAAAATGCACATCTCTGAAACACAGGTAAGCAGAATTAAATCTGTGTTGACACAGATCATTTATAATGTTGCATATATATGCATTCATTTCTGGGATGTAAAAATCCCTTTCCAACAATTCTGCCCCCCTTTTTTTTACATTATGTCTTGATGGAGAAATTCTAAATGAAATACAACGCTGTATTTACATACGATATCACTTGCTTGCTACATTCTATCTATTTAAACATATAGGGAGAAGTATCTATTTCTTTGCTGCATTCAGTTGGAAACAAAACAAGATTTAAAAAAGTATTTAGTGCTAGCCTGCATCAATAATATTAGCCTGGATTTGTTATGAGTGAGTGAATGTGTGTGTGTGTCTGTCGGGTGTGTGTGTGTGTGTCTGTCTGTCTGTCTGTCTGCCTACTATACCTCATGTTTTTAAGTAATGCAAATTCTTATTTCATTTTTTATATAACTTACGACGGGGCACATTTCTCCTCCTTATTCTACTTAAAAACAAGCCACCAAAATACTTATTAGTATATATAATATACTGGACGAATTCCTTCTCCCTCGTTTTCCCAAAACACAGAATAACAGACTCACATACACACACACACACAGACAAACGCACGTTTCCATGTAAACAAGTTATTTACCTTTGTCTGTCTTCTTTGCATAACATTCACTGTAGGACTTAGACCCCCAGCTGTTTGTTTACAAACCACACAAGTCAGCACTAGGTTGTTTGTGTTTTGCTTGTCCTTTTAAACCCTCCAAGAAAACTAAAATGGATGGAAAATAAAGCACAGAGCAAATACATTCCGCCCGACATCACGCTACCATTTATCCCAAGGGTTAAAACACTGAAAACACACGCGAGGAAACTGTGTTTACAATCCACTCGTGCTGACTTCCGCCCCCTTCCCCCTTTTGCAAACCCGAAAATGCAACACCTTCGCCTCCTGTTTTCTGGCTAACAAGAGGATCTCATTTAAGCCTTTAATCTACGCTTTGAAAGACGCGAGGATCAGAAGGAAAATAAAACCACCGACATGCCATGAAAATAAGCAGAACAGCCGACAGACCTTTTATTGCCTCTATGTATTTCCCTCCCTTAGTGACAGACGTTTCATTGGTTTTCAGCCGCGGCGCAAGCTCTGTTGCGATTGGCCGAACGGGTCGAGCTTAGCTCTGTTGGTAGGGAAAAGGCTGGCGGTCAGGCCGGCCAATCGCGTCTTTTGTTTCCAGGAGAAACATGGCACGAGGAGCTATTTCGATCCTACGAGAGTGATGTCAGCGCTGGAGGCCAGGCGGCCCGCGCGGAGAAACGCGCGGTCTTGCAAAGGGGCAGAAAAAGTAGGCAAAAAGCGAGCTGGAGCAGTTATAGAGCAAGAGACATACACCTGACCGAACTAAATCGGAATGGTTGGAGGCAAAATGTCCCAAAGTTGCTTTTTGCAAGAGGCAACTGGACTTTCTTGTTGTTGTTGTTTTGAAGATACAAATACAAATACAAACACAATAGCAGAGTTGGAAGGGACCTTGGAGGTCTTCTAGTCCTAGGCAGGAAACCCTATACTGTTCCAGACAAATAGCTATCCAACATCTTCTTAAAGACTTCCAGTGTTGGGGCATTCACAACTTCTGGAGGCAACTTCTGTTCCACTGATAGATTGTTCTAACTGTCAGAAAATTTCTCCTCAGTTCTAAGTTGCTTCTCTCCTTGATTAGTTTCCACCCATTGCTTCTTGTTCTGCCCTCAGGTGCTTTGGAGAATAGTTTGACTTTCTCTTCTTTGTGACAACCCCTGAGATATTGGAACACTGCTATCATGTCTCCCCTAGTCCTTCTTTCTCTTAAGCTAAACATACCCAGTTCCTGCAACCGTTCTTCATATGTTTTAGTCTCCAGTCCCCTCATCATCTTTGTTGCTCTTCTCTACACTCTTTCTAGAGTCTTCACATCTTTTCTACATCGTGGTGACCAAAACTGAATGCAGTATTCCAAGTGTGGCCTTACCAAGGCATTATAAAGTGGTATTAACACTTCATGTGATCTTGATTCTATCCCTCTGTTGATGCAGCCTAGAACTGTGTTGGCTTTTTTGGCAGCTGCTGCACACTGCTGGCTCATATTTAAATGGTTGTCCACTAGGACTCCAAGATCCCTCTCACATTTACTACTATTGAAACACGATGTTTCGCCTTTCATCCAAGAAGCTTCTTCAGCTCTGACAGAATAGTGGGAATAGAAGGATTTGTATTCCTTGCAGAGAGCTGGTCACCTCATTCCTGTAAACCTCACCCCATTCGTAGGAGGTCTGTAAGGGGCGTGCATAGGCGCACCAGCGTACCTGTCCTACTGTCTCCATTTGTTCGTATCTGTTTACTGTGTGTTCATATTTATGTTTATACTTATGCCTGTTATCTTTTACATGTTTGACAAACTAAAATAAATAAATAAACAAGTAAATTTGCATCCTTTTAGAGCAGGAATGTCAAACTCGCATGTCACGGTGACGTAACGTGACTTATCAGGACTTTTTTCCCCTTGCTAAGCTGGACATGGCCAGCACATGACACATCTAGCCTACAGGCTGGGAGTTTGCCAGCCCTGTACTAGAGGGTTGTTGAAGCACTTGGAGATTTATCTGTGTCCTCAGGGCCACCTGAGTAATGCTCCTGGTTCCTGTAGTCTGCATTTTTCCCCCCTCTAGAGTATAAATCCTTCCATTCCCCACTATCCTGTCGGAGCAGAAGAAGCTTCTCGGATGAGAAGCGAAACGTCTTCAAAGAACAAACAAGAAAGTCCAATTGCCACCCGAAAAAGCACCTTTTGGACAACCATGACCTGGATGACTGAGAATCTCTACAGACTTTTGGAAGCAAAATGTGAAGGACCATATCACCACAGTAAATCCTCACTGTAACGTTTTTGGGGCACCCTAACCCCTCCATTGGCGTGGGATTTAAAAACCCCACTCTTTCAGTAAGAGGGAGGTACAGATAGTCCTCGACTTACAACAGTTCATTTAGTTGTGAATGCTCCAACACTGGGAGTTTTTAAGAAGAGCTTGGATACCTATTTGTCTGAAATGGTATAGAGTTAACTGCCTAAGGTAGCGCAGTGGTGGCGCAGAGCCGAGATGCCGCACTGGTTAAAGTGTAGTACTGCAGGCTACTTCAGCTGACTGCTAGCTGCAGTTCAGTAGTTCAAATCTCACCAGGCTCAAGGTTGATTCATCCTTCCATCCTTCCGAGGTGGGTAAAATGAGGACCCAGATTGTTGGGGGCAATAGGCTGACTCTGTAAATCGCTTAGAGAGGGCTGTAAAGCACTGTAAAAGGGTATATAAGTCCAAGTGCTACTACTATTGCTAAGCAGGAGGTTGAACTAGACGACCTCCAAGGTCCCTTCCAACTCTGTTATTCTATTCTAGTGACCGTTCAAAGTTACAATGGCACTGAAAAAAGTGACCATTTTAGCAATTTTTCACATGTAGTTCAAAGATAATGTTCTTCCTTGGTTATATTTTTTAAAACATTGGGATTCATTTGCAATTTGTTAAATACTTTTGCCAGTATAGTAAGGAAGCATTGATCTTCATATAGTACATTTGCTTTAAAATGATATCTTTGAAAAATAATGCCGGTTCATTGCTAAAAATGGTGGCGTGGTGGATATTATAGATCAGGGGTGTCAAACTGGTGGCTCGCGGGCCAGATGCATCATGTGCAGGCCACTCCCACCCCAGCTCCACGAAGGAAAAACATCACAAAATGTCACATGATGCTGTGAGTTTGACACCTGTGTTATAGATCTTCTGCTTAATGGTTTGTTTCAGAGCAGTGATCTCTTAATCTAGTATCTCCAGCTGTGCTGACTACATCACCATGGTTGCCTTAGGATACTAGTTGAGTTGATAAAAAGTTCATACAGAGAAAGGTAGAAAATTAAATAGGTACATTTGAGGGCACTATTTTGTCCAAGAGTATCACTGCAAAGAATTATGGCCAGTTAGTAAGAATGGAGGTATGTATTTTAAGCTCCATATTTTTAATTCCATCCGCATGTAAGTTCAAAAAGTCCAATCTTTCTTCCTTTCATGGTGATTTAATTATTCCACCCCATTATAAAGCAGTACTGATTTTGTTCTTTATACTTGTCAAGAACAAGTACATTGAATTGTTAAGTAGGGGATACAAAACCTTTGCCAGACCAATTCTCAAACACAGCTCATCCGCCTGGAACCCACACTGTATATTGGACATTAATACGATTGAACGGGTTCAGAGGTATTTCATGAGAATAGTACTCCACTCCTCTGCTCACAATAGAATCCCTTATGCCACCAGGCTTGAAATTTTCGGCTTGAACAATCTGAAACTGCACCGCCTGCGGTCGGACCTAAGCATAGTACAAAAATTGTCTACAACGTCCTACTACTGACTACTTCAGCTTCAACCACACTAATACACAGGTAAGCAATTGATACAAACTCATGGTAAACCACTCCAAAGTTGATTGCAGAAAATACAACTTCAGCAACAGAGTGGTCAGTGCCTGGAATGCTCTACCCGACTCCGTTGTTACATCATCAAACACTCACAGCTTCAACCTTAAACTGTCTACCGTGGACTTCACCCCATTCCTAAGAAGTCCTTAAAGGGGGCCTGCATAAGTGCACCAGTGTACCTGCCTTTATCTGTATTTACTTCCTTTGCTCATGTTTACGTTCATACTTATACCTGTTACCTTGTATATGTTTGACAAACAAATAAAATTGGACTAGATTTGTATTTATTTATTTATTTATTTGCTACATCCTGGCATAAAGGACGAGTTCTGCATATGATTGCATTTGCAAATTCATTGAACTGGGCAGAGCTTTATAATTGGGAAAACTTGGAATTGCTTCTCATGATAATCCTGTATAACGTAATGATTCCCTTCACATAATTCTTTAGAATAAAGATATCCCCAAATAGCAGAACTGACTATTTGTGTGGAGAATAACATTTGAAAAATTAAAAGTCAGTCATTGGGCAAACTCTCCAGTTTTTCATTGGACTTTCAGTACAGTAGAATTGTTAATGCTTAAAACAATAAAATTATTCTTTTGTTGATTGAGTGATTGAGTGATTGATTACTTGATGAGATTTATCTAATGCCTGAAACTGAAGGACTACACTATACTTGTGCATAGGTAATTATGAGAATTTACCTGGTGAAGTGACTTCCTTATAGGTTTAGTGTTTAAAAGCTAATTACAGTTTCACATGAGATACAAAGTGGACTTGAAAGATCAAGGGCTTATGTCTGACAGCCATAAGTGGACAGGGAAAGGTTCTGCCTTGATTTCCAAGCTTGGCTTCTGAAGATATACCCCCTCAAAATCCTTCTTTTCACTTTCTGACCACTGTCTCAAAAATAACAAGGTAGTTCTGTAACATATTTTTCTTGCAAACGAAGTCCATACATAGATGGAAATGTGTTGAGGCAAACCTACCATTTGTGTGCATGGATGTACCCTGGAGTGCTCACTTATGAGTTATGGGTGCCCATCAGTAGAAGTTTTCAGTAGAAGCTTTCAAAAAAAAATTGAATAGCTATTTGTCTGGGATGATCTAAATATTCCTGTCCTGCACAATAGATTGTGAGTCACCAACCTTTCGGACCTCAGGGACCACTAAATTTATAATTTTAAATTTTTACATCCCGCAGACCACTAATATGATCTGCCTAATGACTGGCTGGGTGGGCACGGCTATGTGGTTATGTGACTGGGTCGGCGTGGCCAACTCAATGTCACTCATATCAAGGGGGGCCTCGCTGTCCTCTACTCGCCCCTCCCTTCCCAGCCACTCCTTGCCTCCCAACCTGGGCTCCTTAGGGCCTGTGGAGTGCAAGACCAGGTACCGGTGCCTGGAGGCTCAGTGGGCTGAGATGGTCAGCCAATTCCAAGCCATGATACAGTCCCATGAAACAAGGTCTTCCAGCTCTTCCCCACCAGTGGTGCTTCCCTCCAGCCTTTGCCCAAACCCCGCACCAGGAGGCTGAAGCAGGCCCCAGGTAAGAATTTCTCCCCCCCTCCGCCCCACACAAAAAGACCCCAAAGGGGGAGACTTTCTGCAGCAACACAAATGTTCATTGTACGTATCCTGCCCAGGGGTCGTATTTCGAGGATCCATGATTTAGTGCAATATAAAAAATGCAAATAATTTTTCTGTGGACTAGCAAAATTTTCTCATGGACCACCAGAGGTCCACCGACCACTAGTTGGTGACCACTAGACTAGAAGACCTCTATGAATCTATGTATTAAGTTCAGCATTCCTTAGCAACAGTGGAGAGAAATGCCAGTAGTGAGTCTTCAAACTGTGAATAAAGGCAAAGGCCCATGCCTGCTGTTAATGTTTATTGCCCATCCATTTCAGGGAATAATACCGACATTTATTTTTACTTAATCTTTATACCATTTATAGTTACATAACCCCCCATTGTTACCTTCTCCATTAGGGTTCTTCCATGCAAGGGTACAATTCCATTACTGAACCACCTTTGAGCTTTCCCCAGTGGATAAAATAGGCTTGATCCATTTATCAAATGGAAAACTCTTGTTTCATAGCAGTGAATAAGATGTTTTCCTGAGCGAAGGACTGTCTGGGTTATGCTGTGTTACACGCACACCTAGGTTCAGCTTATGTCACTCACTCACAGCCTGTTGAGGTTTGCAGATCTTCTAAGGCTCTACATCAGGTTCTTTGGAATACAGAGTCTCATGAATTTAAAGTAACAGTAAAATTTTACTGGTTACAATGTGCATTTACTTTTTTTTCACACTCACACATTCATCCACACTTACCTGTGTCCTTATTAACTAGGCAGCTAAGCACTAGCTAGATGGACAGAAGCCACCAATTCTGGAGATGGCTTGAGTTGGTGGGTTTCATGTCCTCTTAATATGCCCAAAAGTTCTTGTTTGGTTGATTCCTAGAACTGGCAGCTATTCTTGCCTTGTCATTTACATGTCTGCTGATGGGATTGGAGAGGATGGGGGGAGGGTTTCTGTGTGCTTAAGCCCAATTTCCTTTATTTGATTCTGGTGACTTTCCCCCCTATGTTTTCTTATCAATTTGTTTCCTTTTTCCCTACCTCTTTTAAAGGATCTTTTAGACAAAATTGCTGACTTTTTGTTCTCTCTGTTTATGTGCCTGCTTCATCTTTAATTATGGCATCTTCAGCCTAGACTCACAGCTGTGAGGTGAAGAGAAAGAAATGCTTGGCGTGTTTCACCTTCCAGCCCTTTGGGAAACAGTATGATGATCTGGTACTACCACCCAGTATTATAGTAATGTCAGCCCAATGAGGAAGCTTGTTTCTATGGTGATCACACAAGTACCCACAATTGTGATCTTTTCTGAAAGGAAGGGGAAGAATGTTTGAAAGAAAATTATGCTGGCAGGAAGAGTAACTTGTTTCTGGCCGGCAACCAAGCACTGATTGGTTGTTAGAGGAGTATCCAGGTATCTGCTTTAATGTGCTTTCCTCCAATCTGTGGAGCAGCACAAAAGTTTGCCAGCAGAGTTTGCGAGTTAGCCTCAGCTAGAGGAGTGCTTTACTACAAACCTTGTTATAGGACAATGATTGGTGGATTTCCTGACATGCGGGAAAACACCCACCAATCATTCTCCCCAACAAGTGGGGGGTGGGAATGGAACTGAGGGAGAGAGTGAGTTTGGACAAGTTTCCCTGGAAGTCTCCACCTACTTCTGGATGACCTATGCTCACTTCTCTTTCTTACTTTCACACACTCTCTTGTCTGTTTCTCATTCTCTCTCTTCTTTCTTGCTTGTCTGTTTTACTCACAGTCTCTTGCTCTAATGCTCATTCAGTCCTTCACTTCTGGATCTCACTCGTTTCTTATTAGCTCGTCTTTTGCTTATTTGTCTTGCTCACTCATGTGTGTCCCCTGCATTCTTTCTCTGCTCCCTCATTTGTGTTCTTTCACGTTCTCTCAATTGTTCACACTCTTGCTCTGTTTAACTACTACTACGTACTACTACTAGTGACAGGGGTCTCTTGACAAACACTGGCAGGTGGACTTCAGCCACATCAGTCAATGTTACCTGTCAGAGCATTTATTTTTACATTTGTCTAGTGGTCTCATATGAGACCGATAGACCTGTTTAGATAAGGAGGGACCACACAATGGCTCCCAATGGAACTTTGCAAAGGCATTATATGAATAGATGCCTGATCTTGTTATGACTCTGTAATAGTTTATTATCTTGCTATTGCTGTTGAATGGCCATGGCGGAGGGTTACCAGTGTCTGGAAGAAAGGGTGGCAAAAAAACACCCCATAGGAGCTGAACAGATCCCAACCTAAGCCTCACTCTCACCACAATGTCTGTGCCATATATCATGTGCACTTCATGGTCTGTGTTGGAAGAAGATGGAAAACATGCTTTCAACATTGGATCAGATAAATAGAAAACAAGGACACCTGGAACGTTAAGTGATGCAGGAACATCCTTCAAGAATGGTTAAAAGGTAAAGGTTCCCTTGCACATGCATGCTACTCATTTCCAGCTCTAAGGGCTCAGCTCCATTTCTAAGCTGAAAAGCCAGCACTGCTGAAGACGTCTCCATGGTCATATATAGGAGCTCACCCCGTTACGCAGTGCTAGGGATTCGAATTGCTGAACTGCCACCTTCTGATCGACAAGCTCAGCATCTTAGCCACTGAGCCACGGCATCCCAACTAAGAATGGTTAGAAAGGTATTTTGGGGTAAATGTGGGAGGTATGCTTGGTTGTGTGTCCTTAGTTCTGTTATCCTGTGCAGAGAGGTAAGTATATGTTTCTTGGCCAATTCTATAGACTTACAAGCACGTGAATTCTCATATTATCTCAATATTCTTAGAAATAGTCAATGTAATTGACTTAATCTTGATTGCTTTTTAGCCATGGGATGAAAAGAACTTTATATGGGGGAATGGCAGGTCATTTAAAATTGTCCTTAGTTACTTTTTCCCTTTTCTGATCATTTGTACATTTGATATATTATGATTCTTGCCCCATGCAATCCTCTTGAAGCTGCATGTTTCTCTGCCATCCTTGTCCACTTTATCAAGCCCAAACAAAGCTTGTTCTGAGATTTAGTTTTAGTTTAGTTCTAGTGAGATGTGGGTGATTTTGCAATTGTGGACATTCCAGTTGAGCCAATTTAAAAAAAATCTTAAGTACCTTTGCCGTATAACTATATAGGAATATATAATAGGTAATTGCCTTGGAATGCAATCTTCTCCATGGAGTTCAATATATAGTGTTTTTAAAATGCATTTTTCAACTAGTCACAAGTTATCCTTTTATTTGTCAGGGTAGATTTATAATACAATACCTATACACAAAATTCATTAGAAAGGTACCAACTGGAGATAAACTAAAAATGAAGCTTGTCTACTTATAATGGATATAAATAATCATTATAACACAGAAATTGGAAATTTTAAGAGTCATGCTGGAAAAATCACATTTCTTTCTCCAATTTTCAGTTTTTATTTTTCTACAAGGAATACACTTTTATTGCATTTATATACAAATTAGGTAAGCAAAAGCATTTAGGCAATATAAATATATCATTCTTACTGTGATTTGACATAACTGTTCTTGGGATGCTTGAAAAACTATATAGAGGTTGTGAGAATCTAAATTTACCACTAAGCCCATAAAATGTTGATTCCCAAATAGGGCACAACTCAAAAACCCCATCTGTCTTTTTAAATGTTTTTCAGGTATGAGACAAAATATATATTCAATTCTTTCTTGTGTTTCATTACATCCAAGCTTGCTCACATCTTCCCCTTAATTCCATAAGAACAAATAGGATTTTATCATGCCATGTAAGAGTGGAGGGATTAAGCTTGAGGAACTCGCAGTGGGCTGTGGCTTTCCGGAGGACTCTTTCCTCGTGCAATACAGCCAGACCCTGCCCTTGGGGCTGACTTGCGACGCCTCCCCCTTCGGTGTTGGCGCTGTCCTGAGCCATTGGATACCGAACGGAACAGAATCCCCCATCGTGTTCTACTCAAGGACACTGTCCATGGTGGAATGGAACTACAGCCAGCTGGACTGTGAAGCCCTGGCTGAAGTGGCGGGAGTCAAGCAGTTCCACGAATATCTGTACGGCAGGGACTTTGACCTAATTACAGATCACAAGCCTCTACTGGGACTGTTGGCAGGGGACCGCCCCACTCCGGTGTCATTCTCCCCCCCGAATGACCCGATGGACTATTTTCCTGGCAGCCTATTCCTATCGGCTCATCCACCACCCAGGCACCACACTAAGACATGCCGACGCGTTGAGCCGCTGCCCCCTACCAGAACTGCTGGATGACCCCACCCCTGAGGCCGTGGTGCTCCTGCTTGACTGCCTGGACTCCGGACCTGTCTCCTCTCGTGACATCGCACTCCACTCCACAAAGGACCCCATCATCAAACAGATTCTGAACTGGGTGTGGAGGGGGTGGCCCAAGGGGCTGGTTGGGCCGGAATATAAAATGTATGTTTCAAAGAGGGATGAATTGTTGTCAATCAAGGGTTGTCTGCTATGGGGGGACCGGGTGGTCATTCCTAAACATCTACAAATAGCCATCTTGAAGGCGCTTCACATGGGGCACCCGGGGATGAAGGCACTGGCAAGGAGTTATGTGTGGTGGCCCAACATGGACAGAGACATACAGGAGTGGGTAGCCACATGCACACCCTGCCAGGAATCCAGACCAGCTCCCCCAGAGGCGCCCGTAAAAGGGTGGGAGTGGCCCCAAGCACCGTGGTCTAGAATATATATAGACTTTGCTGGGCCAGTCCACTGCCAAACCTTCCTCATAATTGTGGACACATTCTCCAAGTGGCTAGAGGTAGTCCTGATGACATCTACTACCACTGATGGGGTCATCAAGGCACTAAGGAAGCTCTTCGCAACTCACGGTTTTCCTGACGTGCTAGTGTCAGACAGTGGCCCACATTCACGGCCAGGGGTTTTGAGGAGTTCTTAGTGGCACAAGGAATCTGACATGCCCTGGTCGCACCATTTCATCCGGCTTCCAATGGCAGGCGGAGCGTATGGTGAGATCCGCAAAGGAAGCCCTCAACAGGATGGGCCTTGGCAACTGGCAAACGCGAATAGACCACTATCTACTAATACAACATATTTCACCCAGCGCCACCACTGGAAGAAGCCTGGCCGAACTCCTCTTGGGTCACCGTCTCAGGTCCCACCTGGACCGGCTACACCCCAACTATTCCACAGAAACACCCCCAGATTCCACGAGCAAGGTCAGATCATTCAGCATATGCGACCCAGTATACGTGCACAATTACACGAGGGGGGGGCTGTGGATACCCGCAACCATCGTCGGCATCACCGGCCCGAGATCCTACTCGGTAAGACTCGAGGACGGACAACATTGGAGGAGGCACATCGACCAACTCCGGGGCCGACTAACCAACTCCCCACTCCGACAACCAACAGTGACTCCTCCACAACTCGAGCAGCAGAAGAAGCGCCAGGTCCCTCCAACCTGCGCGAGGGCAACTAGCAAACTGAACTGTGCAGGTCCAGCCGGGCAACGCAAAGGCCCGCCTACTTACGGGACTACGTTACCAGTTAGAATGTTCCATCCTAGAGGGGAGGGGTGTTAGATACTTCCCAGCTCTATTGCGGCTAAACAATAGAAGTCTCCACTCAGGTCCTCTGTTGCCGACGGGAACAGAGGAGCACCTGATTGGCTGAGAGGCTGGACAGCTCCCATTTAAAAAGGGGAGCTGGCCGACCATCTCCTGAGTGGATGTTTGCACGTACTTCAATAAAGAGCTGTTATCGCTAGCCTTTTGTGTCTTCCTTTACCCGATCTAACATTAGCTGTTCTTAGTCCTGAATTCTTCTGGACAGAGAGTTCTGATGTTGTTCCTGGAATTGTTGGAGCCACTGTCCGAGTTTAGGAAACACAGTCCTAAGTACTCCTACCTTTACTTTCCACACCCCTTCTAGTTCCTTATTCAGGCCCTAGTACTTCTCCAGTTTCTCATACTCCTTCTTCCTGAAGGGAAGATTAGGGGAAAATACTTCAGTTTTGGCAGGGAGTTGGGGATTACACATTATTAGACTATGTGATCTCTGAGAAGATTCATTATTTGGATGTATACACATGGAATTGTAGCTTTAAGCCTGCTCACGTCTTTCTGGAATGCATCGCAAGTCAGTGGACAAGGCACAAGCCTCCCTTCCCTTCTTTAGAGATAGTCCTCGACTTACGACTACAACTGAGCCCAACATTTCTGTTGTTATGTGAGACATTTGTTAATAGAGTTTTGCCCCATTTTACAACCTTCCTTGCCACAGCTGTTAAGTGAATCACTGCAGTTGATAAGTTAGTAACCTTGTTGTTAAGTGAATCTGGCTTCCCCATTGACTTTGCTTGTCAGAAGGTTGCAAAAGGTGATCACATGACTTTGGGACACTGCAATGGTCATAAGTATGATCCAGCTATCAGGCATCTGAATTTTGATCACATGACCATGGGGATGCTTCAACGGTTGTAACTATGAAAAATAATCATAATTCACTTTTTTCAGTGCCCTAAGTTTGAACTAAGTTAACTGTTATTAATTCAAGAGCTGCCTGTACTTGCACCAGCTTCTTGTATTTTCCCAATGGCAGTAAAATCATTGGAAGGGAAGATTTACTGGTGTTCTAACAAACATGCCCAGAAAAACCCTGGTAAGATGCTGACTAGAGTGTTGAGAAATGACAAAGCAGGGCAGGGGTATGCATGGGAGAGAGTGCTGCTCTTTTCTTCTGCCTGCCTTGCAGTGTGTAACCTAGCACTCCAGATGTCTTGCATTATATATTGGCATATTTTGGTGCCTTCAAGTCACTGTTGACTCTTGATAACTGCCTGGAAAAGTCCTTGCAGTTTAAGCATTTAGGATCCAAATATGTGTTTGCAAAATATATGAGTTTTCATGTATTTATTTCCTGCCTACAAAGCAACTCTTGGGGCTGCTAATAATTAATTAGCTAATAGCTTATAATATATATAAAACAGGCCACAAAGATTTGGGGAAACAGGGGTCCCCAAACTCCAGTCTGTGGACCGGCATCAGGCTCCGGCATGCCAGAAACAGGGTCAAGCAAAGTCCCATCCATGAGATGCAGGCAGCACATGAAATAACGCCTGCTCTGGTCCATGGAAAAATCTCTCTTCACGGGACTGGGTCCCTGGTGCCCCTGGACTAGAACATGGCAAATCATGCTCTTGTTACCTTTTATCTAAACTGCTGCAATGTGCTCTATGTGGGGCTGCCCTTGAGTATTTGGAAGCTTCAGCTGGTGCAGAATATGGCTACAAGGGAGTAAAAGATGCTGAGAATTCAATACATGTAACACCACTGCTTTGTGAAATGCATTGGTTGAGAGTGTGTTTCTGGGTGCAACTCAGAGGTAGGTTCCTACTGGTTTCGTCCGGTTCTACCTGCTTCGGCCGAGTAGATAGTAACTGAGCTGGACACGCACCCGAACTGGTTCTATGCTCGGTGCTGCCATCTTGATTTTCAGTAGTAATACAGGCAGGAACCCACCCCTGGTACAATTGAAGGTGCTGTAATCACTTTTAAAGTCCTTTCATGGCTTAGGGGCAGGTTACCTAAGGGACCGTCTTTTCCTAGTTATTCCTAACCTTTCAATTTGATCAGGCAGGTCGGGATCCTGTTTTGTCAGACAAAGAATATCTGTGGGGGAGAGGGAATGATTCTATGTGAGTGGAAGGTGTGCGCACAAGCACGCACAGCTTCATTGCAGTTGCCCATACAAATGGAGCTTCATGTGTAAGCAGCCACCGCTCATACAAGTGGAGCTTCGCACACAAGTGCCTGCTGCTCATGCAAGTGGAACTGCACATGTGAGTGCCCGCTGCTTGTGCGGCCCAGTTGCAAACAGGCCACGGCCCTGGGATTGGGGATTCTACTCTGGAATATACGACCTTTAGATATCAGAGTGACCCCGATCCTGTTGGCCTTCTGTATCCAAGCCTGGGCCCTGAGTGTGTTAAGGGCCCTGTTTCCTGGTTGTGTTAGCCTCCATAGTAACAGTTTTACTTGACGCCATATGTATTTATTTTGTACTACCGTGTTTCTCAGAAAATAAGACAGGGTCTTATTTTCTTTTGACCCTTGAAATAAGCGCTTTGCCTTATTTTTGGGGAGGTTTATTATATTTGAGGTGCAGGAAGTGGTGAATGTGGTCACCCCATGGCTGCTGCTATGTTGCAATATTTTTAGGGAGGGCTTATGTTCAGGGAGGGCTTATTTTAGCGCATGCGCTCAAAAGCCCAATTGGGCTTATTATCTGGGGAGGTCTTATTTTCAGGGAATTGGGGTGGTGGTATCTTAATTGTTTTAAATTTTTTTTATGGCTTTATTTCTTCACCTGCTTTCAAAACAAAAACATAAATCAAATAATAACCTCTGCAGCTCATTTTGAACTAGCACCATATAAATTTGGTTTGGTTAAAAAGTGGCTTAACAGGCGAGAGTAAAAAAAAATTGAGATGCACTTTTGACTTCAGCATTAGAAACTGTTTTTATTGTTTGCAAATTAAGCTGCATTTACAAATTAGGTTTTTAGCATTTAGTTAGAAAAATACCAGACACCAGTTTTTCATTTTAAATGAAATGTGGCATTTGAGTTACTTTTCCATCAAAGAACATACCATTTTTAGAAATGATGCAAACTGTAGAGGCATAATGTGCATACTTTAACATTTTGCTTCTTTCATTGCTTTATTGTGGTAGCAATGGCACTACAACTTTGCAACTATGTCATAGGACAAAGAGTGTGCAGTCACGAAAATGCTTTTATTGTAACTGTTTTTAAATGGCATCTAATTAGGACTCCAGTTTGAACTTGTGATAGCTCGCACAATTGAAGAGCACCAGGAGATAAATGTCCCTTTGGGTGCCCTTTGGCAGGCTTGGATTATAGCTTGATCAACCTCAGCAAGCAAATCTAACAATAATAAAAGGGAAGATGTCATTTAAGATGTCAGAAAGAACATCCGGGGGCACAGAATCTGATTCTTATGTTTATTATGAACATTTTCTCATGCGATATTAGCTTAGTTTAATGTGTCATGTTGCATGCTGCAGAGGAAAAGGCATCTGCTGCTGACACTTGTTTACAAATACTCCCCTTCCTGTAGATTTTTGCCTTTGTGATGATTAGCTGATACTTGTGAGGTCCTTGGTGCTCTCCGAGCTTGGTGGTTTTCTTGCAGACATTTCCTTACCAAATCTCATAACATCATGAGCTCTGATGAAGTTATCTAGTTTGGTAATGAAACGTCTACAAGAAAGCCGCCAAGTTCAGAGAGTGCCAAGGACCCATCATTTCAAGCCTGAGCTACCAATATTCTCTTCTATTGATCACTGTTATTTCCTGCTTGCCTTCAACAGGAACCTGATGTAGATCATTGTGAATAGGTTGGGGATGGGTTTATCTTCTCTCAATCTCTTTTTGGAACAACCTTCACATCTTTGCAGGAGATGAAAAAGATCGGCAGCAAGAGAGACTTCCATAGGGGCATTTCCAGTATTTGTGATGACAATGCTGTGGTCTTTTGTTCTGGATTCTCCTCCCGCCATCCCCCTGTTTCAGCTTTCAAGTATAATCAACAGCCCTGGAATTTTCTGGTAGTCTACCATCCGAGTACTAAAATGGCCCCCTTTTCAACATTAGTCAAAGCTGAATTGGTGTGGAGAACCCATGCAACAATGAGCAAACCTGATCGACATCACTTGACATATGGCAGGGCTGGTTTGGGTTTTTTTTCAACTGTATTTATTTTCTTTGAACAAGCACAAAGGGGCCATTTCCTGAAATGTCATAGCGTAGCACACATCTCAAGAGCACAGTTTGGGGGGAGATTGCCTATACTATTGCCATTACAGCAATTTGGTTCTTAGCAATCAAGCTTTTGAAATAAAGCTTCTTTCTTCATCTTCATTTCTTAGCTTATTCAGTACTCCTGATGTTCTTCTTCCTCTTATCTCCTTAAAATTTCACATCAAAAATAACAGGGGTCCACTATTAATGTCAGTACTATTTGTTAAGTTAGTAAGCTCCCCATTAGGAGAGCAAGTGTGCAGAGAAGCGTAGTGAGAGTGGTATGGAAGAACACACACAAACCAGCATACAGGGACACTGAATAGTATAAAATATAGTAGTTTACTATATGGAATATAGAGGTATTCAGAGTTCAATTTACAGTCCAAGTCATGCACGGTTCAGTCAGTCAGTTATCAATGTTCTCAGTTAAGGAATGATCCTTTGAACACAGTCCAGTATCAAATAATCAGTTTAGCACACAAAGCAGCTAACAGTAGCAAAAACACAGTACCTCATGATACACCGATCAGCATCTAACAGAGAGCTAACAGTCATTCTGTCTCCCTCTTATGGCTGCTTGAGGTAACAGCAACCAATCACATTACAGCAGTACTTAAAGCTACAGTGCTACCATCCTGGTTTATATATTGCTAACCCAACTGTTAGCTTACATTCCTAAAACTATTTTTTTAATATATTGTAAAAAGTGATGCCTATTGCTGGTCTATGACCATAATAAATATATATTCTATTCTATATTATATTCTATACACATCGAAAATTACTGTAAGGTTTTTCTTTCCACTTGGGACTGCTGAAAATTGTGGAATGAGACCATTTCCAGTATGCCAGGTTCTTAGCTTTTAACCAGCAAAATGTTTAATTTCAGATGGAGAATTACAGTCTTAGTGGATTGAACTGATCAATAGAGTTACTGTATCCGGGCTCTGGAATTCTGAATAATCGCTACATTTCTGCCAACCAGAAGTCATTCAGATTTCTGGAGCCTAATTAAGGTTATCCTTGCTGGTGATGCACCGTATTTTTCGGAGTATAAGACACACCTTTTTCCCTCAAAAAAGAGGCTGAAAATCTGGGTGCGTCTTATACACTGAATACAGCATTTTTGGCCTCCCAAAACCTCACCCCCTTTGCAAAAATGGCCGTACATAGCCTTTAGGAGGCTTCCAGAGTGATCCTGGGGGCTGGGGAGGGCGAAAATGAGCAAAAAGGGGCCATTTTGCCCCCCCCAGCCTCCAGGAACACTCTACAAGCCTCCCAAAGGCTATGCATGCCCTTTATTTGACAAAAAGGGCCTGTTTTTGAAAAAAATGAGCCGTTTTTGGGAGGTCTGCAAAGTGCAAAAACTTTTTTAAAAAATTTGCCTCTTCAAAATCTTGGTGCGTCTTATACTCCAGTGCGTCTTATACTCTGAAAAATACGGTATGCTCTACCTCTAAATTGGTGGTACCCAGAAGATCTTGTTTACAGGGCTCATTCTCTTAATATGTGCAATCACGCCACAAATATTACATAATGGTTAGATTCAAATCTACTGTACTGACTGACTATTATCTAATTAAGACTAATTTTGTATTTTAGTAAGTAAGAGAAAAAGTTCTAGAAATAGAGGTGTCTATTTAACCAGTTCTTGACTTTAAAAAAAATCAGCATAAATAGGTCATTCAGCATAAATCTCAGGGCCAAACAGCATGTGAAATACTTATACTTTTCCAACCAAAGAACTAAACCAGATAAGTAAATTTAACTTTTTCCTTATTATGGCTTCAGGTTTAGTGTATTTGCATTCTATCGCTGCTGTTTATTTTGGAAGGAAATGTCTTTTCACTGACAATTTTTGAACTGGAACTAACAAGGATAGGAGGATGGCTAAAATTCATATCAGGTAGCCTTTCATCATTATCTTATATGACTGTTGTCTTCACAGAAGGCTATGGCTGAATGTTTTGAGTTCCATCTGTGTTTCATCAGTAAACTGCATGAATCGCCCGTATTTTGCAACTATTGTGTGTCTTTTCCTCCCCTCCCCCTATAATACAGTTACCTTCTTTTTTTAATGTAATCGGGGTGGAGGAATATATCAGTGATTATCCAGGCTATGGTCTATTTACATGAACGCACTTCCTTAGCAGAGAAGTGGATTGTGTGATGAAATTTATGCAACATGGCCATGTGCAACACAAAAATGTAGGAAGAGGCTATTTCTATTATGGGCGTAGGATAAAAATGGGGAGTGTAAATTGTGAACAAGCCATAAAATTAGCACAGCCAAAGTTTTTCAGGTTGCTAAAAATCACTAGTGGCAAATAACCAAATCTCAGTTTTTACATTATTTTATAGCTATTCCACAATATTATTTTCTGTATTTTGTCATGAAAATATTTACAGGAAATTCTCGATTTACAACAGTTCGTTTAGTGACCGTTCAAAGTTATGGCACTGAAAAAAAGAGACTTATGACCGTTTTCACCAATAGTCATGATCAGATTTCAGATTCTTGGCAACTTGTTCATACCGTATTTATGGCCGTTGCAGGATCCTGGGGTCATGTGATCACCTTTTGCAACCTTCTGACAAGCAAAGTCAATGGGGAAGCCAGATTCACTTAATAATCAGGTTATTAACTTATGAACTGCAGCAATTCATTTAACAACTGTGAGAAGAAAGGTTGTAAAATGGGGCAAAACTCACTTAACAAATGTCTCACTTAACATACATTTTGGGCTCAGAAGTTGAGGACTACCTGATTTATCTATTTAAGAGGCTGTCCAGCTGCACAAGACTTTGAGCAATTTGCAATTTATTGAAAACAGTGAAACCGTGGTATCATAGTATCATAAACTACAAGAGTCTGAAAAAAGAAATAATAATAATAATAATATATTTATTTCTTAGCCGCACCCTCTCCCGAAGGACTCGGGGCGGCGTACAACGAAACATACGAAATAAATATGTAAACAAAACAAACATATAGCAAAGACATACACTGAAACATACACAAGGAGGAGGTCGATTGATAAAAACAATTAAAATACAATATATAAAACCCCTAGAAATTAAATGTAATTAAAATACCCAGTTAAAAACCCGTCAGGAGCGATATGGTTAGATCAAAGTTGAGCCAGGCCAGCTGCTTGGAATAGGTGGGTCTTAAGCTTAATACGGAAGGAGCGGAGGTCAGAGGTATTCCTAATATCTGGAGGGAGGTCATTCCACAGGGCTGGGCCCGCCACAGAGAAGGCTCTACTCCTAGGCGCCGCCCCACGACATTGTCTAGCGGACGGCACCTGGAGGAGCCCCTCTCTGTGCGAGCGAATTGGTCGCAGGGATGTATGGGGCAGAATACGATCCCGCAAGTAACTAGGTCCTAAGCCATGGAGCGCTTTAAAGATAGTTATCAAAACCTTGAAACGCACCCGATAGACCACAGGAAGCCAGTGCAGCTCGCGCAGGAACGGTGTCACATGGGAGTACTTAGTACTCCCCATAATTACCCGCGCGGCTGTGTTCAGACCCACAATTAAACAAAGATCTTACAGGGTCTGGGCACCGATCCTAATCCAAGGCAAAATTGACTTTTTAAGATTACTTGAACATCATGAGAGAGAGGGAGAGCATACAAATCAGGAATGTAGTGTAGGAATGCTGTTCCAGAGAGCAGGCACCATGAGAGAGAAGAACTATTTCCTTGGGTCTCTCTAGATAACAATGGGAGGGACTGGCATATAGGCTGAAACTATTGGAGATACAGGTGGTCCCTCAACAAGTCAGGCCTTGTGCCATGAAGGCCTTCATAGTTGGTAACCAAAACCTTGAATTCCACCTGAAAACCAACTGGCAACAAGTTCAGCTCATGGAGCAGTGAACATGAGCAAACTGAATCATGCCCATTAGTACCTACACATTCTGGAACAGCTGTAGCTTCTGAGTGGTCTTCCCAGATCAATCCCATGTAACCTTGATTTCATGTTGCAATAATCCACCTATGCAGTGATGGTGAACCTTTTTGGCACCAAGTGCCGTAAAGGGAGTGTGTGTGTGTGTGTGTGTGCTTCGCATGTCTGCTTGTCTGGGATGCGACCCAGAAGAGGAGCTGCCCAGTGGGCATGCACGCACCAGAAAGTGCAATTCCTGTTTCTGGAAGGTGCATGTGCACCAGCCAGCTAGACTTCCGGTTGCTGGCACACATGTGCGCACAACGATCAGCTGGCCAGCGCACATGCTGATGCTGGAAAATGGAAGATCAGCTCTTCCAGTTCCTAGCACTGCTGCATGCATAAAGGCCAGCTGATCATCGTGTGCACATGCAAGCCAGAAATCCGGAAGAGGAATGGGCAACACTGCCCCTGCCAGGCAACATGGCTCCTAGATCTCTCAATCTAGGAATGAGTATAATGGGTGCATAAAATGAATCTCTACAAAGCCTTTCTTGGCCATAACTGCCACTTGCTCTTTAAGCAGGAACTGAAGGTTCAAGAAAGCTCATAGAGTGAGCACTAATTTCAAATGGGGAAGTGTGACCCCATCCACAATTAAGACCGACAGTTCCCAAGAATAGGGAGAAAAAGGCCACTTACCTGGTTTTGTCAGGACTGAGCTGAAGACTGGGAGACTGTCCCAGACTCTCTCAACTTCCAGACACAGAAACATGTTACTGACTGGGTTGTTCAGGTTGCACAGGATCAAGTACCAGATTCTGAGTTGACAGTTGACTTCACCCCGTGGTTTGAGGTTATTTTAAGCAGGAGGGGTGAGAGCACAGGGCAATCCCATAAATGAGGGCTCAATCCTGATTTAATTTTCATCATTACATAATTTGCATCCGTTTGCATCACTTGTATAAGTTTGAAATTTTGCAAATGATATAAATCAAATCAACACAAATGATGTAAATTATATCAATTAAGTATTCATGCAAATGATGTAAATTGATGCAAATGATCAAAATATGTTAATTATGACAATTTGGATTTAACAGGCATTCTGTTTTTATGGAGGCCCCTTCCTCACAGTTGGTCTGTAAAATTGAGGTTTAATGTAGCTAAATGCCCTTTTATTATCTGCCTTCCATTTCTTTAAGCTTATTACTGCCTATTCTTTTTCTGTGCTCTGCATAATGTTGCTTACTCTGACAGTGAATAGTGTGGTGACTTAATATTAATAATAGAAAAGGCTTAATAATAGAAAAGATAAAAGGCTTCCCTACCTGTAATTTAAACTGCTGGAGCAAAGAAAGCTGAAGAAAAATCCAGTAGTGAAGCTTTTGCAGAAAACATTGTGCATTTCAGCATTAAATATATACTGTATCATGGGGTGCTACAGGGCATGTCCCTGTCCTTCCTGCTGTTTATGAAGCTGCGAAGAGAAGTTAGTTTTGGGTGAGGTCACAGCAATATGCTGATGATCGTCAGATCCACCTCAGGCCAAGCTGAAAATGCTGTGGAAGTCCTAAACTCAAGCTTGGAGGTTAAATGTACGATCTCCAAAATTGGCATCTTTAAGATTTGTGGACTTCAAATCCCAAAATTCCCCAGCCTGGTCTAGATGGATGGAAACAAGCTAAACTTTTGTGATAGCAAGGCTGAATTACAGAAACATTTTGGCTCAGACACATTTGTGATTATTACAAATGAGGTTACCCTGAAGGAGGAAATTTGCACCTTGGGGACGCTCCTACATGTTTAATTACCACAAAAACACTGGAAGTGGCTGTGACCAGGGGAGCTTGTATTGGTGAAACAATTTTAGGTTTAGCTGGTCCTGGACCATGCATCACTGATGACTGTAATTCCCATTCCCATTACTATATTATTAGCTGAATGGGGCTGCTTTTGAAAATAGCCCAGAAACTTAAAACTAGTTCAAACTGCAGTAGTTACGATGCTTGTAGATACTAATCACTGCAGGTAGTCCTTGTTTAACAATCAGCCATGTAGGAACCATTTGAATTTATGATGATGCTGAACAAGCTGTAGGTACGACTAGTCCTTCTATTTACAACCTCTCAGTATCCCATAATCATGTGCTTGTGATTCACTACTTTCCTTGCCAGCTTCTGACAAGCAAAGTCAATGGGGAAGTCAGAAGGAAGTCAAAAGTTAAATGACCTACGCAGTCCTCAATAATGGCAACTGCTGGACATTTATGTGTTCACAACAGCAGTGAGTTCACATGGTGTTTTTTTTTAACTTATCCGTGGATTGGAACGTCCAGTCTAATTAATGAAGAATACCTGTACTGCAACATAGAACCTACAGGTAATCCTTGTTTAACAACCACTCTTTCAGTAACCATTTAAAGTTACAGTGCCCCTGAATGAGTGATATTTATGGCTGGTCCTCAAAGTTCCAGTAGCCCTCGGACCTTCACCCACCCACCAGCAGCCATCGCTGGCCAAGCCTCACCAGCGCCCCCCCCCCCCCCATGTACTCTTCCCATCTGGCAGCAGCCACTTACCTGCCTACTGGCCTCCTTGTGAGCCGTTTGGGTCTCGTTTAACAATACATAATCCTTCCTTAATGATGGAACAGAGAATGCCAGGATTGTTATCATTGAGCAATGTGGTTATGTAATATCATGCTTTACGACTCTCTCAGTTAATGATGGAAATTCTGGTTCCTAGTTACTGTTGTTAAGTAAGGACTACTTGTGTTTGCTGGTTACTTCCTTCGCTCATTGCACAGTGTCAGGGTTAGAGAAACACATGCCATTGCTAATTAGGGTGAGAATCCTTAATGGAATTCTCGTGGATTAGTTTCCAAAGTTCTCATTTCCATTGTTTGATCCTTTATACACAGACTTGAGAATATTGAACTGTAATCAGTTTCTGATTATGAAGTTCTGTTTTTGTGTACAAAATTCTATGCAACTTGGCTTTAAAATACATGAAGGCTCAAATATCCTGAAAGAAAAGAATGAAAAATCAGTTCTGTATCATTGCCAGGAAAACTATGTAAATGTGTCCATGAAGCCATCAGGGTTCTCAAAGGAGTTACCTATTTATGTGTAGATGAGGGGTGGAAAGGATTGGGACTTCCTTTTAATTAAACAGTAAGGAACTTCAACTGCTAAGTGAGAAAATTATAAAGGAAAGCTAAGCCCAAAAGTTAAAATTAACTCTTGAGTTTGACAGTTTAGAGAATGGGGAAAAGAGAAATAATGTGCCTATGAAAGAGGTTAGAGAAAGAACCAAGAAAGCTTGGTGATTCTTACACAAAAGTGGCTCAATTAAATGTCACATTATTATAATCACAAGGAAAAGGTTCGTGTTCCTTATTTTGGCAGCATCATGGCATTAGACCCAGAGGTTTTGTCTGCGCCACCTCATAGGTCTAAGGGAATAATTCTGGGGAGGATGCCAGATAATATAATGAATCATCCATTCGATGTTTAAAATGACTTTTGGAAAAAAAAAATTCCCTTTGGTTCCTAATCCAAAAAGTGCTCCAAAATGGAACACTAAGAAAAAAAAAAGAGTTTATCGCAGATGGTATTTCGTTTCCTTTGTGGTATCTCTTTAATTGAGAAGACACATGGGTGAATATATATGAGAAGTTATTAAAAAGGCAAGAAAATAATGTTCACTTTGTGACATTAGGCTTGGCTGGATTCCAGTTTTTAATGCTTAGTGTTGACTAGTGAAATCCAGTGAGATAAGTTGGTCATGAATAACTTATAACTTGTGTTAGATTGGGTAATGGATAGGCACACACAGGCTTAACGGTAGCAACAGCTCTTTATTAAGTACAAGTGAGAACAATCCAGCGAAGGTTGAATCTGACAGCAGCCCTTTTATAGGGAGCTGTCAGACCCTTTGACCAATAGGATTAAACCTCTGTTCCTGCCAGAAGAGAGGACCTTGCTGGAAACAACTGTAGTTAGAACAAGTATCTAACACCCCTCCCTTCTTGGATGGAACAATCCTACTTGTTATGTAGTCACACAGGTAGGCGGGCTTTTGTGTAGCTCTGCCTGACCTGCGCAGTTCAGTAGGAGGGGTTTCCTTGGACAGGTCGGACGGACTTGTTTGCTCCGCTGCTCCGCAGCTCCGCTTGGTGGAAGCTCCTGGAACCTTTCACAGGCCGTGGCTGGAGCTTCTAGAGCCGGTTCGTTCGGAGCTCGCTGTGGGCCTGCAACATAACCAGATAAGTTTCCCGGTACGCTCGGGCTTGAGCTGGCTATGGAAGGAGTGAGTGTTTGCTCCGTTTGGGTAGGGCTTTGGCTAACTCATGCAGGAGTTTCCTCTGGTTGTCTAAGAGTGGAGTTGGAGAGGCGGCCACGGAGTTGGTCAATATGCCTTCTCCAATTCCTACCATCCTCGAGCTCTAGGAGGTAAGAGTGAGGGCCGGTGATGCCTATCAAAAGGTACTCTCCTGGGTTTTAGCCTTATGGGGGATATGTTGAGGTCCAAACTAAAGGAAATTGGACTCCCCACATACTTACTCAGACCGGTGCTGAAGATGTCCTCGAACTCCTTAAAGATGGCTTCAGCGCCGTCATCTTTCAAGGCGTTGATACTGGTCACTTCTAGGCCCAGGGCTTGGAACCAATCTAGCCCTAGGAGGCTCTGCAGGTTGCCGCTGACCATTGTCACTGGGAGTTTCCCGCTGAACTGCTTGAACTTCACCTGGAAGGTGCCTTGGCCCATGATGGGGACCCGGTTTCCCTGGTAATCGCATAGGTGGATGTCAGGGGTGCAAAGATGCTGCTTCTTTAGGCTAGGGATAGCCTGCTTTAGGGTAAACCATGGCATGATGGTCAGTGATGACCCGGTGTCGATCTCCATCTCACATGGAGAGTCCTCGATGAGGACTGTGACCTTCAGCTTTTTTGGCTGCCTGATGTGGACTTGGCCGATTGACGTGTGGTAGGTGACTGTATTGTCGCCCTTTGAGCACCGTGGTGGCTTCTGCCAGGCCCCTTGGTTGGGCCTCTGTTGGAGGTTTGGTGCACTTCTAGGCTGCCAAGCAGTGGCAGGGAATTCGCTCCGGCACACCTTGGCGATGTGCCCCTTTCGTCGCAGCGCTGGCAGGTTGCATCACGGAAATGGCAAGCCGATCTGGCATGATCTTCTCCGCAGCTAGCACAAGGCAGGAGACGCGGTTTGAATTTGTGCGCTGGCTGGGCGTGGCTACTGCGCATGTGGCAGCTGTCATCTTCCTCGCCTTCTGAGCTCTCGGGCTCTGCAGCCTCGCGATGTACTTGTGTACTCTTTCACACATCTTGTGGAGCGCTTTGGCACTGCAGAGTCTCAGTAGATTTGACGGTTGATTCGGACGCCCTGGCTTCGTCCATGGCGATCGGCAGAGTGAGGTTAGAGTTAACCTCCCCTGTAGGTTAATATCCTGCACGCCACAAATTATGCGGCCCAGAATCAGCTCGTCCAGGTCTCAGAATTCACAGTACGCTGCGGCCTTGCGAAGTACCGCAACGTACTCATTAAGCGACTTGCCCTCTTTCTGGTTCCTGATGTTAAACTCATGCCGGCGAACGTGCTTGGATGGCTTGGGGGATAATGGGTCCTCAGCGTTTGCTGGAGCACGGACCAGGTGACTGATTGCAGCGGTGTCGGCTCAGAGAGGTCTTTCGCCGTCTCAAACACTTCCTGGCCACAGTATCCGAGGACATGTTCTTCTTGCGGCCTTCAGAAAGGCCCATGAGGTCGTTTGCCTCGAGGAAGCAGTCAAATCGTAGCACGCATGTACGAGTCCCAGTGCTCGGTGACTAGGTCATATGGAGTCGGTGGGGCGTGCATGGCCATTTTGTGTTCAGAGGGCATTTTGAGTTTGCCGCTCAAAAATGGCTGCTCGAAAGCTGCACTGAGCTCCGGGCTGGATGTACTTGCTGGATTGCTACGCTCTTTTTGGTTCGCCTAGTTGTCTTCCAATCCCACCTTCATCATGAGTGTTAGATTGGGTAATGGATAGGCACCCACAGGCTTAATGGTAACAACATCTCTTTATTAAGTACAAGTGAGAACAATCCAGCAAAGGTTGAGTCTGACAGCAGCCCTTTTATAGGGAGCTGTCAGACCCTTCCACCAATAGGATTAAACCTCTGTTCCTGCCGGAACAGAGGACTTGGTGGAAACCACTGTAGTTAGCACAAGTATCTAACACCTTGCTGATTTTAGTGTGTTTGTTTTTCTAGGTAGATGAATAAACCTGAATCCAGCCTATGTAACTTGCATTAAATGTTGGTTTTCAATATTAATATTGTATAATTGATGTCTGATAGGAAATACTAATGGGTTGATGTATAAAATGGACTTTATAATGTATATCAATTTTAAATTCCGCTATTATTTGGGGGTGAGGGAGAACAATCCTAATGTAAATGTTTATTTACAAGCCAATAAACTTATTTTAGGATAAAGCATTTTCATTAAATGCGAACACAGGCAACTGAATTATTTTGCAAGCTAGTAGATTAGCATGAACCAGACAGGCTTTATATGTGATTAAAATTAAAAGGGAAAGCTACGTAATTCATATTTGGGACAAATGAATTTGCTGAGGTTCGGTGGTGTAATACTGGCTACAATATTCTATTATTGTAGTTATGTCATAGCAATTAAAAGAGAGAGAAATCTTTATGGGGGGGGAAACAATTATAGAAACCAGATAGTGCTGCAAAAATAACGTTAAGAGTTATATAAGCAATATTCAGTACTGTTCATCTTCTGAATATCTACTACTCGCCTTTATTTGGGGGCGTACCACAAAAGAAAAAGACGACAAATTACAGGCACAATAGACTTCATTTAATGCCACTGAGCATGCTCAGTCTTGGCTCGCTAGTTGCCAATAGGCGAAGGGCAAAGGCGTCAATCGACGCTATTGGGCATGCTCAGGTTTTCTGAGTTTGCGCAGTATTTAATTTTAAAAAGGGCAATTTTTATGCTACACCGGCTACGGCGGGAGAAGAAAAGCAACTCTGATTTTTGTACGGTGACGACCTCTCGTTTCTCGTAGCTTTCTCGGTCAAAAACTTTTTTTTTTGCGATAGTTTAAGGTAAGCAGCGAAGAATCAAGGGAAGGCTTGTACTGAAGGAAGGCCCGTGCGTGTACGGTTGCTAGGGTAACGTGTCGCCGGGAGCTTGCCGCGCGGAAGCCTGGCGAATTGCGTTCGGTTTCCCGCGCGTGGGTTGAGCGTGCGCGGGCATAAGTTGTGTGTGCCTTGCCATGGCCAGCGCGCGTTAGGAATCTGGCCGATCTACTATGGCAGGTGCCTCTTCGCACTCTTCTCGCCTGTGAAACTTCGATGGGCATGACTGCTGTTGGTGAGATTCAGTGATACAATAACCATCGTCTACCAGGACCCACCGAGTCTTAGAAGATAATGAACATTAAATACGTAATTGAAAGGGCAGCCTCGGAAACGTAGGAAAGGAAGGTCCCTACTTATTTCACCTTTCTTCTCTTGTAGACAAACGCTGGAATCAACTTGCATTTCATCGTAATGCTTGCCAGTAGTAGCTAATAGTGAGTTTGCAACAAAGCAAATGGTGAATGTGCTTTCTTATATCAGAAGTTGATGCAGTATGTACAACAGATACGTTGCCAGGTTAGTATGATAATGACAATGCTCACATAATGTGCAGAAACACACCTAGCCATACACATTTTAGTCTAGCATCTTGCATGATCAGCTGGTGAGGTGGTTTATGTTGTAGTTCACTGTCTTGTACCAGTCTAGAAAACTGAGTAAATTTTGACTTAGTTAACCATGGGCTAATACGTTGTGGAAACACCTCTCAATATAAAGTAATTCTGGAATAATTCTGAGCCCATCTGATGAACTTTATGATATTTCCTTATCAAAACTTCATTAAAGTCCCCCGCTGTTTAGGAAGTAAATATAGGACAGTTTCTTCAGGGATTAAGAATTTTAATAGACTGAGAGGAATATATATTATTAAATAGAAAATTGATTTAAAACCATGATGGGTAGGAGAGCTGAATCTCATTGATTCTTTTAATCACACTTGTCTTACTCAATCTGATGTCTCCATATGCATCATAGTGTCTTCCAGATGTGTGGAGAATCAGAATCCTCAGTTCCCATGGCTATTGTTCAGAGGTTTGCAGATTCTGAAGGTGTAAGATGGGGAACTACCCTAGGATCTGAGTGTTTGCCATCTTCCTAAATCACAAAGCATGAATTATAAAGCACAGAAGCCAGGTTCAAACCAAATAGTCCACATTATGTCTTTCGATTAAAATAGTACACCATAACATCATATAACCTCCTCCCACACCCACAAACTCTAAAAACAGCACAACAAGCATATGTTTGCTTGTGAGTATCAGTTGAGGGAAGAGGGGAAAATTGAACTGGGGAGAATAGAAGAGCTGCTAACCTTTTGGTGCTGACCTTACATTAAATTTCTTGCAAGGAAGGATAAGAATTTAGGTGATGTATGTCATGAATTTTCAAATCCTCCTTCAACTATCACAAGATGAAAGGTATGAACATAAGTTTCCTCTCAAAATGATTTTGTTCTTTACTCTATAAACTGTGTTGATTTAAGGCCATGGGGTTTAACTTTCTGTGCAAACAAAGAGACTATTACCAAATAACTAAGAGACTATTACCAGTGGTTGGAAAAAAGGAGTGGAGATTAAGACTAGAACCTGTATTGCTAAGCAAATTAAATACCCAGACAACACAATGTTTGTTAAGCACTAGGAAATGTAATTAATAGAATATTAATAAAAATTATAAAAAAGAAACAAAAAACAGACTAGAGAGGATGGGAACAGGAAAATGTCATTTATCTTTTTGTTTCTGTAGTTCTTGCATTACAAAAAAAATGGCTATGGTTCAGAAATAAATTTTACCACTTGCTTGGTTTATCTGAGTTTGAAAATTCAACAAGGTTGGTAGTGTTTAAATGAAACCATCAGAGAATTTGGGGGCTATAAGCCAGACTTGGAAATTTGAAAAACTTTGTAAAAAAAGGGATGCTTCTGTAACTGTTGGCAATGAAACTCTATTTAAGCATCCTATAGTTAGTTTGACTCCATGTTGGCACCACATATCTCTACCTAAATATAGAAATGTCTACATCTGCTGAATTCTTTTTATGATGAGGAAATTAACACTTTATATATCTTTGCTTACTAGGAATATTATACTGTAATTTTGAACTGTACATAAGGAAAATATTTAGACCCAGGCCAGGAGTGTTATAATCTCTGTTAGACAGATCACTGATGATATTTAAATGGAGGTTATATGGTCAGCAGTTAGGGATGGCTTAGTTAATGTGTGCATGGGATTGGACTAGATAGCCTATAGCGACTTCTCCATTTTATTCGTTCTATGTTTTGTCTTAACATTAATAATAGTGAAAACCATACAGGAATACAATATAACTTTAGAAGATGGGCTGAAGATCCAGAAGGATCTTGACAGACTTGAACACTGGGCCATATACAACAAAATGCAACTCAGTGGTGAGAAAAGTAAGGTTTTACATTGGTCAAGAAAAGCTAAATGCGCAAATATTTAGGTAGTACCTGGCTCAACAGCAGTAACTGTGAGAGGGATCTAGGAATCCAACCACTTAAATATGAGCCAGCAGTATGCTGCAGTATACAGATTTATACTGCTTTGGAAAACCCATAATTGGAATACTATATCCAGTTTTGGTCACCATGATACAAATTAAACAAATCAGAGTTAAACTGTTTTCTATTTTTCTAGCTAGATATTCTTTAGGGACATCAAATGCCTAATAAGATCTAGTCAGAATTCTGTTTAAATAAAATATATTTTGTTTTCGATGCCAATTTGCAAGCTGCTTCTAAAAATCTATTGAGCGTAAAAAATAGTCTTCTCTGATGATTGAAGAATTACTATTTACAATTCTCAACTAAAGCCCTCTTGGGTTTCTGACTACTAAGTACAGCTGGAAAAATTAAGTTTTTCCAGGGCAGCTTGCTTTTATTCTGTGTTTCTTATTCATTATTTAAGTGGTTGCTTAAATAAGGTGCAAAATAATTAATTCAGAAGCTAAAAACAGACAAACTGGACAAAATAAAAGTAAATGGAATAGTTGTGTGAGTGGAACTAAAAAGAAGGAAAGAAACAGCAAGGATGATCTGCTTGATACTAGGAAAGTTATTTGAATCATCTACAAAAACTGTAGAATAAGATTTTTCATAAGTTCATTTGCAAGTAAACACAGGAATGGATATACTATTACAACTAGATTTTAATATTTCCTTTTTACTTAAACACGATGCATTCCAGGGGAACCAGTTCATACACATTTAGCTTCAGAGGTTTGGGTTTAATCAAGTACAGATATGTAAAACAAGCCACCTACTCTGTGATGAAATATATATTTCTGCTCTCTGGGCTTGAAAAGAAATAATTTGGAAACGAGCACTGCTGAAATTACACTGAAATTGGTGTGTCTTTTTATGCCTTGCAAATAACAAATCAAATATTCTAAATGGATTGCTGACTAACACAGAAAGTAACTGATTTGGTGTGCTTTTTAAAAATTATAAATGCATTAAAACAAGTTTCATTGATATATATAGTGAAAGGGAATGTAGTTATTTTTTAAATTGATTATTCTTCTAAAATGATATTAGTATTTTTCTTGACTAATATTTAAATACTAATCAGCAATGCTTATTTTCTGTTTAGTAGCACATATAGTGTTGCCTTCTGTCTTTTGAAACTAGGTTTTTGTCTTTATCATTCAAATCCTGCTAAAACGTCATTATTGCATCACTCACTAAAGTATAAACTAATAGGTGTTTAAGTGCTTTTATAAAGGGATATCAGTGTAGTTTTCTTTCAACTTGGAAAATTACCATGTTTGGCTGTGAGAGCATGTAAAAGAGGCGCTTTCAATGAGTAGCTTTTGTGTATCTTTCATCTTTGTAAAAAGATTTTCTGTGCTTCTTATACTTCTGCGTGGGTTTTTTTGTCATTAAGTAGGGCAAGAATAATTGTAGCTCCAGTATCAGAAGAAGCTTTGTATTAGCTGGAACAATTGCTGTTCTTTAAGCAGGTTCAAAAACTCTTATCTCTGAACAGTTCAGATGGTCTGTAAACTTTCTTTAATAACATGGTAAGAGAGTGGATATGTTGGTTTGATTGGACCTTTGGTACTGTAGGTCTAAGTGATCTATAACGTTTATTTTTGGGGTATTAAGTATTTAGAAGACTTAAGATGACATGATGCTTTGCTACTTGTAAGTCTTTCATCAAACTTTAGATGTGCAGTCATTATTTCTTACTTCAACTTCTAAGGCATTCTATTGTGTTTCTGTCTTATTCTCTGTCCTGCTTGGGCCAGTTCTTCCACTGATAAGTGCAGAACAGCAAAAAAATCTAAGAGGTTTTTTGCATAAAGCATTAATATGAGAGAAAGAAAATGAAAGCCCACAATTTTTCAGAAACGAAGGAAGTTAGGCAACATAAAGATATTTAAATGAGACCTTAAAAATTCTTAACACTGTGATTAGCATTAGCGGGGAATCTAGGAATCTGATCTGGTTTTCCATATTTCAATTACATCATATTTAGACTATTTAAAATAGCTCTACTATTGAATAGGTTCCAGAGATTGGAACAAAATTCCATAGGTTGTTGCAAAATGCAGCAATTATGCTTGTTAATTAACAAATAATATTACGATGTTTTTATTCCAGTATGGAATTTTATTCCAGTATGGAATCTTCACTGATTCCATTTGTTTGTTGTTTTCCAGACTTAATTCTAAGTGTTGGTCTTAAGCTTTAAAGCTTTGAATAGCTTAGGACTCTAGTTAACTAATAGGCTGACAGGCTTGATATTCAGCTGTGAACCTGCCAGGGTCCAATTTTATTTTATAAGCTCTGCGTGCTTCAAATTTATCAGAAATGACTATGTTTATTACTGTATATATGTCCTATGTGTATTTGTTAATTTCTTGCTGAAGGATATTCATTACAGTTGGAATTTATATATCATAAATGTATGTATATCAGCGTACTGTATTGAGAATCCTGTCATAGTATGGTTTTTGCTTATGTATAGACTAGACTGATTATGCTAATCTGCAGTGCAGACAGATGGCTAAGCAGCATGGACTAATGTCCAGTATATTGGGAACTACTAGGATTAGATGTACATTACTGTGTAATCTGAACTCTAAAAACGTACATAGGAAATAATCCTGTCTTTAATATTTTTCTGTGCAGCAATATGCAGTCTTCAAAGAACAAAAATGTAGACTATTCAGAAGCATTCTATAAACCTATATTGCCTGTCCAGAAAACTAGTGCTGAGATCATAAATGAAGCACGAAGTACACTGAGGACGTTAAGAACTCAAAGGCCATTTACACCAAGAGATGAACGAAGGAAACTTTTTGGTTCCACCTCTTCAAGAACACCTGAAAATAGACCACCTTCTGCTTTTAGGTATGAAAAAAAAGGGGGGGGAATACCCATGTTCATACCGAACATGGGCTTGAAGCTTACTTGAATATTTGTGATGACCCAGAGCATGGCATGAAAGCAGTACAGCCAGAGAACAGGTCTGATTCCCTTTTATTGCTCTAACTTTGCCCCCAAATGTCCCCATGTTTACTACAAGCCCTGGAGCAAAGCTCTCACGCACACCTTCAATAGCCTCTGGCTATGAGTAGTCCAATAAGCAAGGTGAGCAAAGCAGTAACCAAGGTCAGAAGTCCAGTAGCAAAACAGTAACTAGAGCAAGAAGTTCAGTGAAGCAGGCAAACTGGGCAAGCACCACAAGACAGAGCAGAGTAATCTCCAGGCGTCAGCAAGTGCACACGAGGCGTCACAGATTCAATGCTTGTTCCCAATAAATGCCCCTCCCACTGGCATCTTCTTACATCTTAGTCCCCAGGTGTGCCTTGTGAAGGGGGGCAGGGCACTCTCCTCCCTCATAGCCAGCTCAGTCTGCGTTGTTCTAGCCTGCTTTCTTCTCTTCATGCTCTAGGATCTGGAGGGGGTGGTCCTTGCTCATCACCTGAGCTCCGTGTCTCCTCCTCCCTGTCTACAAGCCTTTCTAAATCATGAAAAGCCTTGCGGGGACTAGCTCTGCCCTTCCCCAGTTCCACAAAGCCGCCCCCTCGATCTCTGTCAGCTCCTGTTCCAGCTCATCTT
This sequence comes from Natrix helvetica, assembly GCF_964273705.1. Classification (NCBI taxonomy): domain Eukaryota; kingdom Metazoa; phylum Chordata; class Lepidosauria; order Squamata; family Natricidae; genus Natrix; species Natrix helvetica. The sequence continues at coordinate 186,295,792 of NC_138552.1, forward strand.
CCCCTGCAGATTCAGGCTCCGACGGGGGCATGACAATATTTCTCATAATTCTCAATTTAAAAAACAACTATTCAGTTGTCCATATCTTATTACAACAGAGATCCTCTAGAAATATTTACTCACTTCTAAAATGAAAATTCCAATCCAAAACCATTACTAGGTTTGTGTGTAGGAAGCTAAAGCTGTTGCAATATACTGGCTAAAACTCTTCTTTTTTCTATTGGTTTTGTGATTCCAGAAACAATTGCTTATATAGGAGAAGCTTTGTCACTGAATGGCTAACCACTGTAATTATTCATCACCCCACATAGAAGGGACCTAAACAATAACAGTGTTAATTCTTCCACTGAATTTACCAGCTAGGAATCTATGAGATAAAATGAACATTTTTCTTTTTCTTTATAACAAAGCATTTTTATCCTTTACATGTTATTCCAAGAAAGGAGTTTGAGGTAAATTAAGCAACTTGGCAGTAAAAATATTTTCACTGCATTAGTGACACACAGAAGGAAATCTTGTGGTGAAAAACACACAAACAGCTGCGTACACATTGATTATTATGATTTGTTTTTCATTCTAGTCTCCACTCTTCAAGCTTTGAGTCAGTTGAGTCAAGACCTGTCTCTTGTGCACGCCTCAGCCCACTGGACCATGTGCGTATTTATTTTTGGCAATGCTTGTACACTCTATGCTCAATTAAATCTTGACATTAAGAAAACCTGTAATTTGTAAGGATTATGTAACGTGATGCTTAAACCTACTGCCATCGTCCACTGGGGATTTTGTCATCTGCTCAAGATTGTGACCGGGCTGGGGATATGCATCAAGGGGAAGGTACTCAGGTCACAGGAGGGGCAAAGAAGTTTGAAGAGTTGCCATCTTTACTGTTATTACCAGGCAATAAACTGTAGGTTCAGAACAGGAGAGCGAATTTGCAATTTGAGAAGAGAAAAATATATTCCACAATTAGCCTATAGCAACCAGATAGTTCACATCTAGGCCAGAATAGAGTCCTTAGCTATCACTCACTTAGCATGTTTTTTCTGTGACCATTGGCTTCCCCAGTGATGATGGTGGTTAGGCTAAAGAATGCTCTTGTTCAGGAGAAAAATACCTGAGCTCTACTCCTTTGATTCAAAGAGCAACTGCACCTTTTGTTAATTATATGATTCAAGCATGAGGGCCAAGAAGATACTTCCAGATCAGAAGGACTAAATTCTGTATTTTTCACACTATACGATGCACCAGACCATAAGATGCACATTAGCTTTAGACTAGAAGAAGAAAATAAGAAAAAAAATATCTGCCTCTGTCTCCCAGCATCCATCCAGTATTCGTCTGGCTAGCGTCCTTGCAGCAAACAGCTTGGTTAGCTTCAGCATATTATTGCAGCCCCAGCACATGGCTCGTCAAGGGCTCTGCTCCGTTGCATCCACCACTGGTCAACTGAGCTGAGCTGCTGCCGCCAGCAGAGAATGCTGGAGCCTTTGCTGCCAAGCAGCTGGTTGGCGATTGGATCAGCCTCCTGGAATACCGCCAATCAGCTGTTCTAGGTGGTGGGATCGCCATCGCTGATCGCCATTGATGCCATTCGGCCACAGTGATTAGCAGTGATGGCGAAGGCAGCGATCACCATTTAGAACAGCTGATAGACGGTATTCCAGAACAGCTGATAGGCGGTATTCCGGGAAGCTGATCAGCTGCTTGGCAGCGAAGGCTCCAGTGTTCCTTGGTGGTGGTGAACAAGTGGCAGTGGCAGTGACAGGTGTGGCAAACGCCGCCGCCGCACCAACCCTCTTTCCTCTGCCACAATATTCACTCTATAAGATGCACAGACATTTCCACCTACTTTTTGAGAGGGGGGGAAGTGCGCCATAGTGTGAAAAATACGGTATTAGTTCTTGTATTTTTGGAAGATGAAATCAATAGAAGACTTAGCTATAGAGTACTTAACTATGATCCCACCTTTTGCTGAAAACTAATTGCTATTCTCATTTTGAAATTGTTTTACAGTTTCATATCATTTGCATTCTTTTAAAAAAGTGCATTCTGTGTACATTGGCACATTTTGTCAAATTTTACCCAATAAATATCATATATATCATGCAGTGGTGGGTTCCTCCCGGATCGCACCGGATCGCGCGCGCTCCCTTTCAGCGCTCCACCTGGCTCGCGCGCTCCCTTTCAGCGCTCCACCTGGCTTGCGCGCTCCCTTTCAGCGCTCCACCTGGCCTCGCGCTCCCTTCCGGCGCTGAAACTGGAAGTACAGTTTTGCCCGGCCCTGGCGAAGCAACGACGCCTGTCTGCGCTCCACCAGCTCGGCTGGGAACGGAGATGTTTCCTCAGCGGAGCGGAGCGCCTGAAAAGTCTTTTCAGGCGCTCCGCTCCGCTGAGGAAACATCTCCGTTCCCAGCCGAGCTGGTGGAGCGCAGGCAGGCGTCGTTGCTTCGCCAGGGGCGGGGCAAGACTGTACTTCCGGTTTCAGCGCCGGAAGGGAGCGCAAGGGCCAGGTGGAGCGCTGAAAGGGAGCGCGCAAGCCAGGTGGAGCGCTGAAAGGGAGCGCGCGCGATCCGGTGCGATCCAGCAGGAACCCACCACTGATATCATGTAAGTAATATGAAAAAGAGAAATGATCGTTAAAAAAAACAGAGAAATAGCTCTGCCTGTTGGGAATTAATAACATGATTAATGTCTATGCATTTTTACAAAATTTGCTCAATACAATCCTTTTTAGTTCTGGTTCAAATTTTGTCATGTCCAGTGTAAACCTTTGTGAGAATATCTTCTAAGGAATTAGGAATTTGCACTTTTGTGGTTGAATTATTCATATGCTACATTTTGTTTTGTAACAGAAGCCAAAATTATTGTCATCAGCCTCTAATTATGAAGACTATTGTGTTTCCCCACCTGTATCACCAGTGGATTCAGAGGAGATCAGAAAAGTCAGCAATGCTCGTGCAAGGTTGTTTAAAAATGTTTCCTGTGGAAATCTACTTCCAGATAAACTATTTCTTCCCAATGACTGTAAGAATACTAATCCATAACTTTCTCTTTAACACAAATCCCTTTTTAAAATAATGAAGGTAGCCTTTGAATATGAATCTAAATTTCACTCTTCCATCAATGAACCTATTGCAGATTTAATCAATGCAACCCTACACGTATTCCCACCTTAGTAGTAAGTACTGCTCAATTTAGTGAGATTCACTCCCAGGTAATGTTGTATGTATGATATTATAATCTCCATATATTAGTTTGAGCTTTAAATTAGCCATCAGTCCATTATGCTTTCAGTCTAGTGAATGACCTTGCTAGAAAAGGTTAAAGACAAGCCTCTTTAGGAGGTTTTAAACAGTTGACATTTTGTTGAAACTTTTTTACCAACACTTTATACCAGTGATGGCGAACCTATGGCACGCGTGCCACAGGTGGCACATGGAGCCATTTGTCAGGGCACGCGAGGCGCTGCCCTGTCAGCTGGCCAGTGCGCATGCGCGCGCTGGCCAGCTGAGTTCACCTTTTTTAAAAGCCATTTTTCACCCTCCCCAGGCTCCAGAGGCTTTATAGGAGCCTGGGGAGGGCGAAAAGAGCCTCCCCCGCCCTCCCAGAGGGCTTCCAGAGGCTTCAGGGACCGTCTGGAGGCTTCCCTGAAGCCTTCGGAATGCTTAAAACCACCCTCCGAGCAAACCGGAAGTCACTTCTGGTTTGCTCGGAGGATCCTTTTGAGCGCTCTGAAGGCTTCAGGGAAGCCTCCGGACAATCTCTGAAGCCTCTGGAGGGCCTCCGGGGGGGCGGGGAAGGCTCTTTTCACCCTCCCCAGGCTCCTATAAAGCCTGGGGAGCCTGGGGAGGGCGAAAAAACGCATGTAAAAATGGGGGGGGTCGCGCGTTGTGTGCGCATGCGCACTGAGGGGTCGCGTGTTGCATTATGGGTGCGGCACGTCTGCACACGACCCCCCTGCGCTCCCCCCACTTGTGGCACGCGAGCCAAAAAAGGTTAGCCATCGCTGCTTTATACATTTATATACCTTTAGAAAAATATTTGATGCAAGGAAAAACCAATTGCCTCTATTCTTTACAAAGGTACATTATACAGGTAGTCCTGGACTGAACAACTGTTCAAAGTTATGACAGAGTTTCCTGTACTTAGCAACCCAGTTTCAAAGTTTTGATGGCAATTCTTCCCTCCTCCCCCCCCATCAAATGACCACAGGTTGGGTGTTCTGCCCACATTTACAGTCATTTGCAGCCTCCCGTGGTCATGTGACTATGGTTTTTACAATGTAGTTTTGCTGAAAACCAGGATTTACTTGTTTTTTTTTTGGCAAAACCAGCCCATTGGTTCGCTGAACAATGGCAGCGTCTATCTAATGGACCACCACCAAAAAGGTCTTAAAATTGGCTCAGTCACATGAATGGCCTGATTTTTGACATTCATGATTTATGAGTGTGATGGGCAGACTCCATTACATTTGTCAGGTTGAGGAGTACCCGTAGTTGTTCAGTTGCAGTTGGGTGACACAGCAGATCCATGAGCAACTCTTATTTCTCAACAGATGTTGTTTTTCAATCTTAAAAGATATCTCTCTGCATATTTTACCTAGTGAGAATATTGCGAGTTTTGTTTAATACAGGTAAGAGGCTGTATTTTGAAGAGCATTTTATTCCAAGGAGTGATCATGAAAGTTTTTCACAAAAGCTGCCTGTCCAGTTCAGCGTCAGAGATGCCTGTCTTCCACTAGCTTATATAGACCATCATAATAAGACAGTAGGAGAAGAATGTTTTCCACAAATGAGAAACGTACCATTTCCAGCACAATTCAGCAGGCAAAGGTCAGTATCTTTTTTTTTTTAACTGTTACCATTTTCTCCACATATATTGTCCTGGAACAGCATTCTCCCGGAGATTTGCATGACTCCCAATTTACCAGCTTAAATGCATTAAAGACATATTTCCATAGGCCTTAGGTTAGAGTAAAGCAGGATTGGGGTGGGGTGTTATCTATTTTTACCTCTTTGGGTGGGGGTGAGAGTTAGCTACTGCTTCTCCTAGGTAACATGTACTTAGGGTTTTATTTCAAATTTTACTGTTTTTCAGTGTTAAGTTGGCCAGAGTTGTAGAAGTTGGGTGGCCTAGAATTTGAAATATAAATAAATAGATAAATGATTTTATATCCAGCATCCTATACAAAAATGTCCCTAAGTTACTTTCAAAATATAAAATAAGAAATACATTAATAGTACTTTAAAAAAAAACCATACAGGAAAAACAAACAAACAGGAAGAAAACTTCCTCCATATGGAAGAGGCCAAGTTCAAGGGAAGGTATATTTATGGGCAGGTTGGGAATATAAACAAACAACTAGAAGTGACTTTTAGAGTCTGACGATTAATGTCTGGATCAGTACGGTCGAGCCATCAAAATATCTAGTCCCAAGTTGATTAGGTTCTTACATGTCAAAAACAAAACTTTAAATCTGGCTTTACAAGCCAGGGTAGTTATTTCAGCAGAACTGTTATATATAAATACCCAATTGCTCCATCGTAGCTGCAGCTTTAGCTTCTGCCTCAGTTATAAAAGTAACCCCATTTAGAGCAGGGTATAGCCTTTGAAGTTCAAAATTATCAAAAGAAGCACATCATTAGTAGCTGTTTGTGTTCAGGAATGGACAAACTAGTTGATATACTAACTGAAGCCGGCAATAGCTGCTCCCCCCTGCTCCCCAGTACACTGTGGTTACTTCAGGGTATACAGTTTACACTGTTGTTTTTAGGACCACTCAGATCGCTGTTCTTTCTGAGTGAATGCATAGGATTGAGGCCTGAGTTGGATCTATATCATTTCATCGTATGCTTTAAAATAATTTGAATGCCATAGTGTGCAAAAAAATCCAGTGTTCCCCCCAAAAAATTTATTCATTGTATATAGAAACTGAACTGAGAATTAGTTTTTGTACCCAAGTGAATATTTGGTTGCAAGAGGATTGGTATATACTCTTCTTTATAATTGTTAAGAGTAAACCTCCTGCAGATTGTTAATAGTTAAATGTATTCATTTGTTCATGTATTTATTTTTGTATTTTACATTTTAGAATTATTGTATCAGTTTGTTGCAATTACCTATATCTAACCTAACTAAGCTCTGACCATGTATTTTCACTTTTCCTTACTCAAAGCTACTTGTTTCAATGCCACAATTGTTTAAGCATAATTTACTGACAATATTAATTGTACCAGTAAACTATGAAATCTTAGGTGCATTTCCTTTTAAATATAGAATTTACGCTCATAGGTAGGCTAGGTTAAATGATGCATCTCTAATTTTAAATGTCTCAACTGACTCTATTTTATAACTTCATAGGTATGTAGGTGATAAATGTTGCTTATTTAAACAGTTCCCATGAAATAGTAACACAGTTCCTAATGTATGGTTTTAAATTGATTTAGAAAGAAAAAAAAATTAAAATTAAGAATTTTCTATACGTAATAAATATGAATTATCCTTATTTCCAAATTTTCCGAAGATAAATCAGGTGCCTTGTTAATGAAAATGTTTTGCTTAAGACTGACAAGTATTAGGACTCCATGTAGGTTTTTCGCTTTTCTACACATTACAAAGTGAAACTGGAAAATGTCCTATTTGTGCAAAAACAAAGGAACAAAGTTTAAAACTTTATAAAGCTAATGTTAATACCTAAATGTTGCATTTATATCGACTGCTGACCAACTAGTGTTTATGGAATGTAAGGTTTCCATGCTTTGTTCCTTGTCTTGTGGCTTACATTTTGTGTTACATGATTGTAGCTGCTCAGGCTCACAATCTCATCAGTTTTTATGTTCAGTAATGATGACCTCTTGTGGTATGATTCTTTTCCTGCAACATGGATAGATTACATTTAAAACACTTTATGAAATCATGTTAAATATCTTACGTAAATAAATGAGACCAATGCATTTAATATTAAATCATTTATGAAAGAAGAAGCAGTTTCATTTCTGATATGAGGAAACAGGCAGAAATCTAAGAGGAGGTAAAATATTTTGTCTTTTATTTATATTCCTTGTTAATTAAAAATAAATACACGTAGCATGTAGGATTGGGTATTGCTTTCAAGACTTTGACCAGAGGATATAAATAAATGCTCAATTTCCTTTCCTCAGCTTATCCAGGGGAAGAGCAAACAGACTTCTGCTCCTTTCCTTCCCAGCTGATCCCCAAACTGGTTGTGGTGAGACAATTTAGCTTGAGAAACAGGTGGTTTGACCGCCCACTCATTCTCAGTGCTGTATCAACTCTTGGTAGAGTGTGCTAAAAACAAACCTCTTGGGAGCACTGATCATCTAATTGTGAATTGCAGTAGCTGTAATGAGTGTTGCTATCCTCTGACCAAATTAGATTACAGGATATATTTTTTTTGTTTGCAAGAGAAGGGTGAACTCCTTAATCCAGGGGTGTCAAACTCGTGTCATCACGTCATCATCACGTCACATTGCAACTCCCCCCCTTTGCTAAACTTTGCTAAACTTCTGGCCACAAGTTTGACATTCCTGCCTTAATCTATCAGAAAGTTATGAACTTATTTGAAGCACTTGGTCACAGCGGTTGATTAAAAGTGATGATAAATAATTTGCATGAATGGAATAAAAGATATTGATGAATATCCCTGCTCAATTTGTTTAGCAATTGTCATATGAGAGAGAGGAAGAGGGAAAGAGTGTGTGTAATTTTGGTTCCTGAGGAAATTTGAATTGTTTGGGATGCAGAGAGATCTAGTAGCATAGTTTGTGGCAAGATCATCAGTGTTAAAAGGGGTTCTCTACTTACTAAAATGCATTCCCAGTTTAGTGGGTGAAAGATAGAGTAAATATTATATATGTATTTGTAATTTTGATGGCTTTTTGGCATTTAAAAAAATTACTGCTAATTTCCCCTCCTTTTTAGTGACCAGTTTAATAGACAAGAGTCTTCTTTATCATATCCAGACTATACTGAAATGACTAAATCTGCAACTAAATCAGGTACATGTTACATACTTAGCCCATATATAATTTTTCATTGTAATGTAATAAGTGAATGAGCTTTGGCAAGCCAGAGCAAAGCTTCAATCTTAAGTAGTCTTCCCATGTGTCCAAAAGGAAAAAATAAAATAAAATTTGACTTAACCTAATTGTTCACAAGTGAACAATTAGGTTTATCATAACATACAAAGCAGGAATTATGTTGTCAAAACATTTGATAAAATAAAACTAAACGTTAATTCCTTTCTTCTCCTGATCTTAGGCTTGCTCAAGCTCATTTGTATTGACTATCTTGACTTAGGCCTGACTCCTGGAGATTCTATGGACAATTACCTTCCATCTTGATGTGTTCCTGGTGATGATCCACAGTTATTCTATGGACATTCAGGGTTATCTCTGATTTCATCTATCTACTTTGCCTTCCTATCTTCTACATCTCTCAACTTTCCAATTTAGTACTGGTAATTTTATCTAGTTTCATCCTCTTTTCATCCTCGGCTATCATTGCATGCCCAAGATTGAGTTTCTCCTTAGTAATTATTGCCTTAGTGGAATAGTCTGTCAGTCTTTCTTCCAGCATGGATTGATTGAGTTTTTCTTGTCGTCTGGGGCTATTCTTCGTATCTTTGATTCAGATGTCTACCTTTTTTCATTCTTTTTTCAGTTTCTAAGTGACTATTGCTTTAATTATTCTATGTATTGGCATAAAAATATACATAGTTTTCATGATATTTTATAAAAGTGCCATTGCTTTTTCCTATAGTCTCTTGATTTCTTTAGCATATTGTTCAGCTCAGGAAAACAATTACATACTATGTTCAATATTTACACTCAGCTATGATAGCTAAGCATACTGGTTAACATTGCTTTTGTGAATATCTTACATTAATAAGGATTTTTACCTTTCAATGTATGCTTTCCTAGTTAAGTTTTAAAAATCTTATTTATTTTTAGTTCACAAAAATCAAACTGCTAGTGCTTTAACGTCCAGTTTGAATTTAGTGTGGCCAGCCAATTTAATGTAGTGGTTAAGGTGCTGGCCTAGAAACAAAGAGACTGTAAGTTTTGTTGTGGGAAAAATAGGAGGAGAAAGGAGTATTAGGTATGTTTGCAGCTATGAATTACTTATAATAATAAAGGTGGGATAGCAATTTAATAAATAAACATCCCAAACAGTTTTCCCAGTCATAGAACAATGTTGGTTCCTTGAGAATTTGGACAGTTGAAAATGCTGGATGAGTGCTGCATGTGTAATAAAGACTAACATAAATAAGATTTTGTTCTTTCATCATACTTTTTCAAGCGAAGTTTTTTCATGAAGCTAAAAGCTGGATATTTTTTATATAATGTTTATATTTCTTCTGGTTTAGATATCTTTGTTTTGTAAGAGTCCAAGGTAAACAAAAATAATATATGATGGTAAGTCATGTACAAATTATTGGAAGGTTGATCCTTAGACTTTTATTTGCCCTGTGAAATTGGCAGACATGGGATGAAAGACAATGAGGTGTTTGAAACTTGGAGACAGCCACAAAGTGTTTAATTAAAAAGATGATTTAATTCTGTGAATTAATTGCATAATTATTGGGCAAAGCATTGGAATTAATCTAGCAGTGCTAGATTATATTGATTAGAATGAATAATCTTGTTTTAAAGTTATCACAGAATAGAATCAATCTTTGTTACATTGTAATATGATGAGAATTATAGAGCAGGAATGCAGTGTCACCCAGTGGTTTATCTGTGGAGGACTTAGAAACCGTAGTCCTTAGTTGAGAAATTATATCAAAGTGATTTTGGGGACTTGTGTTCCATTCCACAACATTAAACAATAGAATATCATGAAGTTCCATTGTGTCCCTCATGTTTGTCAACATTTATCTGAAACTCTTGAGATTAGTCATCCAGAAATTTGGATGTATAAAGTATCATTAATTATCATCCCTAGTGTCTAGAGATTTTAAGATGGAGAAGGAGTCTAAAATGAGACTTAATCTGGCTCCAGATGCAGCTATATAGAATCTGGGATCCCAGCGCTAGTATAATCAAGGAAATCTTTGAGTATGGCTTACATGTTCCTTCTAGGAATTGCTTCCACCAATTAGAATGTTAATATGACTTAAGGAGAAAATCATTAAATGCACATCAGCCTGCTTTTATAGTTCATAAATTTAAGTCAGTTGGTCAGATGAGATGGTCAGATGTAGAAAATTAAGCTATCAATTCTGACGACTGATGCATTTCTAATCCCAATTAAAACCGATAGTTCAATTCGAAGAAATAAACAGTTTAGAGCAAGCAGCTTATTCCGTTGCTTTCCAAGTTCCTGTTATTCCATCAGGAGCTTGTATATTCATATATGGCAATTTTTGTCCTTAGGTTAGGAGATGAATTGGGGTGAGAAAAGCCAATGGCTTGAAGTCATCCAGTGTGTTTCCATGGCGGAAGTAGACTTGAACCATAGTCTCCCTAGTTCTGCTCCAAAATTGAAATCATTTGTCCAGAGTTCTTCATACAACCTGTTAGTTAAAAAAGGATCTCCCAGAATCCTTCCTGCCTATCTCTCGAACAGACACAGAGTGATGACAGCTTGAGCACAAAAACAGGCAAGGGGTGGGCTTTTTAATATAGTTGGTCCTTACTGTTATATCACAGAAAAATTGCTATGGACTCCCTTTTTTTATTTGCCTTTAGTCTTTTGTGGAACCCTGGGGGGGGGGGGGGGAGTTATATATTTATTTATATATAAACATATATATATTTGAGTGTGTGTGTGTTCGTAGATTTTCACGGGTGTAGGTATGCTGATCTTGTTGTATTCGGGTCTTTTCCTGTGTAAGATTGAGATTGCAATCCAAATACAAAAAGACCAGTGTGTGTGTGTGTGTGTGCATGTATGTGTGTGTATATATATATATATATACACACACATACATACATATATATGTTTATATACATATATAAATTAATTACTTGGGGATTATGAGAAACCCACAGCATTTACATGAGCATTTTACTACCTTCCCTTTTATGTTCCTCACCAGTTAGTATTCACTGATTTTTAGTAAACCTTTCCCATCTGTACATGATATGATCTCATTATATTATTAAATTTGAACTGTCTTCTAACTCTAAAAACACTGGTTGGAAGAAGTCGAGGAACAGCCATTAATTTTTCTGTCTTGCACTGAAATGTCTTGGTGGTCAGGGAAAGGAAGCAATAAAGTGATTCCTCCAGCAGAGCCTGCTTGTCTTTCCCCAAAAATCATGCTGAACCCCAATTGGGCTGGCAGTGATCATGAGATAATGGCTTTGCCCACAGTTGTAGATGGCCCAATTGGTAGAAGTAAGCATTTACAGGTAATCCTCGACTTACAATAGTTCATTTAATGACCATTCAAAGTTATAAGAGCTACAACCTTTACAGCATCCCCACAGTCACGTGATCAAAATTCAGATGCTTGGCAACTAGTTCATATTTATGGCAGTTGCAGTGTCCCAAGGTCATGTGATCACCTTTGCTACTGACAAGCAAAATGAATGGGGAAACCTGATTCACTTAACTGTGAACTGTGGCAAGAAAGATAATAAAATGGGGCAAAACTCACTTAACAAATGTTTCACTTAACAACAGAAATTTTGGGCTCCATTGTGTCATAGGTCAAGGACTACCAGTACAGAAAGAAGTACCAACAATAAGGAGGAAAGAGAAGAGAAAGACAGCGCTTATAGGTGAAGTGTAGGTCATATTCTTTATCTCAAGGTAGACATTCATGGTTTGGTTCACTCTTCAAATTGTCTGTTATCTCCCTAGCTTGACTTACAAGGGCATCCATGAAATCTGTCCTGCCCAGTGATTTCAGAAAGTATTAATATTTCTCTAAAGCAGAGCTCTTATACTATTTTAAAGGTTATTTATTTCTATGGTGCTCCTTGGCATAATCGGTGGTGGTGAAGGATCTTGCTTATGTAACCTTCCCCAGATTCAATCCATTTAAGCTGGTCCACTGATTTCCAGTATAGCCATAAAGAAGACAATAGCGCTGCAGGTCCAGGAACCCTTACACAAAATGGCTTGTCTAAACCTTTTAAATTCAGAACCAGATTTGGTGTGGAAATGACCTTGATCACCCTGATGGACTATCTGTCCTGAGAGAGAAAGAGAGAGATGGGGAAGTATTGATTTAACTTACTCTGTCAGTAGCTTTTGACGCTATTGATTGCGTGTGTGGTTTTTTTTATAGCACTTGAGGGAGTTGGAAATGGAAGGCATCACAATTACCTTTCTATATTCTTTCAGAAGTTGGGAACTCTTTGAAAGTTGATACCATTTTCCATATTATCTAATATCCATTTTGTGGGGTACCTGGTAAATGTGCTATCTGTTGACATTTGAGTTAGACTGTATCAGATGAACCACAATCTGGCTGTAACCAGTGGCTTTTATGTTTTCCCATTTTCACTCTCCCTAGAACAATGTTTCTCAACCTTGGCGACTTTAAGTCCTGTGGACTTCAACTCCCAGAATTCCCTAGCCAGCTGGCTGGGGGATTCTGGGACTTGAAGTCCACAGGACTTAAAGTCGCCAAGGTTGAGAAACACTGCCCTAGAACATGCCCAGCACATACTGTGCATGTTTTAGGTATGTCTCTGGACTAAACTCGTGTGGAATGGACTAGTTGATGCAGCCTGTTCCAAACACAGGGATGTGCGTGGAATATTTTGCACATCCATATAATTTTGTTTCTCATCTAATTTTTATTATTTGTTATATGTAACTTTCAAGAAGATTGATATTGGCACTCTGCTATATTTCTTACCAACTTGGGAAGAAGGAATGGAAGAGATTTTATGCCATACTGAGCCATATAAATTTATAGCACATAATTTTATAAATAAAAATGGGTGCCATTTGTGTGTTTGTGTACGTGCACGTATGCATACACGTGTAATTTGATTATACGAAAGAAAATAGGGATTGGTTTTTTGACATGACAGCCCAGGTCACGTTTGGCAGGGCTAAACTCTCTAGATTGATCTATTGTGTGTTTACAGGCACTTTGCAGTGCCTCAGCTTTGCAGTGCCTTGTGGCATTGAGAGCGGCCAAACGTCAATATTGTGCCACTCTCATTGCATCCGCGGAGAACCGCCCTGCCGCCCTGTTTCGGGTGTCCCGCTCCCTCTTGTTTCAGAGGCCGCGGGAGGCCCCTTTACAGGGCAGGGCAGAGGAATTTGGTAAATATCTGCAGGATAAAATCGCTCAAATCCGGAGAGACTGGGTTCCAGTCAGTGGTCCAGTGGAGACGCCCATGGCGAGTCTTGAGGTTTCGATCTGGGAGGAGTTTGACTTGGTTGCCATCGAGGATTTGGACAGATTGCGTGGACGACTGCGACCCACCACATGTTTATTGGACCCGTGTCCCTCCTGGCTTGTACTGGCATCCTGGGAGGTTACACGAGACTGGCTCCTGGGCCTAGTGAATGCTTCGTTGGGTGAGGGGTCTCTCCCGGCTGCCTTGAAAGAGGCGGTGGTGAGACCCTTGCTCAAGAAGCCTTCCCTGGACCCTTTGGAGCTGGCCAATTATCGTCCTGTCTCCAACCTTCCCTTTTTGGCGAAGGTTGTAGAGAGTGTGGTGGCCCACCAGTTCCCACGACATCTGGAGGAAAATGATTATCTAGACCCGCCCCAGTCCGGCTTCCGCCCCGGTCACAGCACGGAGACGGCCTTGGTCGCGTTGGTGGATGATCTCTGGAGGGCCAGAGATAGAGGTTGTTCCTCTATCCTGGTCCTATTAGACCTCTCGGCGGCTTTTGATACCATCGACCATGGTATCCTGCTGCGCCGGCTGGAGGGGTTGGGGGTCCGGGGCACCGTCTTGCGGTGGTTCGGCTCCTTCCTTTCTGACCGGACGCAGCGTGTGTTGACAGGAGAAGAGAGGTCGACCCTACGCCCCCTTACTTGTGGGGTGCCACAGGGGTCGGTCCTCTCGCCACTCCTGTTCAACACATATATGAAGCCGCTGGGTGAGATCAACCGTGGTTTCGGGGTGGGATACCATCTGTACGCTGATGATACTCAGCTGTACTTTTCCACCCCGAACCACCCCAACGAGGCCATCGAAGTGATGTCCCGGTGTGTGGAAGCCGTACGGATCTGGATGGATGACAACCGACTCAAGCTCAACCCTTCCAAGACGGAGTGGCTGTGGGTACCAGCCCCCCGGTTCAGCCAATTGATTCCATCATTGGCCATTGGGGGCATTCATCTTGCCCTCGTGGAGCGGGCGCGCAATTTGGGCGTCCTCCTGGATGCCCGGCTGTCCATGGATGACCATGTGACAGCCGTGGCAAGGGGGGCGTTCCACCAGGTTCGTCTGGTGCGCCAATTGCGCCCCCTACTGGACCGGGATGCCTTGCGCACAGTCACTCATGCGCTGGTGACGTCTCGCTTGGACTACTGTAACACTCTCTACATGGGGCTTCCCTTGAAATGCACCCGGAGGCTGCAGTTGGTCCAGAACGCAGCCGCGTGGGTAATTATGGGGAGTACTAGGTACTCCCATGTGACACCGTTCCTGCGCGAGCTGCACTGGCTTCCTGTGGTCTATCGGGTGCGTTTCAAGGTTTTGATAACTATCTTTAAAGCGCTCCATGGCTTAGGACCTAGTTACTTGCGGGATCGTATTCTGCCCCATACATCCCTGCGACCAATTCGCTCGCACAGAGAGGGGCTCCTCCAGGTGCCGTCCGCTAGACAATGTCGTGGGGCGGCGCCTAGGAGTAGAGCCTTCTCTGTGGCGGGCCCAGCCCTGTGGAATGACCTCCCTCCGGATATTAGGAATACCTCTGACCTCCGCTCCTTCCGTATTAAGCTTAAGACCCACCTATTCCAAGCAGCTGGCCTGGCTCAACTTTGATCTAACCGTATTGCTCCTGACGGGTTTTTAACTGGGTATTTTAATTATATTTAATTTCTAGGGGTTTTATATATTGTATTTTAATTGTTTTTATCAATCGACCTCCTCCGGTGTATGTTTCAGTGTATGTCTTTGCTATATGTTTGTTTTGTTTACATATTTATTTCGTAT
Organism: Natrix helvetica; assembly: GCF_964273705.1. Classification (NCBI taxonomy): domain Eukaryota; kingdom Metazoa; phylum Chordata; class Lepidosauria; order Squamata; family Natricidae; genus Natrix; species Natrix helvetica. Next base: position 186,310,899 of record NC_138552.1, read on the forward strand.
GTTTCGTTGTACGCCGCCCCGAGTCCTTCGGGAGAGGGTGCGGCTAAGAAATAAATATTATTATTATTATTATTATTATTATTATTATTATTATTATTATTATTATTATTATTATTATTATTATTTGTGATTTTACAAAGAAAGATTTCTGTGAACCAAAAGAAAATGTTAATTTATTCAAGTGAAAAACTAGCAAGTTAGTACTAAATAGAATTGTAATGATTCTCTTCTGTATAGTGGGTAGATTTTTAAGAAAACTAACATTCAGTTATCTGAAGCTCAGTGTTGCTAAGGCTTTTGGATTTTACATGCTAAAAACAGCAGCCAATAAATGTAGACCAGTGTCATTTTTGTGACCAGCATAAAAAGCTGTGGTTATATCAATAAACCACCGAGAGAAGGAACTTCTGAACTTGTCTGCCTTTGCTTAAGTTTCCTGTTTTTCTTCTTTTTATTACCGAGATTGTTGAAGTTAGATTACTAAGAAATTTCTGTTGAAATATTTATGTTTTACTTGATTGGTACATACCGTTATAAAACAAATTAAAGTCTTATTTAATGTTTTGCCATAAGTTTTGTTATGTGACTATTTGAAAATAATTGTTAATATAATCTCTTCAATAATAATGTTTCAGAAAATAATTTGGAAGCAAATGAAATGGAGGAAGAAGAAGATGAAGAAAGCTATTGGAAAATAAAAGTTTTACCAATTTTACATATATTAGAGATTGGTAAATAATATTGTTCCATAAAATTTGTTTGGGTTTCATAAACTAGACTTTTCAATGCTTAATTTTATTCATTAATTCTAATAATATTTTTCCTATTACCAATTTTAAACAGTCCCATTGCTAGCAAGATAGCCTATATTCCTGCTCTTACTTTAGACTGGGGGCAAAGTGGGATGGAGATATAAAGATGTATTTGCAAGGTTTAAAAGTCAGTTAAGAATGCATTTGATAAATATTCAAAGAGGCTGTAAATATTAGTGATATGTACTAGAAGTAGGCTACCTGTTACATTTTAGATGTTTTGAATGACAAACCCCATATTAGGAATTAAAAGACCAAAACTTTGAGACTATCATATTTGTGGGTATTTTTTTTTCTAATTGTAACAAATACAAACCATTACTAAATACAGGTAATCCCCGGGTTATGAGTGTTTCCTTAGTGAACGTTTGCAGTTACGCAATAAGCGCTTCAGTGTTTACGAACACGTTCCAAAACTACAAATGTTGCAGCATCAGAGGAGTTGTTCACCCTTACGAACAACCACAGAGGCTCTGCAACATTTGTCCTGCCTATTCCCCTCCGCCCCGCACTTTGCCAGCCAAAATGGCATATTTGAGGTCATGTTTCAAAAATAAGTGGAGCCATGACCTGTTTTTGAAATGGTTTTAGGAATTTTAAGAGGTGAAATGAATGCCTTAAGAAATTGAGCCAGGGTGGCACAGTGGTTAGAGTGCTGTACTGCAGGCTATTTCTGCCGGCTGCCTGTAATTTGGCTGTTCAAATCACACCAGGTTCAAGGTTGACTCATCCTTCCACCCTTTCAATTTGGGTAAAAATGAGGAGCCAAAATTGTTGGGGACAATATGGTCACTCTAAACCGCTTAGAGAGGGCTGTAAAGCGCTGTGAAGCGGTATATAAGTCTAAGTGCTATTACTATCTGCCAAGTGTAATATATTCATTTGACTCCTTCAGTACCCTCATCTTAACATCAGTGCAAGGAAGCCCCATATTTTTGATCCCATATCTCTGGGAGAACTTTATTGCGTATGGAAAGGATGCTAGCAGGTTACACCCGATCCTAGTTTGGTGTCTAGTTGAAGACAAATGCATACTCTTTCTAGGAAAGGTAGGGATAGTCACATAAACATATTAGAATTATACTGACCAAAAGCTATTTATTTAGTTTTTATTCCAGAATCATTTTCAGAAGGAGTACTGAACTTCTCCAGTTGTGTCCATAAAAAATTAAAATAGCTGTGTTTGTTGATAGTGCAGGTTTTGTGGTATTTATTTTAAAAAGTTACTTTCTTCCTCTTTAAAATACTTGATCGCTAATTTTACTTTCTGCTTTTTTTCAAATCAAATAGAAAACAATGTAGAAAGACTTTGCGATGCCTGCACTATTCTTTATCAAACACTGGAAGAAGGAAATATGCTTGGCAAGCGATTCAAGAGACGAAATTTACTGTTGAAGATGTTATATAAATTAGTTGATGTTACTTCAGATCCTCTTGGCTTGAAATTAGCAAAAATCATTCTGGGTGTAAGTTAAATATGTCATACCTGTTACAGAATATGATTATAGGATACTTGTATGAAAGTGGTAGTTATATCCTGAGAAATATGACTAAACATTAACTACTAAATCAATTTTTTACAAGAGGTTGCAGAACTCAACTTTGCAGTGTTCAAAATTACACTTAATTTTCTTTTGTTCTATTGTTAGATTTACTTAAAATCCAGGAGATTAACAGTACAGTTATTCCTTTGTCTACTTAGAATTGAGTTTACTTCCAAGTAAATAAATATAGAATTTCAGCCCAAGTGATAGCACACAATAGTAGACAAAAATACTATGTGTTCATTCTAGTCAAATTTTTTGAACTAAACTGTATGCCAAAAAGAGCTACACTTTGTGAGAGTTTTTGCTTTCAAGGCATAACAATAAATGCATTCGTTTGAATATATTTACTGGAGTCCTAGAATAAGTCATAAACCACATTCCCTGGCTTCTTTCTTGATTGGTTGAATATCAAAGGGATAGATAGCAGAAGAAACTCAAGAGGAAAACAAATATTCATTATTATAGTGTATGGTATCTCTCCTAAACCATTCAAAAATTTATACAACATTTTTACAAAGTGCTGGCAATTGTTACTATCATATCATGCTTGTGTAATTTGTGATATACTATTTAATTTATTTGAAAGTATGTTTGTCATAGTTGTAACTAAGACATTTGTCAGGACCTTCTAATCATCACCTAGTAGCTATGCCATAATTTTAAGAACTTGTTGCTAAGTTTTTAACAATTTTCTACTTTCAACAACTTCTCCGTTCACACATTCAGAATGGTATGCTGGACTCAAGTGTTGGGAAAATGTATTCATCAAGGAAATGAGGATTCTCTATATGTGCGTGGGTTTGCAATATATCTGTGTGGATAACAATGGTTACATTTTTCTTCCTGTAATGTAGTGTCTAAAGCAGGATTATTTCAGTTAGAATTACCCAAATGCATATAACACGGGAAACTGATTTAGTGTCATTAGATTAATCAGCATTTTGCAGATAGTTTTATATCACATTCAAGTACATTGGATATAACAGGAAGCCCTGTTTTATATGCTGTAGTATTGAATGCTGGACCTGGTGTATAAATGGAGTACCTGTTTTAAGATTGTATTGAAATTTGTTTTCCACTTTCTTTCTTGTAGATTTTTTTCCGTCTCCATTAATTTTGGATTAGATAAATGGCTGTCATATGTTGATCATTTGATATGGGAGCTCTTATCTGAGTACTTGTTTTGGAATACGTTTGAAAGCTGTGATAAGGCTGCAAATGTTTCTAGTTTCAGTTAAGTGCAGCATGTACATACAGGAAGTCCTTGACTTACGACCACAATTGAGCCCAACATTTCTGTTGCTAAGCAAGGCTTTGCCCCATTTTACAATCTTTCTTACTAGAGTTGTTAAATGAGTTATTGTAGTTATCAAGTTAGTAACACAGTTGTTAAGTGAACCTGGCTTCCTCATTGACTTTGTTTGTGAAAAGGTCACAAAAGGTGAGTTGCGAAGCATCCAAATTTTGATCACACAACCATGGGGATGCTGAAATGGTAAGTGTGAAAAATGGTACCAAGTCACTTTTTCCAGTGCGGCTGTAACTTCAAATGGACACGAAATGAATAGTTGTAAGTCAAGGACCACCTATAATATGAGCTGTGTGGCATATCTGCTGTTAAAAGAACAGCTAAAACATAAGGTATAGTTATTTAATATATATTTTCTTTTTCCTTATAGCTGAAAGTGAGTGGGAAGAATCTGCTTAATGTTTGCAAATTAGTATTTAAAATCAGTAGAAGTGAAAAAAACGATTCCCTTATTGAGAACGACCAAATATTGGGTAGGTAAATGTGCTATTCTGTGACTGAGTAAAATGCCTTTTATAATGTGGAAAAGATAATATGCTTGTTGTGGGGGAATATGAAACTGCCAAATATTTCAGTATAAATATGATTTCAACCTGCGTTTTGGTGTTAATTTTTTTCTTTTTCTGATTTTTCCTATCCTAAATGTTTTTGAAGCTAATGAAGATAATACTAGCTAATCAGAAATACAAATATTATTACTGGGTAGGAACTAGACATAAAAATTGCAGCTGGAATCCAAGAAAAATATATAGAGAGAAATGAAAAGTAATCACCAGGCTTATTCTTTGATCTCTGTTTCATCATGGAATCTGTAACATATTTCAAAAAGCAATTAGAAAGATATTGTTTGACTTCTCCCTTCCCACCTGATTTAGCTAAATTACATTTTTCCTGCATCAAAGGATGTAAGACATTTAAATGGTGAATGGGAGGGAAGTTATAATCCTAATTTGCATGATACATTAATACTTTGTTTACACATTGCACAATTCTTTCATCTGGAATTTTGGGGCAAGAAAATGGTAACATTTTGGATCTGATTATTGTTAATCAGACTTAATGTTAATGACCTTTTAGTTAATCAGACTATGGAATGTATTGCAACATGCATTTTACTTTCCTAAAATTGCTAATTATGTATATCTTTTGAAACTCCTAAACTGTTGTTATAATTGAAAATTTAGAACTTGTAGGCAACTTGGTAACGAAGTATTGAAATATTTTCATCCACCAAAGAATGGGCTAGAATGTAAAAAAGAATGTTAGATTTGTATCCTATCATCTTAATAGGTGATTAATTCAAGGAAATACTTTTGTGTTTATAGGGTAATCTAAAGAACGTTTAGCAAGCCATTGGGTATCAGTATCTATATGTTGGAAGTACAGGTGGTCTTTGACTTATATCCACAATTGAGCCCAATATTTCTGTTGTTAAGTGAGACATTTGTTAAGTGAGTTTGCCCCATTTTATGACCTTTCTTGCCACAGTTGTTAAGTGAATCACCACAGTTGATAAGTTAGTAACACAGTTAAGTGATTCTGGATTCTCCATTGATTTTGCTTGTCAGATGATTGCAAAAGGGGGGGAATCACATGCCCTTGGGACACAGCTACCATCATAAATATGAGTCAGTTGCTAAGCATCTGAATTTTGATCACACGATGCTACAAAGGTCATAAGTGTACAGTTATAAATCCCTTTTTTCAGTGCCATGGTAACTTTGGACGATCACTAAATGAATTGTTGTAGACTGAGGACTACCTGTATAAAATTATGAAATGAAACATATGTTTAAAACTTGTTCTATAATTCCATAATTTATTTTAATAGACATAAGTTTCATATGATGCTGGAAAGAGAAATATCATATAATTTAAATACATTACTGTGCTATTAATTATATACGGACAATTTGGAATGCATTGAAATATAAAGAACTCTGAATTTATTTGTGTGTGTGGTCAGTAGCTAAAAAGATGTTTGATAGAAAGATTTTGCTACATCTGATTTCAAATGCTAGATTGAAGATAAGTGTTCGCGATAGAAAGAGTGGTCAATATTACTCACATGGTCAAAGTTTGTAACTTAGTTGGTCTTCCTCTCTCATTCTCTCTCTATATGTGTTTATGTGTTTTTATTTCTGTTTAATGTGCCTTTAATTTTTTCTCTTTTTAAAAAAAATTAAAGTAAGGCAGTGGAATCAAAAAGTAAAATCTGGGCATAGCTGGGTATTACTATTAGGAAGACAAGATACTTTTTAGCTGACATAAGACACATGATTAGTACCTACTAATAATCAAATAATTAGCCTGTAATTATTTTTATTATTGTGACCAAGACTTTTCATTATATGCAACTTCCATTTAAGCAAATTAAATTCTGTGCTGATTTCCTTTTTAAAAATGGACCCTCTTGCAATCACTAAGGGCTATATTTGCAAAAGGGAAATTTCTATTGCTTTGCCCTCATCAAAAACTTTCCTGGACTCGGGAGAACGTTTAATCCAGGCCTTGGGTTTGGGATATGCTCACATAGTTACAATGGAAAAAAACCAGCCAGAAATAGCTTGTATAAACATAAGCTCCACTGTTTCAAGTTCCTTCTCTTCAACAGATTTCCTTAGCTATTTCTCTTCCTTATCCCTCATCTGAATTATTGCAATGGCAGCTAGTAAATTAATCTTGAGCAACTGTCTTTACAGTCCCATTGAATGCCTTCATTCAAAATACTTTAAATAAATAACAACACAGAATTATTTATTTATTTGATCCATTTTATATTGCTTACTATATCACAAATTTTACTGTAATTTTGTATACAATAATCAATAGTTTAGGAATTAATTAATTTGAAAAATGAATATGGCTGCCCATTTCATTCATGGTGACTCTGGGGCAGCTAAGTTAGAAAGCTATTACTTTATTTGATAGCTCCTTTGAAAAAATAAGGCGTGGATGAACTAAACCTTATTCTGCTGAGGGGGGGAGGGGAGAGAATTGCACTGGAGAGGAAGAATCACATCATGCTATTTTTTTTTATAGACTCTCTGCTTGAGATTCTGAGAACTGAAGATTTGCAAACAAACACTGAAGCTTTTCTTTATTGCACTGGTGCTATAAAATTTATTTCTGGCAATGCGAGTCTCATTAATGAAATGGTCAACAAGGGAGCTATTGAAATCCTGCTGCAAGTAATGAGAATGATTAATGAAATTAATGAAGATGATACTCGATTTTCCAGTTCAGGACATCTCTTGGTCCAGGTCAGGATTACATTTTTATTTCCATTATTCATTTATTTCAATGTATTGAACTAAAAAATTTCAAACTTTCTAATGGTGTTCCCTTGCCAGGTTTGACTCTTGGTGGACTGTCCAAGTTTTTTTTTTCTTAACACTATTGTGGAAGTGGTTTGTTACTACTTTTGTTCTGAGATATTTTCCAAGTATTCAGTCTAGTCTATATTATTCCAGTTCTAACTTTGTGTCACCTTGGTGAGCTTTTCTGAATTAGCTAAAGCAATCTAAGGTGCAGCAGGCGCTTTAACTTAATAGTTCTAGAATGGTCTATAACACGGGTATCAAACTTGCTGTGTCATGTTGCCATCGTGTGACATTTCACAATGTTTTATCCCTTCGCTAGCTGAGGTGGGCGTTGCCTGCGCATGACGCATCTGGCCCGCACGCTGCCAGTTTGACACCCCTGATCTATAATGTCCATTATTGGAAACTGATAAATTGTTACTAGAAATTATTGGAAAATTCTTACTACCGTACATACCAAACGAATAGTAAGTAAGGCATTCCTATCCTGTTGTGTCTTCCTGCCAGTTTCTGACATGTGCAGTAGAGCTCTAATTGTGTACTTACTGAATCTGGGTCTTGTATTTATCTATTTCATTTTACTTTGTATGTAAAATATTTGTATAGCGCCTCTTGTCTAAGATTTAGGCAGCATAGTTACTTCTTGCTGATAAGAGTACAACAATCACAGTAGCTCATGGTATTGTGTCAGTATAACATTCCTTTCTTGGAACAAACAATAGGACATACAATTAAGAATCATTGAAGTAGAGAGATACAAGATGCAAGCTCCATCGAGGACTAATGGAGAATGGGAATGCTCTTGTTCTAATAAGGCTGACCATGAAATGTTGAAATTGATTCCAGAAAATATTTATTTATTTTATTTATTACTATTGTTTAGAAACTGCCCATCCTCCTCACATAAGGCAATATCACCTTTGAAAGCTGTTTAGCTTTACATTAGGCTTGAAAAGAATCCCCAAGTTATTATGTTTGAAGAAATTAGCAAAGCCTTCTGTGACTTACAATAAGTACCTCATGTAACCTGAAACCTGAGATTTAAAAAAATGTTGAAAGATTTGTAACTGTCTTTGCTAATTAAATGGACTAATTGTTTTTAAATGTATATAAAGAAATAACTATGTCTTGCCATCTGTCAATAGCCCTAATGACTTTAAAAAAATGTATTAAAAATTGTATCATACCACATGCAAAATAAATAATTGTAATTCCAATATTATCTTTTTAGAGAAAAATATTTTGGGCATAAAAAAGATGAACTGAAGCCTAGTAGTTCTCTGTTCAGTTGTGAAGTGAGAGTTAAAAATAAGTCAAAGATAGATGGCATGGTTTGGAATCTGTCATTTAAGGAGCTACATTTGATGGGATACTATGTGGCATGCCTTCTTGGCTATGGCACCTGCATTGTGGAATATCCCCTCCACTGACACAATCACTCCTGACTCTCTAAAGCAGCGATGGCGAACCTTTTTTGGCTCACGTGCCATAAGTGGGGGGAGCGCAGGAGGGTCGTGTGCGGGCATGCTGCACCCATAATGGAATGCGCGACCCCCAGTGCGCATGCGCGCACTACAGGCGCTCCCCCTCCCATTTTTACATGCTTTTTTCTCCCTCCCCAGGCTCCAGAGGCTTTATAGGAGCCTGGGGAGGGTGAAAACAGCCTCCCCCGCCCCCCCGGACTCCCTCCCGAAGCATCAGGGAAGCCTCCAGACAGTCCCTGAAGCCTTCGGAGCACTCAAAAGGACCCTCCGAGCAAACCGGAAGTCACTTCCGGTTTGCTCGGACGGTCGTTTTAAGCGTTCCGAAGGCGTCAGGGACCATCCAGAGGCTTCCCTGACACCTCCAGAGGGCTTCTGGGGGAGGGCGGGGAGGCTGTTTTCACCCTTCCCAGGCTCCTATAAAGCCTCTGGAGCCTGGGGAGGGCGAAAAATGGCTTTAAAAAGGGTGAACTCAGCTGGCCAGCGCGCGCATGCACGCTGGCCAGCTGACAGGGCAGCGCCTCGCGTGCCCTGACAAATGGCTCCGCGTGCCACCTGTGGCATGCGTGCCATAGGTTCGCCATCACTGCTCTAAAGGCCTCTCAAGAACTTCTTGTTGCCAGCTGAGAACTGGCAAGCTAGTAAGATGGCCCTCTCATTATAATCCCTTCACCCATGATTTGTTTTATTAATTGTTAATGTTATCAATAATAATAATTGCTGTTATTTGTAAACTATTGGTTTTTTAAAAAATTATTCTACTACACTGAGAGTCCCTTGTATTGTAAGATGGACAATTCTATAAATTTGATAAATAAAATAGAAGCAGCAGCTCCGAATGATGAATAAAGTTATAAGTAGGTATGTTTTTAACAATAAAGCCTGTATCATTGTTTCATATTTTGAAGTTTAAACAACCTACATTATTTTAAATTTTCCACGGAGCTTCACACTACTGCCATCAGAGGAAGGCTGTGCAAAATGTAGTTACATTTCCTAATAAAATTATGTTTACCGTGTTTGTTTAATTCATATTTAAATGTATTCTCTTTAGCTCACTGCCACTTTACGAAACTTGGTAGACTTACTTCAGTCAAGGTGCAAATTCCTTGAGTATGGAGCCATTCCAGAACTCTGCCTCACATTGGAGAAACGTATGAGTGACAAGGATGTATGTACCAATGTGGCCAGAATATTCAGGTAGCCCCACTGTTTTTTTTTAAAATACAATGTAGATCTTTTTGCTTCTTCAAGCAACCATCTCATTATCTATTGAAGTGGTTGCTTCCATGGAGATACTGTTTATATTTCTGTTGAAATACTTTGTATCAGTATAGCGTTTAATTCCTAAACGATTGTCTTGGCTCGCTTTTTTGAATCAGAAAACACAAATCCTCTGCAATCCAAACACAAGTAGGCCACCCAGTCTGCTGGGCGCCCTTGAGTACATTATCTTTTTTGACTTGTGGTTTCTGTTAAGAGTGTTAGTATTTCTTTCCCTCACCCAGCCAGCAGATAATGTGTATGGGAAAGGATTATTGTTCTTTGCTTCTAATGCTGTAACCTGCTTTTGGATTGCTATAAGGGGGGAAGAAGAAACGTTATTGCTTCCTCCTTCTTTATAGCAACCATGTTCAAGATTGTGGATTTTTAAAATGACTGCAAAACAGAAATTGGCCTCAAAATCATTAGGCATGAAGAGCATAAGACCTCTTCCATTGTGCCTTTTAAATATTGTTGCTTTTCACTGTTAAATATGGTGCAGTACTAATTTTGAGTTGTTTTATTGGGAACGGATTAAGTTCTGCCTACTCCCTAAAAGATCTTTTACTGAATACTACTGCGTCTGTCTATGTGAAGGTGTATTTGAATGGATATATATGTATGTGCAAGCAACCAATAGATATGGCCTCAGGTTACTAACTTAACTCACCCATGCTCTAAGGCAAAGGTCATCAAAAACATCCCCATAGGAGTGAATTAGGGGCATTGTTTGTGTAATACACAAAACTTCTTATATTCCATCCCTTGTGTGATTCCTTCAGAAAAAGAATGCCACTATATTAAAGAGGAAATCTGTCTCTTGTAGCAGTGGCCATTGGCAGCAGGCAGCATTTAAGACTGAATACAATAATACGTTGATTTTTTTTTCTGTTCAGTAATCCATAATTAAATGGTCCAGTGAAACAGGTCAAGGTCTTCTTGCCATCAGCTGAGGGCCTCAGGACTTTGTTTCGCTGTCACTGCTGTCGTTACTTCTTTTATTCCTTCTCATAAAAATATACCACTTTGCTTTACAGCAGCCACTTCCTGTATGTGTCCCTTGGTACTCTTTGAGCTTGGTGGTTTTCTTGCAGACATTTCATTACCCAAACTAGGTAACATCCTGGGTGCACTGATGATGTTACTTAGTTTGGGTAATGAAACGTCTGCAAGAAAACAACAAGGCTCAGAGAGCACCAAGGATCTCAACCCTGAGCTACAAATATTCTCCTTTATTGGTACTTCCTCATGTTTTTTGCTGCTGCATCATCCTTGGCTGCTGCCACTTTGTCTTTCTTGTTGAGATGCTTGAAGATGTTTGTGTTGTCTACACGAAATCATAGTGGGACTCAAAGAAACAGTAGCGGGATTTGGGGTTATCTTCTACTAGCAACTTAAATTACTGTATTTTTTGCACTATAAGACACTCCAGACCACAAAATGCTCCTAGCTTTTGGGAAGGAAAACAAGAAAAAAAAATCCTGCCTCTGCCTCCCAGCAATTTGCCTCATTGCAGCAAACAGCCCTGGTCAGCTTCAGCATAGCCTGATTTAGCTCAAGCAGCTGATTGGCGGTTGGATTGGCCTCCCAGAATACCACCTATCAGCTGTTCTAGGCTGCGGGGATCGCTGCCGCCTATCACTGCCTCTGTGCGCCCCATTTTCAGTCTCTGTGTGCTCCATTTTCGGCCTCTGCACGTCCTATTTTTGGGCCATTCCAGGTGGCGGGGATCCCACCTGGATGCATGGAGGCAGCGATAGGCAACGGCAGCAATGGGTGGTGAAGATAGTGATGGCCAGTGGCGATCCCTACAGCCTGAAACAGTTGATCGGAGGTATTCCAGGAAGCCGATCCAACTACCAATCAGTTGCTCATGCTAAATCGGGCTGTGCTGAAGCTGACCAGACTGCTTGCTGTTTGCTGCAAGGAGGCAAATTGCGGGGAGGCAGAGGCTGAAGGGTGGGGGCCGATGAGTGGGCGGGGCTTCAGCAGCATTCACTCTATAAGACACAGACATTTCCACCCACTTTGGGTGTGTGTGTGTGAGTGTGTCTTATAGACCTAAAAATACAGTAAGCTTTTGATTGTCATTATTCCTTGTGATAGAATTGGGTTTTTTTAGTCATCAAAGTCATAGCACTTGTTTCTTTAATTGTTACTTCTATTGAACTGTACAAAAATAGCAAATGCTGGCCTTTTCATTTTGTACTATGAATAATGTTTAAAACCAAAACCAAATACTTAGATTTAAGTTGGAAATCATAAAAGAAAATCTCATCTATATTATTGTTTCAAACATGCAGCAAACTTTCATCCTTCAATGACTGCTGTACAGCTTTGGCAGATTGCTCCAGATGTTATGCCTTATTTTTAGCCCTGCTAAACGAATATCCAACAAAGCAGGTCAGTTTTTTAATCTCCTGTTTTTTTTATATATTTTAATCCTTTAATGTGCCTGTGGTGTTGTATGTATGTTAGTCCATTTTTAGAGATAAATTCTATGTGTATTTTCCAGATAGAAATGAATGCCTTCAGCCATTTAGGCACTTAGAAATAGGTTCCTGGTGCAATACAGTCCTTTACTTATCATCACAATTAGGACCAGAATTTCTGTTGCTAAACGAGATGGTTATTGAAAGAGCTCCACTTGATTTTGTGACCTCTTTTGTCATGGTTGTTAAGTGATCACTGCAATTGTTAAATGAATCGCATGGTTATTATGTGAATCTAGTTTCCTCCATTGACTTTGCTTGTTGAAAGCCAGTTGGGAAAGTCACAGATAGTGATCACATGACCTTGGGATGCAACAACCTTTGTTGTAAGTCACTTTTTTCAATGTTGTAACTTTGAACAGTTACTAATGGTTGCAAGGCAAAGATTAAATGTTGATGTAGATAGTACAAACCTCCTACTTACTGAGATGTAATAATAGAGGGCAATATATAGATTTAAGGGCTTGGTTGTGAAGATTCTGTATTTTTTTAGCCAAAAATGGAATGAAAAAACAACAAATAACAGGAAAAAAGAATGATTTTTAAATAATAGGGATGCATTAAAACAAATAATGTTTTCATAATAAGAGCAGATTAAATGTTTCTTTTGACTGTGTTGCTATGTGACGATCCCACTTCATTACAAATTGACATAACTATATATTTTTTACTGAAAAAGTCAGTAAGGCATCAGGTTAGAAACAAGGAGGTCATGAGTTCTAGTCCCACCTTAGGCAGGAAACCAGCTAGGTGACCTTGGACCAATCGTGCTCTCTCAGCTCCTGGGAAAGAGGCAATAGCAAACCACCTTTGGAAAACCTTGCCAAGAAATTTGTAGGTTCTAATCTAGGCAGGAATCAAACTGGCTCAAAAATACATACACTTCTCTCTTAATGCCAATTCCATTATTATTGTTGTTTCGGATGTCTATGCCATAACAGTGGAATCCTTTCCCCTCTTTTATTATGAATTACTACAGAGGAGTACTAATGCACACAAGGCAGAGTATGGATTATTCCAGTGTGTATCAGTACACTTTATTAAATGGTAATGTGCTCAATTCAACTGAATAGTGATATTTATTCAGATATACGTAGTTCTATTCCAATCCTATTGTATCTTTTTTAAATCTGTTTTGAGAACTGAATAATGGGACTCTGTTGACTAGCAAGTCCTAACCCTGATTCTCTTATGTGGAAAATGAAAGTGTTTCAATGTGTCAGTAATAAGATCTTATTAGTAAGTGTTGTTTGGAGTAAATGTTGTTGTTAGCTGTGAAGTTGTGTCCAACCTATCATGACTCCATAGACAACGTTCCTCCAGGCCTTCCTGTCCTCCACCATCCTCTGGAGTCCATTTAAGCTCACGCCGACTGCTTCCGTGACTCCATTCAGCCACCTCATTCTCTGTTGTCCTCTTCTTCTTTTGCCCTCAATCTTTTCCAGCATTAGACTCTTCTCCAGTGAGTCCTTCCTTCTCATTAGGTGGCCAAAATATTGGAGTAAATACACAGATATAAAACTTTTAAGATGACAATGAAGTTAATAATAATAAGCCTAGCTAGTTTAGTACTTCCTAATTCTCATTAGGTAGCCAATAATTTTTAACAGTATTAGAAAATGAGCATCTTGAACTTCATTGTTCTGATACATTAGTGCTTGATGCATCTATTATATTCTTTTATGCAGAAAGGAATCATTCAAAAATTATATCTTTATGTTAATATTACATGTTATAATAGAAAAGAATTATGTCTTAAAGATAAAAGTGAATCAGTTTTCAAAATAAGTTTTTCTTTGCTAAGTATTTGTTTCAGACAACATTTGTTTGTTGTACATTGTAGTTTGTAGTTGAGTAGTGTGGTGTTGAGATTTGATTTTATTGAAACCTGTTATAAATGTGGGCTTAGAATTGTGGGAAGTTATGTTTTGAAAATATTGCTAGAGATTACATGCTTCTGTAAGGAATGTTTTATGCCATTTGTATATGTAAATATGATAGATAAATAAAATCATGCTTGGTTGCATTATGCATTCATTCACTTTTGTACTTCTAAGTATGAACTGTTTATTGAATATTGAAAATTATAGATTTTCATTTACAGCAAATCACTTCCTTTCTTATGTTCAATTTCAGGACTTAGTTATCCGTATCATTTTCATTCTTGGCAATTTAACAGCAAAAAACAATCGAGCCCGGGAACAATTTTTTGAGGAGCAAGGAAGCATTGATACACTCATAGCACTTTTCCAGACTTACCTTGAAAAGGTTCCTAATCATAAAGTGTGGAAAGATGGTGAAATAAAGAATCTCAGACACCCTTCTGAAGCAGAAGACATTCTCATTAAGCTGATAAGAGTGATTGCCAATCTGTCCATTCATCCAAATGTAGGTGCATGTTTGGCAACTAATCATCACATTGGGGCATTGCTTATTACAGTACTTGGTAAGAACTGCTTTTGAATATATCATCTGTAGAAGACAAACCATCAGTGTTAAAATCATTTGGCTGACATTATGTCAGACTTACCAGTGCCAATGTACATTTTCTGAAAGCACTAAACACTCTTAGAATTGTTGCTCCGCCACCTTCCTCAACTATAAGGAAATACTTTCATTATGTTAGGGAATTTCTGGAATTTTTTAAAAAGGTTCTTAGGTACTCATGCCCAACGGATAATCCAGATCTGGTCATGTCAGTTGGAATTGAAATCTAACATAACTTGAGGGCACCAGGTTGGGAAGGGTTGGAAGGTTCAGAGAACTAGATGCATAGTTAAAAGTTCACCATTATCTATCTATCTCTTATCTGTAAACTCATTGACTGTTTCAGTGTCCTGCTATTTAATCCACATCCTGGAAAACACGTGTTAGTTGTATTCTGTATAAACTGGCCATTTTAAATGATGGATTTCAATTCGCATTGGCTGCATCGTAATTGTGTAGCCCATAAAGACCATTATAATTGGGACAGCATTCCTGTAATTCTTTGTTTTAATTCTGTGCATTTTAAAAACTATGGTGACCATCATCTACATGGTACCAATTGTATTAGCTGATCAGAAATTAGAAAAGAGAGTTGGCAGGAATTTTGTCTTCAATTTTTTTTTCTTTGCTTTTTTCCAAACTTTCCAAGGTCTTGCTGGGCATATCATGTATTCAGATGTCAGTGTGAAGGGCTTCTCCGGAAAATAAATCTACGTGGCACTAACAGTCAACACTGTCTTTGTGCTGCCTAATCAATCAATCAATGAAGGACTTCAGTAAAATGAATGTGTACATCTGCTTGTATAAAAAACACATGATTTCACACTTTGAAATGGCCTCAGACAAAAAGGCTGAATTCAGCATCAGAATTTTATTGAAATGTTGCCAGTTCCTTATTACAGCAGTTAATTGTTTGGCTTCATTTTATCATCTCGGTGTAACTTTTTATACTAGAATGACTGAAGTTATGATGAGATACATAATCAGTATCATGATAAAAGACTGAAGTCTTCTCTTCTAAATCCCTAGAGTGCAAGTCGGTTGAGGAATGTGAGGAACTGGTGATTAATGCCATTGCAACAATCAACAATTTATCCTTTTATCAAGTGAAGAATTCCGTAATCCAAGAGAAGAAATTACATATTGCAGAATGTAAGAGTATTTTAAAAGTTAATTCTCTCATCTTTCTATTTCATGGTAACAGTATTGCTTATAAATAATATAGGTTTGAATGAAAAATCATAAAAAGGGGCTGATCTGATTTACTAACTTTTTCAGACAATTTTGTAATGATAAAGCTGGCCCAATTTGGCTTAATCTTTGTCGTGTTTGTTTTTATTGATTAGCCTTATAAATGTTGAATTTGTAAGCTGGTTGATTAGCATATTACCGCCCTTTCACTAGTTTGTCTTTTGTTTTTGTTCCTAACTTATGTCAAAGGTTTGAGTAGTGTAAAACATTATTCTTTGATTCTATAGATAATAAAGCTGAACTGCACATCACTCAAAGGTGTCAGATGAGATCTTACGGAATAAAATCTTCAGACACACAATATATTAATAGGGATTTTCTGTTTTTGTAGATATTGCTGAATTGCTAGCATCTCTCACAATTGGCTGTGCTGGCTGAGTTTGCCAGAACTTGCAGTTCAGCATCTTGTGAATGGGCGGAAACGCCACAACTCTGATATGCATGGTATTTTTTAAAAGTTGGGAGTCTTTGTTTACAAGAGATTTAGCAATAAAGAGGAAAGATAACTTCCTGATTAAGTAAGGAAAATGCCAAGATTGTCTGGATATTCAGTAAGATTAGTGGAGGTTTGTCAGCAGATAAGGAACAAAGGCAGGAGAAATGTCAAGTTTTACAAGGGTGAGATTAAAAGTGAGAAAGTAATTGTTACAGTTTCAAGCAGAATGTAGAAAAGAAAGGGAAATAATATTTGAAAGCTTTTTTTCCTAGTTCTTCTACTAACTAGGCTTTCCAAACAGTATATACCGTATTTTTCGGTATATAAGATGCACCCCCCCCAAAAAAACGTGGGTGGAAATATCAACCTCCCAGCAATTTGTCTTTTAGCAAACAGCCTACTCAACTTCAGCAGAGACTGATTTAGCACGAGCAACTGATTGGCGGTTGGATTGGCCATCTGGAATTCCACCAATCAGCTGTTCTAGGCTGCGGGGATCGCCGCCACGACCTACCGCCAACTCTGCAGGCCCCGTTTTCAGCCGCCATGCATCCCCTTTATGACCTCTGCACGTCCCATTTTTGGCCCATTCCAGGCAGTGGGGATTGCTGCTGCTGGCTGGAACAGGCCGAAAATAGAATCTGCAGAGGCTGAAAACGGGATGGGTGGAGGCTGAAAATGGGGCGCACAGAGGCCAAAATTGGGGCGATTGGCGGCGGCGATCCTCGCAGCCTGGAACAGCTGGTAGGTGATATTCTGGGAGGCCAATCCAACCATCAATCAGCTGCTCGTGCTAAATTATACTGTGCTGACGCTGACCAGTCTGTTTGCTGTTTGCTGCAAGGAGGCAGATTACTAGGAGACAGAGGCAGATTTTTTTTTCCTCCACAAAAGCTAGTTGTGTCTTATAGTCCTTATAGTGTGAAAAATACGGTAGTTATATCAAAATGTATACAGTCCTGGTCTAATTGTATGTTTCAGTGAATCTCTAAGTAAAAATAAACTGGCATAACCTCTGAATGGTGCAAAGTTACACACATCTTTGTGGAAATTTAACTGCACACTTATTTGTGTAAAAACTTTGAGCAGGTTCAAAGTTTTAAAAAATCCCCAGTAAATATTGCAGATGCAAAAGTTTCAAAATCTTTTCGGTGGATATTTTGAAATACCTCCTTTGGCAGGGAAAAAAACAGCTTTCAAACATTTGTGGTAATGACATAAAAAAACCTTTTGGAACTTTTCCATGAAGAACTTTTCTAAATCAGAAATATTTTAGATCTCTTTGCATGAACTACACATTTGAGTTCTCCCTATAGATTTTCAATATTATTCATTTGTGGGTACTGTGAAAGATTGCAAAAACCTCTCTATTCTGTAAATAGGGTTGATTTGAACATTGTCTTCCTGAAGTATCCAACTGTTTTAAACTTCGGTTTCATTGACTTTGGATATTACTTCTATACTATGTTGATACCCTGCTTTTAGTGTTAAAATTTGACCAAAGGTAACTCTAGGCACACCATTGTATAAATTGTATTTATATGTAGGTGTCATGGCACTTTTAGCCTGAAGCACAATACAATACAATATCAGAGTTGGAAGGGACCTTGGAGGTCTTCTAGTCCAACCCCCTGCCTAGGCAGGAAACCCTATACCGTTCCAGACAAATGGCACACAACACACAACTCTGAGAGGCTAAAATAAAGATGCTTAATTGGCTCTTCTGGGAGATATATTAACTGCTCTGCTTTTGGAACAAGGTACTTATCCCTTACAAATATATAAAATGCTGTGGTTTTTTTCCATTTACAGTACTTTTAAAGATGTTAATGAGCAGTCATATGGATGGAATTCTGGAGGCTATTCGTGTCTTTGGCAATCTTTCTCAAAACCATGAAATCTGCAATTTTATTATACAGCGAAAAGGTGAGTTCCTATCCCATTAGAAATAACCATGTTACATGAAGTAACACAATATATTCACAAAATGTTGCCGGTTAGATTTGGCTTCAAACAAATGGCTGTTAAAACAATCTGCGTAGAAATAGTTCTATTTGAGAATGCTTTAATGACAAAAGGTCATTAAAAAGAGATGGTTAAACTTAAGCAGAATTTGCAAAGGCAGGTATGTCATTTCATACAAGACCGTGATTGCTTCCCAATTAAAATACATTTTACTTTTAAAAAATTGAAAAGCTCAGAATGTAATGAAACAGCAATGCATAAATTCAACTTTTTTTATCAGAGGACTTTTTAAAAAAACATCAAGATTAATTGTGCTGAAAGTAGTCATGCCAAGTGCTCATATCAAGATTATTGGGATAAGCCTGTGAAAGATATGGCATTTTCATTAATTGCATAGAGTGTTGATAACTGCTACAGAAATCAATATTTCAGTCCTTTAGAAGTGGCATAGCAGTATTGTAATGGTGCATCTGATAGTTATCTGTTCTTAAAAGCAAGTTTGTTCTCTTTGATTTTTCTTCTTCTGTGATCTAGTGTACAAATTCATGATTGCTTTGCTTGATGCCAAGCATCAAGATGTCTGCTTTTCAGCCTGTGGAGTTCTCCTCAATCTTACTGTGGATAAAAGCAGGCGGAGTATTTTGAATGAAGAAGGAGGAATTAAAAAGTAAGTCCTAGAAAATAGCTGAGTCAGAAAAGATATTGCTGAAATGCACACAGGGGCAGGGAGATATCTAGTATATTGTTCTATTTTCCTACAAGGCTTCTACAAAGACACTAGTTTTCAAGGGTTTATTAACAGCTATTCACCTATCATTACAACAGATTGATCGATTGCTTAAGAGATTTTGGGCCCACAGACTGGCAACTGGCTGGTTTGATATGCAAAACTTTGTGGAACTACAGTGAGAATGTTACAAGTAATGACCCCTGCTTTGAAGACGATGATTCAAACTGCTTACTAGTTCTTCTTATGACATTTCTGGGTAAGTTGTAAAAACCGTTTCTTTAATGAATGGAAATAGGACACATAGAAAATTGCTCACGATTTTTTTTTCTATGTAGCCCATTGTTTTCTTTACAGTCTTTCCAGAGTCTTAGCAAGAAATCATTACTAGCAATAACAAAAGCATTTCTATACTGCTTCATAGTGCTTTACATCCCTCTCTAAGCAGTTTACAGAGTCAGCAAATTGCCTCCAACAATCTGGGTCCTCATTTTACCGACCTCGGAAGGATGGAAGGCTGAGTCAAACTTGAGCCTGGCAGTGAGTTAGCCTGCAATACTACATTCTAACATGCTGCCACCATGGCTCATGATATTACCAACCATCTGTTTTGTTTTGTTTTAAAGAAGCTATGTGTTAATTGAGAGCCAGTTTGATCTGATGGTTAAATTGTTGGACTAGGAGTTTTATTCCTGCATGAAAGCTAGCTAGGTAATATTTGGCGAGTCACTCCCTCTCAGCCTCAAGAAGGTGGCAGTGGCAAACCATCTCCAAAAATACTGCCTAGAAAACTCCATGAAATAATCAGGAGTCAAGTCTGACTCAAAGGCAGGGAAAAAACAAACTACCCAAACCTCTCGGGATATTTATCTTAAGATTTTTATGCACATTCTTTTCTTTAGATCAGGGGTGTCAAACTTGATTTCATCAGGGTTGCATTTGACCTCAGGGGGTGGGCATGGCTGGGTGTGTTGTGTTTGGCCAGCTTGATGTCACTCATGTTGAGGATGGCTGTGGTGGCCCAGGCAGGGCTGGGGAGATCGTCTCCAGCGGAGGAAGGTGAGACCAGGGAGAGAGCCAAACCCTTGTCCTCCAAAGGAACCTCGCCATCTCAGGCCACGCAGAGGACCCCCCGTACAGCAGTGCAGGCTGTCCAGAGCCCTAAGCAGAGCCCAGGGCACCCGGACCCCAAAGCCCAGCCCCGCTTCTCCAAGGGGGTGCTGGCTGCACTTACCTCCTTGAGGCTGCTGCTGCTGTGTTCACTCTCCTTGGCCATGTTGCTCACGGGGTGTGTGGGAGGGCAAACTGTGTGTCAGAGGGAGGACCACTCCCTCTCCATGCGAGGAGACCCAGCTTTGTAACAAAAGCATCCCCAGTGATAAGATGGGAGACCACCAAGAGGGGTCAAATTTTTGCGTGGTAGTTATGCCGGGAGCAACCCACCCGACATTCCTTCTTTCTTTTCTTCTTTTTCTCTCGCTCATTATTTTCCTTTCTTCTTCCTTCCCCTCTTTCCTTTTTCCTTCTTTGCTCTCTTCCCATCTTTTTCTTTGTCTTTCCCTTTCTCCTTTCTTCTCCTTTCTTGGATGCTCAAATGCAAAAGGGGAAACATTTCTCAATGCCTCCTTGCCTTGTGATCAAATGCCACTTTTGCTAGTAGTTTGGTAGCATGCCGCCAGTGAAAATGGAGCTCATGCGGCCCTCTCGAGCTCCGTTTTCAACTGCCACGGCCTCCTGCAATACACTGCCAGCCGCCACCAGATTGTAAATCAGCACCTGGTCAGCCTGGGTCGGGCTGTGGCACTGCGGACCAGTCCTTTGCTGTTTCCAGGGTGGCCCCTTGGGCCAGATTTAAGCACCCTGTGGGTTGGATCCAAGCCTCGGGCCTTGAGTTTGACACCCCTGCTTTAGATTCTTCTTTGTGTTGGTAGCAGATACATCCAAATACATGTGTGAATAACTCTTAAATTGTTTTAAGTTATATTTAATGCCGATTGGTAAGCATTCTTTTTCTTGCTGTAGATGAAGACCTGGCACTAGCTTACAGTTTTGACAGTGACTTAAGAGAATATCACAAACTTTATTGGGAAACGGAGTTCAAACCTGTGGCACACAAACTTCTCCAGAGAATTCAAAATTGAAAATCATTACTTGAGTTCCTAATATTGCGTTTCAAGATGGGTGTTGAATCAATCAATGCACAAATCACTTCTGCAGCTGCTTTTGCAAATCATTAGATATCAAAACATTTCAGTATGTTTCCATGAAAAATGCCTTTTGCTTTTAATTTTTCTATGTAGCATGTACATTCATTGTAGAATACCTTTTTTCTTAAATTTCCAATGGCATTTAGGAAACATAAAAATAAACTAATTGCAACATCTGAATTGAGTATCTTTTTGATGTAACTTTATAATAATGTTATGCTTTATATTTAAGATTTTATAAAAGTTTGCAAAAATTAGTACCATGGTTATCAAGTATTGATCAAGGAATTCATTGTTAAATAATTTTGTTAGGTTTTAATATATAGAATAGTATTGCATTTGGTCAACAATTTCAAAATGAATTTTTAGATGATTCAGACTAACGTTCTCCAGCCAATATTTTAAAAATGTAGTGAAAATCACAGTATAAATGCAAATTTTTACTTTTAAACAATTGTAAATGTATTTATGTGATAAGATTATAATCCATGTCCCTTTATTGATAAGCCAATCTGGTAAAGCGAGATAGTTATTTGATTTCACAAATGAAATTCATAGAGCTGGGAATAAAATTAGTATTTTTAGTCAAAGCCAACTTTAAAATTGCACATTTGGCTTATATGTTTTGGATCAGCATTTGCCTTGCATTTTTGACTAAAGGAAATAGCAGATGCTTCCTGTTGAACTGTCAAGAATTGCAGTTTAACTTTTGTCGTTTCTCTCTCAAACACAAACTAGAAATACACACCAGACACAGCATTCATTTGTCTATTTTGTAATGAATTATACTGGTACTAGTGTACGAAGCATGAAAAAAAGAGGAAAATGTTATTTTTTTTTATTTAAACAACCCGGTAATACTAACAAAGATCTCATACAAAAAGTGTCCATATATTTTACACATGCACGCACTCACATATGTATTTCAAAGTCACTTACAGGGTTTTTGTTCTTGTTGTTTTTATGCTATTTTCTTGTTTAACTACGTAAGCTGCTACTTAAGGGGCAAACTGTAGAAATGAGCATTTTAGTAAGAAGCTGTTGGAGGCCTGAATGGATATTTTGACACCTTTGATAGCTTCTAGAAATACTGAAGAAGGAAGATTATCTATCCTTGCTCTTAACTATTCAGTTTTTTCACAAAGTTGCAGGTTTTTAAGCAGCTTTGATAGTCTCGCACTGCCTCAGTCTGAAATAATAAGACCAACCTAGACAGCAAAAGATTCTTTTGGCAATCAAAACTGTTAATGTAACATCCTGTTCAGCTCTGCATTATCAGCAAGGAGCTTCTCTAACATCACATACAATGTAGGCTCAGATGATAGCATTGCTTGCATTTGTTTATAGCTTAATAACTGGAATTGCTAGTCTCTTCATTTAACCAGCACGTTCAGCAGCATCAGGACTTTTATAAAAACATTATTTTCCTGTTATCGTAGAGACAGCAGCCAGACTGGGTATGCTCCGTCCATTAACCAATCGGACTGAGTCTACACTTATGATGTCATCAGGCCCTTTTGGCTCCTCCCCAGTTTTCAGACTCAGTCCAACCTGGACGGGCTGTGAGAATTGATCTCTCCTCCAAATTATTTAATTATATCTTTAATTGGTGAATTTTTCCAAAAAAAATTGTTGTTCCTTTAAATTGGTCCCTTAAATTATCCTTTATTCTACAAATTGGAGGGAAATTCGAAGGCTGCCTCTCCTCAGCCGTCTGATTGCCTGTAGCCACGAGTTCACTCAGGAAGCCTGCCTTGCAATCAGATCGGCTAGCTCACGAGCTACGGCTCCACGGCTGTTTCCCCACGGCGCTCTGTGATTCTGGGCACTCGGGACGCACGACTGGCCGTTTCGCGTGCAGCGGTTCCAGGCGAGTCCGGTGGCCATTCTGCAGATCGCCTAGCACACTTAGTATCGGCGGCCATTTTGCGCATCGGAAAAGCCCGCGCAGATAGCGGCAGCCATTTTGAGGCTTGGAAAAGCCTCAGAGAAAAAAAGTCGGCTATTTTGGATGTTTTAAAATGGCGCGAACTCTACAGCAGCCATTTGGAGTGCCCAGCAACGTGGGATCACCCCAGGTGGGCCGGATCAGGAGCGCCTGGCCAGCAAACAGGTGAGACTGTTGCCTATCTTATTGGGGTGTTGATTTATATTTGGGGAAATGGCTGAGCCAACAATGGATACGAATGCAGGACTAGAGGAGGCAGGGCCATCAGGGGCAAAGAGCAGCAGGAAGAGGCAAGCCAAAGAGGCCCCTTCCTCAAGGTCTCTGAAGTGACTACCAGGGCAGAAGAGCACAGGCAGAAGGCCCTTGAGAAAGAATTTCAGAGGGCCCAAAAACAACAACATAGTTTAACTGCCCAGCCCTCCCTCCAAGGATCACCAAGTGGCGTCCCCAGCTCCACCTGTCTTGCCTCCCATGGGCCCTGATCCCCCCCCCCCTCCGGCCTATTCAGAAGGTGAATTGTCTTCTTCAGAGTCCTTGTCTTCGATGGAACCTGACAACAGAGGCAATTTCTTTGACGTCCCTCTCAATAGGGAGCACACCTTTGAACAGGCTTCCCTGCACTGGTTGCAGCCCTGTCTTTACCTACTGTGGTCTCTGGAGCCCCTGAGGAGGTTCTCAAGCCTGAGGAGAAAAGGTCAGATCAAGCCTTAGTCAAAAACTATCAGGCTGGGGCCTGGGCTGTTAGGGTCTCTATGGCCACTTCCTTTTTCTCCAGGGTGGCCCTGATTTGAATTGAACAGCTTCAGGAGCGCATCGACACACAGTGTTTCCCCTCCAAGAAATCTTACCGTGGAGGAGGCAACCACCATTTTTAGGATAGTAGGAAATGACTATCTGGACTCTCTTCCGATCGGAGGCTGCCTGGTGTTCTTTGCCCACTGCTGGGAGGAGACCACAACAGACAATTGGGTACTCAAAACTGTCAAATTTAGTCTCATGCTGGAATTCCTCTCCATCCCCCAGGAATACTTCATGACATGCCGGTCTCTCGGTGTCCTCACAAGAGGGCACTGATGGAACAGGTTATTCAGCACCTGTTGGAGATCCGGACCATCCAACTGGTTCCTCCCCATCAGGAAGGGCAGGGTTTTTATTCCCGCCTGTTTGTGGTACCGAAGAATTCCAGGGGATAACATCTCCCTCAACGTCATTGCTACCATTCAGGCATCACACAGGCTCTACTAAGCGCATTTATGATGCCACATGGCGTATCTTTGCTCTGTGGTGTTCCAACCAGGCTGTTGACCCACTTAGGGCATCCATTCTGCAGATATTGGACTTCCTGCAGAGGGGGCTTGATCAGGGACTTATCCCTAACACGTTATGCCGACAGGTGGCTGCTCTGACCTCTATTCTGGACGGCCTGGCATCCGAACATCTACCTTCTCACTCCTTGATCCAGAGATTTCTCCGTGGAGTGTCCAACCTGCGTCCCCCTGCCATACATAGATATCTGACTTGGGACCTACCTCGTGTCCTAGAGGCTTTGACTTCCACGCCCTTTGAACCTATGAGATCCAGTTCTTTGAAACTGTTGTCCTTCAAAACACTGTTTTTGGTGGCTGTAACCTCAGCCAGACGTATTTCTAATTTGGCTGCTCTTTCAATCAGGCATGACTTTTGCATGTTCCATCCAGACCGAGTTGTCTTAAGACTGGACCCGACATTCATACCAAAGGCCAATAGCTGTTTCCACCGAGGTCAGGAGTTGACCTTACCTGTTTTCTATCCATCTTCCCATCACTAGAGGGAGCGCAAGTGGCACACTCTTGACGTATGTCGTGCCCTCAAGATCTACATCAACCGCACCGCCTCGTTCCGCCACACGGAAGCTCTCTTCATCTCCTTTCACCAGGCCTCTTTGGGTACCAAGTCTTCATTGTCTAGTCTGGGGCGCTGGATAAGAGCCTGTATTAAACTATCTTGTGAACTTCAATCCACACAGGTCCGTGCAAACATTACAGCTCACTCTACACGCAGCGCTGCGATATCTGCGGCTTGGTCCACTCAAGCCACTTTGGAAGAAGTTTGCCAGGCGGCCACCTGGGCATCTCCCACAGTCTTCATATGTGATTACAAGTTGGACAAGTATGCGCCAGCTGATGCGGCCTTTGGGCGCAGGATGCTGCAACAAGTTCTTGTGCCCTAACGGACCTTTTTTTACAATTTTCCACCCTAGTGGACAGCCCAGTCTTTGGTATGTGCCAGTCTGGCTGCTGTCTCTACGATAACAGGAAAATGGGTGTTGGTCCTTACCTGATACGCTCATTTTCTGGTAGAGACAGCAACTAGCCCCGCCCTGGTATGGGTCACACGAGGGGATTCCTTGTGTGGTGGAGAGACATACAGTGACTATGGACTTTCACGTTTTGCTCACAATTCTCACTTGAGTCTACAGTTTTCCTTCATCTGAAACTGGGGAGGAGCCACAAGGACTCGATGACATCATAAGTGTAGACTCAGTCCGATTGGTTAATGGACAGAGCATACCCAGTCTGGCTGCTGTCTCTACTCTACCAGAAAATGAGCGTATCAGGTAAGGACCAACGCCCGTTCACTCTTATATCAAAAGCAAAATACTTATCTTCCAGATTCTTATTTATTTCTGACACATGAAGATTTTGGTAATTAGTTGTCTGCCAGAAGCCATTGCCTCCTGTGCTAACTAGAGCAGGCTGGAATCCGTTTGATTGTGTCTCTGAACAACTGTCCTACCACCAACCTCAACATCAGCCGTAATATCCCACTAAGGAAGGAGCTGCAATAATACTAGTAGTAGCAGTAGTAATAATAATAAACACTATGGCACAAAAAATTTCATGGCTTTTAGCCCCTGCTGGTTGAGAAGCCCCTTAACAAGCCCTAGTAAGTTGCCCCTGTGGCACCTTTGATTACTACTGCCCAAAGTTTTCACGTCATGTAACGAGTAATGGCTCTCAGAGCGTAAAGCAGTTCAGCTTGCATCCGTGCTTCTATGAGAAGCAAATTGACGTGAACCTTAAAGAAAACAATAAAAAAGTTGAGTTTAGTGTCTTTGGTGCATTACAGCATTCTAAGACATGCAGAAATGCTGCTATTATTTGAACAGAAGCCAGACAGAAATCCATGATCGTACTAATGACTGATTATGACAGGGATATTATGCAACAGTCAATTAGGTGGACTGCTGTCTCCATACGATAGCTATATGCATAATATTCATTAGGCTATGATAGTAATAGCACTTGGACTTGTATATCGCTTCATAGTGCTTTTACAGCTCCCTCTAAGCGGTTTACAGAGTCAGCATATTGTCCCCAACAATCTGGGTCCTTGGGACTGCAGACTGCGACCTCGGAAGGATGGAAGGCTGAGTCAACCTTGAGCCTGGTGAGATTCGAACTGCCAAATTGCAGTCAGTCAGCAGAAGTAGCCTGTAGTACTGCATTCTAACCACTGCACCACCAGGCTTTAGGCCTGGAACGACTTAGGTTTTATCAGATGAGGCAAGGTAGCTCTAACCACCTATATAATTTTCTTCAATACAGTAATGTTGTGGTTTCTACTAAATAATGCCAAGACCAAAATTTTACAGGCTAGAGAAAGTATAAAGAGATATTTAAGTCAATTTAAGGAAAATGGTTGCTTTTGTAAATGCAACTGTCAAACTATTCAACCTACTAAGTCACAACAAACAGATATATAACAACACATATACAACATACCTTCTCAGAATGTTTGAATTGCCTCCAGAAGCTATCGTACATTCTATTTGTGGTCCTCTCAGGAGCACACACTACAGTTTTGATATAAATTTTAAAGCTGCGGTCCAACAGCTGATTAATTTCACCATAGTCATAATCATCGTATCTGTAATCAGGAGAACAAATACGTTCAGATTTTGCATCAAACGCATTGTTGCCAGTTATAATTATTACTGTGCTATTGCTCGCTATTTCATAGCCATATATTTTCTGGTAGATCTTAAGCTAGTTTTGCTAGAATCCCAATTCTAGTAGTACCCTCAGTATTTTTGTCCATTCTCAATATGTTGGAAACAGCACATGTCCCCTTTTTTTGGTGGTTTACCCTGTTTCCATCTTCTACTCTATGTAGTCCTATCTAAGTATTGACTTTCAGAGTACTGCAGCTGTCTTTTTCCTTTTTGGATCTGCTGCTTTCTCTTGACAGCTTTCTTAGTATCTTCTAGCCATGGATTTGGGAGCAACACAAAGCCTTTTTTCTAGAATTACTTTGAGCTTTAGCCTTTTTAGCTAGTTAGCTTTCTTGGGATACAAGGTTCTTACCTCAAGCACAATTGGTATCAAGAATTTGCCTTTAAAAGCATTTGTTAGTAAGAAGTTACCAATGCAATTATTTTTATCCAGTTCATTGATTGTATGCTCATGGCTTTTGATGTAGATTTTTTAATATAAATTTCCATAATATGTGTTCAAGCAATATGAGGAGCAAAATCTCCAAAATTAATAGATAACTAAAGCAGATCTCGACCAACCTTATTCCAAACATACAGTGGATGTAATTCCAGATTGCACGCCTAAGCATTGATGTATCCACATCTTTATGCATAGCCATTGTGTTGTAAGTCAAGTTGTAGGCAATTTGAAACTTCTCATCTATCAATTGTCCTACATCTGGATAGAGACGATTTACCAGAGAATATCCGTGGTCTTCCCACGAATAGTCCTTAAAAGAAAAATAGGTACATGGAAGCAAGTTATATATATGTTGTATTTGTGCTGATAAATAAATAAAGGGAGACTAGTATAGATCTATTTCAAGCTATTTAGCTCTCATCAGCTAGCCACAGATGATGAGAGCTAAATAGCTTGAAATAGATCTATACTAGTCTCCCTTTATTTATCAGCACAAATACAACACGCGCACACACACACATGTGCATATATATCACTGCATTTTTAAAATACAAATTAATGAGATAATTGCTATGTATTCCAACAGCATGGAAGGTTTTTTTTTACAAATAGCAATAGCACTTAGACTTATATACCACTTCATAATGCTTTTTACAGCCCTCTCTAAGCGGTTTACAGAGTCAGCATATTGACTCTCCAACAACCTGTGTCCTCATTTTACCCACCTCAGTAGGTTGAGTCAACCTTGAGCTGGTTGAGATTTGAACTGCCGAGCTGCAACTAGCAATCAGCTGAAGTAGCCTGCAGTGCTGCACTCTAACCACTGTGCCACCTCGGCTCTTTTTGCTCAGTTTGTTAAGTGAGTCACTACAGTTAAGTGAATCATGCCATCGTTCAGCTTGCCCCTTTGACTCTGCTTGTCAGAAACTGTCTGGAACGATGATTGCCCACCACGTGATCCCAGGATGCTACAACTGTCTAAATACAGGGCCATTGTCAAGTGCCAGAATTTTGATCCCTTGACAGTGGGGATGCTATGACAGTTGTAAGTATGAGGACTGGTCGCAGGTCATTTTTTTCAGTGCTGCTGTAACTTTGGAAGGTTACTAAATGAATGGTTATAAGTTGAAGACTATCTGTATAGCTTTCAGTACATAATCCCCTTGCCTGAGAATGATTAGTAAATATTCAAACCTGCAGGGCATCAAATTGCCTGTGCTTATTTTAAAGTTTTAAAAAACCAATATGTGTAATTTATATACCTAATATTCTGTGTACTTTATACAACTAATATTCTGGGGAACACTTTGCATTTTGTTACTGATAATATATGACGTACCTGTACACGGAAGGTAGGTACATGCATCCCATGTCTTGAGAAATCTTTATAACCATAGCTAGTATCCTCAAAGTGACGAGATACATCTCTTGTTGGTGATATTTCTTCATCTTCTGTTAAATATGTAACACACACGGTAAATGTCTATGGAGATTCTCAGTCATCCAGGTCATGGTTGTTTCAAGGGTGATTTTTTCCCCCCCAAGAGGCTACTGGACTTTCTGGTACCAGAAAGTCCAGTTGCCTCTTGAAAAAAAAGCACTTTTGGGACAACAAATACAGTAATTTCACAAAAACAGCTTAAATCCCATTGCCAAATTATAATAATAAATAACTTCTGTAATCAATACAGGAAGAGCATTTTGCAGATAAAATATAGCTTCTTCAGAAATGCAGTACTGAAATTCCTCCCCATGTAATCTTTGCTTTTAATAACAAGGATCAATATATGTTGATCACCTGTGTTATGAAACGGAGAGCTGCAACTTATTTGAATGTCACATGTGGTAGCAAATTAAAAATGGACAAGTTTTCTTCTGTAGTTATTTCCAAATATGAGAAAACTAGCCCTTAAGAATGAACTCCTGCTTAATTGGGTCTGTGACCCTGTGAAATGGGTCAATAATGTACACAGGACCAGGAATTAGCATCAAAGATCCTTGCTTATCATCTTACTGCCTCTCCATAAGCAGATTCACAGGGTAGATGCCATTAACATCCAGTCTACAAGCATATTAGAAAAGTTCACAGCTTTGGTGGCAATGAACCAACTATACAAGCTTAGCTGTATGGTAATTGCTGCCATTGTGATTTTGGGGCTATAAGTTCCATACTGTAAATATGTCAGTTCTTCTGTTTATAAGCCTTAGTTAT
This sequence comes from Natrix helvetica, assembly GCF_964273705.1. Taxonomy (NCBI): domain Eukaryota; kingdom Metazoa; phylum Chordata; class Lepidosauria; order Squamata; family Natricidae; genus Natrix; species Natrix helvetica. Next base: position 186,340,795 of record NC_138552.1, read on the forward strand.
TCTAGAGGCTGGTTGTGAGCACCCTTTCTTGTGCTGTTTCTGAGAGCTGACAGGCAGGGAGAATGAACCAAGTGAACAGAAGCCCTGGCTTGGGCATGCCAAAACACACACATTGCTATTTGCACAACTTTATCTGGTACACCCATTGCATATTTCCTAGATTGGAGGGGCCTGGTAGACAGTCACTCATTCCCTAGTCAACCCGTGGCTTGATTACTAAAAATGCATTCTATGTGGGGCTGCCTTTAAAGACCGCCCGGAAGCTTCAATTGATCCAGAAGGTAATGTTGCGAGCAGTGATGGGCATGTATTGATATGTTCATGTAACCCCTGCACTTTATGAGTTGCACTGGTTGCCAATTTGCTTCTGGATGTAATTCAAAATGCTAGTCGATGCCTATAAAGACCTACATGTAACAGGTCTTGACTGATTAGTCAGCCAAATATTGACATTTGGCTTTTTAATCCACCAATCCAGCCCTTCTCAAGGTGTTAAAAGATACCATCACAGGACGTAAGTTGTTCCAAGTAAAGCTGCCTTTTACAACTGACTAATGGCGATTCTGTCAATGTGAGGATGGTGTTCAAGAGGTGCTCCAGATGTTTTGGGATCTATCACTATTGGTACTACTTTTGCTTTCTTTTACCATAGTCACTTTACCTCTGTTTGTAGGTCTTTGTATTTTGTTATTTTCTATTTCTTTCCTATTCTTTACATTCTTGATTTACTGTAACATTCAGTTTCCAGATTTTTTTGTTGTTCTTATCAACAATTATTAAATCATTGTGGTTATTATACTGTACCTACACACATGGAATTGTCATTTTGTAAATGATATAAGAGCAGATTTCTGGTTTCGAATGTAACATTTTCAATATTTCCTAGTGTTATTGAAAACTTATGATATGGAACACAAAACCATTTTTATCATTTGATAAGAGGTATTTTAAGTCCATATAGAGTCTTCAGTTTAAAATGAAATGACTGAATAGAGAGAGCCAAACTTGCTGGCCTGTTCCATTGAGCTAATGAATTCATATTTATTTATATATAAAAAAACTGTTTGGTCCTATTAGTGATTATGCAGCTTTCCATTTTTTAAACCTAAGTTTTAACAGATTAATTTTAAGGATGATTGTTATAAAATGAATGTCTGTTAAACTGGCAAATGCTAATGTGACAATTTGCATTATCTGCTTGATACCATTACACTAATTATGTCACTTGTGTTAATTTATGTCATTTGCATAATGGTGCTGTTTCACAAATGATAAATTATATTATTTACTTTGTGTGTGTAGTATTATGCAAATGATATCAATTTGTGCAGAAAATTGGCCTGAGCCTTATAAAATCTTTTTCATCAAGATAAATCAAGATCTCACTGCATTTACTAAATCTAGTGTTCTTTTAAGTTCCTGAATTGTGAGTCGCACAGCCAACAGATACATTAGTTGGGAATTTTGTGGCTGGAAACCTAATACTTTTGAAAGGTAGCAGTTTTGCGCCATCTGGCTTAGGGTGCGCAAGTTTTCTGTATTTGAATTGTATTTTTCAGCAAATCAGAAGACACCAGTTAGTTAAGATGTTATATTTTTCATTTTGACGAACCCATGGGCAATCTGACATTTCTTTGCTGTATTATTGTTCACCTGGCTTAAGAAATCTGACAGGTCTATGCTGAGCTGTGAGATATTTTAACAACTTTTTGAAGGACAGTTGGATTCTTGATTTCTTAAAGGAAGCAATGTCAGGCCTATATTAAACTAAGGGCTGGTAGCTTAGGCACAAATTTTCTAAAAATTACTGCCCGATGGTCAGAACTTTTTAGAGTGTGCTGGGTTGGAATGTAAGTTTGGATCATGGGTGGGTTCCTGCCAGTTCTAACCTCTTCTATAGAAGAGGTTCTACAAATCTACAGTGCCGTTTAGAACCGGTTCCAGCTCCCTCCCCCCACCCGTCCGCACATCATCAAGATGAAGAGCGAGAGGAGGAATTCTGGGAGTTGAAGTCCACAAGTCTTAAAGCTGTCAAGTTTGAACACCCCTGGGTTTTTTTTTCTAAAGGGTTAGGGGTGCAAGGGTCTTGCAACTTGACAGCTTTAAGACTTTCGTGCTTCAAATGCCAGAGTTTCTGAGCCAACATTTTGGTTGCTAAGCAAAAGCGTTGTTAAGTAAGTTTCACCACATTTTACAAGTTGGCCATGCCCACCCAGTCACATGGCTGGCAAGCCACTCCTACCTGGTCACATGGCCGGCACGCCACTCCCACCGGGTCACATGGCCGGCACGCCACTACCACAAAGCAGGCCACACCTACAGAAGAGGTTCTAAAAAATTTTGAAACCCACCACTGGTTTGGATGATTATGATGATGATAATTCTGCCCTGTTCTGACCCTGGTTTTAAAAGAGAGCAGTTATTGTTGCCCTGACTAACTATTTATGTTACAGAATAATGAAGTATAAATACCGGAACTGATAAATATACATGTGAAATTAAAAAATAAATATTAAATACGTTCTGACCTGAGCAACCCACCAACATGCTTTCTCTCTTCTCCTTCTCGAATCGGGTGGCCTTTTCCTCTTGACTAGCTTCAACATCGTCTCTGCATTCCTGTATTTGCTTCATTTTTTCCATAAGTGCTTCTACTTCACAGGAGGGCTCAGGAGTCTAATAGCAACATTTTTTAAATTGCAATGTAGCACTGATACTCTATTATGATAAGCACCAGATGTTCTATTTTACACCTAACATAGTACTTGCAACTTTTTTAGGATACCTATGTATAGAATTAAGAAGAAAGCAAATACAATTTTTCTAATGCTTAAATTAAAGGAACAAATTATCTTTTGCATAGCAAAGACGTGGAAATTGTTTTACCACTTGAAGGAATTTTTAAACGTTCCAAAATGAGAATATGTAAAGTTGATGCATAAATATATTTGCGGGCAGGAATTGCTAGCAGTGGTTCCTTCGTAAGGCATTACATCACAGGATAGTAACATTAAATATCCTGTAATTCTGATTGCTATTATACGGCTAATTCTTTATTTTGAAGTTGTTAGAACAAATTTTAAAAAGGCTGAGGCCTTGCATTATTATTAATGAAGTCTCAACTGAGTGGCAAACCATGTTTCTAACTGATGCTCTTCTTCATAGACCCAATACTTCTTACAATTAAGAACTGAGTGATTATTTCTGTTTCTTTTAATGAAACCAGCATAATGCAAACTGAGAAGACTGTCCACTTAAGAACTTTATAATTATCTTCAATCATATAATCTTGAAAAATAAAAACAATCTTATAGCCATTCTTTGTCTTGCAGAGGATATATCAGATAATTCCAATTTAGAAAAGTCAGACCAACTCTTAGAAGAAAAACATTTCTTGAACATTGATGTTTCTTCTAGCTCATATTGAGAGGAATCCAAGTCTGTATCTCAAGCCATTTTGGGCTTCCTGGCATGCAATTATATCTAACACACTGCATTTGCTGCAGGAAATATTGTTAACATGTATTAACAGATAGAGACTATTAGCAACAGAACAAAAGGTGCAGCTGAAATAAAATGTCATGTTCTAGACTAGATTCAAGTTAGATTGCCTTCAGCCTCTTCCCGCACCTTTTGACTTCCAAAAATTTTCTCTGCATTTCTTTTGATGTCCCAGGATCCATGTGTTCAAACACCATGGTTAAAAAGTCATAAAAGAAGTCTCCTCCAATGGTTAAGTAGCAGATACTCCATTTCAGTATGCCCCTTTGTAGCTTCTATCTTGCATTTCTATAGAGATTTACTTGATAGTTTAAAGTATTCATTAAAAAAAGGAGAAGGGAGGAATGAAGGAAAGGAAGGCAAGTTGTACAACTTTGCAAATATACACCACAAGTAGGTGCCTTTTAAAAAGGTAAACATACTCAACCTTTCAGAACATAATACTCACTGTAATATCTGCATCAGGGGTGTGCATCTTATACTCATCATGATTGCCATTTGTTATATCACAAATGCAATAACCATCAACGGAGAGCAGCCTGAAAGTGTGACCGCCATCACAATGGATCTCTGGATTGATTCCACAGCCAAAAGTGAACGAAGCAAGCGAGTGATAGTGTGTGAAGAGTACTACAGCATGGACCAACTCTGCCAATGACCAGCTGTGTTCTTCGGTTTTTAGAAGTTGCTTTAAAAGAAAAAGCAGGGAGAAGGAATGTAATCATTACATCACATTCTGTCAGGCCCCAAGAACCAACTGTGACATGTGGAATTACTTCTGAGAAGTTTCTTTATTGTTCACCTACAGGCAGACTCTTGCCACATGAAAGCAACTATCTGCATAACTATAGATGTACTCTGTAAACTACTAACAGACTTTTCAAGCTCCGCTACCTTTTTGCCCTCTGAAGCAGTCTTTCCCTTCTGGGACTCCTTATATTCCATAAAACTTATAATCATCACACCACAAGTAATATCACAAATGTAAGTCCACAGTAGACCAAACATATTACAGCAAAAGATTAATGTTAAGTGTGCTCCATTCTAAAGGGTCCTTTTAAAATGCAGAAAGCCATGTTAAATCTTTTATAGCCCTTTTTCATTTGGCGGCTATGAGAATTACACCGTGTACATCCTTGGTAAGGCCAGATTTGGAATACTGCATTCAGTTTTGGTCACTACTATGTAGAAAAGATGTGGAGACTCTAGAAAGAGTGCAGAGAAGAGCAACAAAGATGATTAGGGGACTGGAGGTTAAAACATATGAAGAACGGTTGCAGGAACTGGGTATGTCTAGTTTAATGGAAAGAAGGACTAGGGGAGACATGATAGCAATGTTCCAATATCTCAGGGGTTGCCACAAAGAAGAGGGAGTCAAACTATTCTCCAAAGCACCTGAGGGTAGAACAAGAAGCAATGGGTGGAAACTAATCAAGGAGAGAAGCAACTTAGAACTGAGGAGAAACTTCCTGACAGAACAATCAGTGGAACAGCTTGCCTTCAGAAGTTGTGAATGCCCCAACACTGGAAGTCTTTAAGAAGATGTTGGATAGCCATTTGTCTGAAATGGTATAGGGTTTCCTGCCTAGACAGGGGGTTGGACTAGAAGACCTCCAAGGTCCCTTCCAACTCTGCTATTGTATTGTATTGTATTGTATTATTGTTTGTTCTATAGATCTAGGACAGTAATGTAATTTAGAAATAAAAGCAGGCAGTGGTAAAGGATGACTAAGCACAAAGTCTATGCAGGAAATGGAGTTTGAAACAATGTATTTTAACAACTATAAATACTGTAAAAGTCAAACATCCAGAAACAATTTAGTCATTAAGTGCTATAGGACTCAAACATTTTGGAGAGAAAATATAATGAAAACAGGTACAATTTTGCACTTCTGGGGAGGATGGATGATCTTGTTCCATTTTGAGCTGGTAAAAACAGAACCTTTCTTTAAAAAAATATTGCAACAAGTGATGGGGGGGAAAACCCTGCTGAGTTCATTAAAGTGATTTCGAAGCAGATTCTGCAATAACTTAAATTTAAATAAAAAACATTAAATTCATAGCTTAAGAATTATGGAATAATGAATAATGGCAGCCATTTCAAATATATAAGATTATTATAGATTCAAGAAACACACTTACTTCAATATGTTCCTTTGTAATGAGCCAAGGTCTGTGTGCCAAAATTTTATTCAAATCACCCAACTTCTGCAACTTTTGAGGTGCATTTTCTAGACCATTCAGCCATTTAGGATCTCCTCCAACTTGTAGAAAATAATTGACATGAAGATTTACCAAGTAAGAGCACTGATGTCTTGCTGCAGCCTAGAAAACAATGTGCAAACAAGAATTATGGAACAGAGATGTTCCATAGTCATTTAAAAAGATAATTACACAGAACACTGCTTAGGTAAAGTAAAATAATACATACAACACAATACTGTACACTACTGAAAAAATACTATGCATTCTTTTAATTATTTCATTTTTATATATGCCTTATATGCAAGATAAAAATTGAAAAGTAATACAGTGAAATGGATTAAATTTGAAAGCAACTTGCAAAGGCAAATCCCATGATTTACAGGAATGAGTTAGATTTAGGATGAACTGCAACTCCTTCATCTCTCACTAATGATCCCACTGGTGAGGATTGATGGGGAATAGAACAGTTTCATCTGGCAAGCTGTACATTGATCAACACTGATTTAAGGGTTGTATTTCTAGAAAGAAATTTAATTGACTGAAATGATATCCAAATTTTCCCCTAAAAAGCATTTGCATATAGTGGCTTACAAAAAAAATCGTTAGAATAAATTGCTTAATCTTTTGGGGCAATGACTATTCTGCATTTATTGCCTACACAATCCTAGGCAATAAACTTTTACTGTTGATCTTCAAGTGATCTCTTAACAGTTTTACATAGATGTCAACGAACAGGATAAAAATCATAGGATGCAGGCCAAAAGGCTACATATGAGCCTCTGAAATATACTATCAAAATTAAACTGGATCAATAAAATATTCTTCCTCTGCAAACTCCTCGCAACACGGTAACCCAGAAGAGCCCATGTATGATATCCAAAAATCCAGGATTTTGGATGTTGGATCATCACTACATGTTAATCTATTTAATAAAAATAATGCCACCTAATATTTATAGCATTTATATCTAAAGTTATCTTCTTGACCACTGCTAAACAGGTTATACAAGAACTAACCATATGCACCACTTAGTAGTTGGCTACTTTTGCATCCAGGATGTAACAAGCATGCATGTGGACAACCTCAATGAGCCAAAAATCCTATTCATAATCTCAGGATGCAATCCATTACCAAAGTTACAACCCAACCTCCTACAAGAGGAGCTGTGTAAGAACATTATTCAGAAAAACACACACAGCAGCAAGACCATACATCAGAACAAGAAAACAGAATGCCTAGGCGACATCTCTGCATAGCTGTGGTGGTGCAGTGGTTAGAGTGCAGTATTGCAAGCTACTTTTGCTGACTGCTGATTGCCAGCAGCTCAGCAGTTCAGCAGTTCAAGTCCCACTGGCTCAAGGTTGACTCAGCCATCCATCCTTCTGAGGTTGGTAAAATGAGGACCCAAGTTGTTGGGGGCAATATGCTGACTCTGTAAACTGCTTAGAAAGGGCTGTAAAAGCACTGTGAAGCAGTATATAAGTCCAAGTGCCATTGCTATCTTCCAACAAAATGGATATCCATGCAGCTTTATCAAAAAGTTTCTGACTACTCAATCAACTAGAGTATAACCAACAAAAGCTATGAAAAGGACAACACTATTACAACAACAAAAATCTCAGAAAAAATCAGCAGGATTATTTCACCCACACTGCATTACCATAACACACAAACTAATTTAAATTAAAGCCGTCCAAAACCTCTTAAGTAAACCAAAACAATGAAGGAAAAAACATGAAGGAAAAACAGAAGTCATCTACTACATACAGTATAAGAACTATAGCAGCCACTATGTAAAACAGACAGGCAGAAGACTACAAGAGTAGATCCATGAACTGTCAGAAGGACACAATGAAAACTCCTTAATCTCATGCAGCCAAAAATGGACAGACTCAACCATAGTTTCAACTGGGAAGCTGTGAGCATCCTAGACCAATTCCAAAAATGTTAGAGAATTCCTAGAAGCTTGGTAGTCAGACAAATCAGCTATTGTAAGAAATAAACCACATTTACATGCCATTCAAGAGACAAAAGCTAAAAAGGAATCAAAGACCAGAACAATCTCTCTCAGCAGTCAACACCCAGATAAACATCAATTAACACCAGACAAACAAGCAGAAAACAATGCCCTCATCAAGGAACTTCCAAGTAGAAATCCTCATCCCCATCAAAACCGGGAGGGCAAACTACTGCATATAAACAGGGAGCAAATCCACTCTCACTAGCACTGATGATATTACCTAATTGAGTAATGTCTGCAAGCAAACAATGAAGCTAAGAGAACACCAAGCACTCTACAGTTCAGTTCTGAGCTACATGTACTCTTCTACTGAAATTATCATAGAGCCTTTGGCAAGATTATTAAAAGTATAGGAGGTTTCCAAATTCACAACTGAACTCGCCCAGTTCAGCTTGTCAGATTGTGGGAGCAACATTTTTGATTTAATTTAAATGCAGCTATAAAACATCAGTATTGAGTTAGGAATCATTTAAAACTTTCCCCTTGAACTCTTATCTAAATCTATGTCATAATTTTAAATTTATTTTCCTAAAAGTCTACTTAATATTAGCTTTGCTTTGGTGCTTTAGAGCTGTATGAGGTCTCTATTCAGCAAATGCTAAAAAGCGAGTAATATGAGAAAGGGCTTGTAGAATAGATTTAGATCAAGAAATATTGAAGGGGGAATGAGAAAACCACTTCACTCAGCACCGCGATACTAAATTGACTGCTTTTATGGAACATGACAATGTGAACAAAAGCCAACTTCTTTGTTGCTCATGTTAATAAAGAATTTGCATCTACGGTACTGTATAAATTTGAGTATAATATTTAGTGCAGATAGAAACTTATTAGGATTCTTAAAATATTCCAGAGATGGAACGCTGTTATTTTCTTTACAAATTAATAAAATTGACAGAGATACTGAGATTTTCTAAGCACATAGTCATAAACTTTAAAGAGAAACGCTAATGCTGTAAAAAAAAGTTTCATGGGTCATAATTCAACATACCATTATACCTATATAATGTCGATAGCAAAGCGGCAGTGGACCATCCATCTGCAATAGATAATGCTGAGTTTTCAAAAAACTCTCCAGATACTGTGGATGAAAAACCATCACCAATGTAATGTTATCCAAATGCCCCAAAGTTGTGAAAGACTCAGCAAACAAAGAAGACATCTGAGGATCCTCGGCGCTCACTTGAAGAATCTGTGTGAATGAAAGGGGTGTATGTGCGTGAGAACCACAGCAACAATATTTTCTAGGAGCAAGAATAACATATTTTAAATAATTGTAACCTTCAAAGCCATTGTTTTTCAACCTCAGCAACTTTACGATGTATGGATTTCAACTGACAGAATTCCCCAGCCAGAAATGCTGGCTGAAGACTGAGGGGAGTTTAAGTCCATATATCTTCAAGTCTCTGAGAATGAGAAAAACCGTTCAAATAAGTTGTGAAGTCTATATACTGTGCACACATTGAGTTGGGGCACAGAAGAGATTCTAAAAATTAGCCATCGCCCAAACATGGCAAATAGTATGTGAACTACAAATTAATAATGTGGCTGATTAGTTATCTGGAGGCACATTTTAACTGAGAAATAAATAGAAAGCATATATTTAATTATCAACAATGGGATAGTCACTAAAGTCTTCCAAATTGCTAAGTAGTGGAAAATAAATCACTCTCAGAAAGCCACTTGTGAATCTTAATTTGGAATTAAAGTTCACCAGCTAATTATATTTATTGAACATGCAGGTCTGTTACAATTATGGATCAGGTCAAACAATATTTGATGCCCAAAAGAATTGGGCAACCAGTTTAAAATGGCCAATTAAATACTGGTTGTCCTCAACTTACGATTACAATTGAGCCCAAATTTTCTGTTGTTAACTGAGACATTTCTTAAATGAGCTTCGCCCCATTTTACAACCTTTCTTTGCCACAGTTGTTAAGTGAATCACTGCAGGATAAGTTAGCAATCTGGCTGTTAAGTGAATCTGGCTTCCCCATTGAATTTGCTTGTCAGAAGGTTGCAAAAGAAGATCACATGGCCTTGGGACACAACAACTGTCGTAAGTATGAACCAGTTGCCAAGCATCTGAATTCTGATCATATGATCATGGGGATGCTTCAAAGGTCATAACTGTGAAAAATGGTCATAACTCACTTTTTTCAGTGTTGTAACTATGAACGGTCACTGTGAACTGTTGTAAGTCAAGGACTATCTGTATTAAAATTACATGAATATCTTTTCCTGCTGCCAAACACTACTAATGGTTTGTTGCACTCCGGGTGGCCAATACAATTTGCAGATTAACAACTGATCTTCAGTCAACATTAAACTTTGAAAATCCCCTCCCACCCTGGCAAAAATGTCATAATTTCATTGTTTTCATACAAATCAGAAAGACTTACATACCTACCTCCATTTCTGGGATAAATCTGCTTGGTCCTTGTCCCAGTGGTCTGGGGATCCTAATTCCAAGTTCCTAGAAAAGAATGTTACACTACAGTACCTGGACTTTTTAGTTATAAACATTTCAGCTGTGGCTTTGAGAGCAATTAATGCTTCACCACTGAAACAGAACCGGCCTTGTATTTCAGAAGTGCAATCACTGGAAATGTTCTGCCCATGCTTCATAACAAACCACACTTGTTTACAGTGCACCATTCTGCTGCCATTAAAAACAATGAAACCTGGTTCAGTAAAAAACCTAGTTTTGCATAAAGTACTTGGCAAAGGGTCAAGAACAAGGAGTTCAGTACACAGCTGCTAGCAGGGTAATGTCAGCGATACTGGAGGCTTTTGAAGTACATCTGCATATCCGCAAAACAGAATATGTATGAAATCTCTCTGTATCTTTCAGGAAGTAACAGGGCTGTAATTTTATCAGGACTTGAGGGGGAAGCCACAAAAGTACATGCAATAGGATTTTTAATATGTCTATTTAGAAATGACAAAGAACAAACAGAAATTTCTTAGACTGAATTTATAGTCAACTTGAAACTTTTATCCACCGCAAAACTTTCGCTGAATTAATTTTCAAGCCCCACTGCACAACTAAAATGTTTTCATCTAAGATCTTTTAAACATATTACAAAAGCAGTGAACTCAGATTACCCAAGTGGCATTTTAAAAAACACCTTTATACACACACACTGCATGAACTAATTTTGCAATTGTATGATTATGCAGTTAAAAAGATAACCTTATGGAATTCACAAAACTACAGCAGCTTGCTTTTCTTATTGTGGACAAGCCCTAAGTCACATAATCATTTCTTTGTGTGTGTGTGTGTGCAGAATCACTTCATCCGGAAAAGAAGTTCTGTGTTAGAAGAAAATATTTTTCTTCTGAGTTTGGAAAAATATATATCAAATTATGATATATATGTACCTTCACCCATTAAAAAATAATAAGTAGTAGAGACCAGCTATTTTTTTAAAAAGCAAGACTTGGCCTTTTGAAAAGCACTGCTGGAGTTTTGGCTGAAAAAGCAAAATGAATATGTGGGCAAAGTGATTATCTTACAACAGGTTCTGGAGAACAGATTTTGGCCAGTCACCCTCTCTCAGTCCAACCCACTTAACAAGGTTGTCGTGGGGAAAATAGGAGGAGGAAGGAATATTAGATATATTTGCTGCCTTGAGGTATTTATAAAAATAATAAAGGCAGGATTAAAAAAATATTTTAAAAAGGATGGATGAATGGTAAAATGAGCCAGACGTTACCGTATTTTTTGGACTATAAGACACACCTAGATTTACAGGAGGAAAACAAGAAAAAACATTTTTTTTTGGCCTTTGTGTGTTGTATTTTTGCTCTCCCTGGCCCCCAGAAGCACTATGCAGGCCAAAGCCAGGCCCAATTTTGGTGAAGCTGGACGTACAGAGCACTGTAGAGTGCTTCTGGGGGCTGGGGAGGGTGAAAATGTGATGCGCGGAGGGCTCGGGGCCCCTAAAATGGACCCATGTTTGGCAAAAATGGACTCATTTTTGGTGAAAACGGGAGATACAGAGCACTGCAGAGTGCTTCTGGGGGCCAGGGAGGGCAAAAACATGATGCATGGAGGCCCAATTTTTTTTTCTTGTTTCCTCCTGTAAATCTAGGTGCATCTTATAGTCCAAAAAATACAGAGGGTTCAGGAGGCCAAAAATGCCTGTATTCGGTCTATAAGACGCACCTAAAAGTTCACCCACTTTTAGGGAGGGGGAAGGTGCATCGAATACTGCATTTTATGTCTCATGCACACATACACACATTCCATTTATTTTAGAAATTGACAGTAAATGAAAACATGGCCTTTGTGATGTAGCTATAAGCATCCCAATAGGTTATCACAACCACAGCTGCCACACCATCACTATTCATTCACCCTGGCAGCAGCTCTCTTTTTATGAAAATATAACAACTTTCTTTGGGGGGGGGGCAGGGAATAGGCACATATTCTTTATCTTTAATGGCATGTATTCAATATATCTACTTGATAAACACATTGCTATTTTTTTCTTCAATCAGTTTGAATAAATGTAATAGGTAGGCAAGACAATACGCAGGGCTAATATAAACAACATGAGACACTCAATCTTTTCTGCAGCCTTTCTCAAAACAGTATGGGCAAACATTGAAATGCCCCATCTTCCTTATTCTACTTTCAGGTTCTATCAGTTCGTTCAAGAATAGCAGTTCTTCACCACAGACAAAAGGCAAAGGCTGCCAAAAAACCAGAAACATTAGAGAATCAGTACATATGTTTTGGACCCCACCTTGATTCCTCAGTCAAAAATAATTATGCTTTAAAACTTTTTCTTCAAGGTATCTTATCAGTACAGTATCTCTCCAATCAGTTCCTCAAATCCAATGTATTTTATTTCATTATTGTCATAATCTACTGAAGTTCCATATCCCAGGATTAAAATGTCTTCTTATGCCTTTTATCGCATGTTCCCTATTTTTACCTCTAAACATACTGAGAACAAGACCCAAAAGCTGTTCTGTCTTAAGATTTCTTTGTTCTCTATTCCCCCCTTCCTTGGGGAAAACTCTTTATCATGTTCTGCCTCTCATCTACACTTCTTGAAGCTTTCTTGTTTTTTTTTTTGTTTTCTATTGCTAAACCTTTATCCAGAACGGTTTCATTAATAACACAGTTCTTTTAGTCCATGCACTGATCTTCTAACTAGTTCAGAATCTATTGTCTTTACAATTAAAACCATAAAAAGTTTCCTCTGCCATTTCTCAACTTTCATTTCTACCAAAACCATCCTCAGTAGGTGTTGGTTTCCTCATACAATTTTTCCCTTTCCCTCTCTCCGTTTATATTTATGCTCCGAAAGATCTTACAGTTTTTAAAATTCTTCCTCAAAACTATCTTTCCCCTGAGGCTTTTAATAACCCCTTAATTTCTATGCTATTGTCATTTGCATTCAATATATAGCTTTCTTTTCTCATTTATACCTGCCTACTCACCCTTTTTAAATGCTTATCCACTTGGGACAAGGATCCATCCTTATTCTCCCCACCCTTTCCCTCTCTCTCAGAAACATTTTCTGGTCAATTTAGATATTTAAATTGGCATGCAACCATATGCATCTTTAAATCTCTATAGCTCTTTTCAGTTTCTAATAAATGATTTCATATTATGTTTTCATGTAGTAAGATTTATGTTGGTGGTTTGTACATTTCCCTTTAAGTACAATGAATGGCTAAAACAATTATATTTTTCTCTACTCTTATTACTGAAGTGGACAAGACAGGCAAGTTGGATCTCTGAAGCTAAGCAATATTTTTAGGGGTGGGAACATTCACAGAAACCATTTCCACCCACATACTGTTCTCTATTTTACAATTGGACAACAACAACACAACTGGAGATTTTCCTTGAGTCAGCCTCCAAACAACCAATTGAGGAAGTGAGTTGATGCCAAGTTTTATAAGAGATTATACAAAACTGATATTGTCTATAAAATTTTTTATGAGGTACACAACTGACTTCATATAACTGTCACATGTTAAATTTCCTAGAATAAGGTCTTCATAAGTAGAGTTCGCCTGTTCTATTATTCTCTTATTTCACTCCAAAATTAACATACAATTCCTTAAATCTTATTTCTAGGCTTTTGGATTAAATGATAGCACAACCCGCACTATTCATAAAGACACTTTGAAAACATTAAATACCCATCCATAACACCATTAGAGCCCAATATCTGTCATATTTTCATGCAACCAGCAACTCATTTCAGATTGCAAAAGTGATATCCATGAACAAAGCATACTAATATTTCAATTACAGAACAAACATGAAACCACAATATACAGAATGCTAATATATTAGAAGTCTAAGTTTATCAAAGAATAAGAATATTTAGAGCCACTGGATGAGTATTCTTGCCAGATGAAAAGCATTTAGCTGCTGCTTGCATAGCTCCTGCACAAACAAACCCACCATCTTTTTACAGCAGTCTGGTCTGCCGCCAAGAAGCTCTATCCACAAATAAGTTATTTGCATGGCTTAACTGCATTTTATTTCTCTGCAGTTTCCAATCACTCATTTTAGGATTTCACATGGCAAAAAAGCATTAACCCAGTCTGTTCACCTTGGTTAGTTGGTATTTAATGGCAACAAGGGTGAAAAGTGGTATTGAATAGGAGCTTCAACAGCATAAACTGGGGAGGGAGGGGGGGTTGTCTGATTTTCAAAATCACCTTCAAAGCAAATCTCAGTAGCATTACACTTCCACTGGTACCATTGTATTTTATGTATAAGAACAAGTAGTGTTGAGGCCATACTTTTTCTATTTTTCTGTATCTTAAGCCAAAAGCAAACTAAATGGCAAAACAAGCAACAGTATGGAAAATCTTCCTGGGAAAGGGAAATGCACTACCAAATAAGCCAAGCTACTAATTCCCATCGCAAATGCTGTCCCCATTCTTTACCATTAACAAGGAGTTTAAGGGTATATTTTAACCTCATAATAAAAATAAAATCATATTTCAAATACTTTAGAAAGATTCTAACATTTTCATTCCTGGATTTACACCAGGGTTGATTCAGCAGAGACCAGACCTGTCAACAATTCATTCTTGAACCCTTTCACTGCCAACAAACTTTCTAATTGCTCTGCTTATTTTCCAACCGTATATTTGATGCTTTTGCCTTCGCATCCTGCAGCTCAATATTTATCATCTCCATTCAGCTTTGCTAGCCGACCCCGAAAAACCCAGAGAGTATCTTCCCCATCCCCACTTCCATCAATCCTACAAGACTCCCTGCTTGATCCTTGCCGAGTCCTCAAACGACACGGCGCTTCCCTGGATTCTCCGTCTCGCCTCGGGTCTTTTTACCTTGTTCCCACAGCTAGTACAGCGAAACGGTCGCCCTACTTCGCGGTCCCGAGTTGGGTTGGGGTCGCTCGCTAGCTTCATGCCTAAACGCGAGTCGGGGTTACCGCCGCTGTGCTGCCACGGCCGCCGCCGCCGCCGCTCGCTTCCCCACCGACAGGCACAGCTTAGCACTCGGAAGAGCTCAAGCCGGCTGAGACTTTAAAAACAGCTGGCGGGCGGGGCATCCCGAGCCGGGTACAAACAGGACAAACGGAGCCCTTCCCCTTGGCCCGCCGCCCACCAATGAGCGGGCCCGGAGCCTTTTGGGGCGTGGCCCAATGGGCTACCTTGCGGGGAAGGGAGCGAATGATCAGAAGGCTCCGGGATGAGGGCGGAGAAGCGGGTGGCGCTTTCAACGCAGCTTCTCAAGCAGGCCGGCCGAGCGCTGTAGAAATGCGGCAGGCAAGGCCTCTGGAGTCCTTTTAGTCCTCCTCTCCTGTTCTTCATGCAACATTAAGAGGAGGCTATTTTTAAACGGCCTCTTTGCAGTGCAGGATGAGAATCGCTTGACCGCCTTCTGAAAATAAATGGAATAATTGTAACAACGGGAAGAGTAAAAAAAAGGGACTCTTGTCCCAGCCTTCCAGTGTCCAGATTTGTTAAATTATCTCAAGGGCTTTGGCATGTACAGATGAGTGCTGGGTTGATAGACAATATAGCAATGCTACTTAGACTTACATATCACTTCATAGTGTTTTACAACCCTCTCTAAGCGGTTTACAGAGTCAGCATATTGCCCCGGACAAGTCTCATTTTACTAACCTTGGAAAGATGGAAGGCTGAGTCAACCTTGAGCTGGTGAGATTTGAACTGCAGCTAGCAGTCAGCTGAAGTGGCCTGCAGTACTACTCTCTAACCAATATAGTTTGCATGTTACTCTCCCCCTTAAAAAAACACGCAACTGTATGCTTGTAGCAATATTTGAAGTATTTTATTTGGATCCCAAAAATGTGTTGGGAGAGCGTAACAACCTTATGTCAGTCTAGTAAGAAAGAATATGGGAAATGTTTGTTTTATCCAGTGCAAATGTTTGTTGCAGTAGAAAACACACGACAAACAAGTGCTAAGGGAATGCCTAGGGAAGATGATCTTGCTATCAAACAAGGCCCATATACCTAGTACATCCTTTGCAAGTGACTTCCAAACACCAGTTTCTTCCACCTACACCTGATGCAGAATGCAGAGCATTTGCTAGGAATTCCTCTGGCACTCTGCCAAAGGCAAACTCTGTATTTCAGGCCAGATACTATTTCTCCTGATAAAATGTCACCTGCATTATATGATGCAATCAAAATCAGTAACAACTTTTATAGCAAATCAGTCTAATCACCAGCACTTTTCCAGAATTTTAGACAAGAATCGTTCCCAGTCTGACCTAGAGAATGCCAAAGGATGTTTTATACGCAAAATATTCTATCGCTAGAACATTATGTTTTGGTCAGCTGTAGCAAAACTTTCCTACAAACAACATAATGGGAATTCCCATATATGTCTAGACCAGTGGTAGTCAACCTTTTTCTACCTACCGCTCACTAATGGATCTTTCTTGATGGAAAAATTTCCTTACAGCCCACCAGTTTTTGCGCAAGTGCAGAATATTTTTTAGAAAGGAGGGTGTTTTTTAAAAAAAGAAATGTACATACATTTATCTTTTTATTTCTACTTTATGCATATTTATAATGTTTTTAACTTTATAAAGTTTAATTAGAAAACAATAAAGTAAATTGAAATTAGCTTTACTAGTGATTAATGAGATCTTTGAGGCTGATGCGAGACTAAATATTTGATATCTGGTTCGATTTTCGTAAGGAACAAATGAAGGTCTCCTCTTTCGGTGCTTTTCCTTTTTATCTCCTTTTTTTATCTTCCATAGAGCTATGTACAAAAGTAAGGCTGAGCTAGTTAGCCCACTTATTATTAGCCAACAACAATTCTCTCCTGCCTTTTCTTTCTCCTATTTTGCAACTGCTCTGCTCCGCTTCTGCCTGTCCCTGCTATCAGTTTCTACTCGACTTCTCCTCCTCCTCCTTTCCCCACAACCCCACTCCCTTTTAGCAGTGATGATGTTACCTAGTTTGGTAATGAAATGTCTGTAAGAAAACCACCAAGCTCAGAAAGCAGCAAGGATCCCCTATCCCCCACCTCCTCTTTCTCCCTTTCATTCTCCTTTTTGTCTTTTCTGCTCCTTCCCCCGCCCCAGGCTCAGAAAGCAGCAAGGATCCCCTATCCCCCACCTCCTCTTTGTCCCTTTCATTCTCCTTTTTGTCTTTTCTGCTCCTTCCCCCCTCCCAAGCTCAGAAAGCAGCAAGGATCCCCTATCCCCCACCTCCTCTTTCTCCCTTTCATTCTCCTTTTTGTCTTTTCTGCTCCTCCCCCCCCCTTCTAGCACTTCACCAGCTTAGGCGCGACCAGAGAAGTTTCTCTTCTCAGAAATGCCTGAGGAGCGGTGAGGAGCTGAGGAAACTTCTCCGGTCGCGCCTGAGCTGGTGAAGCGCAGGCAAGCGCCGTCCCATCGCCAGGGAAACAGTGAGTGAGGTGAATCATGTGGTTGCTCAGATCACACGGGCGCAGCCCGACCGGAGAAGTTTCTCTTCTCAGAAATGTCTTCTTGGGCTGCGCCCATGTGATCTGAGCAACTACGTGATTCACCTCACTGTTTCCCTGGCGATGGGACAGCGCTTCTCGCGCGCGTTAGTTCAAAAGGAGGTTTTAACCTCCGAAATCCCCACCGCCCACCTGGAATCCCAAAACGCCCACTAGTGGGCGGTAGGGACCAGGTTGATGACCCATGGTCTAGACCAGTGGTGGGCAACCTTTTTTTTCAACTGAGCCAAATCTCGCCAAAACCACGATTGAAATTTATTTTGAGAGCCACATTTTTAAAACCGAAAATACATAGGATGGTACACTGTTTTTAGTTTCAATAAACTCTGGCATTTGAAGCACGCAAGTTTTAAAGCTGTCAAGTTACAAGATCCTTGCATCCCTAATCCTTTAGGAAAAAAACCCCAAGGGGTCTTCAAACCTGACAGCTTTAAGACTTGTGGACTTCAACTCCCAGAATTCCTCCTCCAGTCATGTTGGCTCAGGAACTCTGGCATTGAAGCATGCAAGTCTTAAAGCTGTCAAGTTGCAAGACCCTTGCACCCCTAACTGTTTAGAAAAAAAAACCCCAGGGGTCTTCAAACCTGACAGCTTGAAGACTTGTGGACTTCAACTCCCAGAATTCTGAGAATTGAAGTCCACCAAGGGCATCAATCATATTAGCCCAGGAATCTGCAAAATTGGCTCTTAAGACTGGTGGACTTCAACTCCCAGAATTCTGAGAATTGAAGTCTACCAGTCTTAAAACAGCCAATTGTTACCTCTTAAAACTCCCCCATTGGTGGAGCCCCAAGAAGCGAGGAGGGAGAAAAAGAGACGGAGGCCAAGGAGCTTCCCCCCCGCCCCCTCCCAGCAAAAATCTAACCGGGGAGCTGGGCGGACAGTAGCAAATTAGCCGATCACGCACGCGGCGTGATCGGCTAATTTGCTACTGGCCGCCCGGCTCCCCGGTTAGATTTTTGCTGGGAGGAGGCGGGGGGGGGGAAGCTCCTTAGCCTCCGTTTCTTTTTCTGCCTCCTCGCTTCTCGTCCCCGCCCGACTTCAGGATCCTCCACGCGGCGTGATCGGCTAATTTGCTACTGCCCACCCGGCTCCCCGGTTAGATTTTTGCTGGGAGGGGGCTGGGGGAAGCTCCTTAGCCTCCGTTTCTTTTTCTGCCTCCTCGCTTCTCGTCCCCGCCCGACTTCAGGATCCTCCCTAATCATTGTGGGTCGAAAAGAAAAAAGGGAAAGGGGCGCTTGTTTTGAAGTGCCCGAGAGGAGGGAGGGTAGCGGGCGCCCGGCACACAGAAGAGCCGCATTAAAATGTGTAAAGAGCCGCGTGTGGCTCGCGAGCCGCGGCTTGCCGACCACTGGTCTAGACCAATCATTTATGCAGTGTTGTGGACCAAATTGATAATCTTTTTCCCTCTTAACTAAAAATATTTGGTGTACATAGCAATGGGTTTCGTCACATTATCTTATTTAACCTATTCAGAGAAATGCTCTAAATGTCCTGATGATTTGTTTAATAATTCTTGGGCACGTTAACTAAACCATGTCTCTTCGCACTTAAAAGAATACATAAGTTACATTAATTAACATTTCAGTTTACTTAACACATATTTCCTTTGTTCTCACATAAACTCTGTACAAGGATTTCTGTACAGTTAGTAAACAATAACACTTTTCTCTCCCAAGAAAGGGAACTATTTAAACTGCAAAATTGAAATATTGCTATCTTTTACATGTTCGTTTTTAAAACACAGAAATAACCATGTCTTCTGGAAATTGCTGCATTTAGTGTGACATGAGAAGAGATCTTTGCTATTATTATTGTTTCAACAGAGCAATGTGGCTACTTATTAGGGCTGCCTCAGACAACACCACTATGGATGAGTTGGGAAAGCATCTAATTGATTGCGGCTATATACTTTGTGTTTAAGTATTCTAAGAACAGATCATTATGAGGCAGCTACAGACCACATCCACAATTCCCCTTTGAATTTCATTTCCATTTGCTTTAACTCTGGGAACATATGGTAATTTTTTGGGGAGGTGGTGGGAAACCCTAATCCCCTCCGTTAGTTGATTTGGAGATGTACAGAGAGAGTACATCTCTCTGGGAATGGGCATGGAAACTACAGTTGCACATTCTTCAAAAAGGAATCAGAAGAAATGCTTTGGTTCTTTCCCGAATATAGACCCTCTCTATAATTGCTGAACCAGCATGACTCTTTCCATGCTTTTAATAATAATAATAATAATAATAATAATAATAATAATAATAATAATAATAATAATAATAATAATAATAATTAATAATAATAATAATAATAATAATAATAATAATAATAATAATAATAATAATAATAATAATAATAATAATAATAATAATAATAATAAATTTAATTTGTTAGCCGCTCCCTCTCCACAAGGGACTCGGGGCGGCGTACAATAAGAGCACATACATATATACATATAAACATACACATACACGCATACACATACACGGAGGAGGTAACAGTCATTAAAAACATACAATAATAGTAATAAAATTAGCAATTAAAATACCCCAAATTAAAAATTACAAATTTAAAAAGACTGTCAGGAGGAATAGGATGAAACTACGGTTGAGCCAGGCCTGATAATTGAAAAAGGTGGGTCTTGAGCTTTACACGGAAGGAGCGGAGATCGGAAGTAATCCTGATGTCAAGGGGGAGGTCATTCCAAAGGGCTGGGCCCGTCACAGAGAAGGCCCTACTCCTGGGTGTCGCCCCCCGACACTGTTTAGTGGATGCCACCCGGAGAAGTCCCTCTCTGTGCGAGCGGATTGGTCGTAGGGATGTATGGGGCAGGATGCGATCCCGCAGGTAACTAGGTCCTGTGCCATGGAGCGCTTTGAAGATCGTAATCAGAACCTTGAAATGCACCCGATAGACCACAGGAAGCCAGTGCAGCTCGCGCAGGAGAGGTGTTACATGGGAGTACCTAGTACTCCCCATAATCACCCGCGCGGCCGCATTCTGGACCAACTGTAGTCTCCGAGTGCATCTCAAGGGAAGCCCCATGTAGAGAGCATTGCAGTAGTCTAGGTGAGACGTCACCAGCGCATGGGTGACTGTGCGTAAGGCATCCCGGTCCAATAAGGGGCGCAATTGGCACACCAGGCGGACCTGGTAGAACGCCCCCCTTGCCACGACTGTTACATGGTCATCCATGGACAGCCGGGCATCCAGGAGGACGCCCAAATTGCGCGCCCGCTCCATGGGGGCCAGTTGCTCGCCCCCGATGGCCAGAGATGGAAGCAACTGGTTGAACCGGGGGGGCGGAAGCCACAGCCACTCCGTCTTGGAGGGGTTGTGTTTGAGTCGGTTGTCACCCATCCAGACCCGTACGGCTTCCAAGCACTGGGACATCATTTCGACGGCCTCGTTGGGGTGGTTCGGGGTGGAAATGTACAGCTGAGTATCATCAGCGTACAGATAATATCCCACCCCAAAGCCACGGATGATCTCGCCCAGCGGTTTCATGTATGTGTTGAATAGGAGTGGCGAGAGGACCGACCCCTGTGGCACCCCACAAGTGAGGGGGCTCAGGGTTGATCTCTGCTCCCCTGCCAACACACGTTGCGTCTGGCCGGAGAGGTAGGAGCCGAACCACCGTAAAACGGTGCCCCTAACCCCCAACCCCTCTAGCCGGTGCAACAGGATACCATGGTCGATGGTATCGAAAGCCGCCGAGAGATCTAATAGGACCAGGATAGAGGAACAACCCCTATCTCTGGCCCTCCAGAGATCATCAACCATCAATCATTTTCCTCCAGGTGACGTGGAAACTGTTGGGCCACCACACTCTCTACAACCTTCGCTAAGAAGGCAAGGTTGGAGACTGGACGATAATTGGCTAGCTCCGTTGGGTCCAGGGAAGGCTTCTTGAGTAAGGGTCTCACAACCGCCTCTTTCAAGGCGGCCGGCAGAGACCCCTCGCCCAACGAAGCATTCACTAGGGCCAGGAGCCAGTTGGGTGTAACCTCCCAGGATGCCAGTACAAGCCAGGAGGGACACGGGTCCAATAAACATGTGGTAGGTCGCAGACGTCCACGTAACCTGTCCAAATCCTCGATGGCAACCGAGTCAAACTCCTCCCAGAATGGTCTTTCAAGACTCGCCTCGGGCGTCTCCACTAGCCCACTGAAAGGGACCCATTCCCTCCGGATTTGAGCGATTTTATCCTGCAGATATTTCCCAAATTCCTCTGCCCTGCCCTGTAAAGGGGATTCCCGCGGCCTCTGAGACAGAAGGGAGCGGGTCACCCGGAACAGGGCGGCAGGGCGGTTATCTGCGGACGCAATAAGAGCGGCACAATGTCGACGTTTGGCTGCTCTTAATGCCACAAGGTACGTCCTTAAGTAGGTTCGTACCTGTGCTTGGTCAAATTTGGAGCGGGAGGATCTCCAACGACTCTCTAGGCGTCTCTTGTGGCGTTTCATCACCCTTAGCTCCTCGGTAAACCAAGGGGCCAGGGTGGTTCGTTGCCGCAGGAGAGGCCGCAAAGGCGCCACTCGGTCTAGGGCCCCGGCAGTCGCACTATTCCATGCGGCTACCAGGTCCTCTACCCGGGGGCGGGTCAGGGCTACAGGAGGTGGCCCAAGCTCCATCTGGAACTTATCCAATTCCATCAGGCGCTTGGGGCGGAACCATCTAATGCCTTCCGGCTCCGCCTCCCCGCAGCGGGGGGTAGCACCACGGAAGTCAAGTCGGAGAAGTGAGTGATCTGACCATGACAGGGGAGTGATAGTTAAATCCCCTATTCCCAGATCACTCGTTCACTGGCCAGAGACAAAAACGAGGTCCCGCATGTGGCCTCCTTCGTGTGTAGGGCCCTGAATTAATTGAGTCAGGTCCATGGCTGTCATGGAAGCCATGAACTCCCGAACCCCCTCGGACGCTTCTCCCATCGACGGCAGGTTGAAATCCCCCATTTATTTATTTAGTTATTTATTTATTCTTCGCATTTCTAAACCGCCCCCTCTCCCAAAAAGGGACTCGCTAAAAGTTTGGGGGTCTCAACTGCCACCGATGCGATCAGCTCGAGGAGTTCAGGCAGGGCCGCTGATGTATAGCGAGGAGCCAGGTATACTATCAGCAGGCCCAACTGTCTCCCTGGGCCCCATCTCACGACAAGGGACTCACACCCGGATGTCTGCGGCACAGTGAACTCTCTCGGCTCTAGGTCTTCCCGGATAATCACTGCTACCCCACCGCCCCTTCCCTGGGCCCGAGGCTGGTGGAATGCTCGATAACCTGGTGGGCACATTTCCACGAGGGGTAAACCTCCCTCGTGGCCCAACCAGGTCTCAGTTATTCCTGCGAGGTCCGGCTCCCCCTCCAGAATCAGATCATTGATGAGAGGGGCCTTGTTGACAACGGACCTCGCATTGCATAACAGCAGCCTCAGGCCCTGGGTCTGTAGATCCTGACCACCTAGTATGCGGGGGTTGGTACAAACGACTGGGTATGACCAATAACCACGGTCTCCCAACCGACTACGTGTTCTTAATCTGTCCTCGCACCTGCCCCTCCCTTGAGTTTGAAAAATATGTAGCACCTTTAAGGAATCTATTTGTTAAAGTTAGGAACACTTTTTAGAAGCCCATTTTCCAGGTTTCCATGAAAGCCTGGAAAAAGTCAGACTCCATTAATCAATAGCAGAGAGATAACTTTCTCAATCATTTTGTGTGAAAAGCCCTGAAGAAAATTCTCCTCTTTAGGTAGGTTTCTCCTTGTTGAGAGCAGGTATAGCCTCACTTTCTTTAAAAATGCCCATATATATTATTGCTTAACTTCTGATACTGAAAAGTTCTGTAAATAGACTAAAATGTTAGGCAGCTCACTACAAAATAGACCACAGTATTTTAGAGATACTAAATTGTCAGACTTTCCTCTTATACTGGCAGTCCTCAACCTATGACCACAATTGAGCCCAAAACTTCTGTTGCTAAGTAACACTGTTGTTAAGTGAATTTTGCTCCATTTTATGACTTTTTTGCCACAGTTGTTAAGTAAATCACTGCAGTTGGTAAATTAGTCATTCACCTGCTTAGTGAAACTGGTTTTCCCATTGACTTTGCTTGTTAGGTCGTCGCAAAAGGTGACCACATGACCGCTGGACATTTCAACTTTCATAAATATGAGTCAGTTGCCAAGCATCTGAAATTTTGATCATGTGACCACGGGGATGCTGCAATGGTCATAAGTGTGAAAAATGATAATAAGTCACTTTTTCCCGTGATGATGTAACTCTGAACATCACTAAATAAACTGTTGTAAGTCAAGGACTACCTGTAGTTAATGATATATATTTTTCAGCTGGCAGGCTTTGCTCTTGTGCAGACATTACATTAATCTAACCAATTATAATGTTCTTTTTCAAGATGTTTTCATGGGCATGTCTTCATCTACTACAGACATTTCTACTACTATACGTTCATGCAGTTACTACAGTTTAATGCAATGATTATTTAAAACTTAATTCAGCATAGTTGAATTAAGGAAAAGCCAATATTATGTGTTAAGAAGACAAAAGGCTTAGCTCCTTCACTATTAATTTATGGAAATAACAGAGGTCACTTTTTTGTTTTCTTTATCTTCTTCTAAGAAAACAGTTACCCATAATCTACAAAGCAGAATTTAGAAAGCTCCTATCATAAACTAAATCTCATTTTCCTTTAGGACAGGAGAGTGGGTATAAGGCATATCCAAAATCGTATACACGGCTTGTTCTTAATAACTGTAGAGAAAATTATAATGTTATTTATCTTATATAAATAGAATGTAAATTTTGGAAAATTAGGAAAATGTATTGTCAGAAAGTGTGAAGGTTCATTCTGTAGCAAACAGTTTGAGTTTACAGCTCTTTTATTAGTTAAGATCAATAACTGCTCTATTTATAACTCATTTTTAGTTTAGTTGTTAAAATTCCTGTATTCTATTTCAATTTGAGATAGCTGCTTTCAGTAATAATGGGTTGTCCTTCCCCATGATCCCTATAGAATACACTTTATTTGGAAATTTAGAGCCACAATTATACCTAGTAGCTTAACTATTTAATAATATTCATTAAATTGTTTGTATTTCAATGCCTTCCTAAGAGGTAGCCATGTTTCTATGTATTCTAATAGCCTTAATTATATGTACCATCTAATTGCATTGTTATAATTGTAACATTATTGTAATTATTGCTACCATGGCCTGGTGTTGATATATTTCTGAGCCATATAAACCCACTCCATATAAAGGTTATAACCATCAGCTGCTTTTTTTAAGTCACTATATTTTTTGGGTGGCAGAAATACTTTTCAGTAGTTTTCAAAAGGAGAATCAAAGTAGTATTCTGCAACAGAAAGAACAAAGAACCCTTAAAGTGTAAAAAAACAAACAAACAATTGTGCAGTCTATTGTGGATCACAGTCCACTTCATCAGATGTATAAAAACCCTGTTGAACTGGGTGGTGAGTGATCTTCAACAGCTTATGCAATCATAATTTTATTTGTCTTTAAAGAACTATATAATCCTATAAATATGCTATAGAATGAAAAAAAACTTTTATTCTTTAATAGTGCCTTTGCCTGGTGAAATAAACACATTTTTTTTCATTTTGATATACAGCTCTAAAGCTTAGTGTATTTAAAACAATGTTTACTGCTTAGAGACTGCTCAGCCTTTACTATATGTGTTGCAACTTTAAAAAATGATGTGAACATATCTTATTTACTGTACCTTCTGGGGGAAGAACAAAGCAAGAAAGAGAGGCAGACAACTGAGAAAAACAAGGCAGCCGTTCAAACAGGTCTTGTTCAACTTCCTAATTTGCCCAGGAACTAAGAGCCTAGCAACAGTTCTTATCCA
The DNA here is from genome assembly GCF_964273705.1 of Natrix helvetica. Classification (NCBI taxonomy): domain Eukaryota; kingdom Metazoa; phylum Chordata; class Lepidosauria; order Squamata; family Natricidae; genus Natrix; species Natrix helvetica. The sequence goes on from NC_138552.1 coordinate 186,366,388, forward strand.
ATCAGAGATACAGGTACAAGGCTTAGCTCAAAACCTCACAAAAACCAGCCTCCTCCAATAGTTTCTTAGCAATGCCTTGCAACAACAACAAAAAAAAGAACTGCAGTTTCATACACTGAAATGGGACACAAACTTACCAAGCTTCAGATATAGCCTTCTCTGCCTGCAACACCAAGACTTTTTGATTTTTAATCAAGCTTTTTAAAACTGCAATCTCTTTCTTTAACCACCCTTTGATTAAGACTCTCTGTGTGTGTTACTGTTGGACCTTAGCAAAAAAAAAAGTTGTTGTTTCATTGTACTCATTTCATTCCTCTGAATATTTTCCTTTTTCAAATTCTTCATTTTCAGTAGTTAACTCATTGCACATCTACTTGTACTTTGTTCCTAGACACTTCAATGTTTATATTTTTGTAGTCCAGTTTCATAAGCTGTTTTGGGAAAGAAAAAGTTTTTGAATCAGTTATACAATATGAATCGAGTTCTCTCTCTCTCCAAGCAGTTTATAATCAGCTTCCACTGAAATTTAGTAAGACTGCACAGAATCTTTTTGACACTCTGCAGTATAATTGTCCATTTAGCACTACAGCTATTTTAAGTATGGAACAGCCACTTTTACTTTCTAGAAAACACATGGCTATAAAGCAGAGTGTTTGCTTAAAAGTAATTCATGATCAATATAAAACTTAAAAATCTATAATTAAAAAAATATTTAAACCATCAGCCTAAGCATCTTACACACAAATCTAAACTGTTATTGAAGGCTAAATTCTAAAATATTCGGTCTACCTATATACAATAGGCAGAGAAAAGTGATTCCTTCTTTTTTGTTTTCAGAAATGAGATTAGTGTTACATTCAGACTGTTCCCAGAACTCATGTCCTACAGAAAAACGATAAGATAGGTTTGTGTTATGTTTAAATAAACAAGTGGCAAATAGCAACAGAGAGTCCTGTTTTCCTAAGAGACAGATGAAGCTGCTATAACTGTAAAGGATTCAGAAACAATTAGTGATATCCCAGACCATTTTTTCCATACACCGGGATTATTGATCCCTCATTGGTGTCTAATTCTCTCTAGGCCAGGGGTGTCAAGCTGAAGACCCGGGGCCCGGATCCAGCCCACAGGGTGCTTAGATCTGGCTTGCGGGGAAAAGCAAAGGACCGGCTCGTGGTGCCTCTGCAGTGAAAACAGAGTTCGGGAGGGCTGCGTGAGGCCCTCCCGAGCTCCGATTTTGCTGGCAGAGTGTTGCAGAAGGCCATCGCAGCCAAAATGGAATTTACGAGGGCCACAACTGGTACTTGGGAGCCCGGTTTTGCTGGCAGAGTGCTTGGGGCCACCACAGGTGCCCCCAGCCCTGAGTGATGGCCATGCCCACCCTGGCGACCCAAGGTCAAATACAATCCTTATGTGGCCCTCAATGAAATCGAGTTTGACACCTCTGTTCTATGCTATATTTAAGGAGTCAAATCCAGACAGAGGTTCAACTTCTTCCTCCATGCATGCATGAGTTCCCCGCCCATGGGTCTCCGCCCCGGATCGACAACAGGAGTCTCTCTGCCCAGCTGCCCAGTGACATCGCTTCGGTGTTCAGTGTCCTGGAATGTGTGCCGCTCTGCTGATTGATATGGGCCTTGGCCACCACGTTGTCGGTAAGGACCAGGAAGTGATGATTCTCGACAGCGGTCTGGAAATGTCAAAATGCCAGATGGATCACCCGGAGCTACAGCCAGTTGATGTGCCAGAGCTCCTGCCAGGACCACCGGCCATGCGCCAACTTGAGGGAAATCAGTACCTGAGGGGTGGCCTCGACCTTGGCCGGTGAGCTGTTGGTGTTGGCCCTCTGGAACGGTAGGAGTCGCCACTGCAGAGTTCTGGCGTGCAACTGTGCCCATGGTACTATCTCGATACAGGATAGGAGTTTCCCCAACAAGCTGGATAGAAGGGCTATGGGAACATAACGGTACCTACGGACCTGCTTAACCATCTTAACCAAACTGGCCCTGCGGTCCAGGGAGAGAAAAACCTTCCCTGCACAGGAGTCTATAACCGCCCCTAAATGGAGAATTCTAGTTGATGGGATGAGGGAACTCTTTTCAAAGTTGACGGAGAACCTAAGCCCCTGAAGGGTGTCCATGACCTGCCAGAGGTCTGCCCTCGTCTGACCCGGGGATGCCCCCTGGACAAGGATGTCATCCAGGTAGCAATGCAGCCTAATGGGTAAACCCCTTAGGTAGGCTGCCACCACTGCCAGTTCCTTGGTGAATGACCTAGGTGCAGAGGATAACCCAAAAGGTAGGGCCCTATATTGGTAGTGGCGATCGAGATAGGAGAACCGTAGGAACCGCCTGTGTAGTGGGAGGATGGGAATATGGAGATAAGCCTCCGTGAGGTCTATAGATGCCCTGTAATCCCACTCCCGTATGCCTGCTAGAATGGATTTAAGCAAGGCCATCTTGAACTTGCGGTACACAAGATGTTAGTTCAAGAGCTTCAAGTCGAGAATAGCAATCCAACCCCCCGAAGCTTTTGGCACGAGGAACAGAGTTGAATAGAACCCCCGGTTCTCCTGGTCCGAGGGGACCAGTTCTATCGCGGCAATGTCAAGCAGATGCTTAATGGCTGACGCATCCGCCTGCGCTTGTCTAGATTTTGCAGCGGGGAAAATGTGCGAAAGTGGTTGGGGGGAATGGAGAGGAACTCTAGCCGAAGCGTGTGAGACCAGGCTGATTACCCAGGCATCAGAGGAAATCCTCGCCCAGGCCTCAGAGAAGAGAGCCAGGCGACCGCCAATGGGTGGGGTCGGGTTTGACCTATTTGCCCCAGCGGTAGGGACACCCATCTCCCCCTCGAAAGGGCCGCTTACTCTGAGACTGGAAGTGGGATCTGTCCCTACTGAAGTTGTGGTCAGATGTCCTCTCTGACCTGGGAAAAGAGTACCTGCTCCGCTGAGCCTCCTGTTCCGGGGGACGGTACGAGGGCTTGCGGTAAAACAGGGTTGACCTTTGTTCCGCCTTCTTCGCCAAGGTGGATAAGACTTTTTTCTTGTTTTTGTCCTCCACAAGAGCGGTTCCAGGGCTGCCCCGAAGAGGGAACCCCCCCCTGTAGTCAGCCGACGCCAGCTGCCATTTGGACTTGCTGTCCGCCTGCCACCCCGAGCCAGAAGAGGCGACGGGAGGTCACGGATGACGCCATAGCCCTGGAGGCAAACTTCATCGCGTTTAGTGTGGCATCAGCCAAAAACTGCGCCATTGCCACTAACTTGTTTAAATCCTGATGCAATCGCACATTCTCTGGGGGAATGCGTTCCTGGATCTTCTCCATCCACAGGGTCGCCGTGCAATTCAAGAATGAGGCCAATGCTGCTGCCTTGATGGCCCAGGCCGCTGACTGGAATGTCTTCCTCAGGGTCATCTCCGCCTTCCTGTCATCTGCCTTAAGGTTGTCTGCTACGTCCTTGGCCATCAGAGATGCAGGAGACGCCAGGGCCACCACAGGTGGGTCCACGGCGGGAACCTGTAATGCTTGGGAGAAATCTGGCTCAATGTTATAAAAATGTCTGTCGTTACTGCCAGGGTTTGGGAAGGCAGTGGGCTTTTCCCATTGTTTCTTCACAACTTCCAGGAAGAGGTGAGGGGCAGGAATCTCCTCCTTCACCACCCAGGGTTCAGAAAAAACTGGGCCCCGAGGCTTTTTTGCTGCAGGCCCATCAGAAGCGCCCTCCTTAGCCCCCTCCCTAGCTCCATCTATCCCCCCCTCCTCTTCTACCTGTGCAGTAGCACGCATTTTGCGCAGAAGAGACCGGAATAAATTTGGGGGGAATAGTCCAGTAAATGCCGGAGGCTTCGGCTTGTCATCCTCCTCATCCTCAGACAGGTCAGGATCTCTCTGGGGTCTGCCCCCTGCTACTGAACCTTCACTAATCAGGGAAGGAGAGGCAGGGCGGCTCACGGGATTGGATGGAGGCCGAGCCTGGGATGAGCTGGCCCTAGAATTCCCACCTTGATCTGGTGCTAAGGACCGAGCAGTCTGCTGCTGCAATCCATGCGCAATTCCAGACGCAATTGCTCCTTCGATGAGATATTGCAGCCCCCTTGGCAGATTATCTACATCCAAATGGGTGTGTCAATACCATCCACTGCAGCCTCCTGTCCTTCGCTCCGGAAAACTGTTGGGGGGAGCAAGACTCACTCCAGAAAGAATGGACAGGTAGAAATATCTGGAACGTGTGATCAGTACAGCGCTAGTTAAAGAGTTGTATCTGACTGTACATTAATGGGTTCAAGGTCAAGCTGAGGTGATGTGCTGGGTGGTACACTGCAGCACCCCTTCTCGGCCTTCTGCAATTCATTGTATTTATTAATGACTTGAATGAAGGGTTCAAAAAATATGGATATCGTATTTGAAGCCAACACAAAAATAGAGAATAAGTTGGAAAAATAGACAAAAACTAGCAAGCTGAACTTAAAAGACAAAGGCAAAGTCCTACATTTGATAAATCAAAGGCATAAGTATAGGATAGGGGTACATCTATGGTCAACTGTATATATGAAAAAATGAGGTTCTTGCTGGTTCATCAGGTAAGCATGAGTTAACTGTGTGGGGCATCTTCAAAAAGGAGAAATTTAATCCTAGGTTGCATCCATATCAATATGGCATCAAAAATTCAAATGGTGTCTACCTAAACAAGGAAGATCATTATTTAAATCCCATTAACACATCTTCAGGTTTCAACTGGTCTACTCTAAATGTACTCTAAAACCTCAAACTGGCAATGGCTAAGCCAAGGGTAAGAATATAACTTATTTCTTAATTAGGATTTTTCAACAGTATTTATATGATGATGAGAGTTTTAACAGGATTAATTAGAATTTAAGTACTTTAGACACTTCCTACTGAAATGAGCAAGCCATCAATTTACAATAAAGGTTATTTTAAAACTACATTAGAAATTCAAAATGAAGCACATTTAGTTTGGAGAAGGCAAATATGTTACTAGCCAAACAAGCATTTTTCTAGTTCTCCATTCTATAAATATTCACCATTCATCAATCTGCAACAATGCTTGTGGTTTACATAACTTTATAGTCTCTATGAGTAGCTTCTGCTGACAAATGAAAATTCCTTTTGTGCACATCAATGAGATTAGTTTTCATAAAGCTTCCAATTTTGTTTCAAATGTGTTTTTTCTTCCTTAATAAATAAAAGTTGCAATGTTTTTTCCTTCTGAATAAATAACCAAATTATTTAAAACCTTATTTAAAAACCAACTTCTGTAAAACAGCAAAATAATAAATTAATGAATAAATAAGTGACATATTTATTAATATTTAATCTGTAAAATCCATTCTTCCACTGTAGAGAGTATTTCAAATCAAAATGTTTATCAATTGAAATGCCTGGGAAAAGAGAAATGTTTTTGCTCAGGTGTGCCTCCTCAACCTGCTGGCTGGAGAATTTTGGAAGTTGAGTTCACTTCTACCTCTGTATTTTAATATTTACTTGACGCCATTGGGTGATACCTGATTGTATGGTTGGACATCTGGCCAAACATGAAGTGTACCAATGGATTTCCAGGTGCAATTTAATGTGCTGTTGCCATCTCTAAGACTCTACATGGCTTTAGATTCTGCTGTCTAAAGACCACTATTTGCAATGAGATTTGCCCATCCACTAAGATCTGGAAAAGGCAGCTCACTTTCTTTTTTTAACTTTTCAACTCTATATGTTGCTTTTGGTTTAACGAATTTATTAAGCTTTGAAGAGGAAGAAAGAAGAAAGGAAGGGTGAGGAGAGACAGGGGGGAGGTTATATTGATACTTATGTACACTGTTGTGTTGATGTTCTAAGAATTTTTCTATAGACTTTTAGCAATAGCAATAGCACTTAGACTTATATATCGCTTCACAGTGCTTTTACAGCCCACTCTAAGCAGTTTAACGGAGTCAGCATATTGCACCAACAATTTGGGTCCTCATTTTACCGATCTTGGGAGGATGGAAGGCTGAGTCAACCTTGAGCCAGTGCGACTCGAACTGCCAACTTAGTTTATTAGTTTAGTTTATTAAATTTATAAACCGCCTCCTCTCCCCGAAGGGACTCGGGGCGGTGTACAGACAATAAATATACAATAGACAACAAAACAAAAGACAAAACCCCAGACAAAACAACTTAAGCACACAGTCTGTACAATAACCATAAACTAACTGATAATTAAAACCAATTAAAACCAATTAAAATACCCCAGAATTTAAAAATTTTAAATGCCATCCAGGAAGGTCAGGATTAGATTATACTTATAATTGCGATTGGGCCAGGCCGGCTAATTGGAACAAGTGGGTCTTGAGTTTCTTACGGAAGGAGCGGAGATCAGCAGTAGTTCTAATATCGGGGGGGGGGGGGGGAGGTCGTTCCAGAGGGTTGGGCCCGTCACAGAGAAGGCCCTACTCCTGGGCACCGCCCACCCGCATTGCTTAGCGGATGGTACCCGGAGGAGTCCCTCTCTGTGAGAGCGGATTGGTCGCAGGGATGTGTGGGGTAGGATGCGATCCCGCAGATAACTAGGACCTGAGCCATGGAGCGCTTTAAAGATGATAATCAACACCTTGAAACGCACCCGAAAAGCCACAGGCAGCCAGTGCAGCTCGCGCAGGAGCGGTGTTACATGGGAGTACCTAGTACTCCCCATAAATGTCCGTGCGGCTGCATTCTGGACCAGCTGCAGCCTTTGGGTGCATCTCAAGGGGAGCCCCATGTAGAGAACATTGCAGTAATCAAGGCGGGAAGTCACCAGGGCATGAGTGACTGTGCGAAGGGCGTCCCGCTCCAGTAGGGGGCGCAATTGGCGCACCAGGCGAACCTGGTGGAACGCCCCCCTAGCCACGGCCGTCACATGGTCATCCAGCGACAGCCGGGTATCTAGGAGGACGGCCAAATTGCGCGCCCTATCCACCGGGCGCAGTTGTTCACCCCCAATGGCCAGGGATGGAACCCACTGGCTAAAGCGGGGGGCCGGAAGCCACAGCCACTCCGTCTTGGAGGGGTTGAGCTTGAGTCTGTTGTCTCCCATCCAGACCCGGACGGCTTCCAGACACCGGGACATCACCTCGACGGCTTCGTTGGGGTGGTTCGGGGTAGAGATGTATAGCTGAGTATCATCGGCATACAGATGATACTCAACCCCGAACCCTCGAATGATCTCGCCCAGCGGTTTCATGTATGTGTTGAACAGGAGAGGTGAGAGGACCGACCCCTGCGGCACCCCGCACGTGAGCGGCCTCAGGGTCGACCTCTGCTCCCCTGCCAACACACATTGCGTCCGACCGGAGAGGCAGGAGGAGAACCACCGCAATACGGTGCCCCTCACCCCCATCCCCTCCAGCCGACGCAATAGGATACCATGGTCGATGGTATCGAAAACTGCTGAGAGATCTAAAAGGACTAGGATGGAGGAGCAACCCCCATCTTTCGCCCTCCAGAGATCATCCACCAACGCGACCAAAGCCGTCTCAGTGCTGTGACCGGGCCGGAAACCGGACTGGCGCGGGTCTAGATAATCAATTTCCTCCAGGTGTCGAGGGAACTGTTGCGCCACCACACTCTCAACAACCTTCGCTAGGAAGGGAAGGTTGGAGACAGGACGATAATTGGCTAACTCTGCTGGGTCCAGAGAAGGCTTCTTAAGCAGGGGCCTCACCACCGCCTCTTTCAAGACGGCTGGCAAGGACCCCTCGCTCAACGAAGCGTTCACTAGTCCCTGGAGCCAGCCTCGTGTAACCTCCCAGGCTGCCAGTATAAGCCAGGAGGGACACGGGTCCAATAAACATGTGGTGGCCCGCAGTCGCCCACGTAACCTGTCCATATCCTCGGCGGCAACAGAGTCAAACTCCTCCCAGAATGGTCCCTCAAGACTCACCTCCGATGTCTCCCCTAGATCACTAAAGGAGACCCATTCACTCCGGATCTGAGCGATTTTGTCCTGCAGATATTCCCAAAATTCCTCTGCTCTACCCTGCAAAGGGGCTTCCCGCGGCCTCTGTGAAAGGAGGGAGCGGGTCACCCGAAACAGGGCGGCAGGGCAGTTTTCTGCGGACGCAATAAGAGTGGCATAATATCGACGCTTAGCCACCCTTAGTGCCACAAGGTAGGTCCGTAAATAGGCTCTTACCTGTGTTCGGTCAGATTTGCAGCGAGAGGATCTCCATCTGCTCTCTAGGCGTCTCTTGTGGCGCTTCATCACCCTTAGCTCCTCGGTAAACCAAGGAGCCAGGGTGGTTCGCTGCCACCGGAGAGGCCGCAAAGGGGCAACCCGGTCCAAGGCCCTGGCCACCGCACTATTCCATGCGGCCACCAGGTCCTCCATCCGGGAGCGGGTCAGGGCTACAGGAAGTGGCCCAAGCTCCGTCTGGAAGCTATCAGGTTCCATCAGTCGCCTGGGGCGGAACCATCTAGGACCTTCTGGTTCCGCCTCCCCGAGATGGGGGGTAACGCCAGGGAAGTCAAGCCGGAGAAGCGAGTGATCTGACCATGACAGGGGTGCAATGACCAAATCCCCTATTCCCAGATCACTCTTCCACCGACCAGAGATAAAAATAAGGTCCAGCGTGGCCTCCCTCGTGTGTGGGGCCCTGAATTATTTGGGTCAGGTCCATGGCTGTCATGGAAGCCATGAACTCCCAAGCCGCCTCGGATGACTCGCCCATCGATGGCAGGTTGAAGTCCCCCATAACTAATAGTTTGGGGGTCTCAACCGCCATCCCCGCAATCATCTCGAGGAGCTCTGGCAGGGCCGCTGATGCATAGCGAGGAGCCAAGTATACAATCAGCAGGCCCAACTGACTCCCTGGGCCCCATCTCACACCTAGAGACTCACACCCAGATATCTGTGGTACGGTGAATTCTCTCGGTTCCAGGCCTTCCCGTATAATTACCGCTACCCCACCACCCCTACCGCGGGCAAGAGGCTGATGGAATGCACGGTATCCTGGTGGGCACATTTCCACGAGGGGTAAGCCCCCCTCGTGGCCCAGCCAGGTTTCCGTGATCCCTGCAAGGTCCGGCTCCCCCTCAGAAACCAGATCGTGGATGAGGGGGGCCTTATTGACAACGGACCTTGCATTACACAACATCAGCCTCATGCCCTGGTTCTGTAGACCCTGGCCACCTAGAATGCGGGGTTGGTACAAATGACCGGGCGTGTCCAATGACCACGGTCTCCCAACCGACTGCACAATCTCCGTCTGTCCTCGCATCCACCCCTTCCTACGACCGTTGGAATAAAAGAACCCTCTGAAGGAACAACGTTCTCATTCCCCTCCCCCACTCCGCTCACTTCCCCCCCAACCCCATCTGTTCGCCTGGCCCTGCCCCCGTTCCTGGCTTGGCTAACCCTTCCCCCCACCCTGGATCCCCCTAAAACAGTTAAAAGACATTTACATAAAAAACCCCTGAGCCTCCTCTTCCTCCACCTCTCTGGATTAATGCATCCGTCATCAAGGTGGGCCCTTGTAAGGGCGGAGGGCCATGCCTGTGAGAGGGGGGACTCCCGCAGTAGAATCAGGTCAGACCTCAGATACATGATGGATTAACAGGGCCTGAGGTCGATTCTGGGTGCTGGTGATGTTAGGTAAATATACCATTAGGAATCAAAACAGAATGGCAGCCAAGGTTCCAAGACGAGAGAGATGAATGAATAGAGCCAGTAGTCTGCAGTCCTCGGTGGTGGGGAGGTTAAGCTGATCTTAAAATCAATGAAGGGGCTAGCAGATGGTCCGTGGTGGGCGAGGGGAGGGTCAACGGCTCCCCGCGGTCCTTCCAAACCCCAGCGCCGCTGCAGCGCCGCTTCAGCCGGCCTCTGTTCTTTTCTCCGGCCTTCTGCCGGCTTCCGGCGCCCTCCGGCGCCTCCGATGTCTCAAGCCTAGTTCGGTCCTCACACGACCTCCACTAGGCTTCTGGTAGGTTCGGGGCTCCCAACGGGTCGGGGATCTGATGTTTGGCGTCCCCGGTGGTCGTCTGGGCCGCCGCCGCCACCGCCTCCCTCCACCGTCCCTCATTCGGGCCGCCATCGCGTCCCTCGCCGCTAGCCGCTCAGGGCGTCGCTGCTCTCACCTCGGGTTGTCGTGACTCACAAAACGCCAGCAAATGCCGACAAAACAGCTCGCAACAGCAAAAACGCCAGCTCCAACGCCGCCGACGCCTGCAACCTCCCGGAATATGCTGGCAGCTGGCAGTTAGCAGAAGTAGCCTGCAGTACTGCACTTTAACCACTGCGCCACCACCGCTCTTTTATCTATAACAATGCTGCTGCCAGAGTAATTTCCATCACTTCACTGTCCTTGCAGGTAATGATTTCTCTCTTAGAAGATAACAACACCATTTAAAACTCAGTGTTTGCATTTCTTCCCATAGCAGATTGCTAACCTTCAGACATATTCATAGTTATCGTACTCATTTCACCCCCGTGACCCAAAGGTTCATTTAGTGGTTTCTGACAGTCTAGTGAGAATGTGAATATTTTAATCTGAATTATTAAAAAGTCTTTGCCTTGCACCTTTTTAAATAAAATATTTGAATTCTGTTTCTGTTTACATCACTCGTCTTCTACAGCAAATAAACACAAACAGGGATAAAGGATAGGCTTTACTGAGAACTCGGCCATTCCTAAAGTATTTAAGCAGACCTGCTTTGAATCGTATCTCTTAAGATAAGACAGTCACTGAGAACAGAAAAAGCACATTGCCCGAGAGTAATAATAGGGACAGAGAGCAAAGAACAAGTTGGTGGAAATGGAAAATGATCCCCGGCATCTGTGCTGTGGCTATTTGAGAAGGGAAGTGTAGAATTTAACCAATTAAAAGTCTTTGCTGGAGTTCTCTGATGTTTAATAGTGTAAAATTCAGGGCTTTGTTAAAAGGCAACCAAAACCTCACAAAAGATGGGGCGCGGCACGCTGTTTAATGGGCTTTAGTTATTTTCCAGAGACCACCAGTTTAAGAAGGTGTTAGTCTAAGAATAAAACCAGCTCCTAATGTTGCCCTCAGCCATTGAAGCTCCCTGGGAGGACTTTAGGGAGGCCAGCCACTCTCTCCCATCTGATAAAGTAACTCTTGCAGAGAAACATTGGAGGAGGGAGCATTATGTACACTGCCTGATGCTTCCAAATGAAAAGCAGAATTTAAAAAAATCAATCAACAAAACAGGTAAAGAATGTTATGCTGGTAAAAGGTAAAGGCTCTGGTTCCCCTCGAAGATATGTGCTAGTTGTTCCCAACTCTAGGAGGCGGTGCTCATCTCCATTTCAAATCTGAAGAGCCAGCGCTGTCCGAAGACGTCTCTGTGGTCATGTGGCCTGCATGACCAAATGCCAAAAGCGCACGAAACACTGTTACCTTTCCACCAAAGATGGTTCCTGCTTTTCTACTTGCATTTTACATGCTTTCAAACTGCTAGATTGGCAGAAACTGGGACAAGTAACGGGAGCTCACTCCGCTATGTGGCGCTAGGGATTCGAACTGCTGACCTTTCTGATCGACAAGCTCAGCATCTTAGCCACTGAGCCAGTGGATCCCTGTTTTGTGCTGGTACACAAAGGCAAAACACAGAGGGTCATGGGATGTTTAATTTTTCAAATTGTAAAAACTTCCTTTTTAAATTATGAAACTGACTATAGTGGTATTTTCCATTATTATGCAATTCTTACATTATGGGTCCATGCTTAGATCGCACTTTTAGTACAAGGCTAAATATTACTGTCAATTACTGTGTTAAGCCTTTTGGGCTTATCATCATCTACAATTAAAAGCCCACATAATACATAGCGTATGTGTTGGCGAACCACTTTGGCCCCTAGACCTGATGATAAAATGAGGTTTTCAGAGACTTCCAGAAAATTGATAGGGATGGAGGTAGCCTCACTTCAGGAAGGAGGGAGGGTGTTCCATAAGGCAGGTACCACACAAGGGAAGTTCCACTGCCTGAGTCCCAGCAAGTATAGTTGCCTAGCAGATAGGACTCATACCATGCTTCATCTGCAAGATCTGATAGCTGGTCCAATACCATGAAGGGCTTTAAAGATTAAAACCAGCACTCTGAATTCAACCCAGAAGCAGACTTGTCAATCAATGCCATTCACAGAGCAGAGGTATAATGGGTGCTGTTTTAGAGACATTTCGCATCAGCTGAAGTTTTCCTGTATTCTTCAAAGGCAATCCCATGTAGACTATAGTAGTCCAACTGGTAAGTGACTAGAACATGAGCAGAGCCCCCAATCTAGGAATAGGTGCAACTGCTGCACGATATGAAGCTGTGCAAATGCCCTCCTAGCCACATCTGCCATCTATGCTTTGAGCAGGAATCATGAGTTCAGGAGGACGCCCAAATTGAGCACCAGGTCTGTTTGGGGCAGTGAAACCCCACCCAGCACCAAAGATGGCATAGTCACAGAAATGTCAGGTCCCCAAACTCAAAACTACTCAACCTTGCCAGGGTTGAGCTGAAGCCTATTGTTTTCCTTCCAGATCCTCACAAGTCTCCAGGCATGGGGATATGACATCTATGGCATTGCTTAGTTTGATAGGGGCAGAGGTGTATAATTTGGATATCATCAGCATACTATTGATACCTTATCCCACAGTGATGGATGACCACACACAGCAACCTCATGAAGATGTTGCATAGGGTGGAGAGAGAGCACAGATCCTGCATCACCCAACATAGTAGGAGGCAAGGGCAAAATCTCTCCCCCTACATCATGACTGACTGTAATCGAATCTGGAGAAAGGAGGTGAATCAGCACAACACAGTGCCCGTATCTTTTGAGCCGATTCAGAAGGATACCATAATGATGGCATCAAAAACTACAGTACAGCAAGGATGGATACACAGCCTTCATTCCAGAGATCACCCAAAAGCCCGACCAATGCCATTCCTGTCCCATATCCAAGTCTGAATCCTGACTGAAAGGAATCCAGATAATCTAGTTTGTCCAAGGTCCTCTGAAGCTGTCCTGCAATCACCTTCTCAATTCCTTCTTCCAAAAGATGGGGCTGCTAGACACTGGATGGAAATTGTATACTCTAGGGGTCCAGAGATGGCTTCTTGAGGAGGAGGTGAACCAAGGCCTTCTTGAAGGTAAAGGAAAAACCTGCTCAAAGAATTCAACATTGCTAGACTCCATTCACATCCTCAGGACCACTTTAATAAGGAGGAGTATGGATCTAAACAGCAGGCAGCTGAGCTCACAGTCCTTAGGACTCGGTCCACTTCCTCAACCCAACAAGTGCAAATCATTCCCAGATAACTAGGTAAGATGAACAAAGCCAGCATTCAACTGCAAAGTGATTCCAACTTATTTAAGCTATTTCACAGGTCTAATGCTCTATTGAAAGTGTGTTACAACAGTATAGTCCCGACAACAGGCCACAGGCCTAAAGAAGATTCCTGCTTAGTGACAGTTAACAGCAGATTTGTTACATTTTTAAAGTAATGAATAGTAATGAAAATTTCTTGCAGTGCAATGTATCCCATACCCTTCCCCAAATAGAGATAACTAGTTTGGAAATATAGGCACATTATAATAAAAAAAACAGTATTTATTGCTTGCCACCAAAATTCAAAGCGTTTTAACAAGGCCTTCTTGAAGGTAAGCTGTCTACCTGGATCCGTTTCAGTCGGGTTTCAGGCCCGGATACAGCACGGAGACGGCATTGGTCGCGTTGGTCGATGATTTCTGGCGGGCCCGGGACAGGGGCTGCTCCTCTGACCTGGTCCTATTAGACCTCTCGGCGGCTTTTGATACCATCGACCATGGTATCCTACTGCAACGACTCGGGGGGCACCGTTTTACGGTGGTTCTCCTACCTATCGGATCGGTCGCAGTTTGTGTTGACTGGAGGGCAGAGATCGACCCCCAGGAGCGTCACTTGTGGGGTGCCCCAGGGGTCGGTTCTCTCACCCCTGTTCAACATATACATGAAACCACTGGGCGAGATCATCCGTGGTTTTGGGGTACGGTATCATCAATATGCTGATGATACCCAACTTTTCATCTCTACCCCACACCACCCAAACGATGCCTTCGACGTGATGTCCCGATGCCTGGAGGCTGTGCGGATCTGGATGGGGAGGAACAGGCTCAAGCTCAATCCCTCCAAGACTGAGTGGCTGTGGTTTCCGTCATCCTGATTTGTACATCTTGTTCCATCTTTGACGATAGGGGGAGAAATTTTAGCCCCCTCAGAGAAGGCTCGCAATCTGGGAGTCCTCCTGGATACACGGCTTAGTTTAGAAGAACACCTGACGGCCGTGACCAGAGGGGCCTTTTACCAGGTTTGCCTGGTACGTCAGTTGCGCCCCTTCCTGGATCGGGATGCTCTGTGCAGAGTCACTCATGCCCTCGTCCTTTCTCGCCTGGACTACTGCAATGCTCTCTACATGGGGCTGCCCTTGAAGAGCACCCGGAGGCTTCAGCTGGTCCAGAATGCGGCCGCGCGGGTTGTCATGGGGGTACCTAGGTGCTCCCATGTTACACCCCTTTTAGGCAGCCTGCACTGGTTGCCGGTTGTTTTCCGGGTGCGATTCAAGGTATTAATTATGACCTTTAAAGCGCTCCATGGCTTAGGCCCAGGGTACCTGCGAGACCACCTACTGCCACCAGTAGCCTCCCACCGTCGAGTACGATCCCACAGAGTTGGCCTCCTCAGGGTGCCGTCGGCCAGACAGTGTCGGCTGGTGACCCCCAGGGGGAGAGCCTTCTCTGTGGGAGCGCCTTCCCTCTGGAATGAGCTGCTCCCGGAGCTTTGCATAATCCCTCACCTCCGGTCATTCCAACGCGCCCTAAAAAGTTGGCTTTTCCAGCAAGCCGGCCTGGCCTGTTAATTTAAACTCATTTTTAAATGTATTGTCCTATAAATTCGGTTTTTTTTGGGGGGGGGGGGATACGTATTTAATTTCTTTTTAACTTTTGGGATGTGTGTTTTTTAATGTTGTACGCCGCCCTGAGTCCTTTGGGAGAAGGGCGTCATATAAATCCAATAAAAACAAACAAAACAAACAAACAAACTACATTTTAATCTAGCAGGATCACAGCAGAAAATTGGAATGAATCTTTAATCAAATGAGTTAAAATACATTTATACTTGAACAGTGTAAGGTAAGAAACAAAGCACCATTTACAGAAAATGGGAAAAGGATAATATAAAGGATTTCTGAAACTGGAAAGAAAATTAATTCAATTATTAGATAGGCAAGCAACTAAAACCCCAAATTCTCAGTTTAATTATAGCCCCATTCTTACCACTACCAACTCCCTCAGAACAACTTCCTTCAGCAGAGGTCTGCAATTTCAATATGACAATCAAAAAAGGCCTCAGGGTTTTTTTTTTTAATGGTATCAGTAAAACAGAGAATCTCTTACAAAATGGCATCTGATATTTTTATAATAGGACACTGCATCAGTGTTTCTGCTTGCTACAAAAACATACTTATATTCTGGCTTCTAAAACAGAACAAAATGGAAAATACTTAGGTTGCTTCTCTAAAGCAGAAAATGAAGAAGAAAATAGAAAAGTAGTATTTTCACCTTTCCCTTTCTTCTTTTTTCTATATTTCAATGCCTTTCATCCATTTAATTTTTTACATGGCAGCAAATGGAGTCTGGTTTTGAAATTTGAGAGTAATAGTTCAGGATTCTGTCAAATTAATTACCAAAGTGGCTTCACAGGAAAAAAATGTGCAACCTTCTGAATTCTAGACCACTGTCACTATGCAGAAAATTTACATGCATTATTCTCAGAAACAATTTGGAAACTTGGCGTGAGAACAATTTAAATAAAATCCAGTGGAAAAATAATATGCGCCCATTGGCAGTTATTTTTCCCTAGACAGCTATGATTCCTAAATTGTTTTTTTAAATGCAAGAAAAATTTAAGAAGTGGTGTCCCTAAAAACAACTACAGAATTGTAATTCTTACCACTTACGCATACAGAACATGGATCATAACCAAAGCCTCTCCCTGGGCTCTCTAAACAATTCCATATTATTAAAGAGAGGCCGGTATGTAAAAACCTAACACTGTTCGCTCACACAATCATAGTATTATTTTAGCATTTTATAAAAACACTTGTTTTAAAATCAAGCCTAATAAGGGATATTTGAGAAACTGCAGCCTACACTAGCCACCCACAATCAGAAAATTTTATAGAATTTCAAATTAAGAATATTAATAAAGTGTTTGTACTATTTGCTTGCTTCCTCAAACACACTACTTGCAATTAAATAGCAGAGGCTTAAACTTCGTGCATGAATAGATATACACAAAAATGTAACCAACTATGTTCTTTTTAAATTATTATACTATCTCTCTGGCCATCTTTACTATTTGAGAAATAATCTTAAATTTCTTTTTAAAACTTAACATATAGCTTAGCCTGCTTACATCACCACCCACTACATAAAACATGAAGCTGCAATCCTATATATGTGATAGATAATAAATACGAATAATAAAACTATAAATACGAATAATAAAATAATAATAAATAGCCAGGAATCACCATAAAATGAATAGATTTTACTTTCAAGTACACACGTATACAACTCTACTGTCAAACAACAAGTCAAAGGACTTACTGTTCTCAAAAGAAACACTTATTCATTCCCAACCCACCCAAATAATTTGCAAATACTGTAATCATGTTTGTTTGAATATGAAGCATTGCATAAAAGGTTCTCTGAAATTCAGAGAAGATTCTATCTTGCTTTTAGGGATAAACAGATTCCAAGGGTGTGATTTCCTTCAGCCAATCGCAAATCTCAGCCATAATGCTGCCATTTGTTCATGTCCTATTGCAGCAAAGAGAGGCTTGTTTTTCTGCTTTTGTCTGAAACCTTAATGATGAATGGCTGCTTCAGGGAAAAGATTAAGCAGTGTTGTTAAGGCTTATTATGAAAAACAGATGAAACAAACAAACAACAACAAATATCTCTATAATATCTCTAAAATACATCCGAATTTCAGAAAGAGAACATACTTTAACCCCAGGATCTGTAATATTCCAACAGGAACTTTTGTGACCAAATTAGACATGACAGCAGCAAAATTGGATCAGTGGCTAAATCTCTAGGAAGGTGGGGGAAAGGAACAATTTGAAGCACAATATGGCCAAATGTGAAGAGCTGAATTTCCTGTTCACCCTTCCTCCACAAAACTACTTTAAGTGGGCATACTTTTTTTTTCTTTTTCTAAAAGCAGGGTTGTTTTCCATGCCCAGACAGAATTCTCTCTGGAGAAAAGGTTTTAAAAGCAAGTAATTATGGGTAAAAAGGCAAATGCGGCGGCGGAGGGGGGGGGGAATTGAGCTCTCACTTCCACTGATACTCTTCCTGGCAAAGTTTGCATACACACACTTTGCAGAGGATGTGGCTTGTGCATTGCTTTTGCCAGCCCTCGCTTGCCAAGGAAAACATTTTTACAAACGTAATTTAGGATACTAAAAACAGGTCATCACTTGAACTGAAAATGGTGTCTACTCTCTACACATTAGTTTACATGACATAGTGACACTTTTGGCTGCCCTGAATCAGAGGTGGGTTGCTACCAGTTCACACCGGTTCGGGCGAACCGGTAGTGGAAATTGCGACTGGGTCCCCGAAACAGTAGGGACGGCAGATTCGCCATGCCCCCGAATCAGTTCTCTGTTCACTGCGGCATGTTTCTTTTGCCGTTTTTAATGTTCTGCACTCCGCGCACACTGAACTGGCAGTAATGCTGGCGGCAACCCACTCCTGCCCTGAATAAATATGTATGGTGAAGGTAAAAGGTCCTCGGAGTCTAGCTTGTCTCCTGGTGAACTGGGATAAACAAATACATTACAGGTGGTCCTCCACTTATTCATGATTCATGATTAATGATGGTTGAAAGTTGCAACGTTTTGGAAAAAGTGACTTACGACCTGTACTCAGATTTATGACTATCATACCACCACTAGCCTATGGTCACGTGACCATAATTTGGGCACTTGGCAATTAGCTCATATTTATGGTATTCACTTAATGATTTGCTTGTTGATTTGCTTAACAACCACCGTAAAACCTGTTGTAAAACCAAAAAACTCAATTTATGGCCACAACTACTTACAATGGAAATTCTGCTCCCAATTGTGGTTGTAAGTCAAAGACCACTGTAGCTTTGTCGATAACAATACCAATGACTAGCCGCTGCCTTCTTCCGAGATTTTAACTCTGGATTTCCTTGATATCTCCCATCCATCTAATAATTTGATAGTTAAAAATTTGATAGTTCGCTTACTTCATTACCCCAAATCCTGCCTCAATGTACATTTATATTTTTCTTGCTATCACTTCATACATCACAACATTTCTATATTAAATTGCCTACTGTTGGGATTATGAAACTCTGCATGCCCTTAGGATATGTAATAACTTAATTCCTTTGTTCAATTTCAGGCTGCCTGACTCCCTATCAGTTTTGTGGAGTTTAATTTTTTTTTTTGAATGAAAATGACCATTGGCTTACCTGAAGGGTCCTTTTCTGTACACCGCGGGAGAGTCCAAGCAATGGGTTAATTCAGTCTGCTTGCCCTTAGGACTGAGGAACTATTTTTCCTTTAGCCACACCTCCTGGTGTGATCAATCCCCAGAATTCTTAGAAAGAGTCAGGTCGTGCGGACGGAGCGAAGCGTCCAAGATGATGTACTGTTGACACGAAGAACCCGAATCCCGGCCTCGAGAGCCAGGGTGGGTTGGACTCTCCCGCGGTGTACAGAAAAGGACCCTTCAGGTAAGCCAATGGTCATTTTCCTGTACACCGCTTGGAGAGTCCAAGCAATGGGACATACCCAAGTTATTGTCCATCTGGGTGGGCAGAAGAAGGCTCCCGGGATTCGGTCTCTGAAACAACCGCCTGGAGCACACGCCTGCCGAAGGACGCCTCAGCCGAGGCGAAAATGTCCAATTTATAGTGTTGCACAAAGGGTGAAGAAGTGGACCACGTAGCGGCCCTACAGATGTCTAGGATTGAGGCCTGGGTGGCCCAGGCCGCCGAGATAGCAGCACTTCGTGTGGAGTGTGCGGTGATGCCGCGCGGAACGGCTTTGGATTGGCATTCGTAGGCCGACGCAATGCAGGCATGGAGCCACCTGCCAATCGTGGAGGAAGAAACCTTCTTCCCTAGGGAACCAGGCTGGAAGGAGAGGAAGAGAGCCTCTGACTTCCTGAACTCCGCAGTGCGAGCGATGTAAACCTTCAGGGCCCTCCTGACATCAAGATTATGCCAGGAGCGCTCCCTGGGATGCGACGGATGAGGACAAAAATTTGGCAACACAATGTCTTGCGCTCTATGAAACCATGAGTTTATTTTAGGAGTGAAGGTCGGGTCCAGCCTCAATATGACCCTGTCAGGGTGGATGACGCACAGGTCCTGGCGAACAGATAGAGCCGCCAGCTCCGAGATCCGACGAGCGGACGTGATGGCGATCAAGAAGGCTGTCTTCAGCGTCAGGAAACGAAGGGAAGTTGTGCGTAGAGGTTCGAACGGGGGCCCAGAGATGGCCCGCAGGACCACGGACAGCTGCCAAGTGGGGTAGTGATGAACGGCGGGAGGGCGAAGGTTAGAGGCGCCCTTGAGGAAGAGGCACACCCTCGGGATTTTGCTGAGAGGCAAAAGGGGGTCGCCCGACCAGACCGTGGACAAGGCCGCCACTTGGCGTCGAAGGGTGTTCGGGGCCAGGCCCTTGTTGAGCCCCGCTTGAAGAAAGTCAAGGACTCTGGAAACAGGTGCGGTCGTCGGCTCGATGAGTAGCTCCTCACACCACTTTGCGAAAGCGGCCCAAGACGCGTCATAAATTCTGGTGGTTGAAGGACGTCTAGCCGCCTGAATGGTGCACACTACCTCCTCTGACAGGCCTTCACCTTTCAGTTGGTCCCCCTCAAGTGCCAGACGGCCAACTGGAGCCACTGGGGCTCTGGATGAATCACGGCCCCCTGGCTGAGGGAGATCTGGTCCGGAGGGATGCGCCACGGAGGAGACACCGACAGGTGGACAAGGTCGGCGAATCACGACCTGCGGGGCCAGTGTGGAGCCACGAGGAGAACTTCTGCCCCCTCTGCGATGACTTTGGAGATGAATTGAGGAAGGAGAGGTAGAGGAGGGAAGGCATACAGTAGCTCGCGGAGCCACCTGCAACGCAGTGCATCTGTCCCCTCCGCCCCCGGGGTGAAGAACTGGGAGTAGAAGCAGTTGAGCTGCTTGTTGTCCCTGGTCGCGAACAGGTCTACGGTCGGAGTTCCGAATCTGTTGGCCAGCTGGTGGAACAGGCGAGGGTCCAGTTTCCACTCTGCAGGATCTATGGTTGTCCTGCTCAACCAGTCCGCCTGTGTGTTGTCCACTCCGGAGATGTGGTCGGAGCGGAGAGATTCCAGATGGCGCTCCGCCCAGCGACCCAGGGACTCCGCCTCTCTCATCAGTGCTCTGGATCTGGTGCCACCCTGGCGGTTGATGTGGGCCTTGGTGGCCACATTGTCCGTCATCAGAAGCACATGTTGACGATGGATGGACCGGCTGAAATGGCGCAGGGCCAGGCGAGCAGCTCTCAGTTCCAGTAGGTTGATGCTGTAACTGGTTTCCACTTGGGACCACTTGCCCTGGACAACCAGGGAACCTATGTGGGCTCCCCAGCCGGAGAGGCTGGCATCTGTGGTGATGATCAACCTCTTGGGCTCCTTGAATAGGTGGCCCTTGAGGACGGCCGGAGACACCCACCAGCGGAGAGACCTCTTCACCTCGGGCGGGACGCGAATCGGCCTGGGAGAGTTGCTCCTGGATGCCCTCTGGTGCGGCAGCAGCAGCCACTGAAGCACCCTGGAATGCAGGCGGGCCCACGGCACGATGGAGATGCAGGAGATTATTTTTCCCAGCAGCTGCGACAGAAGGACCACTGGAGCCTGCCTCAAGCTCATCACCTTGTGGGTCATGGACTTTAGACCGTCCAACCTGTCTTGGGAGAGGAAGACCCTGCACAAGCTGGTATCTATCACCGCCCCCAGGTGTACAAGTCTGGTTGTTGGAGTGAGATGGCTCTTCTCTATGTTTAGAGTGAAGCCATGATTCCTGAGGGATCTCATGGTGGTTTGAAGATCCCGCAAGGCCTGCTGCCTGGACGACGACTGGATAAGAATGTCGTCCAGGTAGCACTGGAGCCTTATGGGCCTGCGTCTTAGCTGGGCCGCCACTACCGCCAGAACTTTGGTAAACGTCCGAGGAGCAGACGAGAGGCCGAATGGGAGAGCTTTGTACTGGAAGTGGCGACCGGCGTAATAGAAGCGTAGGAACTTCCTGTGCTGGGGACGGATGGGAATGTGGAGGTATGCCTCTTTGAGATCTATAGATGTAAGGAGATCTCCCTGTCGAATCCCTGCCAGAATGGTCTGCAGGGACTGCATCTTGAACCTCCGGTAGGCGATGTGCCTGTTGAGATTTTTGAGGTCCAAGATGGCTCTCCACCCCCCCGAGTTCTTTGGTACCAGGAAGAGGATGGAGTAAAACCCCCTCCCCTCTTCGCCCGGGGGAACTGGTTCCACGGCCCTGATGTCTAGGAGATGCCTGACCCTGGTCCATGCGCTCCCTCTTTTGAGGGCAGGATGGGACGGGGCACCGGATGAAGTTCCGGGGGGGGGGGTGAGACAGGAACTCCAGGGAGAGGCCTTTCCTGACTATCTGCAGAACCCAGGCATCCTCGGTTGTCTGGGCCCAATGGGAGGCAAACAGCTGGAGCCGACCCCCGATGGGCGCCGAGCTCGGGCAGTCACTTTGACTTACGGAACGGCCTGTTGGAGGCCCCACCGCGGTTATACTTGCGGAAGCCGAACTGCTGTCTGCCTCTGTCCCGGAAGGGCGCCCTGTCCTGGGACCTGTCGCCCTGCTGACCGAAGGACCTATTGGAGGGAGAGAAGGAAGAGGCAGAGGTGGAAGGTTTGGAGGCACGAAAGGACTGCCTCCTGGAATAGGGAGCAGCCTTGCGTTCTTACTTCTTGTTTAGGGAAGGGAGGACCTTCCTCTTGTCCTTGGACTCAATGAGGAGAGGTTCCAGGGACTCGCCAAACAATTTGGACCCTTTAAAGGGGGCGGAAGCCAGTTTCCATTTGTTTTTCTGGTCCGCTTGCCAATGGCGGAGCCAGATGAGACGGCGAGAAGTAATATTAGAGCCAAGTGCCCTGGAGGCGAATTTAGTGGCGTTAAGGGATGCGTCAGCGGCGTATTGGGAGGCCGCGATAATTTTAGACACGTCCTGGTGGAGGCAGATGTCTCCCGCCGGGAGCTTGGTTAGGAGCTCGCGCAGCCAGATCACAGAAGCCCTATTGAAAAAGGAGGCGGATGAAGAGGCCCTAATGGCCCAGGCAGCCGCCAGGTGGATCTTGTGGCACGCCTTTTCCGCCTTCTTGTCCTCCGCCTTAAGGCCTTCCAGAAGGTCGGCCGGTAGGGAGGAGTTAGAAGTGAGTGCAGCAATGGGCGGGTCGACAGTGGGAAGGCCAGAAGGTCCTCCAGCACTGGCTCCATAGTATAAAGCTTCCTATCTACCCCACTGGGAGAGGACTGCGTGGCTGGTTGAGCCCACTGGCGCTGGATTAGGTCGAGAAACAGCCCCGGGACCGGAACCAGCTCCTGTTGGGGTGCTGGGACATCAAACATGACCGCATTGGGATTAGCCGGAGTGGCATCCGCCGCTGGCGCGGCCGGTTTGGGCTTGATCCCCACCCTGGTGGCAGCCTTGACCTTGTGGAGGACAGATTTGAAAAGGCTGGGCTTGAACAGACCCGCAAAGGAGGGCGCTTCAGGAGGAAGGTCCTCGTCGTCCGAGAGACCTAGCACCTCTGGGTCAGGGTCCTCAATGGCAGAGGCCTCGCTGACCACCGAGGATTCCAAGGAAGGGTGGCGAGCACGTTTGCTAGGAGGGGGAACTGCCTGATCGGGTTTGGGACCCCTAGGGGCCACTGCCGTGGGATTCTTAAATTTCATGGCCTCCGTGATGCCCTTGGCAATGGCACGGGCCATCAGTTCCTGCATGCGGGGAGATAATTCCTCTGAGTCAGAATCAGGATCTAAGCCCTCCTCTAGGGGGGGTTGAACCTCACCCTGCATGTCATCTATGCTAGCATCCCCAGGGGGAGGGGCCTGCTCACAGGCCCAAGAGGGTGCCGGGGAAGCCGGCTCCGCAAATGACCTGTTTGGGGATAGGTCCTGGGACTCCACCTCCTCGGCAAGGACCATTTGGAGATCCTCCCGGGAGGGAGGGATTCCTGAGTGGGACTGCTCCCTGCCTGCCTGGCGTCTGGCCTTCTCAAACTGCTTGTCAAGGGCCCGCTGGCGCCTTTCAGCATCCTTGGCCTCAGCCTCAGAAGGGGTTCTGGAACGCTGTTTCCCAGAACTACCCCCACCACTCTTGCCCGCACCCCCACTCCCCGATGAGGAGGAACCCTTGCTAGGGGCCTGAGAGAGGCTCGGCCTAGTAACTTGGGAATCGGGGGGACTAGGCAGGTCCATAGTCAATGACCACACAAGATGGAGCAAGGCTATGACAAGGCAGAAGTTAGAGAGAGAGACTGGTTGCTGCAAGGGGAGCAAAACAAAAAGATTTGTCAAAATTGCTATATACACAGTAATTGAGTCACTACGTATGAAAGTATCCCATGCTTAATACCAGTCAGAGGCCCAGGGGTAGGATTGGGGCCTGCACCGAGGCGCAAGGCTCCGCAGGAGAAGCAGGGAGGAGAATGACTAGAAAAAAGGCTTTGGCCTGCGCTTACTTAGGCCTCCTCCCTGAGCCGGTATAATGACCGTTGGTATGGCCCAGAAACCAGCACCGCTCGCAACAATAGGCAAAAAGACGGAGGTGGTGATCCCAGCCTGAGAAACCCTTGCTAGGCCCTGCCACCTCCAGCGGTCTCCTGATAGCGAGGCTGCTGCAAAATGGCGGCCATGGCTGGGCACGCTTTTTTTCGCGCCTAAAATGGCCGCCGCAACAGCGTGGGGCTAAGGGAGAGCGAGGAGCAAACGCGCCTCAAATGCCGACGAACGCTCACTCCTCCCTGCGGCAGAGGTCCTCTAGCAGGCCAGGGGACGAAAAAACTACGTCTAAAATAATAAACGAGGGGCCTGGGAACGTTGGAACTTCGCCGCTGCAGCCGCGCCATTTTAAACGAGAAGCGGCAGGCCTCCGAAGCCGTCCCATAGAGATCGGCTGAGGGGCACCCCCCACCACCTTCCAGCTTACCTCCTGGCCTTCAAACGAAGATTTTGCTGGAGAGAAACGCAGCAATGAGAAGAAAAACGTCTCACAATGTTGGGGAAATGTTAGGAAAGAGTAAAAAAAACGCAAATAGAGAGTCCAAGCCAAAAAAGGATTAATTCAGCTCAGAGCTCTAGCTAATTACGTCCAAACGGGCTGACTGAGGAAGAATTCTGGGGATTGATCACACCAGGAGGTGTGGCTAAAGGAAAAATAGTTCCTCAGTCCTAAGGGCAAGCAGACTGAATTAACCCATTGCTTGGACTCTCCAAGCGGTGTACAGGAAAACTAACAGTGAAAAAGAAGACATCATCCCAAAATAAACCTAAAAGGGTACAATTATCATTCTAGCTCAAGGCCTGGGAGAACAACAATTAACAATTTAACAATTTACAGAAAGCCAAAATACTGGGATAATTATATATTAATAGAAGAAAATGTGGAAATTTGATGTGACAATAACAGGGGAGCAACACAAACAAGTGGGGAAGATCATAGAGGATCAACATTTGAAAATGTAAGTTGAAATTTTGTATTATAAATTGGCAGTGGTGCTCCCAGTGGTTATCAGCATATTGGATAGATCAGCACCTACAGGTCTACCCATACTAGTCCTGTACCATTCATTTATTGACCATTCAAAGTTACTATGGCACCGAAAAAAGTGACTTATGACCAGTCCTTGCATTTATGACCATTCCAGCATCCCTACGATCACATGGTCAAAATTCAGGTCCTTTGGCAACCAGTGTGCATGTACAAAGATTGCAGCATCCCAGAGTCATGTGATTGTCGTATGCTGGCTGCCAACAAGCCAAGTCAATAAGGGAACCTGGATTCACTTAAAAAGCACAGGATTCACTGAACTGCAGTGATACGCTTAATAATTATGGCAAGAAAGGTAGTAAAATCAATACAACTCACTTAACAACCATCTTACTTAGGCAATGGAAATTCTGGTCCCAATTGCAGTCAGGACTATCTGTCATTGACTTACAGCCATAATTAGGACTGAAATTTGGGTTGCTTTGGACCATGTTCCCGAGGTATAGGGGGCTGGCTTCACACTGCAAACAATTGAGGGGGGAAAAGGCTGCTTTTGGCTGCCCCCTCCCCATTTCACAAAGCCAGCCCTAGCCCCACCCAGGAGCTTTTTGCAAAAAAAAAAAGTCTTTTTACTATTGCAGCAAATCAATGAAAATTTTATTTTCTAGATAAAGGTAAAGGTTCCCCTCGCACATATATGCTAATTGTTCCTGACTTTAGGGGGCAGTGCTCATCTCTGTTTCAAAGCCAAAGAGCCAGCGCTGTCCAAAGACGTCTCCGTGATCATGTGGCCAGCATGACTAAATGCCGAAGGCACATGGAATGCTGTTATCTTCCCACCAAAAGTGGATCCTAATTTTTCTACTTGCATTTTTACGTGCTTTCGAACTGCTAGGTTGGCAGAAGCTGGGACAAGTAATGTGGGCTCACCCCGTTACACGGCGGTAGGGATTCGAACTGCTAAACTGACAACCTTTCTGATTGAGCTCAGCACCTTAGCCACTGAGCCACCATGTCCCTTACATTTTCTAGATACTATAATCTAAAATCATATTTTTAAAATAGAGAATAAACTTCATTCTATGTAACCTCACGGCCATCTGTAAAATGTTATTGAACTGGATTCTTTTCACCTGGAAGCTTTCCACTTATCATAGAACTTGTGCTGTTATGGGTTGTCCATTTTTGTTGATCTTCAGAAGAACTGAGTGCAAATAATACTTCCCATGTGATAACGCTGAAAGTATTTTGTTAAGTAATTAAGCAGGAGTCATACAGATAAGGAATTGATGCAAAATCTATTGTGGCTCTCTTAATTAGTCTATGAGCAAAATACAAATTTTTACCATGAGAACCATGCAGTACTTTTAAAAGATGTCATATTTTTTAAATATCTTCCCTCTGACTATTAAGGGTTAGAAAATTTAAGTAAGAATTAGGGCTATATTGTTACTTAGCAGAGTCAATTACAGTAACATTGCCACAGAAGGAAGGGGGGGAGAAGCTAGTTTATTCCTTTGGTTCTAGTGGGAAACCAACTGTTTATTTTTTCTTCTTCATCTGTCGCTTATTAGTAGTCATTCCCATCTGGACAACTAAAATGTTTCAAGTTAGTCGTAAGTTTTATACATTTAAAAATCAGTACCTATATTTGACTGTTCTTCTTCTTCCCTATTCCTTTTCCCTTGTTCATATCTTATCTACATAAGCAATTTATATAGCGTCCTATCTCACTATAATGAGATAGGATGCTATATAATATAACTATTTTAGAATGTCAGTAACCATGTTTTAAATTGCTCTGGGGATGGGTTATTATTTGTACAGGTCCATAATGCTGCCCATATTGTTAAAAAATGGAAGCATACAGATCATTTGATAAGATGCTTCACTTTCGGTCCATTCTTAACATTACCTCTTGGTTTCCATGTCCTTCACCTTCAAGCATCAAGCCTTTGAGTAACTAGGTCTACGTTGCTTGTATTATTTTCAGAGATCTATTAAATTTAATCAACTCAGGTATCAGCTAATAGAAAGACACAGAAGCAGATACAGACACACCATTTTTATTTCGGACAACTCAAGGTAGCATTCATAGTGGTCTTGCTTCCCATTTTCCCCATTTTCCTATGAGGCAAGGAGCTGGGCTGAAAAAGAATGACTGATCCAGTCACCCAGTCAGTTTTCAAGCCTAAGAGATGTAAAGTAAGGTTAGTTCAAATGCTTTGACTCAAGCTGGACTCTTTGTTAGTTCATGGACTCATCCATATACTGTGCTTAATTAATTCCCGATAATACTGAAGTTGCTTGTCATTGCATAATTCTGCAATGATTTTTCAACTTTTTCAAGTCTAGCCTACAGTCCTTATATTTCCTTTTAGTCTCCAATTAATCAAAGCTGACCTGCTTCACTTTTAAAATTTAACCAAGATGTCTAGGTGCTACCAAGAAAAAAAGACAAACTGATTGAACTCAGTTATTTTCTTTCCATGATAGTAGCAAGTTTTACCCCTAAAACCGATGACTACATATATCAGATTGCAAAAAGACCAAGCAGAGAAAGTCTTTTCAGCCTAAGAACCTTTATCCAGATCTAGCCAAGGATGGATTTTAGTCCAGATTTTTGACTGTCTACTTTTGTTATTTTGGTTTTGACCTCTTCTTCAACTTCTTAACTATTAGATTATATATTTAATTATTTATACCTGATTGCACAGTTTACACCATTTTTCTTTTCCAGATGTTCACCCTGTTCCTACAATTACCAATGACTGAACCAATGATTGTAGGTTAAATTGTGGAGGTGTGCAAACCATTCTGAACTTTGAAAAGATTTTCCAATTTTAGTGAAAATGTTCCAATGTTCCTCCGACCATTACACCAATGTCCCAAGTAGCCTAAAACAGTTTTGATATAGTAGAAACATTTCTGCTAAGGTTGGAACTCATCTATTTTGAGTCCAACCTCAAAATGTTCAAACTTTGAAACAGTCTAAAAGTTAAATAGGGAGTATGAACAAAGTGACTTAATGCTAGTGTGTCACAAACTAATTTTATATTAGAATTGGACATATGTGAATATATTTTCACAATTTCCATTCAATTGTCATGGATTTGACTTTTCCTATCTAGAATTAATAAAAACCCAATTTCCCATTCATCATTCCCTACATGCATATTTTATATTGTTTCAAAGGAATCAAATCTTTCAGGCTTGTCTCACCATAATTTTGACCTTACTTCTTTCTCAAGTGAGTCATAGAGTAAATATTCAGTATTGCACAACAGTGGCAATGTAACTTATGGTAGCTCTTTGCATGCCAGTACATATTAAAATTTTACAACTTAAATACAAATATTTATAAGAAAACCGAGGGCTGTCCACATCTTACAAACATAAAAGAACATTTCATTAAAAAGGAAGAATCAGTGAAGCCAAGTGAGAGAACAAATGAAGTTTCTATTGCCTATATAGGCAAATTCTTTACCTGAAGTTAAAAACATATTTAAACATGTGCAGCACTTAAAACAGTTTTTAGCATGATAAACATAAATGACAGTTTCGATTCCCAAATAGCATTAATTATTTTATTGGAAGTTGGAGCTACAATAGTTTTAGTCCAACTTAGTAAATAGTTAACTCCTAATATCTCACTCTAGGGTCCGTAGTCAAGGACTAACTTTTTAAAATTTATTTTAACTCAAGGCAGTAAACATAATAATACTCCTTCCTCTTCACAATAACACTTAGGAAGTTGGTTGAGCTGAGAGACTAACTCAAGTTATACAGCCAGGTTTCATGCCTAAAATGGGACTAGAACTCACGGTATCCTGGTTTTTAGGCCATCATTTTAACTACTGCAACAAACAAATGTCTTTGCTCTACATAGCATTGTATATGCTATGAATATACAACCTGGTTGTCTCCAAATGTTTGTGAATACAATTCCTATTCTCTCTAAACATGGCCATAGAGTTTTATTTATTGTAACAGTAGTACAAAACATACCCTTATCTCTGCATATTTATGACTGCCATAACCACACAAATTTTCCTTCTAAACCTTAGAAACAAAATCTTACAAACACTTTAATTTATCCATCCCAAGAACCCAAAGCTCAGTAGGAGTTATATGGTTCCCATGCTGATTGGTTGGGGATAATCCCTGGCCCTAACACTGTTTTATTTAGAATTAAAAGTATTCTTAGCATATCTTAACAACCATTCGAGTTTGAATAGGAAAGGACAACATAAAACTTGAGAAGGAAGTTTTGGTACTTCTATTGTGTTGTAAAATAGCCTTGGCTTCCTTTCACCCTTGCCATATCAGATTAGAGGTTTATATTATACCCTGGCAGATCATATGCCACTTTCAAAGAACATCCATGAGTCTTATCAGAGATCAGGATAAAAATGGTCTATCCATCTAACTGTAATTTTCACTGGTGGTTCTTAATTCACATGCTTCACTATCACTATGTTCAAAGCTTATTGAATGAATACACATATTTATTTTAAACTGTATTATACAAAGGGAGATTCTATGATAAGATGTTCATGTATTTTGAAAACTTCTCTTTTAAATTCAGTAATTTATAAGGAAAACTTACAGTCGCCTTACCCTCTATGCCTGTCTTAGAAATTTATATTCGGTGCAATTAAGAAGGAATCTAGGCAGAAATAATTTTTGGTTTGAAGTTAAAATCATATATTAGTTCCGATCAGCAATTTTCCCATTATTCTTTCATGTATACTCTTCAGTGTACATGGAGGAGGTTTGAATTATCTTTCCTTTTGTTCTTGATGGGCAAGAAAGCACATGATTCAATCAAGCCTATATATAGTCTTCTCTATCTGTCTCCATGCATTTCCCCAATTTAATTAATTTTCCCAACAAGCAACTATTTGACTGCATTGAAAACAGATGCATTTTCTCAAATCAAATCATGGAAGCAGGGGCATGGAAGCAGGGGAGATCTGTAAGCAGATATGAACACTTTTGACCTTTACACACTCTGTATGCACAGAATGGCAGCTTTAAACATCTATATACCCATTCAGTAAATTGCATAGCTTTAACCCATGTCCTAGATAATATATCTGATTTTTGTTCTGAGTTGTGAAAAAATGTAATGAATGCATGCTATACAATACACAGTTATTAATACTTGGAAAAATTAATGTTGTATAGAATAACTAAAAGATGGGAGCTTATTCTGGTGAATATTACATTTTTGCAAATATTTTATTTTGAATAAAAACATTTCTTTAGCCAGGACTAGATAGCCAAGACTTAAAACAGAATCCAGGGTACTGAAAGAAACCACCCATAAAAATACACTTCAAGATACTGTTGACTGTTCTTTCATATTCTTGAATGTTTCATTTGGAAAGTTAATGTACTACATTAAACAAAATGCTTTGAGTTGGCAGAATGCTTGGAAAATTCTGCTCTCAATTTAGATTTACATGTACCCTTTTCTTTAGCACTTCCTGCCTGTGCCATCCTAACAATAAGTGCCACTTGAACATACTTTCTCCAGTAATCCTTTGTGCATCACAATAGAAGGAATATTTGCAATATTTAAAGCTTTTCACTTGACACTTGTCAAAAGCTCTCAAGAGTAGAATAAAGTAGAAAAGAAATCTGGGCAGACAGAAGACCACAGTACATTGATAGGCCCGGGCTTAAAGTAGTTTATTGATATTATTTACCAGATCTGAATTTTTTAGAGGACAAAAATCATTCTGATAATTATCAGAATTTCCATCATCTGCTCAAAATCTCAAAAAAATGAGTATCTTTTTTTCTGAAACAAGCTGGACTAGTCACCCCGTACTTTTTATCCAGCAAAACATTCTGCACGTTCTCAAATGAGAAAGCAGGTTTAGTTTCTTTAATATAAGAGGCCCTAACCAACCAATACTCCATCTTGAACTTCTCCCTACATACCAAAGCAAAATTGCACTTTTATGTAGGCAAATCCTTCCGTTTCAAGTGAGGCAGCATGCGGTAAACAGGCAGTTTATCATCACTATTCCATGCCAAACTAGAAGACCTGTTGTGGAAATCCAAACTCAGTATCTGTCAGAGCTGAGGATTGGACGGGTAGAAAAAAATTCAAAATTAATCTCAAGAAGGTAGAGTTCCTCCTTGTATCTCAGCTCAGAACCAGCCCCAGGTCTATTTGGACCATGAAATCCAGTAAGTGTTCTGGATGGGAATTTCTAGTGCAATGGGGTAGGTGGAATGAGGTGGCAGAAATTTCTAAAGGTCTCTCAGTAAAAATGCCTGACAAATTTAGTAGTTCTTGCATGAACTGGTCTTTAGCTAAAGAATAGGAAACAAAGATTGGAAAGATGGAATTATACAATGGAACTTTCCAAGGACCCATATTAAAAACCTGTGTTTTTTGGCTTGCTCACAGATAAGTAACAAATGAGCAGTGAGGTCAGTAACACAAAATCCCTACTAATAACATATAGGCTATTTCCCTGATAGTAATTTAGCACATCTCCATATTATCACTGAATCATTGCTTAAATGATATAAATCCTGTTGTTGTCATTATTACTATTTTGGCACAAATATGGTTGAATGACTGTAGAACAGGGGTGTCCAAACTTGGCAACTTTAAGACTTGTGGACTTCAGCTCTGCTGGCTGGGGAATTCTGGGAGTTAAAGTCCACAAGTCTTAAAGTTGCCAAGTTTGAACACCCCTGCTGTAGAAGATAGTCTAATGGGGGAAGGACTAGAGTCTTCTAAGTTTCACACAGTCATTGCTGTAGTAATATGAAACCCATCCTCATTATTATTTAAACTTCACCATTTATTTGTATTTGCTGCTAATGTTATAATGCTAATGATTCCAATAATGTTCATTTAATAATAATAAACAAAGAGCTTGAAATGTAGAATAAAGAGTAGCAAAAACAAGAGTTAAAATAGCAAGTACCGTATTTTTTGGAGTATAAGACACACCTTATTCCCTCAAAAAAGAGGCTGAAAATCTGGGTGCATCTTATACACTGAATACAGCATTTTTTGCCTCCTGAAACCCCGCCCCTTTTGCAAAAATGGCTGTGCATAGCCTTTAGAATCCTTGCAGAGTGCTCCTGGGGGTTGGAGGGCAGAAATGAACAAAAAAAGGGCCGTTTTTTGCTTAATTTTGCCCCCCCCCAGCCCTCAGGAGCACTCTATAAGCCTCCTAAAGGCTATACATGCCCTTTTTTTGACAAAAGGTAGTTGTTTTTGCGAAAAACGGGGTTGTTTTTTGCTCGTTTTTGGCCCACCCCCCAACCCCCAGGAGTACTCTACAAGTCTCCTAAAGGCTATTCATGTCCTTTTGGGGGGGGGGAAACGGGCCCATTTTTTGCGAAAAACGGGCTATTTTTGGGAGGTCTGCAGAGTGCAAAAACTTTTTTTTTAAATTTGCTTCTTCAAAACCTTGGTGCGTCTTATACTCTGGTGAGTCTTATACTCCGAAAAATACAGTATGTTCAAAGTAATCCAGTTGTAAATCCAGTTATGCATCACTAGCCTATTGCTGAAAGAAGCCAAAGTAGTATTAAGTGTTGCAGTGTAAAAGAAGCATTTCTTCTTTATCCCAACATAAAATCTCCATTGTGGAAAATATAGATTCTAGAACAGTGATGGCGAACCTTTTTTGGCTCGCGTGCCACAAGTGGGGGGAGCGCAGGGGGGTCGAGTGCGGGCGTGCCGCACCCATAATGCAACGCGCGACCCCCCCGTGCGCATGCACGCAAAATGCGCAACCCCCCATTTTTACATGTTTTTTTCCCTCCCCATGCTCCAGGGGCTTTATAGGAGCCTGGGGAGGGCGAAAAGAGCCTCCCCCGACCCCCCGGAGGCCCTCCGGAGGCTTCAGGGACTGTCCAGAGGCTTCCCTGATGCCTTCGGAGCGCTTCGGACGGTCCCTGAAGCCTTCGGAGCGCTTAAAACGACCCTCCGAGCAAACCAGAAGTGACTTCTGGGTTGCTCGGAGGGTCGTTTTAAGCACTCTGAAGGCATCAGGGAGACGGTCCCTGAAGCCTTCGGAGCGCTTAAAACGACCCTCCGAGCAACCCGGAAGTCACTTCCGGTTTGCTCGGAGGGTCGTTTTAAGCGCTCCGAAGGCTTCAGGGACCGTCTCCCTGATACCTTCGGAGTGCTTAAAACGACCCTCCGAGCAACCCGGAAGTCACTTCCGGTTTGCTCGGAGGGTCGTTTTAAGCGCTCCGAAGGCTTCAGGGACCGTCCGAGGCTTCCCTGATACCTTCGGAGCGCTTAAAACGACCCTCCGAGCAACCCGGAAGTCACTTACCACACACACACACACTTTTAGCCCATTATTTTGTTCTTCAGTTGTCATATCTCAATATTCTAAGATAGCAGAACTAAAGTTCTTCACACTTGCTATCTTACCCATGTACTGTCAATAGATTTCACATGCAAGAATGGGATGATGAATTAGGTAAATTTCTCATCCAAAACACTTCTAATCCTCATACCTACTAGGAAAAAAAAAAGTAGACCAGTCCTAATACATTTTTGTTTTGGCAATGTTTCGGCGAGGTCTCACTCGCCATCTTCAGGCTGGTGTTTTGGCCTTAAAGCGTGATCGGAGCTCCATCCCTCTACAAACCTTGGTGGGGTGTGTGTGGAGTGCTGGTCCTGTTTCAGCAAGTGGATTGATTGGATGTGTGGCTGTATCATGATTGGTAGATTGGTGTTAATTGGTGCTGGCTGTGTGTCCGTTGTTGTTTTGTGTTGTAATGGCTTGGGTGGTGGGTGGGGCTCATTTGTTGACTAGGGCTGGTTTCCAGATGTCTGGTGGGCGGGAGGTATCGTCACGTTTATTCATGTTGTGGGGGTGTTTCTCTATTTCGATAGCTTCCATAATTATTCTCTTGTTGAAGTGTTCAGTTTTGGAGATTAACCTGGTTCCTTCAAAATTAATTTCATGTCCTGTAGCTTTAAGGTGCTGGAAAAGGGAGGAAGTTTTTTCTTTTTTTCTTACTGCGTTCTTGTGTTCTGCGATGCGTGCATTTATTCTCCATGTATAAGTTTGCGATGACGGGTGATCCCATCGCCCCTCTCACCCGTCATCGCAAACTTATACATGGAATATTTTGAAACTAACGCCTTACATAAATCTGAACACAAACACAAACTCTGGCTTAGATGTGTTGATGACACTTTGGTGATTTGGCCACACGGGAAAGAAAAACTTCTTCACACATCTCAACAGCCTACACGCCAAAATACAATTCACTATGGAAATAGAAGCAAACAACCAACTTCCCTTTCTGGATGTCCTAATCTACAAAAACCCCAATGGTTCTCTTGGACACACCATCTACCAGAAAAAAACACACATCAACTGCTACTTAAATGCACAATCCCATCACCACCCTGCACAGATCAACTCTGTAGCCAAGACCCTAATCTCCAGAACCAAACGCCTAGCCAACATAGACCACCTGAAAACTGAATTACACACTCTCCCAAATGTATTAATCTCCAACAGATTCCAAAGAAAAACAATTACCAACCTAATCCAAAGGGAGACTTTCCCCCAAAAACCGAGACACAGAACAGGACAACAGTATCGCCCTCCTCCCTTACATCAAAGGCACCACAGATAAAATCAGCAAAATTCTCCACAAACACAATATCAAGACAGCCTTCAACACTGACCAAAAAATAGCCAACATCTTAAGAAACCTCAAAAGACAAAATCCAGCTAGAAAACCAAGGAGTCTACGAAATACCATGCAAAATTTGCTCTGCAACATACATAGGACAAACGAACAGGAGAATAAATGCACGCATCGCAGAACACAAGAATGCAGTAAGAAAAAAAGAAAAAACGTCCTCCCTTTTCTAGCACCTTAAAGCTACAGGACATGAAATTAATTTTGAAGGAACCAGGTTAATCTCCAAAACTCCAA
This sequence comes from Natrix helvetica, assembly GCF_964273705.1. Taxonomy (NCBI): domain Eukaryota; kingdom Metazoa; phylum Chordata; class Lepidosauria; order Squamata; family Natricidae; genus Natrix; species Natrix helvetica. Next base: position 186,401,188 of record NC_138552.1, read on the forward strand.
AATAAATTATTCTCAACAAGAGAATAATTATGGAAGCTATTGAAATAGAGAAACACCCCCACAACACGAATAAACATGATGATACCTCCCGCCCACCAGACATCTGGAAACCAGCCCTAGTCAACAAACGAGCCCCACCCACCACCCAGGCTGTTCCAACACAAAATAACAACGGATACACAGCCAGCACCAATCAGCACCAATCTACCAATCATGATACAGCCACACATCCAATTAATCCACTTGCTGAAACGGGGCCAGCACTTCACACACACACACCAACGTTTGTAGAGGGACGGCAGCTCCGATCACGCTTTAAGCCCAAAACACCAGCCTGAAGATGGCGAGTGAGATCTTGCCGAAACATTGCCAAGACAATCTCAATCTTACATGGAAAAAGACCCGAATACAAGACAAGCATATATATGTATATGATACAACGTACGTTGTGCTTATAATAGTTATCCTTTTCATAGCCCTTTAATAGGACAGAAAATAATGAGATTAAAGCTTTGTATGCCTCAACTTACTATCCCCTTTAACACTAAACAATGAAGAAAAAACTTGGTTTCAGATATTTGCAGATTATATTTTTATATGCTGACTTTCCATATTAAAGAGCATGTGTGCACTATCACTTTCCATTTGCTATCCTATTGTTTACCACAATTCAATCAAGATTTGAGGCTTACCTACTCAAGTCTAACTCAAAACATTTTGGGTTTCTGCAACCCAAGCCCTATCACCTTACAAGATATTGTTTAAAACCTAAGTTGTGCAAACCCAAACTGATGCCTATTTCAGATTCAGAGGATAAAGCTCTCAACTTACTTTAAAAACAGTGTGACAAATGGCAGTAGGATGGTAATGTGCACATATTTATTAGCAAAACATGATGTATAAATCCAGGTGGTGATTATATGAATGGCAAGCTAAGCTATTTTTAGACAGTTGATATACAGTAGCAAAGTAACTAACATTAAAGGGAGCATCATTTATACATTTTAAAAAAAACTATCCCAAAATATTGGTAATATTAAGAATGATAGGCCAATATAACATAATTACATGATCAATTCTGATACATCAAACTGATTTTCACATTCCATGACAAGGCTTCATGTTTTTGTATACGATTCCAAAAATGAAATTTGCCCTTTCAGAGTAATTATACTCCTGGGTGACCATCATTCTATAATTCTGTGACATTTATCCCCAAGGTCACTGTTCTGTTTGATCACTGCCACTCCAGGTCCCACTCCCGGGTGCATGTTTTTGTGCCAAAATTCAGATAGGCAAGACAACCAAAGCGTAACGAAGAGCAGATTATTATAAAACCATGCTTTTTACCTGAACGTGCTTCAGAATGGCCTCAGTCTTCTCTCGCACGTCTCTGAAGAGGCACCTCTTGGAAAGTGTGAGCAGCCGAGCAAGCATTTGGTTCAGCTCACCTGGCGCACTATTTGCAGAGGGCAGGAGCCCTTCTGCAGCTGGAGGACATCTGCCGCCTTGGTCCAGAGCCACTGCCTGGCTTTTCTTCAGGACTACCTGCTTTACGTTTTCCAAGGTGCTGACTCTTGCGCTGGCATCCCAGCTGCACAGCCGGTCCCATCTCACCTCTCCATCTCCCTCAGCCATTCTTGGACAAAAAAAATGATCCTCCACTCTTCCGAGTCTCAGTTCGTGGGCGCCGTCCTCATGGTGAGCCTTCTCTGGAAGAATCGCACAAGAAAGACTTTAGAACAGAGGCCTCCAAATTTGGCAACTTTAAGACATATGGAGTTGACGTCCATATGTCTTAAAGTTGCTAAGTTTGGGAACCGCTGCCTTAGGAGAACGGCTAAAGAATAGGGGAGGCTGACACCACCGGGTTACCTATCAACCCCTAGACATCCCTCCGTTTGCATGCCGGAGCAACGCCAAGTTTTCTGCCACGGTCAGGCAGCGGATACTTCGACTTCCATAATTCCGGGCCAACTACAAACTTTCATGGGGAATGACTGGGAAATCTGGGGTGTTTTGTTTTTTTTTGTCGCACAAACTCCACGACTCCAGACGCGGCAGAGTTAGTTGCTTCCTTCTTTAGGTCTGCGAGCCACCTTCACCCTCCGGGGGGAAGAAAAAAATGAAGCCCCAACTCCCTTTAAATTCTCTCCCTTCTACTTCTCGCCTTGGGCAGCAGAGCCAAGATAGGAGTCGGGGGGGGGGGGAGTGCGGGAGAGAGCCAAGCATGCAATGACCAGTGTGTGTGTGAACCTGATATGAGATCTTACCTAAGGAGACTCGCAAGTATAGGAGCAGGCGAAGGTAGGCGCCCTGTACCCGACTCCAGAAGTCCCCGCTCCTCCTCCCCGACCCCGATCCAGAAGGCGCCGCCTTCCCTCCTAGTTACACGAACCACGCGCCTCGGAGGGAACGCGACAGGGATTTCCCCCCCCCCCCCAGCCAATCAACGTGAAGTATTCCCGCGGTATCTGGGATTTGTAGTGCCAATCGGGCAGAATCAGAACTAAATCCGAGGCCGAAAAAAAAATCCCTTTTAAAAAGGGGAAGGGGAGGATAGAGTTCATAAGTCAATCACGTGGGCGTATAAAATGAAAAACGCGGATGGGTTTCTTTTGTTTTTCGTTCGGTGGCGTCAGCGTTTTTTGGATCTGGGTAGAATGCCATAGGATGAAGCGGACGAGTTCACTCAAGCTTTTTCTCAAAACTTTCAAGTTCATTGTAACTTTTGTTTAATAAAGCATTAGCCTTAAAGTACAAGAAATAATTGTACTCTCTGCTGATTTTTATAAGGGACATTTTTTCTTTTATCTTTATTTATTTCGTCAAGTATGAATTAGATAAATTATAAGTAATGTATAAGTATTACACATTTATATAATAAGATTAGCAGGAAAGGTACTTTTACATTCTGTAATTCTGTTTCTAAGAAGTTTATAGGAATGGTTTAGAATCTAAACTTTAGATAATAAAGATTATACAGGCTATATTACCTTAACACAAAGAACCAGTTTAAATGCATGGAAGTTTACCAGGCTAAACTTTTACTGTGGGTCTGAATTTTAAAATACTATATACTGGTAAAAAGAACAATAATAATTGAGCTCTTGAAAAGAGTACTTTAATAAAATCATTGTCAGGCCTTTCCAGTCTTTTCTATGCGTGATTGTTAAAGTGAAAAAGGCAAAGAATTAAGTAGCCTCTCATTTTCTAATGCAGTTTGTCTGACACTGTAAACTGTCTTGAATAATTTCAGCTTCATTACTGTGGATCTTACCTAATCATTGCAACCATGCAAAGGCTATAGGTAGGTGATATCACCAAATGCTGATTCTCTTCTGATGTTATCATTGCAACTGTGGTGTGCAGGCTTGCCCAACTTAACAGCAGAGAAGAGAAGCAAGATTGTTTTTGTATCAACATGATAGTATTACATAATATTAGTGTATCTATTACAATACATTTCTAGGAAGCATCTTGCAGCACATCTGGTAGTAAGAGCCATGGGTTGGAGATATAGGTGCAATAATGATCAACGGATATATGCACATTACCATTAAAAAATAGAGTATGTCGAAAGAGACAGGACAGGAAATACTTTGTCAAAACTATTACAGGTACAATTTTCAATTAGTTTACTAATCTATAAATAAATATATAAAATAATATAATCTATTACTGGAATGGCAATCGTGCCATTCCATTTCAGGAGAAGCAACAATTTGCTAGACAGAGAAAGGATGAATAGTACAGAACGACACAAATTAAAGGCAAGAGAAAAGAAATAGTGATTTCTTACTATTCTCCATCATAGGTTGATGTACCTCTTCATGTATTTCTAGTGCAAACCATTCTTCCATCATAATCATGAATCGGTTTATGTACTGCCTTTTGTTTTTCCTTTCAAGGATTTCATCAATTCCAGCCATGATTTTCTCATGATTTCCCCTTCCTCTCAACTCATTTATTGTTCTTCATATACAAGTGATTGTTCTTCAATTCAACCTCAATTTTTCTCTCTACATCAGTGGTGGGTTTCAAAAAAATTTAGAACCTCTTCTGTAGGTGTAGCCTGCTTTGTGGGAGTGGCTTGCTGGCCATGTGACTGGGTGGGAGTGGCTTGCCAGCCATGTGACTGAGTGGGAGTGGCTTGCCAGCCATGTGACTGGGTGGGCGTGGCCAACTTGTAAAATGTGGTGAAACTCACTTAACAACGCTCTTGCTTAGCAACCAAAATGTTGGCTCAGAAACTCTGGCATTTGAAGCACGCAAGCCTTAAAGCTGTCAAGTTACAAAATCATTGCACCCCTAACCCTTTAGAAAAAAAAACCCAGGGGTGTTCAAACTTGAGAGCTTTAAGACTTGTGGACTTCAACTCCCATAATTCCTCCTCTCGCTCTTTATCTTGATGATGTGCAGACGAGCAGGGGGAGGGAGCTGGAACCGGTCCTAAACGGCACTGTAGATTTGTGGAACCTCTTCTGTAGAAGAGGTTAGAACTGGCAGGAACCCACCCCTGCTCTACATGTAAATTAACTCGAAATAGTTTTATACCAGACACTCAGGTTTCTATTCAGTCATATTCATTCATCATCCATTCATTCTGGGCACCATCTGCTCTTGCACTATAGACATTTTAAAGCGGGAGTCCCCAATCCCCAGGCCGCAGACTTTTTATATGAGAAGAAAAGAGCAGATTCGATTACCAATTTTAGAGATATGTATACCATTTACAACATTCCTGGCTAACGGTAAAAATAGTATTACCTAAATTTAGCACATTGTAGATAGCAGGCTACCAAAGTGGTAGTCCTGTACAACCAAAGCCCAGATTTATCCAAGTATGTTTACACTATGAGAGAGGATCTCTAATAAGGAAACTACCTTGCAAGCCAATATAGCTCATCAGTTGGGAAATACATGCATGTACTGATGCGCCCGAGATTCCTTTTTAAAAATCTCTACATTACTTACATACATACATACATATGAGACATTGTGGCAAAGTAGTTAGAATGCACTATTACAGACTAACACTGCCCACAGCCAAGAGTTTGATCGTGACTCAGCCTTCTATCCTTCCAAATTCAGTAAAATTACTCAGATTGTTCAGAGCAATATGCTAACTCTGTAAACTCCTTAGAGAGGATTGTAAAGCACTATGGAGCAGTATATAGAATAAGGGTTACTGCTATTGCTATTAAATGTGATTCTTTTCCTCCGAAAAGTTAAAAATAGAATATAATATTATTTCCCCCTAGGCTTTAAATCTAAGCCTCTGACAATTAAATTATTCAAACAAAATTTCTATATTGCATAAGACTAACCAGAGGGGATAAATTCATAAGAGATAAAGGAAGCCAATATATTTTGGTATTTGTGTGCTGATCAGGCTTGCATTCATGCTATTCCATATGATTTGTCTGTTCATTTTTAGCTCCTCCAGAACTTACAGCTTAAATAGCAAAACAGTTTTACCATCCTAGTATTAAAACCTGCCAAACCACATAAAAACATTTCTGATAGGATCAAGGTGGCTACATTATGAAAAAAAATATTTTTAAAGTCAAGTGTGAGCAACATATAATCTTCCATGTTTGATTAAACCTCATGCAAGCATTATAATTGGTCATGCTGGCCAGGAGCTGATTTGAGGTGAAATTCAGCAACACAATCTTAAGGACCACACATTTCATCCCTTTTAATGTAAATTCCAAACTGAAATTCAGGGAAATAGCTGGACAAGTAAACTTCCAGTCTGGAGATAATAGCTTCAGTTTCTAAAATTAATCAGATATTTAATATAATTGTATTTTTCCAAAGTAAAACTTCAATTATTACTAAAATAACTATTTAAATAATTCTAATAAACCAAAACTAACACATATTCAAAATAAATGAGGGTGTATAAGTCCTATTAATTTTAAAGCAGGATGTCCTGCTAAATAGTTTGACAGTCATTAGTAAATGAATATTCTATTCTATCTACTGTAGAGCATATATAGAAAGGGAACAGATACAATACATCATTAATATAAAAGGTCACTAAGTAATATGGCTAACTACTAGCAAAAAAAATATTCAATACCCTTCCAGTTATAGGATTTAACTACAAAAATATAACAGACGTATTATGAACTATGTTAGGGTGTAACCAACAAGTTGGGTAGACAATATATTGCACAAGGCATGTTATGTATCTTTAAGAGAGGAGCTCTGCTAATTAGTAGATTACAGCATTTAAATTGCAGCTGATGTTGTTTCTCTCTCTCTCTCTTGATTGATGTATGATAACTGCTGTCTAACTGTTACTACTGTTGCTACTACTTACTGTGTGTAAGTTATTTGCTACTTGTATCCAAGTTATCTTGGTAGTATTGGACTGTTTTTTCTGTGTATGACTTTTTGGCTGTGTTTATGGATTTTGCTATATTCTTCACAAAGTAAAGTTTATTTTGTAACTTTACTATCCATTATTCAGTGTGGTTGCTTTATCTATCGCACGCTGCGTATACTTTACAGGGTTGCTCTGTTATAACCTCGACCTGGGGTTCATTGCTAGTGCTTGATCGCACCAGTACCTAACATTGGTTATGGGCCCAGACGCCCTGCCTTAACCATAATTTTTTTTTAAGCACCACTTTTTGGATAGTTTATTTTTGTGAATATGGCACAAGAACAGTTTGCTGCACTCTCCATGATTACCCGGTTTGATGGAACCAACTATGTTTCCTGGTCCTTGAAGTGTTCCCTACTTCTGCGTAGAGAAGGACTGTGGTTTGTGGTTCAGAACCCACCAGATGTTACAGATTGGGATCCTGCTGATAATGAGGATGCGAAGAAGATTGTACAGTTTAACAGGGACAATGAGAGAGCTCTCTGCATTATTGGACTAACACTGAATGACCAGCAACTGGTCCATATTCGTGGCGAAGAGTCTGCTGCTAGGTGTTGGAACACATTGCGGAGAATTTATGTTCGGGACAGTGTGGGTGCTCATATTCATCTCACACGAAAACTGTTTAGAGCCCGTTTGCAAAAAGGTGGTGATATGTTGGCTCATTTAGACTTCATGAAGAAAACTTTGCAGGATTTGCAAGAAAAAGAGTTGATTTTTTCTGAGCTTCAACAGGTGTATATTATGCTATCATCGCTTGATGAAAGCTACGACTCTTTTGTTTCCTCATTGGAAGTTCTTTCACGAGTTGAACTGACATTATCTGAGGTTACCGGGAGATTGCTTGAAGAGTCCAGACGAAGAGAGGATAGAGTTCAGTTCAGAGACAATCAATCACAAGAAGAAACACAGTTTTCAACTGTAAATTTTGTTAAGAAATGTTATTCTTGTGGTGGTAAGGGGCATATTGCTAAGAACTGTAAAAATAGCAAGAAAAGGAGTGTTGCTAATAGTAAAAGAAAAAGCAACAATGTTACTGTAACTGTAGCTAAGGTAGATAAGGCTGTAAACCATAGTTTCTGGGTGGTTGACAGTGGCGCATCCCATTCTATAACTAAGGTTAAAGAAAGGTTTGTTACTATGAAGGCTAGCAAACAGCACATTTCCTTAGCAAATGGTTGGAAAATTAAGGCTTCAGGTGAAGGTACAGCTTATTGTCCATGTATTAATGAAAAATTGGAAATGTTATATGTACCTAAAATGAAATTTAACCTATTATCTGTAAAAGACCTTGTGAAATGTGGGTTTACAGTAACATTTAAGAATGATAGATGCATTATTGAAAAGGAAGGTAATAGTGTTATTGCCAATTTGGAGAATAATTTATTTATTCTACATGAGAACTCTTTAAATATTGCGAGTTCTGAACCAGGTTATAAGAATAAACAGCCCCATGATAACTGTATACATCTACTTCATAGACGTTTAGGCCATGTACATTTTAAAATGGTACATCAAACTGTTATTCTATCTAATGGAATCAATTTGAAACCTTGTTCAAAATATCTTAACTGTAATGCCTGTAACCAGGCTAAAAGTAAGGTTACCCCTGCAAACCGGTTTCAAGGATTCAAGACATCTAAACCACTGGATGTAGTGTTTGCAGACCTAATTGGCCCTAAGAAACCTAGCTTAGGAGGTGCCTGCTATATACTCAGCATTATGGACCATTATTCTAGGTATGGTTTCTGTTATGTAATGAAATCAAAGGCAGAAACTTTCCAACATTTTACTAAATGGTTAAAGTTTGTTGAACGTAAGATGGATAAAAAAGTACTTTGCCTAGTCACTGATAATGGGTCTGAATTCACTAATCATAGGTTTACATCAATGTTGGAGAATGCTGGTATAGAACATAGGCGTTCTGCCCCCTACAGGCCAGAACATAATTCATTTATTGAAAGACGTGGTCAATCATTGCAGGCTATGACCAGAACTATGCTGGTTGATTCTGGTTTGTCAGAAAAGCTTTGGGGTGAGGCTATAATGTGTGCAAACCATATTCTGAACGTAGTAGTTAACTCAACTACTGGTAAGATTCCTTATACTCTTTGGCATGGTAGGAAGCCTGATTTGAGTTATTTACACACATTTGGTGTCCCTGCTTGGGTGCATATTCCCTCACAGACTAGACGGAAGGATCAAAGCAGAGCTAGGAAGATGGTTTTTGTTGGGTACAATTCCAATCATAGATCGTTTAGGTTCTGGGAACCTGGAACTCGGAGAATTATGCACAGTGCTAGTGCTAAATTTTCAGAACATGTTGGTTGGGAGAAGTTAGAACAAGAGTTTCACAAGGTTTGTGATGATATAGATGTTGATCGTTTGGTTAATCATGATACACCAAATGAGCAGTTAGAGAATCAGTATGGTCCATCTATTACTCTAAAAAAGGAGGAAGATGTAGATGTAGAATCTACTCGTGAGGTGGAACAGGATGATTCTGCAAGTCCTGTATTGCCTAGGAGGTCTACTAGGGACAGGCATCCACCCGACAGATACCAAGCCAGTGTAGTATTGCAAGTTAGCATAGAACCTTCTAGTTTTGCAGAGTTAAGGCTGTATCCTGAAAAGGAAAAGAAATTGTGGAAGACAGCTATGGAGAAGGAGTTGAAATCCTTACAGGAATTGAAGGTTTATGAAGAAGCTAGGCTCCCTTCAGGGGAGAGTGCAATTGGCTGTAGATGGGTGTTTAAAATTAAAAACGATGCTGCTGGCAATGCTATTTATAAGGCTCGTTTAGTTGCTCAAGGGTTTTCCCAAACTGAGAGGGATTACGATGAGGTTTTTGCTCCGAGTTTGAAAGCCTCTACGTTGAGGGCAGCATTGGTGTGGGCTGCTAAGTATCGGTGTAATGTTACCCATATTGATGTTGAAACAGCGTATCTGCATGCTCCATTGCAGCATACCATTTATATGAAGATGCCACCAGGTGTGGATTCTAATGGCCAGACTGGTTGTTGGAGACTTAAAAAGAGCCTTTATGGTTTAAAACAGTCCGGTGTTGAGTGGAACAGATGCATAGTAAATGAACTAAAAGCTATGGGATTTATTCCAGGTTTGGCTGATCCTTGTTTATTTAGACGGGTGAAAAATGGTTTGATCTCGTTGTTGCTTTTGTTCACGGACGATATAGCTATTATTACTAGATCTGAGCAGGAAGCTATTGACATTGTTTCACAATTAGAGAGTAAATTTAAAATCCGGAATTTGGGTGAAATTAAACATTATCTGGGCTTAGACGTGGTTAGAACCAGTAAAGGTTTTAAGCTGTCGCAGGCTGGTAAAATTAATCATTTACTTAAGAAATATAGCATGGAGCTATGTAAGACTGCAAAGACACCAATGGCATTGGAGTTTAAACCTGAGGTTACTGAGGGTACTGGTTTTGATAAGGGAATCTATCAATCTTTGATAGGTAGCCTAATGTACCTAAGTAATTGGTCTAGACCAGATATATCATTTAGTGTGAACCAACTGGCTAGATTCAATGATAGTCCTTCAGAGAGGCATTGGCAAGCAGCAAAGCGTGTGCTGCGTTATTTGAAGAAAACTATCCACTATGCATTATATTTAGAACCGAATAGGGATTTAGTTTTGACTGTGTATGCTGATGCGAATTTTGCAGCTGCTATAGATAATAGGAAGTCAACTTCCGGCATAGCCTTTATGCTAGGTGGTGTACTGATTGGATGGAGGTCGATACGACAGAAACACATAAGCTTATCCACAATGGAAGCTGAGTTTTCATGTTTGTCATTGACATGTACTGAGCTGATATATTATAAGCAGTTGCTTATAGATATGGGATTAAGTATCAATGAACCTTTTACTGTTTATGAGGATAATCAGGCAGCAATAAAAATGGCGACTAGTTTAGCTATTAAGACGAGATCGAAGTATACTGATTTGAGGTATCTTAATGTTCGACAAAGCATTAAGGATGGCCTTATAAAGTTGGAATATTGTTCAACTGAAGACAATTTAGCAGACAACTTCACTAAGGCACAAAGTTCAGTGAAACATACCTCATCATGTGAAGGTTATCATCTTACATTGTGAGTGGATATATTGATCTACCCAAAGGGGAGAATGTTAGGGTGTAACCAACAAGTTGGGTAGACAATATATTGCACAAGGCATGTTATGTATCTTTAAGAGAGGAGCTCTGCTAATTAGTAGATTACAGCATTTAAATTGCAGCTGATGTTGTTTCTCTCTCTCTCTCTTGATTGATGTATGATAACTGCTGTCTAACTGTTACTACTGTTGCTACTACTTACTGTGTGTAAGTTATTTGCTACTTGTATCCAAGTTATCTTGGTAGTATTGGACTGTTTTTTCTGTGTATGACTTTTTGGCTGTGTTTATGGATTTTGCTATATTCTTCACAAAGTAAAGTTTATTTTGTAACTTTACTATCCATTATTCAGTATGGTTGCTTTATCTATCGCACGCTGCGTATACTTTACAGGGTTGCTCTGTTATAACCTCGACCTGGGGTTCATTGCTAGTGCTTGATCGCACCAGTACCTATATACAACTTTTTGTCATCTCAAGAGAAGAAAAGTAATGGACAAAAAAAGTATAGGATAAGATTTGGGATAGTGGACAAGTACTGCAACAACTATTGTCTTCTAATAAAGATAACTCCTGAAATTAAGAACCTAGTGTTTGTATAATGTGGGGTTATATTGAACAAACTGGCTTTTCCATAAAGAACGGAATTAAAGAACACGAGAGCAATATTAGGCTTAAGAAGCATATGGCAATTACCATTCATTGAATATCAATCACAAAGACCAAAGCAAAAAATAAACCTCTAGAGAACGTCAACATCATGGCACAGTGTACAAGAGATTTCTGTAGCAACATTACAAATTTACAAACATTCTAATAATTGAAAGAAGTAGAACGATTATATGGTGGCTGTTGATTAATTGTGGGCATTCTGTTCTATCAAATACAGGTACCATGGCATTGGTTGCCATGGGCCTAGATAACCTAGCCATCTGTTGATTATATTGGTTTTCTCTAGCCTGAGAACTGGTTCTTCTTTGCCATTTTCATTCCTTACACTAAAGAATTATTGTGTTAATTCTTTTAAATTTAAATACAACTTTTTAATTAGCAAATATTTGGAATTAGGCTCATTTAAACCCATTATTTTCAATTGATACGGAATAATAGTGCAATCCTAAACTTATTTGCTAAGATGCAAATGCCAATAAATTGCATAACTTCAGGTAATTAGGTTCATGCCTGCTGCTTTGGTTTATTTTTACTACTATTTGTTTTTTAAGGGTTAGGACTAAATAAACAAAGCACCCTTCCTTTGAGGGCTATAATTAAGGAGAAAGAATGAATCTATTTGTAGAGACATACAAGACGGGAGGACAAATTTTATCTTCATCTCATCCATGTCTTCAAATTCAGTTCTTTTGTTTTCTTTTACAGAATTCCTATACAGTAGAACAGCATTTCCTAATCTGGTATTTTTTATTCCAAGATAGCATGACTGATATACATTTGGAAGGAACTAAATGTGCAGACTAACACATCTGAAGGATACCAGTGGGAGAAAGCTGCTTTAAAATAAGAACATTTCAATAAAACCTCAACTTCTTGGAAAAAGTTTTGTGCTGCCACACTAGTGGTCTAGCTGCTATATTCTGTCTTCCCATGGAGTTAGTCAGCAGACAAATGGCTGACAGCCAGTACAGTACCCCACTTACTCTTGTTCTTTTTTTGCTGCAAAGGAAAAAATGAGATTTCTTTTTTGCTGCAAAGGTATAAAAAAGAAAATGCTTGGAGTGGTTGCGCGGTGTGGGGGGGGGGGGGTTGGCAAGTTGCCTTCAAAGGAATTGCGATGATGATAATGGCAAGGTGTCCCAATTTCTTTGTTACAGTTCATCCAATAGGAACCTACAAAAGCATACCCTATGAAGCAAAAGCTAGATTGAGTTAACTGCTTTAGCTTCACCAAGTTCTATGGCATCACTGGATGCATTAGAGCTTGAAAAACAAAAAGCATTTTGGGTAGCACTAATAGTAGTTTTGTGTTATTAAATTCATATTTCAAACATGTGACTTTTCTTATTAGATGCCCTCAAAAGCAATCTGTTGAAAACATATTCCCCCAAAAACTGGACTGCTTATAGACATTTCAAGCTTGCTTCAGAAGATAAGAGGATGCCAAAATACTTCACTTTTTAGTTATTTACTAATATATTACATTGTAATATTTGTTTCTCTACACTGATGTAAGAGTCCTAAATAGACACAACTGTTCTCAGAACTGACGAATTCTCCGTATAGTTGTGATTATATAAGTTGTTTACATAATATAAATGGCCTTTTAAAGTCACTGAATGATTATCTGAAGATTTAATATGGCATAGATGGAGGTAGTGGGGGTGGTTTTGGAAATGTTGGGAAACAGGAAAAGAAGAAGAGAACAAAGTTTTACACTGTTTGTTTCCTCAAGCTAACAAATAATTATCCTATCAGGAGGAATTCCTAAAGTATCCACTGAAATAATATGTGCAGATGTTCAGCCAACTATTCTGGATAGAAAACAAGTTTTAAAAGTTCACATTCCAAGCTGGTCTTTCTAAACAGTTCATTGCCAGTTGTCTTGGATCCTGAGAACAAGAGCCAAAAGAGAAGGGAGTTTCCTCATATTGCTGCTCATATTGCAACTATTAACATGAATTTTGTTTGGAATGCGGTCAGGAACTGTAAATGATTCAGAATGCTGAAGGTTGAAATATGGTCATATTTTGTGCATAATCCAATAAACTATCTCAAAAGGTTTGATACAATAGTTTTCTTGAAAGGCAAAGCATAATAGCATTCTTCAAACTTTTTTAAAAGTAATCTTATCAGAAAGCATGAAAGGAAATTTGAATAATAAAGCATAGTTATTGGGTTCAGCATTTTTTGAAAGTTTGGTTTATCCTGTATTTTGAGATAAGATTTTACAAAATATTGAAATCAAAATTTTAAAATCAGAATTTCTTTTGAGCCCTAAATAGTCAAAATTAGGGTTATTAGTGAAAAACTAATATTGTTTCCATATGCTTCATTCAGACACTAGAATGTTTTCCTGTATGTTGATATACTTTTAAACTCAGAATCTGAATAGATGATCCTCAAATAGGTGGTTTGCATTTTGCTCTAATGCAAGTTTTTTTTTATTGTAGCCTTTGATTGTAGAATTCAGAAAAATAAATATCAGGATCAAAACCCTACATAAATTTATTTGGAAGTAAATTTCATCAAGCCGACTGTGTAAACAAGCAGTTTTATTCAGATTCATTACTAGTGGTTAGCACATAATTTTATTTCTATTCAGAATGGTAATGGATTTGGGTGAAGACCTGTGATTTTAAAAGCTGCATACAATACACTACTGTAATTTACTGTACCACGTGAAAACAACCCTTCAAAAATAACATAAAAGTAGAAGGAAAAAACAGCTTGAACCACATAAAATGTACAACGAAATTAAATGCTATCTTCAGTGTACATAATTGTAAAAATAAAACACAAACACACATCCTTCACATTCTATACAATTGAATTGAAAACCGATATTAATATTACACTATACAGTAGAATTCAATATAGTTACTGCCCTGGCATAGAAGCTGTTTTTCAGCCTATTTGTCCTTGATATGACACATCAAACTACGTTTGATACGTTTGGGAGCAGTTAGTCAACAAACCAGAGTTTAATCACAATGGTTTAGCATTGGGTATAAATAGCAAAAACCAGCAAAGTCCCCTTCTCTCTTTTTAACCCTTTCTTAGTAGCTCTGCGTCATTCTAGACAAGGAACAAGCGCTGTTCCTGTGTGTGTGTGTGTGTGTAATGCAGAAAAAGTGCATCTCTGCCTAGCAAAGCACTGAATTAATTACATTCCGAGGGGAAGCGAAGACACTTTGATTACATTTTTCTTATGCAAGACCCTCGCCTTGGGATCAAACCAGAGCTGTCCGGGAGCCTTCCGTACGAGCCAACAACCAGCAGGCGTTTGAGTAAACAGGAGAACAGCAGCAAATCCCTATCAGCCGCCTCGAGCGCACAGGCCTTCTCTGATTGGTGCAAGTAACAGCGAGCAGAAGAGTCTGGGCGGAGGCGGGCCTCATCCGGGTCTCTGTGCCGGAGGTGGAGATACGTTTGAGCGGGAGGGGAGGCGGTCTATTTAAAAAACGGCCCCCTGGCGAGGGCGCTCTAGAAAACAGACTGCTTTCTATGGTTGGTGCAGGATATCGAGTTCCTAGGTGGGAGTCTAGGAAAAGTCGCCCGCCTCTTTGGCCCCGGCGTAGCTTTTGCACCCTCTGTGAGGAGGAAGAGGAGACAGCGGCGGCCAGGATCGTCTTCTGCTGAACTTCTACTCGAACTTTCTCCTTCGGGGTGGTTTTTTTTTGGGGGGGGGGAATTGGCCTAATCGTTCGGAGGGGACCGACTATATGGCCTCAGTCAGAGGGGAAGGTACTGTAATTGTGTATTGGCTTCATTTACGGGCTTCTGGGCAGCTCTGAATGGGAAAAGCTCTCCTGATTTTCGTTTCCCGCAGAAATGGCCGGGTCAATGTGGGGGTCCTATTAAGCTCACAGACCGCCACTTGTGGCTTCCTGAAGGAAGGAGGAGGAAGGGGTAGTGTATTAAATGTGTGTGATGAAAATAATATGTGTCTTAATTCGACACAGAAATACAGGAATTTAAACATTAGAGATAAATTATTCCAACTGGAAGATGGAACAAATAACCGGTTTTTTTTGTTTGCTTTTGTTTTAGTTGAATGCTGTTCTAGATCCTATACAATGGAGGTGAGTAATGCAACTTTAAAAATCCACCCATTTTAAAGTGATAATTTAGAAATAGAAAAGGCCTCAGCCTTTTATATAAAGTGAAACGATCCTGCTACTATGTTGAATTTGTCAGTCAGATTCTATTGCTTTAAAGAAAATCGGTGACAATTTAAAATGATCCTTGAATGTGGTATCCTTCCACATTTGATTCAAATGACAAAATGTAAAAATCTAAACAGAAAAATGTTGAACCCAGTATTTGAATTTTGATATGGATTTGAGGCACTTTTCAAAAGTAGAATTCTGAGATCTGCTAAGTGAAACCTGATGGGAAAAGTCCTTATGATTCAAACTGTTGAACCCAGGAAATTATTTTGAGTAGTCAAAATGTTACTAGAAGGTATTCTTTGGATTACTGTACTTGAAATGTGTTCAATTTCAGTCGCATAATACAATGCCAGGGGAATTATATTTATGCTGTAATTATCAAATAATTAGGTATTATGAGTCCCTCAACATCTACATTTGAAATCTATGCGTATAGATCTTGCAACTAATGTTATTGGTTTTAGGGGAAGAGGATAAATTTCCTGATACTTGTGCTTTAGCCCAATTTGACAAAGTAACTTTTTGGTGGCAGAAAGCTTTGGCTAATAATAAAACCATTGATGATTACTAAACAGAGACTCCGAATTAATTGCAATCATAAGCAGTATCTGCTCTTTTGTATCAGTGAATAGATCCAAACAATTTAGTGGGATCTGAATGAGGCCTTACAATAAGTGCATATGTTACTGTGAAAGTCCGAAATCTGGTGAATGTCGACATTCACCGGTGAATGTCGACATTCACATAGTCGCTTGGTGTATGTCGGAAATATTTGCTAAATACCCTTATCCTCTCGACACCCTTACCCTAATACCCTTACCCTAATACCTCGGCTCCTCGCTTCCTTTTAAGCGTCTTCTATTCGCGGACTTTTTTTAAAAAAAAACCTGCGATCCTGCGCGGTTAGAACAAGTAGTTTCCAGGAACGCGAATTGAAAAGCAAAAGTAAAGCGTTACGCTGACTCGTTATATATATGTCACCGTGAAAGACCGAAATTGGTATGTGTCGACATTCACCGGTGAATGTCGACATTCACCGGTGAATGTCGACATTCACCAATTTCGGTCTTTCACGGTGACACATACACATCATTTTCTTTGCTGATTATGCAATCTCATTGGGCACCAGCAGAATTTGCAAAAAGTACTACAAATTTAGAAAATTAGTTGGGAAAGAAATAGGTGTTATACTATTGTCTGTAAAAGAAGATAGGGGAGAGTTGTCAGTAATTAATAAAAATACTCAATAGTCCGCCTTTACCATTCAGCACAGTGTTCCATTATTATAAGAAAATTGTATTTAGTGAGATCACTAACTCTTTTATCCTACATATTTTATTAGCTATAAGGCTCATGAAGTTTCTCATAAACTTCTATATCTATATTTTATTAGACATAAGGCTCATGAAGTTTCCCCTAAAGCAGTTTATATACCTGAAGCAATGTGCTTGATGAGGCTTGCATTCAAACAATTTTCACTACTCTTGTGACCCCAGAGTTCCGCAGAACCTTTTTTCATTTAGTCATTTTTACACATTTGAGCAAATTTTAAGACATAACTCCTGGTGCATGAATCTTTGTAGGGGTTCTAGAATACTATTTCATCCCTTAAATGTCAATAACCCTAAGAAATTGGGATCCTTTTTCAAATGTGACATGCAGTTAAAGCTCTATGTAATTCTCAAACTAGTGGAAATTCTGTGTATTCCTGATCTATGTTTTTAAAAGGAAATGGCTGAATAAATGTTGATGAGGAATTATAAATGCTACTGTATCTTTCTGCAGTCTGTGGATAGTGAATCAAAACATAGCTATATTGGAAGTTTTCTTCAGCCTCCAGAAAGATTAAAATCTGTTTTTGCTGATCTCAGGCCAAAAAGTGTTATCAACTTCCCACCAAACAACCAAGGTAAAGTACAAAGCAATATAGTGTGACATACTATTAATGTGAAACATGGTCAGTTTGTCTTCTTGGCCCATGTTTAATGTCTTTCAGAACATGGTACAGATACTCCTTGATTTACAACCATTCATTTAGCAACTGTTTGAAGTTACAGCGGCACTGGGGGAAAAAAAACCCTTGACACTGAGCCAGCCAAGATATACCATCAAGGTCCTGTCCCAATGTCATGAGACTGGGCAGATCTGGATGGGGAGAAACTGATTCTGAATTAATCCTACCAGGACCGAGTGTGGATATCAAAGCCTGCAGATCCTGTATTTCCCATCTTGAATCTTAGATTGGGCTGCATTTCCCCATTCAAGTTGGTGTGCAATCTAGGAATTGTCCTGGACTCTCAGCTTTTGTTTTCACAGATCGTTCAAATAGTTACTCATTGATCCTAGTTACTCCATGTCTCAGTATGCCCATGTCCTGCCACTGCTTTGTGAGCTGCCAATGTCTCTGTTTGCCAATATCTTTGCTGGTGCACTTAAAGCTACTTGACATATTGGCTTCCCATGATTTCTGTCCATCTATTAATAGCTGGCAGGGTCGATGTACTCTGGGTCCCCTTGATTAAACAGTGACCCAATAAGCATGCCTTCTCTGTAACGGCACCTGCTTTGCGGAATGAGATAGCAATAGCACTTAGACTTACATACTACTTCACAGTACTTTCCAGCTCTCTCTCTCAGCCGTTTACAGAGTCAGCGTATTGCCCCCAACAATCTGGGTCCCCATTTTACAACCTCAGAAGGATGGAAGGCTGAGTCAGTCTTGAGCCTGGTGAGATTCGATCTGCCAAACTGCTGGCAGCTGGTAATCAGCAGAAGTAGCCTGCAGTTTTGCACTCTAACCACTGCGCCACCCAAAGATTTTCATAGCTCCCATCCTGATGGTATTCTGGAAGGACTTGAAAATGTGGCTGTTCTTCTGGCCAGGCCTTGATGTAGAGTAGATGAGATTCCTTTTTCTAGATGCATTCCTGTATATATAGTATGTTGTGACAGATGCTGATCTTGTGTACTTCATATTGTATTTTCTATATTGTTGCTTTATTTTAAATTGTGAGCTGTCCAGAGTTGTTTGAGTGGTAGACAATCCCTAAATCTAATTGATTAATGATCTTGCTGTGTTTATGAAATCCCAAATGCAAAAAAATGATTCCAAAATCATCTGGATCATTAAAATGTATAGTCATTTCCTTTCTTTCATAATTATTGCTTTTGCGTGCATGTCAGATCATGTCTAAGATATTGAACATATTAAATGTATTTGGTCTGCTAACCACCACCATGTTAATCCTGTGAGTTGGACTGTTGGATTTTTGATGCTGTCTGAGTCTCCTTATAGCCTTGCCTCAGACAAACAACCAAGGAGGAAGTAATAACCAGGGACGTGCGGTCAGGGGAGACAGAGCCTCACCGCTCTCATCATGAAAATTTAAAAAAAAAGGGAAAAGGCGCTAAGGAGCCTTCTGCACACGTGGTCGGGAATGGGAGCGCTCCGTGGTCCCCTTCATGTTGACTCAGGAGTCAGGAAGGAGGGGAATGGGACCACGTGTGCAGGAGGCTCCTCTAGCCTCTGCCTCCCTCCTGCGCATGTCCCATTCCCCGCCTTCCTAAGTCAACATGAAGGGGATCGCGGAGCGCGCTCCGCGCTCCCCTTCATGTTGACTCAGGAGTCAGGAAGGAGGGATCCCATTCCCCTCCTTCCTGAGTCAACATGAAGGGGACCGCGGCTCACGCTGATGACGTCACCAGCCTCACCAGCCATAAACCTCACCGTACGTCACTGGTAATAACCAATCAAGAAACCATCAGGGAGGAAACCACACTCTCACCAAGACTGGCAGGGCAAGCTATTATGCATAGTAAATAGCTAGCAAACTCTACTCTCTCTTACTCTGGTGATGTTACATAGCCTGGTAACAAAACATCTGCAAGAAAATACTAAGAACCCAGCATTTTTAACATCTGCTTAGATACTAGAAGTCTAATATCACACTGTTACATTCTTTTTTAATTATCAAAACTGAAAAATTAACTAAAGCTTAGTCGACCTGTTTACCAGCTCTAGTGGCAGCCCTGAAAACTCTTCAAGAAAAGATCCATCGCCTTGAGATAGAGAGGATACAGGCTGAAAATGACCTGAACTGCTTGTCCAGAGAAGCTGCACAGTACAGAAGAGCCTTGCAGCAGGAATCAAATGAAAAGCACACAGTTCACCGGGAGCTGATGGAAGAAAAGAAAGGTAACTTCTCAGTAGTATTGGTAGAAGGTGTTCCAGACTACATCTGTTCTACCTTAATCTGAAAGACCAGTCATAGTATTGTGTAGTATTTTTTGCATGCCATCTTAATATATAAGTAAGGTTATAATATGGTTAAAGGTATCTTATTTACATGCTATTTTAAGAAATTGTAGGAAGTACAGTATGTAACAAATATACCTACTCTGTTCATCAAATTTGTTTTTTTTTTAATCTAATGAAACATACTATTACAATTAAATTTCTCTCCCCTGTTTTTCCCTTCCTTTCAGATGTGAGTGTGCCATTAAGGGCAGCGCAATCACGCTGTTCTTTGCTGGAAAAGCAACTTGATTACATGAGAAAAATGGTGCTTAAAGCAGAGATGGAAAAAAAACTGGTTCTGGAGCAGCAGGTACACAAATTTAACAAATCATTCTTAGCATTTGTTTATCCATGTGGTGTTTTAATAGTAGTTTTCCTGATGTAGGTTTCCTCGTAATCTTGCATATTCAGATCAATAGCACATGGCTCATGGACCTGATGTTGCCGGTAGTTCTTGCAGATTCTTGAGCTTTTTCTAATAAACCACCTGCTGATTAAACTGAGCTCTTGACAAGCTCACAGATGACAAGTATTAATTTTTTGCTCCCTTGAACAGATGGATATCTAGAAATAAAAAAATGAAAAACGCTCATCTGGGCTTTCTACCCAGATTTCTTAATATTAGACTTTTTAGCTTTATCGTGCTTTCGGCATTATAGGCTTTTTGAACATTTTTAAGATGTTTTAAAATAAAATATTCTATGAAATGTATTGCTTAATTCTTAACTGCATGCATCAAGAATGATTCTGATGCTGAAGAAATGCACACATACATACCTTGCCTGCAGATAAATGAGGATTGATTGGATGTTTGCTGAAAGAAATGTTGTGGAAGTTGGCATTTGGATTGTGATCCAGAGATACTTGGTTACAGTCAGATATTATTTATCAGAAGTAATTAGTAGGTATGAGCTATTAGCAGTGGATCAAGATTGTAGCTAAAAGAGATTTCCATTTATGTATGTTCCTACCCATATTGTAAATTGTTAGGGTAGCCATTTCATTTGACTACCATGCCCCTGAAACACGTCACAAATCTGTCCATTCTTTGTCAACTTGCCATTCAATTTCCAGTTCTACCCAGAAATCTTGCTGTGGGCAATCTTCCATGGGCAACATTTATCTGTACAAACAGTGCTACATGTCTAAGCTTCCTGTCCATACCTATTATGCTTGTTCTATCACACATATATCTGCTATTGTTTGTAGGGCTATTGATTCATCTTAGAATATTTGTTTAAATATGGTTTGCTATCAGTTGCATGTTTTGTGCATATTTTACAGACACATCTTCAGAAGGAAGATGACCACAATCAGATGGAACTCTGTGCAAAACTTGAAAAACTTGAAGTTCTAGAAAAGCAGTGTTGGACGCTTATTAGCACTCAGAAAACTGCAGAAGTAAGAAAATATTATGGTATCATCCAAACAGACCTTGAGCATGTCTTGTCGTGTGCTCTATGTCTAATGAGGGCAGTTTCAAAGTGGCCATAAGAAGATGAAAGTGCTCTTCAGCCTCCTTCATTCCTCCCAGCCTCTTTTCTATCAACAGCAATTTGGCTTGGGAAAATTAGCTAAAAGCATTTTGTTTCAGCTTGTTTGTAACATAAAACCCAGGGCACCATTAGTTTTAATTTACCCTTTTGGGGACTCTAGAGGCTATAAATGGTGAACTGCTTGCAGCCGACAAGTTCCCTATCATATTTTTATTTTTTTCAGGAAAAGATCAAGCATTTGGAACAGAAGCTTCTGGAAGAACAGCATCAGCGCAAGCTAATACAAGATAAAGCTGCACAGGTAAGGAAAATTAGTCAATATTGCCCTAGTGAATAAAAACAAAATAACCTGTGGGTTAAAAATTATTAATCAGTTTTTGATGAAGAATATTGTTATATTTAGAAACTGCTCTTTCAAAATACTTTTTCTGGGCTTACTACAATAGGGGAGTAATAACTGTTCTCATAATAAGGCCTTGTACCAGTCTAGCTGCTGGGATTTATGATTAAAAAATAATAACAACTCCTCTAGTGGCAAACATATCTAGTTTTCCTCCCTCCTCCTATATTATCCCCAACAACAAACCTGTAAGGTGAGTTGGACTGAGAGAGTGACTGGTCCAAAGTCACCCAGCTGGCTTTTATGCCTAAGGTTGGTCTAGAATTCAGTTTGCTGATTTCTAGCCTGGTACCTTCGCCTCTAGACCAAACTGGGTCTTCAGTTGAGACGATGTGTTAATTTCACTGTTAGCAACATTGCATGTTTTAAGAACATTTGACTTACTTATTGTAGCTGGAGATTAAATATTATTCTCAAAAATGCATAACCATTTTTAAATAGTGCAGCCATTACATGCCATTTCTCTAATAAGACAACTGGATATGAATCTCTGCTAATTAAGATTGCTTGCTGCAAATTTTGTCAAACAGTTCAAAGGATGTGGTTAGGATTCTCAGAAAGCTTCAAAATATGCTGTGTTAGTTGGGCCTATAAAGGTCACCATTTAGTTTTGTGCCTCAAAGAATGCAGCCCATTTGATTTCTCGATTGGCATTGATTGCAAAAAGAAAGGAGGGGGAGGACCTGTCAAACAATCCTTGATACTGTGATGAAAATAATAGTTTTATGCTAAGCAGATGTTTTTAAATAAGCTTAGGCATGAAATAGCTGACAAGAGTTCCTGGCTAATGTATTGCAAAAGTGTAGTTTTTAATGCATTTGGCAGTAAACCATTCTTAATTTACTGTGAATTGTACAATTTCTATGACGGATCATGCAAAGCACATTTTTAAAGGTATTTTTCGAGGGAGCATTCCTGTCAGACTGTTATATCAGTCATGTATTCATATTTTTCATCTTATTTATTTATCTGACTGCTGGCTGTTAATAATTTTTACTACAGCTCCAGACAGGTCTTGAGATGAATAGAATTCTCTTGTCCTCCCTTTCACCTGAAAAGGAGGTGAAGAAGAAAAGCAAGAAAAAGAAAGTCATCAAGGTACAATTTTAGTTTTCAACCATTGCAAAGTTAGGCAAGCGATAACCTTCCATGTGTTTTGTCCAAGGCAGGTTTCTTAGGAGTGCCTCTTAAGATGCATGTTTAATCTCAGCAAAGAAATGTAAAATGCGCCCAATCATTTCTGTGATTAATAGATCCTACTCCTATTTGTAGTTTTCAAATAAATTCACCTGAATTCTGCTTTTCCTCAAAACTATTAGGCTATTAATGAAGCCTTCCAACTGGATTCCAATATTTTTTCTGGGGATTATCCTAAGACAGCATTTCCATAAGACGTATTTTGGTTTTTCTAAGTTTCAAAATGATCAATGTCATTTGGTATGCTTTTTGACCATTTTTTTAAAACTAAAAGAAACCAGGTTGGATCCATTTTTACATTATTTCTTAAATATATTTAAGAATGGTCCATTGAAACCAATTGGATTTAGGCAGGTTGGATTAGTCATTTAAAATTATGACTAATTTAAATCCCATTTATTTTAGTAAGTACATATTATATGATTAAGTCTGAGCCTACCTGATTTCCTAAGTTGCGCCCAGTTTTCCATTTGTGCATGTGATTTCTTGTTTCCTTATGGAATACCCCTCATCCCTTATTCTGAGGTTTGTGGAAACATTCAGAAAATGTTTGGTAAGTAATGCAAGAAGACTATAAGAAAGGGAAGGACTGGCAAACAAAGATCACCAAAAAAAAGGATTAAAGTGTTTCTGTAATTCAGTAACGAGAAATACTTTGAATATTGATATCATGAAACTTAAATGTTCTAAAGAGAAAACTATAACCTTTCATATTTTGTCGAGTGTCAAAGAAGTTTCGAGTCTTGAAACATTTCTCTTAAAAGTAATAAGGCATAGGATTAATAAAGAGTTCTTATTCATCTCCCTTCTTTAATTAAAGTTTAGAACCTCACTTCTTTTTTTCCAGTGAATAATAAATCCAGGTTTTAATTTTCAGAATAATTCTAGTGTGAAAAGAACACAACCAAGCTTTCAGGATGGAATGTTGCCTTTTGTTGCTGGCAAGGTAAGCATTGTGTCTTTGTAAATGAGAATTGAGTCAAATTATTATTTGCTTAACAAAATGTTATACTTTGCTGCTTCTCCCTCAAGTCTGCCAGCTCAAGTCACTCTGTTGTTGCAAATGTACAGAGTGTCCTGCATATGATGAAATACCGTAGCCCTTGTATGACTTCACAATGTCCAGAAGGCACTGAAAAGTGGACTTCAAGATGGACTGGCCTTTCCAAACCAGTGCCTTGTTCCACAACTTCCTGTGCTACTGAAATGCTTTCTGATCTTCTTCTGGGTATGCAAGATGAGTTGGGACAAATGAGTTTGTAAGTATTTGTGTATAGTTTTCCATACAATCTCTGTGGGTATTTTAACAAAGTATAACATATTTTTCGGAGTATAAGATGCACCGGAGTATAAGATACACCAAGATTTCGAATAGGTAAATTTAAAAAAAAAGTTTTTGCACTCTGCAGACCTACCAAACCCTCTGCACGCCTCGTTTTTTGTGAAAAACGGGGCATGCAGAGTGCTCCTGAGGGATGCCCCCCCCCAAATGGCCTGTTTTCCCCTCGTTTTTGCCCTCCCCAGCCTCAGGAGCACTTTGCAGACCTCCCAAATCCTCTGCATGTCCATTTTTGTGAAGGGGGTGGGGTTTCGGGAGGCCAAAAATGCTGTATTCGGTGTATAAGATTGAACAGATTCTCACCCTCTTTTTGGGGGGGAGGGGAAGGTGCATCTTAGAAAAATACGGTACTTTTTGATCTCCTGTCACCTACTAGAAACCCGGGCAATGTAAAAAGCACTAGATCTTTCTTCTCCACCTTTCCCATCCCATATATAGGCAGATGTGGAAAATGGCAAATTGCTTTTTGAAAGCAAGTGGTGATATAGGTTGAGCCTATTCAAATATTAAAAAAAAAAAAACAGATGCTATTTTTTGTCACATCCACAAAGTTAGTGAGAGCAGGATTGAACTTTAGAGGGACCTTACTAAAAGCAACAAAATATCCTGAAGTTCTTGGTAGCATAATAGGCAGTTACGGGTTCTTGGGTTAATGGCCCAGCTATAGGAACTGGCAGTTTTTGGCACATGTGACACTCCATGAACAACATTGGTTGCTAGTACAAGTAGTCCTCAACTTACAACAGTTCATTTAGTGACTGTTCAAAGTTACAACAACACTGAAAAAAAGTGAGTTATGACAGTTTTTCATACAACCATTGCAGCATCCCCTTGGATCACATGATCAAACTTCAGATGTTTGACTCGTAGTTATGACCATTGTTGTGCACCAAGGTGATGTGATCACCTTTTACGACCTTCAGACAAGCAAAGTCAAAGGGGAATCCAGATTCACCGAACAACCATGTGACTAACTTAACAATGATTCACTTAAACAACCGTTGCCAAAAAAAAAAGGCATAAAATGGGACAAACTCGCTTAATATTTCACTTAGCAACATAAATTTTGGGCTGAATTGTGGTCGTAACTCGAGGACTACCTGTCTGTTTTGAGCTTCAGTTTTAAGGGGCTTGTAATTAGCTTTAAAAGCTCTTGGGGTAGGGTTAATTGTGGGACCATGACTCTCCAGTTGTATCTACCCAATCTGTTAGATTCAGCAGGAAAAGCTTGCTCTGGGTCCTGTCCACTCAGGAGTGTCATCTGGTAGGCCCCAGAAACAGAACCTTCTCTGGCAGGATGCTGCCCTTTGGAATATCATTCCCCTGGAGATCAGATGCTCGTACTTTGGCTGTGTTAATTGTGGTGGTTGGGTGATTTTTGTCAACTGCTATTATTTATGATATACCTTACTAAGGTAAAATAACTGATATGTTATTTATGATGTAACCTACTAGAAATGTGTGTGATTTACAAGCTTTTTATAAGAAACATACATTCCTAGTAGGGTGCTTAATTGCATGCCCAAATAACATCTGTCTAGTCTCAACTGCGAATATTCCATCTCTTTCATTCTGCTGCTTCTCCAGTACCATCTGGCTTCATGCAGCAACACTTATTGGCTGCATTTATTTCTCATGCCCAATTAATCTATACAAAACTTGAAATTTGGAGCTACTCTGCTCAAGTAATATCCTCATTCCGGTAGTCCTGGACTTACAACCATCTGTTTAGTGACTGTTCAAAGTCACAATGGCACTGAAACACATGAAGTACAACCGATCCTCTCGCTTACAACTATTACAGCATCCCCATGGTCACATGATCAAAATGAATGTGCTTGGCAACTGGCATGTATTTATAATGACTGCAGTTTCCCAGGGTCATGTGATTGCTATATGCAACTTTCCCAGCTGATTTCTGTCAAACAAAGTCAATGGCAGAAGCCAGATTTGGCTTAACAACCGTGATTCATTTAACAACTGCAGTAATTTGCTTAACAGCCTCATTATTTTCTGACTCTTGCTGTACAAGTAATAAAGAAACCTACAAGGATGAAGAAACAAAACGTAGATGTAGAGTAGAAAAACGCTAAATTGTGTTTAAACAACTGATAGAATTTGTCTTCCACAGTGAACATCAAGAACTATCAAAGCAGATAAAGGAAAGCCAAAACCAGGACATTCGGGAAGACCTAGAACGTGAATTGGATTGTCTCGTGAAGCAGATGGAAATTAAAGGAGAACAGATTTCAAAACTGAAAAAGCACCAGGATCATGTAAGAGACAGTTCTAAAATCAGGAGATGTGACTAATTAGAATGTGTCTTGTTAGACAGCCAATGCTTAACACTGTGATGCTTGGGGAATGGGAAAAAATTGAGAATAAATTGTATGACATTTCATACAGTTGAGACAATTATGAATGTGCCTGAAAGGACTAAAGATAGACATCTACACAAATGGTGACATATATCGTTGTTTTGCTGAATAATATGCAACATCATGCCACTGAGAAATGTTAAACAACTGTTATGTATTTATTTATTCAAATACAACTAAAAAAAACTTATTACCCATTTTAATCCTTGCACTTAAAACATTATATCCATATTCCAAAATTTTAATTAAAAAATATTTAATAATGTTTTTTCTTACTTTCCTGTATCATATATAAATGTATCTGAGCAGGTGCTAAAAAGATATTCCTAGCTTTGCCTTGCTGATGCAAAGTGAGCCTATCTTTGCATATCAGAATTATTGTACACTTTTTCTTTTATTTAGGTTTATAAACTAAAGCAAAGAGCTCAGAAGCTGAAGAGAGAGCCAGCATATTCAACATCAAAGCCTAATGAATTAAAAGGAATCAAAGAGACTGTAATCTCTCCAAGTATCTGTTCCACAAATAAAACCACAAATTCCCTTCGGCTATTAAAAAGTGCTCAGAAGCTTCAATCGGTATTGAAGAAAGATGACATTGTATGGGAATCATAGCTTCCACGTCTGATTTCATACATCACTACCTGCTGAGATTTGATTTTATAAGTTTGGTTTGCCTTAATAGTGTACCCACTAATTCTGAGAATAAGATGTGAGGTAAATAAATTCCGTTTTCTGTACTGGCTTTTAAAAATTGATTATTTTAACAAAGCTTGTACACTATTTTAAATTAAAGGACTCATCACTCTGTGTAGTCAAATTATCGTTTGCCTTTCCTTACTTTCATGAGAGACTTTGAACAAAAAGTATTATTTTGCATCTGGATTGATTTATAAAATACCTAGGGGGTTCATTGTTTATTTCTATAAAATATTTATAGACTGTTTTTCAGTAAACCAATAAACTTCAGAGTCTTAAAAAACAAGGGCATACTAAGGCATACCCATCACTGGTTGTGAAATCTTTGTCAGAGTAAAGAACCCTGATACTGCCAAATATAAATACTAAAACCCAAATTTATCTGGTGCAAGGAGATTTGGAGGATTCACAGGGAATTCTCCCCTTTTTTAGCACCCCAAGAATTGACCACTTCATCTCTGAACACTCCAGAGACAAGAATTTTAAGTGCTTTAGCAGTATGGTCAGGGAAAGGAAACCAGTTGAATGCATCTCATGGTTATTATATTCAACTCTTATTGTTTTAACACCTGATAAGAAAGCAGCTCTTAATAAATGAATGTATGGAGATGGTGTGGATTTGCAGTTGTTTAAATCAGTGTTTCAAAAGGGCTTCATTTGTGATATCTGCTGTAACTTCCAAACAGGACTGTCTATACAAATATTCTGGGCACCTGCCGTCTCATTCAGGCCTATTAACCTTTCACGTGGTTTTAATCGTCTCTAGCACTTGGCAAAATATTTTCTCCCTCTTATGCAGAAGAGCCTCATTTATTTATTTGGTCATTTTTGGATTAAAATAAATCAGCATGCCATCTATGAAACTGAGCCCAGGAAGTTATTTTTTCATCCCTCAGCTTTTGTGTATAGATGTTGTTACGGTTACCACACAGCCTACCCAGGCACTCTGACATACGTCTCATTGCATTTTTAGTTTTGATCACACTAGCTATAGAAACCTGTGGGAGATGTTTGCTGTTATTGTTTCTAATAACGCAACTGAGCTCTTTGCTTTGCTAGAAGCTGTTTACCTTCTGTGCTTGTGAAGCTGTGACCTTTCTATTGAGACCAGGTATCGTATTCTCTTAAACATATGTGTTCCAAGACAGAGAGCAAAAGTAATAGCAAATTAATTTTATTTGTCCCAGAAAGTACATTTGGTTGTGAATATATGCTAAAATAACTGCATATGGAACCCTTTCAAAGAAGAAAAGTACTGGACCTCAAATGATTCACAGAATCAAGTCTTGCTCTGTTGAAGAAACAACTAAAACTCTTAAGATTTTTTAAAAATGGTTTCCTGGAAGGAGGTTAAATGCTGTTTTTAGAATTCTCATTTAAATGCTTCAAAAATTAAGATAATTGGAGAAGAAATTCTGACATATTTTCTCCTTTTCTCTCTACCTCCCCTTCTCTCCCATTATCATAATGAAGGTCATTTCAATTTTGTTTGCTTTTAGGGAAACAGACATGCTTTCTAGTATTAATTATGTCTATTTTGAAACCTTATATATGGGTTGCTGGTATTCTTAATCTCATTACCTAAATCGGCTTAAGTTGCTTAAATCATGCCTGTGGCTTTTTCAGGGGCAAAGTTATCAACTGGCCATGGATTATTTTTGAAATTGTGATCTGGCATTTGAAAACCCTGTAAGCATTAGTTATACAATAGACTTGCTGCTTACAGAAAAAAAACTTACACAAGTTTTATAAAAAATTGGGGGGAAATTGTTTTGTTAAGGCATTTCTATATCTTGGCAGAAGCAATCACTCTGATTTAAGAGACCTGCTTAAGACAAATTTTAAATCCCTCACAGTTTTAATTTATATATTAATTAGATGGAGTACTTTTTCTAAAGTAAGTAAGTAAGTAAGTAAACTTTTATTTATAACCCGCGCCCTTTCCTGAACAGGACTCGGGGCGGTGTACAGACATATTAAAAACCATGTAGATACAAAATATAAATGTGCATAAATATATAAACATATAAGCGGAGGAGGTAGAATGTGCTGTACCAAATTTAAATTAAAATACAAATATAATTAAAATTCCCCTTAAAAATTACCCAGTAAGATGTTTGCCAGGAGGTTAAAGATGGGACTATACATCAGTCAAGCCAGCTAATTGGAACAGGTGGGTCTTAAGCTTCTGTCGGAAGGAGCGGAGGTCGTTAGTAGTTCTAATATGGGGGGGAGGTCATTCCAGAGGGTTGGGCCCATCACAGAGAAGGCTCTACTCCTAGGTGCCGCCCGCTGGCACTGCTTGGCGGATGGCACCTGGAGGAGTCCCTGTGAGAGCGGATTGGTTGTGAGGATGTGTGAGGTAAGATGCGATCCCGCAGGTAACTAGGTCCCATGCCATGGGAAGAAATTGCATTGCATTTTCCACATTTGATTTGTTGTGTGGCTTTGGGCAACAAGTCAGGAAAAGGGATGTGCTTTTCCGTAAGTCAATAGGAAATTATCTGTGTGGGTTCAGCTGTAGCTTATATAAGTAGAGCCCATATGATTTATTCTGATAGAAATTGTGCTACCCAAATCACATTGAGAGTCACTTTCTATATAAAAGCTACACTAATTAAGTTAAGAGCTGGGACTATAGAGTCATGCTCAAAGAGGAGAAATGGACAATTCTACGTAATTATCAAAATCCCTGATACAAATGATTATATTGTTCTATGACCATAATAAAGATTTGATTTGATTTGATACTGGTGATTAGTTACATTCTTGCTGCCTTGAATTATATATAAAATGTCAGGATAAAATAATAAAAATTAAAACCTTTTAAAAGACTTGCGTTTCAACTCACCAGAATGAGCCAAAGATGTGAAGCAGTGTTAGAAAAATGCACTCACTGTTCTGCATTAATTGCAGTGTTGGACGTGACTTGTTTCAAATTCCTTTCAGTCATTAACCTTATTACTCTGCCTTGCACCGATCACTATGCTTTTAGCTATCTCACAATCTGATTTTGAGGGGAGAAAATGGAGAAAAAGAAAATGATGTATTACCCCCTTGAGTTTCTTGAAAGAAAGCTTACATATAAATTAAATAATTGCCACCACAGTAAGAACAAACAGAGGACAGAATTTGTCATGGAATTGACATTTGAGGCAATAGATATATTAAGTCAATTTTTTACCCCTATGAAATATTCTGTACTAATACTAAGCAAGGAATCTGATGTATTTCAAACAGGCAACATATAACAGTCTCAGTACCTAACAAACTATCCTTTAACTGCTAAAATAAATTTGTAGGCCTGTCAAAGTTTCTAATGGTTTGGGTAACTAGGCCAGGAATATGTATATTTCTTTTCTTTCAAAGTTCTTTTGTGCTATAATGTTATAGCACTTTAGAATGCTATAAAATCTGCTGATGTAGATCCGATATTAATGAGGCCAAATGTGGCAGTACTGAGAATGATCAAGAGTTTAGTTCATATAACATAATTGATTGCATTTGGTTTGGTCTTACCATAATGTGTGAAATGGTAATTTATAAGACATATTTTATGGATTATAATTTGCACAATCTTGCTAAATTATGCTTCATTCAGTGAGCCATTATAAAACCAGCAATAATGATGTGTGAACCCAGTTAGTATATGACATGAAAATACCTTATCTGTTTTTGTGTAAACACTATATAATAGGTATTTTTGATCTCTGAATAGTTGCTGTTTTATGGATATTATTTGTCTTTTTTTTCATTCTGTAAAGCTGCCCAGAATAATTGGGAGGGATGCAGCCTAGAAATTTAACAAATAAGTACTTTACACTGATAGAGGTAATTAGCTTTCAGCTTGGTCAGAATAAACCAGAGTGATGTTTTAGTAGTTAGTATCATCAACCAATAACCAATTCTTGGGTATTGGGGTGTACATGCTTTGAATAAGTGAGCCAGGAAAAAAACTAAAGGATAATTTTCAGATCATCTTCTCTTTCCTATTAGTGACATAAAGGAAGCTTGAATCACAGCTAGAAGATATGCAGAACTTGCTTTCAGGTTCAGACACAGCTAATCCAAATGATCATTTGGTTTTTCGAAATGCCAACTCAGTTTCAAGTAATAGAATGCAACAGATAATATGCATTTGCAGCTTGAAATTGTCCTGTTGCAATTCACAATGCAAATAAAAGCAATGTCACTAAATTGTTTAAGTAACTGGCCTTTTTACTTTTGTGGCATGTATTGTTTTAATATCTAAACTGGTCAGTTAACATGAAAAGGTAGTTACACTTCTGCTTTTGTCCTGAAACAAGAAATGAAACGTCATACATTATAATTTATTTCTTTGGTTTGTGTGCATTATATTTATGCACTTACTTCTAAAATGCTTGTTATGAAACTGTATTGTTGAAAATTGAATATAAGTTTATCTACACTTTCTCTTTATGTTACAAGACCAAATGGATGAAATTTATAAGATCTCTTCTACTGAGAGAGTCCAACAGGTAGAGAAAGCATTAGCTGTGCAGCTGACTGAACTGAAGACAGAAATTGAAGGAAATGGGATCTTACAGGGAACTCCACATTGGTAAAAACATCATTTCTTATTTAGGACCATAGCTGTTTCGTAAAGGGCCACATAGCTTTGCTGAAAAACCAGAAAGTTCAGTTGCCTCTTGAAAAAGCACCTTTGGGACATTTACCCCACAGTGTAATCCTTCGCCAAACTTTTTTCATTTCATTTCATTCTCACAATTCATGGAGGTATTTACTACTGTGTGACCTCCTTTAGAGAATTTCATGGCACCAGTTTAGAATTAGGGCCTTAGCATGCTCCTCTCGACTGCATTCTATTGAAAGAGATGCTCTGTTCAAAATACAGTTGCTGACTTTCTCAAATAATCAATTTCCCACATCAATTGCGACACATTTGTTCAATTAGTATTCTAATATTTGTTCTGCTTGTGATTAATAAAATGGATTAATCTGTATCCCAAGCCCCTCTACTAAGTGGGAATAATGAAGTCTGGCAAAGCTGAACTGACTTTTTAATTTTAGCAGAAAAATTCCAGTAGTTGGAAATAATAATATATTTTACAAGAGTAGGTGGGAATAAATATTGACTTGAAAGTCTCAGTCCGTGGATATTGGTGGTACAAGCTGTATGAAATCCTTGAGTTTCCATGTGATTATTGTTCAATTCATTCTATATATTTTGCAGCTATTAAATCATTTCACATACCGTATGTTTTATTGCTAATTCTGCTTTGGTTTACACTACAATAATATTTCATCATTTTCATAGTTCTGTGTCCCTTCCAAAAAACGTTGATTATTTCAGAAGAGAAAGGGAGTGGACCCTGAAAAAATGTTTACAGGTAAATTAGAAATGCATCACTGTAAAAAAAAAAATCACAACATAATCCAGAAGTCATACCTCTTATTTCTTTTGCCTGTTGTTAAGCCACGGAGGCAGTTGGGTTTGCTGATTGTATACTTGGCTCCTCGCTATACATCAGCAGCCCTGCCCGAGCTCCTCGAGCTGATCTCGGAGACGGCGGTTGAGATCCCCAGGCTTATGGTCATGGGAGATTTCAACCTGCCGTCGACGGGAGCAGCATCTGAGGTAGCTCGGGAGTTCATGGCTTCCATGACAGCCATGGGCCTGACCCAGTTAATTCAGGGCCCCACACACGAAGGAGGCCACACATTGGACCTTGTCTTTGTATCTGAGCAGTGGACGAGTGATCTGGGTAGAGGGGATTTTACTGTTACACCCCTGTCATGGTCAGATCACTCATGTCTCCGGCTTAACTTCCCTGGCGCTACCCCCCACCGCGAGGAGGCGGGACCAGACGGTCCACGCTGGTACCGCCCCAAGCGCCTGATGGAGCCGGATAGGTTCCAGACGGAGCTTGGGCCATTACCTGTAGCCCTGACCCGCGCTCGGTCGGAGGACCTAGCGGCCGCCTGGAATAGGGCGGCGGCTGGGGCCTTGGACCGGATTGCGCCTTTGCGACCTCTCCTGCGGCAGCGACTCACCCGGGCTCCTTGGTATACCGAGGAGCTGAGGGTGATGAAGCGTCACAGGAGACGTCTAGAGAGCAGGTGGAGGTCCTCACGCTCCGAATCTGATCGAACACAGGTAAGATCCTACTTGCGGACCTACCTGGTGGCATTAAGGGCGGCCAAACGTAGATATTGTGCCACCCTTATTGCGTCCGCGGATAACCGCCCTGCTGCCCTGTTTAGGGTGACCCGCTCCCTCTTGTCACAGGGGACGCAGGGGGCACCTTTACAGGGCAGAGCAGAGGAATTTGGGGAATATCTGCAGGACAAAGTCGCTCAGATCCGGAGCGGATGGGCCCCACTCAGTGGACCAGACGAGCCGCCAACAGCGAGTCTTGTGAGACCATCCTGGGAGGAGTTTGATTCTGTTGCCCCCGAGGATTTAGATAGGTTGCGTGGACGGCTGCGACCCACCACATGTTTAATGGACCCGTGTCCCTCCTGGTTGGTACTGGCATCTTGGGAGGTGACACGAGGCTGGCTTCTGGGCCTGGTGAATGCCTCATTGGGTGAGGGATCCTTACCAACCGCCTTGAAAGAGGCGGTGGTGAGGCCCTTACTTAAGAGGCCCTCACTCGACCCAATGGAGCTAGCTAACTATCGTCCAGTCTCCAACCTTCCGTTTCTAGCGAAGGTTGTTGAGAATGTGGTGGCCCAGCAGTTTCCACGACACCTTGACGAATCCGAGTATCTAGACTCACGCCAGTCCGGCTTCCGACCTGGGCACAGCACAGAGACAGCCTTGGTCGCGTTGGTTGATGATCTCTGGAGGGCCAGAGATAGAGGTTGCTCCTCTATCCTGGTCCTATTAGACCTCTCGGCGGCTTTTGATACCATCGACCATGGTATCCTATTGCGCCGGTTGGAGGGGATGGGAGTCGGAGGTACCGTTTTGCGGTGGTTCGGCTCCTACCTCTCCGACCGGAGGCAATGTGTGTTGACAGGGGGACAGAGGTCGACCCCGAGGCCACTCACTTGTGGGGTGCCACAGGGGTCGGTCCTCTCGCCTCTCCTGTTCAACACATATGTAAAGCCGCTGGGTGAGATCATCCGTGGTTTTGGGGTTGAGTATCACCTCTACGCTGATGATACTCAGCTGTATATTTCAACTCCAAACCACCCCAACGAGGCTGTCGAAGTAATGTCCCGGTGTTTGGAGGCCGTCGGGGTCTGGATGGAGGACAACAGACTTAAACTCAACCCCTCCAAGACTGAGTGGCTGTGGCTACCGGCACCTCGATTCAGCCAGCTGATTCCATCGCTGGCCATAGGGGGCGAGCAGTTGCCCCCTGTGGAACGGGCGCGCAATTTGGGCGTCCTCCTTGATGCCCGGCTGTCAATGGATGACCATGTGGCGGCCGTGGCAAGGGGGGCGTTCCACCAGGTTCGCCTGGTGCGCCAATTGCGCCCCCTACTGGACCGGGATGCCCTACGCACGGTCACTCATGCGCTGGTGACGTCCCGCCTGGATTACTGCAACGCTCTCTACATGGGGCTGCCCTTGGGACGCGCCCGGAGACTGCAGTTAGTTCAGAATGCAGCCGCGCGGGCTGTGATGGGGAGTACGAGGTACTCCCACGTAACACCTCTCCTGCGCGAGCTGCATTGGCTACCTGTGGTTTTCCGGGTGCGTTTCAAGGTGCTGATTACCATCTTTAAAGCGCTCCATGGCACGGGACCTAGTTACTTGCGGGATCGCATCCTCCCACATACATCCCTGCGGCCAATACGCTCACACAGGGAGGGACTTCTCCTGGTGCCATCCACTGGACAATGCCGGCGGGCGACACCGAGGAGTAGGGCCTTCTCTGTGATGGGCCCAACCCTCTGGAATGACCTCCCCCCCGACATTAGAACCACTTCTGACCTCCGCTCCTTCCGGCAAAAACTGAAGACCCACCTGTTCCGATTAGCAGGCCTGGCATAATTCAACTGTCCCTCCTGGCAAACGCACTATATCTGGTTATTTTAGGGGTTTTTAATTCACTGTATTTGTTTTTAGGGGTTTGAACTTATTTTAATCTGCTTTGTACAGTTCTTTTAATGACATTCTTACCTCCTCCATGTCAACTGTCAATTGTACATACTTAATTTTATTGTATCTGATATATTTTGTATGAACTGTACACCGCCCCGAGTCCCTTTCGGGAGAGGGGGCGGTCTAGAAGCATTAAATTAAATTAAATTAAATTAAATTATTCAAACTGGAGAAGCTTATTTCTGATTTTTTGTAATTATTTTATCGAATTAAAAAATTGTCACTAGAATGTTCTGATCGCTAATAAACAGCATTTTCTACAATTTAACAGATCCCACAATACTATAAGCATACTCTATATTCAATATTGCTGAATAATTTTAC
The DNA here is from genome assembly GCF_964273705.1 of Natrix helvetica. Lineage (NCBI taxonomy): Eukaryota > Metazoa > Chordata > Lepidosauria > Squamata > Natricidae > Natrix > Natrix helvetica. The sequence goes on from NC_138552.1 coordinate 186,436,803, forward strand.
GCTGTTGTTGATTTTTCTCAGGTTGCGGAGGCAAAGCCTCTTGTAATTCAGACTGATGTCCTGAAGAGGGAGCTAGATAGCTGTCTAAAAAGAGAATATACACCAGAAAGCTTACCCTTGTTATTGTATCAGGTAAACTTTGCTTTTTCACGTTTGAAGGGGTTTTTTTTTTTACCCTAAATTTTCCGCCAAAAAAATCTTGGCATATTATGGCTTCTCAGTCTCTAAATTCCTCAAAGTTATGCCTCTGATTGCCCATATTTCCAATTTCATTGTATATATGATGACAATAAAGGCTATACTACTATATTTTGTATTGAATTTTTTTAAAGTTTGAGGTGGACAATGAGCCAATGTGTATGTGAATGATATTCCAAGGAAGTTATTTATTTAGGAAGTTATTTATCGGGTGCGTTTCAAGGTCTTGATAACGATCTTTAAAGCGCTCCATGGCTCAGGACCTAGATACCTGCGGGATCGTATTCTGCCCCATACATCCCTGCGACCAATTCGCTCACACAGAGAGGGACTTCTCCAGGTGCCGTCCACCAGACAGTGCCGGGGGGCGGCGCCTAGGAGCAGAGCCTTCTCTGTGGCGGGCCCAGCCCTGTGGAATGACCTCCCCCCGGATATTAGGATTACCTCTGACCTCCGCGCCTTCCGTGTAAAGCTCAAGACCCACCTATTCCAAGTAGCTGGCCTGGCTCAACCATAGTTTGATGATATCGCTCCTGACGGGTTTTTTAATTTTGTGATTTTATTTAGGGGATTTTAAACTGTGATCTTAATTGTTTCCATCTATCTGTCTACCTCCTTCATGTATATGTCTATTCTGTGTATGTATTGTCCATATTTGTACTTTATATGTTTTTATTGTACGCCGCCCCGAGTCCTTCGGGAGAGGGTGCGGCTAACAAATAAATTTTTATTATTATTATTATTTTATTATTATTATGATGCATAGTTTTTTTCAGAAGTAAAATTGTAATTTTAATCTGTAAAAAAATCTCTTATTTTTTTTACAAAGTTTTACATTGACAGGATCCCACAGTTAGTCCAAAGCAAATACTTACATATGCTAAGATGGAAAAGATTTTGTCAGCACAGTAGTATTATTGAACAACTGTACCCTTTCTACCAGGTATGAGATCTCAAAGTTTGCACAATTGTTAAATATAATGTAAAATGTTTATTTTCAAATGAACATAAATATGATTTAATGTTTGTTAAGTGCGGAGGCAAAGCTATAGAATTTTCCCTTCTATAAATTCAGTTTAGTTTGAGAAAAATGGCATTTTCCTACATAATAAATTAAAAACCTTGTAGGGTTTTTAAAGTCTACCAATAAAAATAATTTCTATAGAATTAACTATATAATGTATAGAATAGACTCTATAGCGTGATGGCAAACCTATGACATGCATGCCCAAAGTGGCACGCGGAGCCGGGTGGCACACATTTCTCTTCCATGTTTCTGGCACACATGCATGCACGACGATCAGCTGGCCTTCGTGCATGGGACAGTGCTGGAAACTGGAAGAGCTGGTTTTCCTTTTTCCGGCATGAGCAAGCGCCTTGGCCAGCCGATCATCGTGTGCATGTGTCCCAGTAACCAGAAAACTAGCAGCCAGCAAGCATGCACGCCCCGGAAACCGTACGTTCATTTTCAGGTGAGCACATGCCCCCTGGGCGGCTCCTCTTCCAGGTTGTGGCCCAGACAAGCGTGCATGCTCCCTTTTCGGCACTCAGTACTGAGAAGCTTTGCCATCACTGCTCTATAGAACATAGAATGTATAGAATATCTATATATATTGAATATCTATAGGATAGATAGTAACTATAGAAATTGTAACGTGTATGTGTTCCATGTATAGATCGGTTCTAAAACCAGGAGTTCAGTGGATCAATAATGTGATGTTAAGCATTTTGTTAGTTATACCAGCCAGTAGGAAGAATTGTTGAAGCTTAAGGTGGTGCCAAAGAGATAAATTTAGTTTTAGAAATCATTGATTCCCAACAAATGTTATGCTTTTAGTTCTCAGCAAGACTTTTTATAAGTAGGGAAAAAACCCTTCATAGCGCTAGGCAAACTTTTTGATACTCTGAAGGAGATGGATGGTTTAAAAATTTGAAAATAAACAAACAACTTCCCAAGATTTTGAAAGGATATTTGTGGGTCTTGAAGGCATTCCTGAAAATAAAAATTAAAAATAATACTTCATTGGCAATTTGCTTATATTTATTATTATTTTTTTAAAGGCCCTTGCTAACGGGGCCATTAAGCTTCATTTTTCATTTTTTAAACTGAAGTGATCCTGTAAAAAAAGCCTTGTAGAAAAGGGAAGTCTAGGATATTGTAATGAAAGAGTGTTTCTTATTCTTGTAAAAGACATATAAGGAATTGCCAGAAGCTAAGGCTACTGGAAGCTAAAATAAAGTGGAGGTAGTTAAAACAGAAGAGACACTGATAACTGTTGGGCAGAGGGAAGACAAGATAGGATATGACCCTGCAACCTTGTGACAAACTAAGTTATTTATTAAATAAGCAAGAAGGGGAATTTTGATGATGTACCTCTTTAAAGTAAAAAAGAATTTTGATAGAATCATAGAACTGTGGAATAGGAAGGGAGCACAAGGATTATCTAATCTAAATCTCTATAAAGTTCAAGAAAACAAATTAAATCAACATTGGGTGTTAGATATACTGACAACCTTTTACTGTCACCTTATATAGAGTTACTGTAAATAACTGTAAGTACTCTAAGAAAATAAGAGACAGAATATACTTTAATCTTCCTTCTTTGTCAGATACCACACTATTAAGGGAAAAAATAGCAACAAAGATTTATGGCCATATATATGTGATAAATAAATAAATCTCAGTGCAATAATTCTTAAAATGTTTCATTTGTGGATAAACTTAGTTTCTGGCAACCATATCTTATAGTACATTCATGTATCTGCAAAAATAACACAAAAATTATGCTACTTCTCACCAAATCAACTTATTTTGCAAAGCCCCCAAAGATGCTGTTGGAGCGCACCAGTGGTTGGATTCAAATTTTTTACTACCGGTTCTGTGGGTGTGGCTTCGTGGGCATGGCATGGGAAAGATACTGTAAAATCTCCATTCCCTCCCCACTCCAGGGGGAGGTTACTGCAAAATCCCCATTCTCTCTCCCCCCCCCCCCGATCAGCTTGGACTCGGGAGGCAGAGAATAGATGGGGGCGGAGCTAATCAGAGCTGGTATTTACCAGTTCTCCAAACTACTCAAAATTTCCACTACCGGTTCTCCAGAACTGGTCAGAACCTGATGAATGCACTCAAGCGGCTGAAGGTATCATATTGTTTGATAATGTTGCTTGATGTTCTAGGTAGTTCGTTAATTCCATCTTCCTGGGACAAGAAAACCGCTTCCATCTTTTTCTTCTCTTTGTAGAAACAAGTGGCTCAAATTATGCAGGAGTATAATGATGCCATTCAAAGGGCTGCAAGACTCTCAAGTGTACGAGAGAGCTTTCTGACTGGAAAAGAAATTCCTATAAACCTGGTGACCCAGGAAGATTTGATGATCTACACACAATGGCTGATATGTCATTTGCATTCACTTAAAACCATCCATGCCTATCTCCAGGTAAAATAATGGCTTATTAGCCTGAAAGACTCCATGAAGCATTATGGGGAAGTTGAATCCCATTTCACGATTAATACCGGGTTTCTCCAAAAATAAGACAGGGTCTTATTTTCTTTTGACCCCCGAAATAACCGCTTGGCCTTATTTTCAGGGAGGTCTTATTATTTTTAAGGCTCAGGAGGCGGCGAGTGTAGTCACCTCATGGCTGCTGCTGTGTTGCAATAGGGGGAGGGCTTATTTTAGTGCACATGCTCAAAAGCCCGATTGGACTTACTATCCGGGAAGGTCTTATTTTCAGGGAAACAGGGTATTCATACATTTCTGCTAAAGGACACTTATAGAGGTTGTGTTAAAATTCTAATTACAAAATGTAAAATGGCAGCATGGCAAAAATGGCAAAGTCTGGGTCCCTTTCTCCTTCCCAAATCTAGACCTTTGAGCATTAATTGGATTCCTTGAAAAGCAGCTCTTTTTTCAGATGCTAGGCATCAGGACCAGCCATAAAGAGTTCAATATTTATTCTATAATTAGATAGCAGTAGATAAAGAACTAAAGATTTGTAAATGTTTCTACTGAGATTGCATTCTTATATGGACATTTTTCAAAGGAGTAGCCTGAAGAACTCAAACCCTTGTAGGCTAAAGCATTTACTGTAGTATAAATTTGATTAGCATGATAATGTGCCCCATAAACTGATTGGACCTCAAGGAAATATGAGATTATCTTTCTCCGTAATAGATAGGGAGTCTGGAGCTCTCCAGACATTGCTGAACATCAGTTCCTAATATCATACAATAAGAATGAATTTAATAACTAAATGAGAAAGTGGTCAGGGTCCATTCTTATTGCTTTACTTTGGCTAGTATATAAAACATGAAACATCCTTTCCTGAGGAAACTGGAGTTTATAATAATATTTTTATTAATAGCAAGATGCAGCCTACATTTTCTGAGATAACAGTCTCGTAGAGGTGTTTATGTCTCCAACCAATATAAAAAAGAAGAAATAGCCTTAGTTGAACAGCATATTTCAAAATGTCCTAGGCAGGATTCCCTAAATTGTATTTCTTTACAAAAGCTGGGCCTCTTAGTCCATTTCCCATAAAACAACAGTTTCTATCATTCTTTGGGGAGAAGTATAAAAAGTATTAATTAAATGTGTATTATCTTCTGCTTTAAAGACATATAACGAATGTAAAACTTGTGCTCAAATCTATAGGTACTCCAACACTTGCCTATCTCTCACAGGACAGAGATAACCATTGACAGATATCCATTTCAAGGTGATGGAGATAAATCCAAAGCTTCTGGAAAAATGGATTTTTTGTTTCCCAGGATGCAGGTCTCTGTCCAACCTAGCACTTTAGCCACGGAGGGTAAGGAATAATGATATATGTATACTGTGAGAGCCACAGTCTTGAAGGGCTCTGGGGACTACACAAATTAGCTGAGAGACTGATCATGGATCTCTTTATCTCCCTCAGTGGTTTCTATACGAAATAATCGTTTTTGCCCAACAGCCATGCTGTAGGAGTCTACCTGCTAAACAGAGCTAGATGTCTTCCTGAATTTTTTTAGAGAGAACATGTTTTCCAGTCTTTCCATGTTTCTCAAAATTAGAACAGGAGAATTGGAAAAATACTGATTCATGGTATGATAAGGTAATGTAAGGTAAAATGATAATAAGACAAGACAAGAGATAAGAAGATAAGATATTCTGTTACCTGCTCTCAAGAGAAAGTATATATTTACCCAAATACATACATAGCACACATATACACATGCTATAAACATACATATAAATATATACTATTTATATTTAACATTTCCTCGGGATATAATATCCTCTCAGTACTCAAAGCAGTGTTGATAGACCTTTACCTCCTTATAACAAACTCTGATGGTAAGACTAGGCCAGGGGTCAGCAACCCGCGGTTCTGGAGCCGCATGTGGCTCTTTCATTCCTCTGCCGTGGCTCCCTGTTGCCGGTCAGCGCCACAATTTTGAGAGGAGTTTCTGGTTGAGGGGGGGAAAGCATGGCGCGCCAGGAGGAGACTCTATGGCAAGGGGTGAGTTTTCCGGTCGGCTCCACAATTGATATGGCTTTCAGTTAGGACAAGTAGAGGAAAAAGAACACCGTGCTAGGAGGAGACTCTATGGTGGGGGAACCAGACTTCCGGTCGGCTCCAGAATTTAACAGGGGGCTTCCGGTTAGGACCTTTGTGGCTCTTTGAGTGTTTAAGGTTGCCGACCCCTGGACTAGGCTAAGAGAGAGAATGACTAAACCCAAATTATCCAGGGAACTCTACTATTGAGGAGAACTTTGAACCTGGCTCTCCCCAGTCCCATTCCAGTAGGCTTACTGCTATTTTACGTTGTCCTTGACTTACCACCAATTGCTTAGCTATCAATTCAAGTTTGAAGTTATGAGAGACTCCCCAAAAGATACCTATGACCTGGCTGCACAATCCCTTAATCAGGTGACTACATTTCAGATACATTTACAGCTGTTTATAAACAGCCAGTGGGGATGGGGCCAGAGTTTACCGTGTTTTTGCCGAAATTCAGTGTTTACTTCCAGTTTTTGGTAAAAACACTCCCTAGCAGAAAAAGTCATAACATCAGGTTGCTTATGTAGGTGTCTCATTTTACGACCTTCAAGACTTATGATCGTAATGAGCAGTCTCCTGAATGGTTGTAAATCAAAGTCTGCCAGCATGATTATACCAATATTGCAATTACGTCTTAGATTGAATTAACAAATATGAACAAATATGTGCACATTCTACCTTTAGACTGAATCCAAGGTCATTTCAGGATTCTGGCCATGTGATTCTGTAATCTACTCAGTTCATATCTGGCTATAATTTCAAAGGAAAATAGGCTTTTATGGAGCCAGAAAGATAATTTAAATGATTTGTTTCTTTGCTGTTTACTTTCAGTAGCAAGTTATCCCAATCCATTTATTTCGAAGATATTCAATGAAGCCCACAACTTCATCTGCTGCACAGTATAGATTTCAATTGGATAGATTAAATGAGAAGATGATTAAGTAAAACATTAAAATCAAAGCCTGAGTGAAGTGCAGCGTAGGAGCACAGATGGCTTTATTCATGCCAAGCCATCAAACAACAAATTAGATTACCTACAGTTCTACACATTCTGGTGAACCTGATTGAACTTTAGCAAGTTGTTGCACAGTAATTAAAATACTTCTATCAATAAACTTCTAAGCAAAGGACATCTGTGCAGGGAAACATAATTATATTTGGGGTTTGAAATATACCTTGAAAATGTCTCTTAGTAGAATTTGCATTAGGCTCACATTTGGGCTACTAAACTACAAAGTAGAACTTAGTGTTCTGCCCATAATCAGTTTTTCTCCCTATAGCACCGTCTCTCATTTTGGGGTCCAGATTAAAATAATCTTTTTTGCTCATTTATTTTGGTCTTGTCTTGTACAGCTGGCCCTTGACTTACAACAGTTCATTTAGTAACTATTCAAATTACAACGGCACTGAAAAAATTACTTACGGCTGTTTTTCATACTTATGACTTTTGCAGCATCCCCATGGTCACATGATCAAAATTTGAATGCTTGGCAACTGGCATGTATTAATAACAGTTGCAGTGCCCGAGGTCATGTGATCACCTTTTGTGAGTCAATGGGAAGCCAGGTTCACTTAACAACCATGTTACTAACTTAACAGTTGCAGCGATTCACTTAACAACTGTCTCACTTAGCAACATAAATTGTGGGCTCAATTGTAGTCATAAGTCAAGGACTACCTGTATTCATTTTCCTTTTTTTTTTCTTCTCTGATTTTTATTGGTGTACATCTTCTGGGGTCACAGATTGTGGAAAGAGCAGTTTACAAATCTTTTAAACAAGCAAGCAAGCAATTTGCCTATTCGTTTGTTTAACTTAGAACCGACTCTAATCGTGTACAGTTAAAACCAACACAAACCCTAACAAGGAAATGAATAGGGAAAGGACATTAGGTAACAGGGAGAAACACGCAGCCAGCCCAAACAAGAAATGTTCACCTCAAAAGCCCTTGTTTATTTTAAGATCTTGCAACCTAACTGTACTCTATGCCTTTTTAAAGATCCCACTAGATCAGTGCTGGCGAACCTTTTTTGGTGCTGCGTGCCAAAATGTTCACATGGAAATGTCCTGTGCATGCGCTCGTCGGGGCTATGCTCCGGAAAACCGAACTTCTGGGTTCTAGTGCACATGCACACTCAACAATCATCTGGCCAGTGCGCATGCATAGGCTGGTTTTCAGCACTGCCACACACGCGAAAGGATCGCACACTGGAAAAGTCAAACTTCTGGATTTTGGCGCACATGTGCACCTCACAATCAGCTAGCCAGCGTGCATGCACACACTGGTTTTCAGCACTGCTGTGCACCCGAAGGACAGCTGATTGTCATGTGTGCGTGCATGCCACAAACTCAGAAGACAAACAGGCACGACTGTGCGTGCTGGGAGACATGGCTTTGCGTGCCACTTTGGGCACACGTACCATAGGTTTGCCATCATGGCACTAGACAGAAAAGACAAACAATTTTGAGAACATGTGTTTCAACGTGTAAAATGAGCCACAAAAGTTTAGGCCACCTATAGTATGAGATTTGGAGGGCAGTGGTTGTCTTGAGAGTCCCGAGGCTCTAACGTTTCTTATATTCTTCCATTAATTTTGATTTCGTAAAGGAACCGTTGCAAAGAGCTCACCTCCCCAACACACTGCAGAAATTGACCAACTGAAACCACAGCTCAGACTTCTGCTTTCTCAACTGGATATTAATTATGATGTAGAGAATTTGAAGCATTCTGGGAAGGAGATGGAACTTTTTTCCATGGTAATAAAAATCCTGGGTTTTTTAAATTTCTTGTACACTGATGAAAGGTACTTATGTGTTTAGGTTTTTAGCAGGTCTGGATTTTTTTTTCTGAAAGACTATAGCTAAAAAGCAACAATCCAAACTATTACTTATTTTAACATCAGCAAAAGAATATAATAATCCTATCAATCTTCCCTTCCCTTCCCTTATGTTCAGTAGAATTAAATTTGGTTTAAAGTAAACAAGACTTCAGTGAACTCAACCTTCCTTGATTATAATGTTTCTGTATTTTGTAAGTGAATTCTGTCCTAGTACTGATGTAACATTAATTCAGTGTAAAGCAATGTTAATTTTTCTAGCTTAATCAGCATGATCTCCCCAACATCCTCAGGTCAAACATAAATTTAGGAGCATTTTCAATAAACAGCAAACAATGAGAACATTTCCTGTTTATGATGCTGGAACCCCTGGATCAGAAAAATTGGGCCTAATGAACTCCAATGTGACTTTGAAAAAGAGGGCAAATTGGACCTCTTTTATAAAGGTAAAAACTATATTTCAACTTCAAGCTACGCAAGCAGCTATCTGAACTTCTGAATTTCTCAAATTCTCAATAGCTAACTGCTATATAATCATCCTGAGTGAAACTGAAATTAAATATACTTATATTTAGGAACACAGATTATGTGTCTTGTGTGCATAGGTGTATGCGAAGAACCATATAAGAGCATCACCTTAAATATTATGCTTCTTGTTAGATACTTGTGCTAACTACAGTGGTTTCCACCAAGTCCTCTGTTCTGGCGGGAACAGAGGTTTAATCCTATTGGTCGAAGGGTCTGACAGCTCCATATAAAAGGGCTGCTGTCAGACTCAAGCTTCGCTAGATTGTTTTCACTTAATAAATCAGTACACTTAACTTGTACTTCTATATACTAAACGTAAAAGATGTTTCACATCAGGGGTGGGTTGCTACCAGCATTACTGCCGGTTTGGTGCGCTGGCAATTTTGCGCACATGCTCTTGCTTTGCTTGCACTTGTGCCAGACACGCACTCTGTGCATGTGCACAGTTGCCCATAAATAGGACTGCGCATGCGCAGAACATTAAAAAATGGGGGGGAAAACATGCTATGCCGACCGGGCAACCGGTTTGGAGGCGTGGCCAGCCTGGGTCGCTGCCGGTTCCGGCGACCCAGGCTAGCAAACCACTACCAGTTTGGCTGAACCAGGCTGAACTGGTAGGAACCCACCTCTGCTTCACATATACAATACAATACAATACAATACAATAGTAGAGTTGGAAGGGACCTTGGAGGTCTTCTAGTCCAACCCCCTGCCTAGGCAGGAAACCCTATACCGTTTCAGACAAATAGCTATCCAACATCTTCTTAAAGACTTCCAGTGTTGGGGCATTCACAACTTCTGGAGGCAAGCTGTTCCACTGATTAATATAAGTGATTAGGGTCACTCTTTGAAGAGGGAGATATATTGTGGACTGAGCAGATGCGGTTTTCTTTCACAGCATTGACTGCCCAGTATTCTGGAGGGTGGAGGGCCCTTGATGCTCTCTGCACATTTTCTTGCAGAGGTCTCGTTACTAAATTAACATCACCAGTGCACTGATAATGTTACCTAGTTTGGTAATGAAACCTTTGCAAGAAAGCCACCAAGTTCAGAGCACCAAGGGCCCCATAGGTCAACCCTGAGCTACAAATATTCTACCAACACAGTATTCTTTTTCACACATAAAAAATGGTTAATCCTCACCAACTACTAGATTAGTAAAGTTAAGTTTCTGTATTTTACTTTGAATATCTACCTCTTGTCTGACAGATTAAGCCTCGACAAGATCCATGGCAACAAAAACTATTGATAAAACTTAAACAGTGGAAAAAGGTAGATGAACAGCTAGAGATTCAATCAAAATTGTTACAGGTAAACAGAAACTATTTTTTACAGGTTGGTAGGTAACAGAATATTAAGGACATTCTCAAATTCATTGTAATATGCATAGTAATATTACATGATACTTTCACTTCAAACAATTTCAGAAGTTTTGGGGTGTTAAGACAATATGTAAAATCACTGATGGAAGGGAATCTTGTTTATTCTACCAAACCATGGAACTTATTTTCTAGAAGATTTCCCTTAATATAGTTCTCCTGGATTTTCACATTATTTTGACATTCCTATAACCTTACTTTTGACTTGCAACCAATCTATTAGTTAAATCTAACTCCCACCAATTCTAATAGTTGATCACCGATGTTTATCACAGATTCCAATAAACATACAGGACACTGGATCCTACTTTTTTGGAGCTGTTTCCTATGGAGTCCATGTAGTATCTAACACATGATTCCCAACTCTCAGGAAAAAGCCTCCTCATTTCTGCCCCAAGCAAATGTGTGGAAGTGATTAAATATTCAATATTATGAATGTTAAAAGTACATATTGGTAATTGTTAAGGTAATGATGATTTAATAGCTGACCAGCTGCTGTAAGGCTGTAAACCTAGATGATGACATGAGGATGAGTTGGGAGGGTTACTGCCACTTTAAGAAGCTGTATATATATAAGGGAGACCATGTGAGGGTGTCTCTCTCTCCTTGTGCATTTTTCTCCTCATGTTCTATATCTCCATTGTGGTTCGCCATGTAGAGTTGAAGATTGATTGATTGCCTGGTATTTGCCTAACACGTGTATATAAGTCTTTCTAACCACTGTTAGAAGACAAAACCTCTACATACTGTATTTTGCTCCTGGGTTGTCTCAAAAGAGTAGTCACACTGTGCACACTCTGACAGTAACATATAGTTACATATAAAAATCTAATAATAATTGATCACATATCAATATCATACATGTAATAGTACATATTTGCAGTTTCCCATACTTTAGTTTTTTATGAATATCATTCTTTCCTTTTCCTAACCAGAAATATTTCACTTGCAAACATGTTTCCTGCTAGGAGAGCTGGAAAATTATAAAACAAAATGCTTTACAGCAGTCATTGTTAGAAAGCAACCAGCCAACCTGGCGCTAGCCTCAAGAGCTTTGTTCTTTGGACTGTACAGTTTTTTTCCCCCCTAAATGAAAGTATGTGGTTGTGTCGAACTAGGCTTCCAATCTGGAGTATGTGATGGAGACTCTCCAGGAGCAAGCAGTAGCTATGCTAGAACCACCGCCAATGACATCTGCCTTTATGACTTCTTTCCATTCGAAACATTACAGTCAGATCTGGGAAAAGCTTTATCGTAATCCAGAACTCTATCAGGTAATAACAGAGACTCTATCTGACAGTTCTTTCTTAGGCAGCAAATGAAACAAATGCATTTTGGCAAAAAAAAATCGTGAAAATTCAACACAAAAATAGTTTGTTGCGAAAGGGACTGCCTGCGAAGGCTCCTGGACTGGGGCTGAAAGGCGAAAGCAGAAGCAGTACACTCCATCCCATAGTTGGGTAGACCAGGTTGCCCTGATAGACCAGTCTCATCACTTATTGCGGCAAAAGATTTATATAATCTGAAGAGAAACCAGACTATGGGATTTTTTAAGAGACTTTGCCCTTGTGGATCCAGAGAGATCAAAACTCTTGGCTATGTCCTTTTTATGATGCCCTGTGACCGTGATAGCGAACCTATGGCATGCATGCCACTGGTGGCACACGGAGCCCTCTCTGCGGGCATGCGAGCTGTCACCCCAGCTCAGCTCCCCCACACATTCATGTGTGCCTCCTGCCAGCCAGCTGATTTTTGGATCTCTACCATGCATGCGTGGGACCGGGACACATGTGGGAGACATGTGTGCATGCGCAGGGGTCACGCATGCATGCAGGAGGGGGGATGCGGTGGGTGTCTGCTAGGCCCAAAATGGGCCAAGGGGGGGTGCAGCATCCTCCCCCACACCCTGTTTTTGGTCCCAGGCAGCTTCAGGGAGGCCTGCTAGGCCCCAAACAAGAGGGGATCCCATGCACACACAGGGATTGGGCATATGCAGGGATGTCGCATGCACATTGCATTATGGGTGTGGGTATGCACATGCGTGCTGTCGCGCACACTTCCTTTTGGCACATGATGACAAAAAGGTTAGGCTTCACTGCCCTATGCCATCTGATCTCCCCAATCCTTTCTAAATACAAGGGCCATATAGATACATTTTATGCTTATTGTTTTTTAAGGGATGCTAACTCTACACTCCCATATCAAGTAGCCAATTCATTTAATGACTGTTCAAAAATACAATGGCACTGAAAAAAATGAATTATGACCTTTGCAGCATCCCCATGGCAACTGACATATATTTATGATGGTTGCCGGGTCCCACGATCACGTTCTACAACTGTGCAAAATTTTTAATTAGATATACTACTTTATTATCTTGTTACTTTTACCCTTCTCCATTAACTAATGGATGTATTAAACTATTTCCCTTTCCCCCTTTTTATTGTAAAGACTGGTCAAAGACCATAATAAAGATGTTTGAATTGCATGTTGGCTGTTTTCACTTTCCTAAGTCATATGTTATGTAAACATAAGATTGAGGGAAAGGATTTATAGGTCCATTTTGCATTGTCATCCTTCAGTCTCAAAAGACTATGGTATCGTGCTCTGGGAAAGAGGTAAAGCTGGAGTATTCTCTCCAGAGCACGAGGATAGACTGTTAACCAAGCAGCAGATCCCCCCTCTCACTGTCGCTGAAATAGTCCAATGGAACGGCAGAGCAGATACGATTGGTTCCAGCTGCGTTACAGAAGTTACCAGAACGTGGTTGGATACAGCCACAAACTGCTTCCAGGACTCTGGCTCTGGATTTTGCCTCGAGGTTGACTCCTGAAGCCTTTTCCAGTAGTGGATGTACCCACAAGGCAGTGGAGGTTTGAAATCAGAGTTTCCCTTCTCCTAGAAGATGGTTCTGCCTCTTTATCTGCCATTGGGGCGTAAAAAGCCCTCTTCCACCCTCAAAACCATTGACCGTCTTCTCCTGTAACCCTGGAAACCAGACATCACTCACCCTTTGTCCTGGCTTGTGACAGGCAGAGCCTGGCTTCCCAAATGTTGGGCCCAGGATGGCGGGTTTATTTACAGGTCCATGTGTTCATAATTTCATATTTACTGTATGTAGAAAAGTAAAGGTGCGTGTATACATTTGACCCTAACATTTCATCAACAGGGGCAGCAAACAAATGACAATAATAACAATCTTATGGTGGCAGTTGATGAAAAAAGCATGGAAAATGTCAACTTTAGAGAAGGTTCTGCTTTTTCAGGAAAGAAGAAACATGGAAGGTAAAATTGATTGCTTATTTTGTTTGTGTTGAGATTATGCTCACACATGCAAACATACACAAAGACAGATTTTGTATGCATAATATTGTATCTATAGCAAGAGACGGTGATTAATATGTATGTCACTTAGTAATCTGGAAGTTTTGGGATTTTCCCTTTCCTAGTAGACATTTCTATAATGAATAAATAATACAGCTGTGCAGGAGTTCTAAAACAATGTGGGGAAAGCAGCTGGAAGTGCTTTGGGGCATGAATATAGCACTTTTATGTGGCAATTTCAAATAGCTGCAAGTTTACTGTGTTTCCCCGAGGGCCTTATTTTCTTTTGATCCCAGGGAGGTCATATTATTTTTGAGGTGCAGGAGGCGGCAAGCGTGCTCACCTCATGGCTGCTGCTGTGTTGCAATATTTTCAGGGACAGCTTATTTTCAGGGGGGCTTATTTTAGCGCATGTGCTCAAAAGCCCGATTGGGCTTATTATCCGGGAAGGTCCTGTTTTCAGGGAAACAGGGTATTGGGCAATTGCTCTCTGAAGCTACTACTTGATATTAAGAAAATACATGGCTGATACCACCTGAGCTATCCAACAATCTGTCTGATTCATCTTCCTTTCATTTAACATCGAACCCTGTATTCAAAAGCTGGTAATCTAAAGCCAGTCATCAATAAATAGGTCTCTTTCATATGTTCCTGGTACAATTTTCTGACCTATCTGTATTGCTCCTGTAAATGAACTTCCCGTAGGCAGCGGAGTTCCCCACCAACTTTCCTACTGTAGATAGTAATGGGATAGTAATGGGATGCTGATATAGAAGAATATTTGTGGCTCAGGACAGAACTGTAGGGTCCTTGGTGCTCTCTGAGCTTAGTGGTTTTCTTACAGATATTTCATTACCAGACTAGTTAACATCATCAGTGCCAGCGCTAATGGGAGTTCCAGTTCTTTCTTAGGGTAATGCTTCAAGATAAGCTTCCATCTACTTTTCTTCCCCAATTATCCATTTATAGATGTTTGAGTACAAAGTTTAGGTAGATTTGTCCACTTTGAAAATTCTTTTTTCCTTTGATCATCCAGAGATTTCATTTTTATTTCTGATAAAATTGCATATACTGCTCTGTTTTCTCACTAACTCATTCATTCTTGAATTTCTTTGTTTATCCAAGTCCACAATTAGTTCTTCAGCAATATTAAAGGTGCAAGTTCTTGTTAGGCAGGAAGAGACATATATGTATATGATTTAGGAAAGAATGGGACAAAGATATAGATAAGTCCTTGACTTATGAGTGTTTGCTTAATTACCATTCTAAGTTATGATGGACTCAAAAAATTCATGTACGACCTATCAAACACATATACATAGACACACCACAGTCATGTGATCACATTTATGGTGCTTGGCAACCAGTCTGTATTTACGACCAGTTGCAGGATCCCACGGTCACATCTTGTAACTTTTTGGCCATTTTCTGGCCAAAGAAAACTCAAAAAACACCCATTGGATAAGCAGGATTTGAATTTACAACCATATGATTCATTTAATGACCATGGTGACCCATTTAAAAATATTTGTAAAAAGTCGTAAAATTGAATCTGATCATGTGGGTGATCCAACTTACAATTGCAATGATTTATGACCAAAATTCCTAATTCAATTGGTGTCATAAATTGAGGATTATCTGCAGGTTAGAACAAACATTTCATATCCTATACTGTAAATATTATAAAAGCTGAAGGTGCTATTTCTTGACTTCTACTCCTTGGCATTTTCAGATATAGCAAGCTTTCCACAAGCATAAATGATAATGGCATTTATATGGTTTTTCATAAGTTCTCCTTATCCTAATCTGATTGCATCAGAATCCATCCTTTCTAATTATTGTTCTGGTACAGAGGCATTCTATATAAGTGAATTTGGTAGGGAATTTACTTCTAGGAAGGAAATATAAAGAGATTATTTAATTTAGATATAACAGAAAATCTGTCTGAGGTACAGTAATGTGATTCAGTTTCCCTTTCTTGAAAAAAACCCATAGCGAATTGACTGTCTCGGAGCTGCTGGGTTTAGATGAAGACCTGCAAGCACCCAACAAAGGCCTTTCCATGAGAAAAGGTGGATACTTGTCTGTCCTTTATTTACGCCATTTGAGAATCAGAGAATTACAGGTAATAAAAAAAAACATAAACAGGGCTGTATAAAAGCCTGAGGCTGTGTATTTTTGCCAGTTGGCATTGTTATCATCATACTCATCCTTGTTTAATCCCAATGACATCCCAGAGAATTTGCTTGGGAATCCTCAACTATTTCCGATCCATTGAAAGAACTTTGACCATCAGCACCTCAGGTCTTGCCTCGTGCAGCGGACATCTGACCTCCACTGCAGAAGATGCCAGCTGGGTGAACGCAGCCAAAGGAGGCACTGGCGCCTTTGGGGGTCTCAGCTCACATTCGTACATGCATTACACTCCATCTGACTATAAGGTGAGGCTTTGGTCACACTAGAACAGAATTCCCCAACCTTTCCAGCTTTGTGGGCTGATGGGGGGGATGGGGAGGGGGGATGGTTCCACATGAACAGTGGGTAAGTGTGCATGCACACCTCCATTTGTATGCGTGTCGGGCGTGTATGCCTGCTGCTGGCACAAATGGAATGCGCCCACAGGCTCGGGTGCTGCTCGCGCAAGTGGGGATGGGTGCTTGCCCATTATTTCTGTGGCCTGGTTCTGAATGGCTCAAGGTCCAGTAGTGGGCCATGGCCCAGGGTTTGGGGAACCCTGTATTAGATAATATTTTCATAGTCATAGATCTTTAAAAATAAAACATGAGGCCCAGTATATTGTCTTTAGGAAAATCCCCAGTACATTTGCAAGAGGAAATGGGCAAAGTAATAAAGTCTAAACCTGAATTCCAAGACCATCCAAATTATGTAGGGTTTCATTGGGTGTTCTATTTTGACCCAGAGCTTAAACTTCTTATCTGTCAGAATGCCAGTTCCAAAATAGAAACAGTAAACCAGTGCATTAAGGAAGAAAAAAAACACCTTCCAGTTCTCTGAATATTAGTCATGCAAGTCTGAGCTTATTTGAGGAAGGTTTACTAATGGGCTTAATTCTGTAAACCTAAGTATTCTGATCAGCCAAGTATCAAATACAGGTAGTTCTTGATTTACAACCACAATTGGGACTGGAACATCTGTTGCTAAGTTATGCGGTCCTTAAGTGAATTGCAGTTGATTTTATGTCCTTTTTTTTACCATGGTTGTTAAGCAAATCACTGCGATTATTAACCAAATCACATGGTCATTAAGTGAATCCCGCTTCCCCCTTTGATGTTTCTTGTTGGAGACTCTCTGTGACTGTGGTAAATGTCGATCATGTGATCTTAGCATGTTGCAAGTGTTGTAAATACATGTCAGTTGCCAAGCACCCGAATTTTGATCACATGATCATAGAGGTACTGCAACAGTTGTCAGTGTGAGAACCGGTCATAAGACATGCTGTTGTTACTTTGAATGGTCATTAAACAAATGGTCATAAGACAAGGACAGTATGCTAAAACTAAGTTCACACATCCCACTAATCAATAATCTTGGTTTGTTGAACAAGACTTAGTGATTTTGTTTACAAACCAAACTAGCCTAGATTGCATTAAGCTCAGTTCAAACAAACCACGTTCTATGTGAGGGGGACTTCAGCTCTTGCTAGAAACGCAGAGGGAAAAAACTAGTCAGAGCTTCAAAGTATTTCAATATGAACCTGAGTGAATGGATATCAGTTTATCCCTTCTAGCTACAACCTGGATGAATGAATAAGGAATAAGAGGTTCCTTAAATTTAAAGGGTGATGGATTATGGATCAGAGGCGATTTAGGTGGCCTAAAAACCTCCGAAGTGCACAACTATTTGGTAATGGATTTATTGGTCAGCGGTTATGTTTTCTTTTCAACATCGATGGCTCCACAGGTCCAAAGTGTGCAGTTCATGGAGTTTGCTGAGGTGGAGAACCATGATGATTTTTACACCGTTGAAGAGGCCTACATTCATACGCAGGATCAGAGAGGGGCTTTAGTCATGTATGATGTGGCCCTGCAAGACCTGAAAGA
The DNA here is from genome assembly GCF_964273705.1 of Natrix helvetica. NCBI lineage: Eukaryota > Metazoa > Chordata > Lepidosauria > Squamata > Natricidae > Natrix > Natrix helvetica. The sequence continues at coordinate 186,454,676 of NC_138552.1, forward strand.
GACAGAAAAGCAACTTTTGCCCGTGGCAAGTCAGTACATTGAGATGGACAAAGGTAAGGCCTTTATACAAACTTAGGCCTGAAATATCTCTGATATTACCAATAGTTGAGGGATAGAAACTATCACAAAAAGCAGCCATCCCCAAAACAGAAATTACTTAGTACACTAATAATAGAACCAAAGATAGTTGTTTCGAAGTAATTGTTGGAGAAGTAGCTCCGGAGGCACTGCTTGTTTGAAACTTTAACCTTACTGGTCATTCGGGGTCACTATTTATTTGTAATGCATCTGTAATTATAGTAAGCATACAGGGGTGGGTTCCGGCAATCACTACTGCTGGTTCGCTCATAAGTATGCCCCGCGCGCATGCGCAGAGCAATAAAAATTGCTTTGCGCATGCGCAGAAGCAAAAAACGCAATGACGGCACATACGGCGCTGTTCGGAAAACCAGCATGGCAGGCCCGGGTCACTGCCAGTTCCAGCAACCCAGGCCACCAAACTACTACTGGTTCGGCCGAACCGGTCCAAACCGGTCGGTACCCACCATTGAAGTATACCTATATTGATAATTTTCAGTTCTGTGAAGCAGGAAAATCTTGATAACAGAGAGGGAATTCACTGCTTATGTTTTATCTGGGCCTCATTAACTGCAAGTGTTTGTGACTGCTTGAATGTGTTATTGCTGGGTTGAAGTCTTTTGCGTTATCCTTTTCTTTCTGAGGCCAGAAAGCAGGGCCTGATTCCTCTAGCAACAGCTACTCAAGGCGGGCAGAAACATCAGTGGATCGATCGGCAGTCTTGCTTGACCTTTGGACTTGTGAAGCAGATTTCTTAAAAAATAAGTGGCAGGTATACATATTCATGCTTCATTGGTTTTCTTAGAAATCAAGAACACACACACCTCCTGAAAAAAAAACCCTGTAGAAAGTAAGAAAGATGACCCTGATAGAGATATGCAAGATCGGTGGCCAGGGTGGAGGTGAGGGTGAGACACATTTTAAGATTATAAAAGACAGGTAATATTTGGAAGTGGATCGGAGAGATACTGTCAAGCACGCCTCCTTCAGCAACCAAGAAAGAAACCACTTAACTCCATTTGTAGAATTAAGAATACTTTTACTGGTTATGAAAAGATAGCAGCGAAGTAAAGCAAGGTCTGAGGCAGAAACGCGCGAAAGCATAATATATCAGACATTTGCCCAACCTGCTCCCCCCCAACAACCCCCACCCCATTGCCCAATCTGCAAATCCCTTAGGTGTCATGTGGCTGCATCTCCAAGAAGTATCATCAGGTTGGAATGCAGGACGGTTGGCCTTGACCAACCCCAAACCTCGGTCATCAGCATGTGCAGAAGAGGGTGAGAACAAAACTCCCTTTTTAACTATCCTCCTGCACCACTTATTTCCCATCCCAAATACCATGCCCCTCCCCTCCCCATTTCTATGGCGGCTGAAAGCAAGTAGCGAAGCAAAGGCTGACATATACCTCCCTAATTAACTGAACTATGAGACAGAGGAGGAGATACAGCAGAACCAGATTTGGGAGATTCTGCTATCATAGCAGAATTTATCATCGCAATTTAGTTGATTTCTTAGTTTAGTCTTCCTAGTGACACTGACAGATCGCCTAGGCAGTGATTGCTAATTTCTTCTGGACCGAGTGCCCAAAGCACGTGCACGCCCGAGCCCCTAAAATGCAATGTGTGCATGCCCCGCCCCGTGCATGTACGCCTCATCCCTGCATGCACCCCGCCCCCCATTCATGCCTGTGCTGCCCCAGCATGCTCCCCTGCCCTCCACACATGTGCATGCACCCCCCCATGCACCCTGGCCCCTGCACATGCCTGCGCACCCCCCTTGTGCGGCAGAGACCTAAAGACCTGCTGGCTGGCAGGAGACACGTGCCCATGCCCGGTGGAGCTAAACTGGGGCAACTAATTGTGCGTGCCCACAGAGAGGGTGCTGCATGCCATAGGTTTGCCATCACGACCCTCGGGGCAACTAATTGTGTGCTGGACTGGACACATTATTCATATTTGCAAATGGGTTTACTTAATAAATCGATTCCTAAGGCTGCTCGTCTCACGTACATGACTGGGCATCTTCCAACATTAAATCTTATGTTCTGTTTACATCTAGAAATGGAGGCCCTTATTTCAGCTTGTGTCTTTTTCATGATTAACCTGATGAGGTGCATTCATGTGTCACTTCAACCATAACATATAAGAAAAGGAGAGAATAGTGGATGTTTTCCTTCTCCCCTAAATTACAAAATTATACAGTATTTATGTAATCTCTAGCTCAGGGGTCGGCAACCTTAAACACTCAAAGAGCCACTTGGACCCGTTTCCCACAGAAAAGAAAACACCGGGAGCCACAAATCCCTTCCCGTGTCTGGCTATTTCCCAAGTGCCCCCAAAACCAGCATACATATTTGAATTAAAGGTTCTGTTTTCTTCTGAAACTTTTCTTTTCTTGGATTTATCCATGGTTGGCCTGCTGGGGGTCGAAAAGCTCAATAAATTGTGTGCTGATGGGTGTCGCACATTGGCGGTTGTGACACATATTTTTAGCGACAGGGAGCCGCAGCAGAGGGATGAAAGAGCCACATGTGGCTCCAGAGCCGCAGATTGCTGACCCCTGTCCTAGCCTACTAAATGTTGCTGCCTGAAGCAAAAGTGTACAGGCAGTCCTCGATTTATGACCACAATTGAGCCCCAACTTTCTGTTGCTAAGTGAGACCTTTGTTAAGAGAATTTTGCTCCCCTTTTTTGACCTTTCTTAACCCAGTTGTTAAGTGAATCACTCCAATTGTTAAGTTAGTAACACTGTTATTAAGTGAATCTGGTTACCCCGTTGACTTTGCTTGATAGAAGGTCGTAAAAGGGGATCCCCTGACCATGGGACACTGCAACAGTCATAAATATGAGTCAGTTGACAAGCATCCGAATTTTGATCATGTGATCATGGGGATGCTTCAATGGTCGTGTGAAAAATGATCATAAGTCACTTTTCCAGTGTCTCTCTAACTTTGAACGGTCACTAAATGAATCATTGTAAATCGAGGACTACCTGCATAGCTGAGCACCAAAAGTCCATTCTTGATACAGAAGATGCCTGGGATTTAGTTTTTGCTTGTCTCTGGTGAAATTATAACCTCTTCTATCGCTATTGTGAGCAACAGTTTGGTTTACAGGCTACAAGGGAGGCTGGATAACATAAAATAAGGACTTTATTTATTTCCTCAGCACACGCACTTTGCCTCACTCCGCCAATCCCTCTGATTTAACTGAACTACCTGGATTATTGTTCTGAACATATTTATTTTGATTTTTGAAAAACTGGTGTGATACAGCAAGACACTAGATATATAATAGGCAGAGCGGAGAATCTCATTGAGAAATTTATATATGGCAGCACGCTCAGAAGTATTTGCTTCCAACTGAAATATTTACGTTATCAGCAGAAAGCAAAAACAAACTAAAACAAAATGAAGGAAAAAATACACATTTCTTGCTTATTGTTTTGAAATATATGTTTGAAATATATGTTTGAAATATATGTTTGAAATATATGTTTGAAATATATGTTTGAAATATATGTTTGAAATATATGTTTGAAATATATGTTTGAAATATATGTTTGAAATATATGTTTGAAATATATTTTCAGCTTCTCGATAGTTACTTTGAAGTATACCAACATGCTTTAGATTCAGAAGAAAGATTTGCATTGGCCCAAGTAATAACTAACATCATGTACAGACGTCCTCGATTTGATTTCCACCTTGGGTATTTTGTGAACACTTACAGAGATGAATGCACTTGTCTCAAGCTTCACCTCTGCTTGGTGAGAGATATTATGCACCGGCAGGTAAGTTGACACTCTTTGCAGTAGAACTTTGCAGTAGAGGGACACGGCGGCTCATGGCTAACACGCTGAGCTTGTCGATCAGAAAGGTTGGCAGTTTGGCCGTTCAATTCCCCAGCACCGCATAACAGAGTGAGCTCCCGTTATTTGTCCCAGCTTCTGGCAACCAAGCAGTTCGAAAGCATGTAAAAATGCAAGTAGAAAAATAGGAACCACCTTTGGTGGGAAGGTAACAGCATTCCGTGCGCCTTCGGCGTTTAGTCATGCTGGCCACATGATCACGGAGACATCTTCAGACAGCGCTGGCTCTTCGGCTTTGAAACAGAGATGAGCACCGCCCCCTAGAATTGGGAATGACTAGCACATATATGTGAGGGGAACTTTATCTTTACCTTTAGCCAGGATAACTTTGGATCTAATTCTTTATCTTTTCCATTAAATACATGACATTCAATTTTTAGTATTTGAACTAGTGATGTGCCAGGGCATGCTGGCTGCCGGTATCCAAATACAGATGTTAGCATCTATTTACTGTTTATGTGGTGTTTCTGCAAAAGATTGAAAATGGGGATGAGAAACAGATGGAAGCTGGTGAATGTAGCAAATTCAATTTATGTGTCACTTTAATTGCTTATATCAGGCTTCCTGTACCACTAAAGTCATGATACAATAGGTTTTTTAAAATCAGAAAATGCTATGTCTTATGTAACAAGATTTTTTTTATTTTTATCCCCCCCCCCCCCCCCCAGATAGAGAATCAACGTAAATATAATCATCAAATTTGGCGTGGTGGTCCTAAAGGTTGTATCTCTGAATTTGGCTTCCCCGCATATATAGTTACAAAGCAGTTAATTGCTCTCAGTAACAGCCCGTGAGTATCATTTGTCTCTAATATGGCACATAGATTTATAATGGAGCTCATGTTTGCTATTGTTGTTTAATAAGAAAGTCACACAAGCAAATCCCATTGTTTATTCACTTGGGTTCAAGCAATTCTTATTTCAACCAGCCAAGCCATATGACAAAATAGCTTTACTTACGCTGTTCTTCCAGCTGCAAATGCTCATTTCTCAGACTTAGTAATAATAATAAGGCATTAATTCTGTGTTCAGCATGCATATATGTACATGGAGTAATTTCTAAATTAATAGTAGACATGCAAACAATTAAGATTTATAAAATTTCATTATCCCCTAAAATATTTGTTTACAAATTGTAATGTATTATTTTAAAAAGTCAGGATCATGTCACTGTACTTGGACTCAAACGTATAAGAGCGTTTCAACAGAGAAGGCTCCCTAAATCTTAAAAGCCAGAACTACAAGCAAAACAAAGAATCTGTGACTTTTTTAGTTGTGTTATCTGCTGTGTGGTGCAATATCTATTCCTCCCTTCCATTTTGTAATAATGTATTAATCTTTATTTACTTCACTGCTTTCTCATAAGATAGACTTAAGAAAGTCATCTTTTCAACTGTGTATTTACATTATAAGTAAATATATAAATGTATTTTTAAAAATAATTATGTTAAACTATCATCATTCTGGTATGTATGGATATATATAGTGCACTGAGCTAAAAGACTGCAGCTATGTTTATATATGGATAAATAAGAACATAAATTGAGTCATACATTCAATTAAGACAATGCTTGTTTTCCAATCCATTTCACCTCTGAATAGTTACCATTTTGCATTATTTATCATTTATGGTTATGTTTTATTACTGTATTTTTTGGAGTATAAGACGCACCTTTTTCCCTCAAAAAAGAGGCTGAAAATCTGGGTACATCTTATACATTGAATACAGCATTTTTTGCCTCCTGAAACCCCACCCCCTTCACCAAAATGGCCATGCATAGTCTTTAGGAGGCTTATAGAGTGCTCCTGGTGGCTGGGGAGGGCAAAAATGAGCAAAAAACAGGCCGGTTTTTGCCCCCCCCCCCCAGCCTCCAGGAGCACTCTATAGGCCTCCCAAAGGCTATGCATGCCCTTTTTTTGACAAAAAGGGGGCAGTTTTTGCGAAAGACGGGTTGTTTTTTGCTCATTTTTGCTCCCAGCGCCCAGGAGCACTCTTCAAGCCTCCTAAAGGCTATGCAAGCACTTTTTTTTGGACAAAAAATGGGCTGTTTTCGGGAGGTCTGCAGAGTGCAAAAACTTTTTTAAAAAATTTGCCTCTTCAAAATCTTGGTGACTCTTACATTCCGGTGTGAAAATATGGTAGTTTTTTGGGGGTTGGGGTAGTTTTTATTAATTTGTTTTCAAATAATCCTATTCTGTCATAATACGTTTAACCCTTTTTTCCTTTAAAGTACAGCTCTGAAGAACATGTATTTATTGGAATTCCATTCCTCCCTTGGTCTAGTATCTTTAATTCCTAAAGCTCTAGATCATGTCCTTCAAGAGTTCCAACAAATCTGTAGGCCAAACACAGCCAGTGCGGCCATTCATTTGGAGGAACAAATACTTCAACTTTCGTTGGATGGATGGATGACCATGGAAAATCCAGAATCTTTTTATGGCGCTCAAATTCAGAGAGATGTATGTTTTTGTTCTACATACAAGGATTTGGATGGGTTTCTGCTGCTAAGAGGCCCTAATCTCATTAAGTAGACATATAGGATTGGGTTAATAGAGATAATTCAAAATGTTTGTAGACCTATTATAGATTCTACGTAATTAAATTTCTAATACGGAAGGACTGGTATCTTGATACAAAATTGAATTTAACTGCAGGGATAAACTGATACAGTGGAGTTAAGCCATTTCTCTTTGTGAGCTGGGCATGGGGTACTATTTGTACTTTAAGAGAACCTATTTGCTGTTTATGCTTAAAAGTAAAAAAGAACATCTCCTCCCATAATCATACTTGCCTGTTGTCCAGTCATCTGAAGGTTCTTGTTCCATCTTCTCCTATCTTTTAATCAAATATTTCCATGATACAAAATAATGTCTTGAACAATAAAGTATCATTCGTAAGATCAATACAACAATCCATTGATATTCTTTGAATTAAACATTGATAAATACTATTCTTTCATGGTAGATATTTGCAGATGTTCTGGTTGAGGATCCTCTTATTATAAGAGAAATAGTTACTTTAGCCTTGAAATCGGTATCAGAAGAAGAACAGAGACCAAGTAAAGAAAAACAAACTATTACTTTGAATGTCTTTTCAAGAGTCCTTGAACTTCTAACTCTCCGCCATCGGTTGATTGAGGCAGCAGTAGAAGGAGCACAACTGGGCAGGTTAGCACAAAGGAAATCATTGTAGAAAGTTGTACTGAAATTCAGCAATTTTTTTTTAATTTAATCTAAGTTTTTCCTGTACTATTGTTTTAATCTTTAAAAGCATAATGGCAAAATCCATATTCAATGTAATAATTATCTTCTTGCTGATTTGGTTCCCCCACTCTCTTCAATTCTCCCAAATAATTGACATCATCTTATTGACTACTAAGTTCTTAACTGAAATCATTATTCCTCTTCTTCCATCCTGATCCAGTATAAAGTCTGATCCCATGATCTATAGCTGGCCCTATTAGTTTACTCAACTGAAAAGTTGAGTAAACTAATAGGGCCAACTATAGATCATGGGAAAGCCATTATTTTAAGGGAAGCTCCTGATATTTCAATCTGAACTGTAGCATAGGTAGTTGATAATTGCAGTTGAATGTTTTTGATTGGTACTGTTTAAATGTGTTTAACAAATCAAATTATACTGGTTGTTTTTACTTTGGCATGTTCATTAGTTAGAAAATATTATAAATACACCAAAACTTTCTACTTATCTTTTCCTAATAACCCAAACTGCAACTTGGCTTAGCAGGGAACATCTAGCCATGGAAAGAATCCAAAAGAAGTAAGCTAGAATTTCTGATGCAGTGATCACAGTAATCAAATCACAGACAAAATTGCATGTAGTTTTTTTAACGCCCATTTGTGGTAGGTGTCAGCAAAAATGATCTTAGCGGTGGACAAAGTGAAAGTATGGATTGAAGTATTATACAACTATATTTATTTTCTCTGGGTATAAAACTCAAAACAAAAATATGACAGGAAATGAATGTGTGTGTTTTGCGTGAGCAGAGTGACCACTATAAGTGGTTAGTTCAAATATGTACATCCTTTTTCTTCTTAGACTGTACAAAGAATTTACAGAAGAAATGGGCTTTAATGAGTTTCATTTATACTTACGGCCTGTGTACTTTGAATGTGCAACTCACAAAGAGAAGGCTGACCAGTTCTCACCAATATTCATTGCTTCACTTCTAGAAGATCAGGACCTTAACCTGGACAGGTAAGTCAGAGGCTTATAAATGTTTTCAGCAGATAAACATGTATACATTGCTTTCTTTTCTTTTGCAGATATATTCCTTCTAACTTAATGTTAGAAATCCAAGATATAGACAATCAAATTGGAAAATTTAGTTTTTGCACCAGGGAGAGCATTCTGCAGGTAACTGAAATATTCTTTATTCCTGTCTCAAAGCTATTACGGTATTTCCTATTTGTTTTATTTTGTACTAAACCAGTAGTGTTTATGACTGTACTTCTGACCAGAGTCATACAGATTCCGTAAATAACAAAATATTTTGTAACTGCAGTTTGAAGATTTAAACCTCTTAGCATCTAGATTTTCAACAAATCTTGAAGCAAGAAATGCAATTCTAAACTATACCGAAAGTCACATTATGCAACAATTTAGTCATTCTGAAGTGTTGGGTGTGTGTGTGTGTGTTAATTTCAGTGAATCCCCCACCCACCCCTAGTATGCTCTGTCCAAAACAGAAAAAAGGATATTTGTGTTCCAAGGAAAATTCAGTGTTAAATAGTGGAGCAGGTGTAGCAGAGATCTTGGGTGGAAAAATAGATTACTGATTTTAATCAATCACATATCATTGCTGAAATGACTATTGCTTCTGTATGTTCACTGGAGATCTTCTGATCAACATTATTACTTGTCTATGGCATTTGATTAAAATTGTTTTGGGCTAAAGTATTATCACAGAAGGTGGCAGCATGTAGTTAATTTTGGCTAATGTTGAAAATGCTATGCAGCAACAGACATGGTGATAACGGAACAAAAGACTATTTGGAAATGACAAGGTTATATATGATAGACTGGAAAGCCTGTCAATGCACACTGTGTTTTTGCTTGTATATAAACTGGGGGGAAATAATGACAAAATCTTAGGTATTGTTACACACACATCTTAAGAATGTTACACGCACATATAGTTATCTGGAGTGAAGGCTGACTAAGAGATTTTCTGAATTAGATCCTGTTGCTTCCAAACTCCATGCAAAATTAGTCCTGGATTTCTGACTGCATTTGAGCCCAAAACTTATGTTGCTAAGCGAGACAATTGTTAAGCGGATTTTGCCAGAGTTGTTAAGTGAATTGCTGCAGTTGTTAAGTTAGTAACCAGTTTGTTAAGTGATCCTGGCTTCCCTGTTGCTTTTGCTTGTCGGAGGGTCACAAAAGATGTTCACATGACCCTGGGACACTGCACATGTCATAAATACGAGTCAATTGCCAAGCATCTGACTTTTGATTACTTCATGGGGATCAGAGGTGGCTTTTAAATCCCGGCGTTACCGGTTTGCTCATGCTCGTGCGCGCATGTGCAGAAGCGTCCAGGTGAGTGGACGGAGCCTCCCGCCGCCGCCACTACTGGTTCAGCTGATCTGGGCCGAACCAGGAGCAACCCACCTCTGGTAGGGATGCTGCAATGGTCATAACTGTGAAAAACAGTCATAATTGACTTTTTTTCAGTGCAGTCGTAACTTTGAATAGTCACTAAATGAATTGTTGTAAGTTGAGGATTACCTGTACAACTGAAGCATGTTTATAGCCTCATGGTTAGACCTAAAGGAAGTAGATGTGCAATGTTACACTGTAATGACCACTAATCTTTTTATCTTCATCCTTCAGCTGCTACTGAAGCAGTATGGACTGGAAAACTTGCAGATTGCTCTTGCTTGCCAGATCACACATAAAAACATGCTCCTTGTAGCTGTTCAGCAGGCTGCATTTTGTCCTTCAGGGCAGCTGACACTAACTGGAGATTTAAAGGTTGGCAACTTTCCCCTCTCTTCCTCCCTTTCAAAGACCAAATTCCACCACTGTCTTTAAAAAAAAAACATAAAAATCAAAAGCAAAAAAGTTACAAGGGAGTCTTTCTTTGCTATCTGCTTTCTATGCTGTTTGGCCTTATACCTACATTCTACTGGGAAAATGTCAGACACATCTCTGTTTCAGAGAGGAGATTATTGTCAAAGAAAAATAAAAGGTGAGATTATGGGTACCTTTCTGTGCTAGCCTTTTTCATCTGGGGTATATTCCAGATATGCTGACGTCAACTATTTGAAGGTCACATATCCTGATTGAGAAGGCCCTATTCCAATGATGGAGTCTTTGTCAATAGATATAATTTCTCCATAAATAAGGCAACGGCAGATCTCACTAGGTTGCATCTGCTTTATGTGATTACAGACATTGTTGTTAACCTTCCGGGATTTAGGAAATCTTGTTTCTGAAACTAGACATTTGCTTCAGTCATACATAGGTCTTAGACTTATATATATTGCTTCATAATGTTTTACAGCACCCTCTAAGTCGTTTACAAATGTCAGCATATTGCCCCCAACAGGCTGGGTCTTCATTTTACTGACCTCAGAAGGATGGAAAGCTGAGTTGACCTTGAGCCCATTAGGATCAAACTCCTGGCTGTGGGCAGAGCTAGCCTGCAATAGTAATAGCAATAGCACTTAGCCTTATATACCGCTTCACATTACTTTACAGCCCTCTCTAAGCAGTTTATAGAGTTAGCATATTTCCCCAACAATCTGGGTCTCATTTTAGTGACCTTGGAAGGATTGAAGACTGAGCCAACCTTGAACCGATGAGATTCAAAGTGCTGAACTGCTTGTAACCAGCAGTCAGCAGAAGTAGCCTGCAGTACTGCATTATAACCACTGTACTCTAACCACTGTGCCACCAGGGCAATGTAATAATGTAAGCAGACATACAATAATGTAAAAGTCATAGGACAGGTGATTCTTTTATAGAGTCATACACGGCTAGAAATAATATACTGTCATTATGAATAGTGTCTATTGATAGCCTATAACAGTGATGGCGAACCTTTTTTGGCTCGCGTGCCACAAGTGGGGGGAGCGCAGGGGGGTTGTGTGCAGGCGTGCCGCACCCATAATGCAACGTGCGACCCCCCCAGTGCGCATGTGCGCACAACGTGCGACCCCCCCATTTTAACATTTTTTTTCGCCCTCCCCAGGCTCCAGGGGCTTTATAGGAGCCTGGGGAGGGCGAAAAGAGCCTCCCCCGCCCCCCCGGAGGCTCTCCGGAGGCTTCAGGGACCGTCCGGAGGCTTCCCTGAAGCCTTCGGAGCGCTTAAAACCACCCTCCAAGCAAACCGAAAGTGACTTCCGGGTTGCTCGGAGGGTGGTTTTAAGCGTTCCGAAGGCTTCAGGGACGGTTCCTGAAGCCTCCGGCGGGGGGCAGGGGAGGCTCTTTTCACCCTCCCCAGGCTCCAATAAAGCCTCTGGAGCCTGGGGAAGGCGAAAAATAGCTTTTAAAAAGGTGAACTCAGCTGGCCAGCGCGCGCTGGCCAGCTGACAGGGCAGTGCCTTGTGTGCCCTGACAAATGGCTCCGCGTGCCACTTGTGGCACGCGTGCCATAGGTTCGCCATCACTGGCCTATAAGGAAGCAACAGCATTTATTTATTTAACAGTGTGTCATACTATGCAAGATTAGGGTATTATACCAGCCACACCACTTTTCTTAATCCTTGCAGCCATCCTTTGAAGAAATTAGGACACCTCCTCCTCGCCAGGACACTCTTCAGGGTCTGCCTTTAAGTTTAAGCCATGTTGCTTGGTAAAAGTCAAACACTATCATCATTGCTCCATATTGGAATTTTCTGAGAGGGGAAAAGGATTGCTGGTTGTGATTTGTAGGCAACCATCTTTTTTCTCTCTTCTTTGTTCACATGGCTTATCTTTTTCAGAAAAATGCATAATATAAAAAAGAATAAAATGGAAATCGGTGCAGACTTATCATTTAGCTAACAATTTGCCTCAGGAAATCATAATATTCCTCTTAAATGCTCTGTTAAAATTAGATTTTAACCAATTTTTGTTTCCAATTGAGCCTGTTTTTTTCAGAAACAGGAGAGGATTAAAAATATACATATATTTAAAAATCTCATTAGTTTTCCACCTGGATAGCTATTTTCTGAGTAAAAAGCAGCACGTTTAATATGTGCATTTCCTTCAGTAACATTATTCAGCTCCATACCTATACTGCCTTCTGGCTATTTAATGCTTTCTTGTTCTTTTCTTATTTTCTGTTTTTCTTTGTGGGGGTGGGGGTGGGGAGTATTAGAAGAAGCCAAATTAAAAGAACTTGAAACTGCAGAGTCAAAATGTTCAACAGGGCCCATATGATGGCATCAAGCTGTTGTGGCCCACCAGTGGCCAGCAGAGCTGGCAGCAGATTTGGACAGTGAGGAGGTTGGGGAGGAACATAGGCCAGACTTGGAGTCTGGGGAAGGCTCTGACAAGTGCTCTGCGTCGGAGGCAGAGATGGGGCCAGGGCCATCTGACAGTTATCAGTTGCCTTCAGAGTCAGACAGCTGGAGCCTGTTCCCAGTGTGCACATGCGCAGAGTTGCCAGATGAAGGGAACAGCTAAGGAACAAGGATTGACTTGGGAATAAGGCCACAGGTGGACGGTGAATGGTCCCTCCCATAGGGCCGAAAGGTGAGCGGTGTTTGCAGGAGACAATTAGTTCATTCCTGCATTCTTGCCAAGTATTGTGCCGTCTGAAAGATATTGGCCTGTCCACTCTCTAAGCCTGATAAAAGTTGGTAATTGTGAACTATCTTGAAAGACTGTGGGCTGGGACTTTGCTGGAGAGGAATTCACTGTAAATTAAATAAAAAGGGTTTATCGGGATGAGGACTTGGCTTCGTGCTGCTGGGGAAGCCTTAGTCAGAACACAAGCATCCAAGAGCATGTGCTGAGTTCCAGGACACTTACAAGGGCCTCCGTTTACACTGACCTTTCTCTCTCCTTTATAAAAATATTCAACAATCTGAGCCACTGAGACTTCCATTTCCACTTCCATTTAAATTTCTCATAATGCCCTCAGTGGTGGTTGTTTTCCACAGCAACAACTTGCCTGAGTGGCTTCCTGAGTAAGAGACCTCGTTGCTCTTCTTTTTCAGGAAGGACACCTGAGTGTGAAAGGCCAGAGCAACAGCTCACCAAATGGAAGAAGTTCTACAGTTGGGAGTGAAGCAGAGGATACCTCGATGTCTCATTCCATTAGGCGATTTGCGGCTGGAGGTTGCAATTCGAAGAGGTAGCTTAAAGAGACACGCACACACCTCTCATGGTGTCGGGGCATATGTGCCGAATGAGGACTGGAGAGAACCCCAACCAGCCACAGAAAACCCATTGGGTGACTTTGAAACCATAATTCTCTATCCGCATAACCTATTTCATGGGATGGCTGTAGAATAAAATGGAGGGAACTTCCTTTTTGATGGAAAGAGAGAGACTTTAAATCTAAACAATATTTTTTTTTAAAAAAATCAGAGCATCTGGGTATTTAGGCTACGGCTAGGTAAAGCAGTTGTAAGAGAATGGCTGCTGTTCTTGTGTCTGAATGCTCTCTGGGTTTAAATACCAATTGCAGAAAGTAGCCTTACACCCAAAAGGCCTTTGCTCCCAAAGAGCTTATCCCTCCTCCTTTTTTGAGGGATCTTCCAAAAGGGAAGGCAAGTCTTCCAGAATATAATATAGCTCCACCGCTGATTTTGATTTGTAATTTATGCTGTACCACTGGCATCTTAAGACAGCTAGTGCTGCTTCAAATACATCAGCGTGTTACTGCTTTGTGCCTTATAGGGCGGTCTGTGTTTTCAGTGGAGAGATTCCAGCTCCTAGTTTAGCAACATGCTGACATAGTTGGGAAAGATTCCCAAATGCAGCACTGCTGCTAGGCCAGTATTACAGATCGTAGGGGTTCAGAAAACAACATACATTCACTTTGAGTTATTTGTAAAAATAATAAAAGGTGTAATATAAATAAATAGATGGATGGATGGATAATGTTGGAAGAAATATCCATCTGGTTCAGTTCCAAGCTGGGAGAAAGACACTGGAAACATGGAGACTGATTGGAAAGATGGTTTAATGACAAAGCAGAACCACCAAGCATGTGTGATTCTGGGTAGCTGACCACATGGAGTTGAGAGTGAGGGGCTTTTATACCTTCTCTTGGGCTTTGCATTTGAACTTCCTATTCCTGTGCAAGAACATGTATTCTTTTGGCTGTTGCAGGGGTCATAGCTGGCTCTGTAGCTTGTCTGAGCTAAGTTTGGTTGAAGCCTGGAGAGTGATGCAATGTCCCCAGGAGATTGTGCAATGTGGTGAGCTCTACCGCTAGATGGTAGAGGGTTAATTCTATTATGTCCTGAAGGGTCATTTCTTAATCCCATCATCTGGGAGATAGAGGTCTTTTGTTTTGTAGATAGGCTGGCCCAATCTTTCTCAATGGGCATAAAATATCTGCTGGGGCCTATTAAGAGAGACTTAGGGGCTGTTTTCTGTCTCCAAGATCATGTTTCTCTATTTCTCCTTTAGGGAAATATAATATTCTGCCTTTTTAATATTTCTTAAAATATTTCATTCTTCTGGGAGGAAGTGGCTTCTCACAATAGATGATAGATAGATAGACAGACAGACAGACAGATATCACAGAAAATGGGAAACCTTCCAAGTGTTTGACTTATTTGTGTACATACTTAACATATTGTAATACTTTAATTCATCCTGTTACTATAATCCATGGTTTTTAATTCTTCATAAAAGCAAAAAACAATAACAACAACAACCCGAAAAGCAACAGCATTATGTGTAAAGAAAGTTTAATGCCTGGGCACAGCCAAATAATAAAATGGTACTTCTGAATACAGTTTGCATTCTAGTAGTATTTCTTAGTAATGTTATTTTCCTTCATTCTCCAGACCTACTGAGGCTTTTGTTTCAATTCAGCTGGAGAAACAGGGTCCAAGGGACTTGATGTTGAATACATTCATTCAGAAGAAAGAACTCTTGGGAAGTAGAATACAAAATCCAGTAAGTGTATCTGAAATTGTTTAGGAATTAACCAATGTTTGATTATAATTTTAAAGGGTTATTTATCAACTTTACAATAATAGCTTTGGCTTTAAGCTTTTGGATATTTTTTGTCCTTACAGATAGTCCTCAACTTAAAACCACAATTGGGGCCAGAATTTTCATTGCTAAGCAAGACACTTAAATCAATTGTCTCGATTTTATGACCATGTTGTAAGCAAATCACTGTAATTCTTAAGAGAATCACATGGTTAAATGAATCTGGCTTTCCTCATTGACTTTGCTTATCAGAAACTGACTGGGAAAGTCACAAATGATGATCACACAACCCTGCAACACTGCAACCATTGTAAATACATGCTGGTCACCAAGCCCCTAAATTTTGATCACATGACCATGGAGAATATTGCTGCAGTCATAAGTGTGAGGACTGATCATAATTCACTTTTTTCAGTGCCATTGTAATTTCAGTTGCTAAACAAATGGTTGTAAGTGGAGGACTACCTGTAATTTAAAATATAAAATATATTTTAGGTATCTGCAGCCATGTTTTATGAGATTGGTGGCTATTTAAAAAGGATCAATCAATAAATATTTTTTTTTAAATACCATATTTTCTGGCATATAAGAGGACTTTTTAACCCCCCCAAAAATCATTTCATAAATCGGGGTCGTCTTATACACCGGGTATCGTTCCAAGCCTCTCAAAGTCAATCTTCCCTCAGGCGCGGCCAGAAACCTCCGAGGCAAGTGCAGTGCAGTAATTGGCAATCGGAAAGGGAGATAAGCACAGTAAGCCACAAACCTCAATTTTAAAGCACCTCACCTCTCTATCTGGAAAGCAGGGGATTCAATTGCAATGCCTAACAGGCGATCCAGCCCCTCTTAGGGTGACTATGCTAGACAGCCCCTCTCTACTGCCACCTCAATTTGTTAAATTTAGTAGAAGCCAATTAAGAAATTTTAGAATATCCAATTTTCCAATATTGTTTAGATATCAGGGCTGGACTGCTCCAACTGTCTTGGAGTCAGGAAGGCGGGCTGATGATGTCACACCCTCTGCCAATCCGAGCAGGCAGGCCTTGTATTCATTAATAGAAAATACATCGCTCGCCGTAATTGGCTGGGCACTGTATACTGTCATAACCGCTTGAATTAAAATTACCATATTGAAATCAAATCTGATGTTTTTAAATTTTATATGGTGTGCCTCGGGAGAGGGGTAGTCTTATACAGCGAATATAGCCCAAACCCTATATTTTAACAGGAAAAGTAGGGGGTCGTCTTATACACCCAGTCGTCTTATACGCCGGAAAATATGGTAAGTCAGTCTTGTAATCAGACTAAATAAGAACAAGAATGTATGTTTGTATGAAAAGAAATAATAGAGGAGTAAAGTCTTAGGAATACTTGAAAAACAAAACTTAATAATGATTGCTTCTTTAATTGTTACCATAAAATGCCAAGTGGTGATTCTTTAGATATGGTAACCTTTCAAATTTTCTTTTGCTATTTGAGGGAACTGTTATGCAAAAATGTTTTCCGAGAACAGGGATGAGGATCAAATCCTATTTATATTTTAAAATCTATATATTTATGCAATTTATTTGTATATGTATTGTTATATTCCCAGAAGTTGGGGCATTAGATTAGGTAAATCGTCAACACACTGAAATAATTCTGAATGTATCAGGTTGGGATTGGAATCAGAGAAGTGTTAAGAGGATTCCTGAATCTTTCCACTACAATCACCTGCTTTCCTTTAAAATATCCTTTCAAAGGTCCAAGACAATATAAAAAATCTCGAATGGGCTGAGTTGAAAATCAGACTTCAGGGCCACTATTGTGTTACTTTATATAGCGCCTAAAGAACCTGTAGCAAAAATATTTTTAAAATATTTAACTTTTTTTAAAAAATAGTTGTGCAAACAAGGGTGCCTTTCCACTCCTATATGTTAGCTCTTGAATTCAAGGTATTCTATTTACAACATTTCATATATAATTATTACAGCTGTGTACAGTTTAGGTAACAAACAAGTGGCATTAATGTCTTCTAGGATGAAGCTGAAAAAGTCAAAAGAGAAGTTATTGCTGAATATTGCCACAGGCAAGTACAAGAAATATATGTAGTATCTCTCCTGAAGAGTCATACGTAGTATGTTTGTTTTTCCCCACAGTCTATGTTATGGTAGGAAATGGTGCAATGTTGACTTTTATTCAGCAGAGGCTATAGAGCAGTGTTTCTCAACCTTGGTCACCTGAAGATGCGTGGACTTCAACTCCCAGAATCCCCCAGCCAGCAGAGCTGGCTGGGGAATTCTGGGAGTTGAAGTCCACGCATCTTCAGGTGGGCCAAGGTTGAGAATCACTGCTATAGAGGAATTAAAGAGTAAATATAATCCTAAAATGAAACAGATTGAAACATCTGATACATAGCGTTCTGTTATTAGTTAAAGCAGGAAAGAAAACCAAAAACCCAATTAATCCTTTATATAACCTTTCAATGTGTATTATGCGAACTGGATATTTATAGCATTTATATAAATAAACCATTCATCAACCTTGGTGTTACATATAAGGCAGAAGAAACTGCCTTGATATTCAAGCCATGAAGTTTGGATTGTTGCAGTGCTGGTTTTGTTATTGAGTCTCAGAAGGAAGTAGCCATTGCTACTGATATCGTATATCATGACGCAGAATCAGAGATAAACAAACAGAAGGATTCCACCGAGTTCAGATTATAACTCAAACAACATGACTAGTATTCAGGGATTTCAGGAATTCTAGTCCAGAATATCTGATGGGGGGTATGTAATTTAGATCAGCATTGCGCTCTTTCTGATATTATAAGTGTTGTGACTGGAATTTTTTTTTAAAAATGGGGGGCAAGTATGTCACAGGCTGGGAGGTTGACTTAAAAATCTACAATAAATAAGTTTATTTTCCAATGTGGAAGTCAAGTAATGACTTGATACCGTCACAATGAAACAATAAGAAATATTAATGAAAGTCTCCATTCTTCCACCATTACCCATTGCTAAGGCGGAAAAGATAAAATCCTATGCATTATGATCTCACAGCAGCACTGATAAATTTTTGAAACTTTCCTTTTGAAGTTGGCCATTTGAATATCAAGACTCTAATTTTTTAAAAAAATATTAGCTAGATTGTTCTTCTGATATTAAGATTTGGATCCTGTTTAGGTTGACTCACCATATGTCTCAGTACTCTCTTCGAAGTCAGATCGTTGCCTATTATAACAGTATCAAAGCAATGCTGGATGGCTTTCCCAGGGTGAAAAACAAATACTTTACCATAGGATTGCCACAAGAGAAAAAAGATGAAAAAGAATCAAAAGAAAAAGTTAACAGTGATCCCAGGTTTGTAACTTGTTTGCAGAGTTCCTTACCAACTTGATTGGAGTGCCAAAAAGAATAAAGTGGTGGGGTTAAACCAATATCAGTTGGTGGTTCTTGGGTGCTGTGTACCATTGAATTTATTTGTACAAGTAATTCAATTATTCTGTTAACAATCAGGTCATTCCAGCCACGACCTCGTTGCTTGCTGTCCAGTGATGGACAATCCTTCTTGAACCTGTGGTTCATCCCCCACCCTTCAGAAACCCTAGCTACATTCAAAATGCTGCCAGAGAAGGTCAGTGCTTTAACAATCTTGTACAAAGTTCTTTATTGGCCAAATGGCCTAGATCTGAGATTGATCAACTAGTAGAGTGTGAATATGAACAGCACAGGAAAATATATTTTATTGGGAATCATGATTTTAAAAGTGATTGATATGTGACCCAAGATGTTTGATACTTTGCAATATTTTCTCTCATCATCATCTCTCATACGCAATCAGAGATACTATGAAAGCAAAGAAAACTATCCTGACTCAGAATTATGGACTTAGTCCACCCTAATGGATGCTCCATTTTGGGAAAGTTTGGCCTATCCTTTGGTGGATAGCAGGTACAAAGATTTTATCAGCTTCTGTGTGTGCATCTAGGTATAGGCATAATAGTTATCCTTAGCTGAATGCAACGAACTTTCATTTTAATGTATACTGATTAGTGTACATTTAAAGTGACAATAAAGTTCTATTCTATTCTATTATTCTATTCTATTCTATTCTATTCTATTCTATTCTATTCTATTCTATTCTATTCTATTCTATTCTATTCTATTCCATTCCATTCCATTCCATTCCATGTTGGGTGATATCTGGGATAGAAGGAATACAAGTTAAGCAGGCCTTTCTCCTGTATCTAGCAGGGATACTCAAATTGCTACAGAAGGTAAATTGCACTGCTTCTTAATATACATAATAAATAACTGTGATGCAATGAAGATCCTCCCTGTTTACTATGAAACCGGGAGAATTTGTTTAACCTAGTATACTAATCCATAATTGTTTAAACTATGATTTGTTTAAAAAAGACATAATTGGATTTCTTATGCACTGGGTAATCATTAAAATGTTATCATTTTAAGGGTTCATCAGTCCTGCTGATTATTTAGTGCAGAAGTGGTTAATTTTTGGAGGCCAAAGACCATGCCTAATATTTTGAGAGAAACTGGGGGAGGCAAAAAGACTGGGACCACATTGCTGATGTGGAAGGACAGTGGTTGGGGAAACAGTTTTGAAGGTTTACTTTGTTTTTTTTAATGTATAGCACTAAGGGCTTACCTTACACTTGTTGTATCTTTTGTATTTTCATATTTAGCTACTCATGATTTATGAAATAACATAGCAATCATGGACAGAAGAAGGCTTTGGGACCACAGAAAAGGAGGTTCAGGGACCTCATTTGTATCTGCAACCTATGCTCCCCACGTGATTTAGCACAGTGTAGGAATTCAGTCACAAAAAAGATGAAAAAATGAAGAAATACAATAGAAGCCTTAAATAACCTTAGTTAACTCCTAAATATTGGATGTGCTACTGTTTCTAAGTAAAATACAAAGCTCATCCGCTAAATTTTAATTCACCCAGAAAAATAATAATACTTGGGCTTACTGTTTGGTAACTACTGTAATAGTAGTTGCCCTTGGGATACAAGCAGAAATGAAGCAGCCAAGGGAATGGTAAGATAAAAGCTGCTTAGTCTTCAGTAGGAATGTGGGCCGGGCAGTTTCTTGGGCTTAAAAGGGATATGGGAAGAGATGTAATTTCAGACTGCAAGACTCTGTTAATGTAAGCTTAGAATCAAGTAGAATCATCTGGCTGTGTGGACCTCATCTACCTCGCAAGGTTGACATCTACCAGTAGGCAACTCAGCACACTGCTTCTTGACACTAAATATAGAAAGACAGTAGGACACTTAGTGAACCTATTTGGAGAGGATTTATGAAAGGTAGCAATTACAGCAGTTTATGAATGATTGAATTGGTGTCACTCTGATCCGCTCAGTCAGTTTCTTTAAAGCATTTCTCTGCCTGTTCTCGAATTGGATAGACAACCAAACGGCTTACGTATTTAATAAAAGCACGACAGGCTTGCCATCCAAACAGACAGACATAGAACAAAAAGAGAAGATAGGTGTAACTTCTAAAAGTTATAAAGTCTTTATAATGATCAGATAAATGGACTTAATTCAAGTGGAGTATTGTTTGCCCTCATAACATATCAGCCAGGCAGTTCAAAAATGGCAAATCACCCAGATGAGCCATTACAGCAAGTTTGCTTCCTGTTCTCCCTCTGCTGCCTAATGGAAGGACTCCTGGGTGATCAGCGTAGAAGAGGTCAAACCAGATGGAGCTGGATGCTACTTTTATTTTGTGATTGCTGACTGCTTGATGTTTCTTTCTGAAAGTCTGTCCTTTAACCCCCTTTCTCACAGGTTGGCTGTAGAGCCCTGCGGCATACATTGCAAATTGTGGCATCCTTTCACGACATCATTGCATACATTTTCAGTTTTGCTCAGCTAGGAAGTGCACCAGGCTGTTTGGATTACAGGTGTCCTTCTGAACATCTCACAGCAGACTGGGGAGGGACTGAGCAGATTGGTTAGTATCCATTGCTCAATATTGGGATATGATTTGTTCTGGTTGGGGATAGAGTATTGTTTATTGTAGTGAATGCTGGAAAAGGAGTGGATCTACTTTGCCACAGCTTGGTGGCAGCTGTTCCATAATGGTAGACTGAATGAAGACCTGGGAGATGGGGCAAGTAGGAATAATTTCCTCTATTAAAAGAATGATCTGTCCCACAGGTTGCAGAAATGAAGCTACACTTTTCAATGTACTAAGAGTTGCAGAACACCAAGGTTTCAGTCCACTAAAGATTTCAAATGCAAAGCCATGTTTTCCAGAGGAGTGGCGCCAAAGGGTGGAGGAAGCATAGACTGTATATCCCATTTTGGATGGGACAGTGAGAATAAGTCAAACTGGCAACAACTTGGTTGGTTTTCATAGAGAACTGCATCATAACAACTGGATAAAAGTATTTGATGTGATATTACAAAAAAAAAAGATCACCAAAGGTACCAACACATGCTCTTTGGATTCTAGGAATTGAACTTCTTGAAATACAGAAAAAAATAGACAGCCTTCCAAATTCCTCAGATCCAAAGAAAGTGTCTCACATGCTGACCATGCTCAAAGAAGTGAAGTTTCTTCAATTTGAAGCAGCAGTGAGATATTCAATGAGGTAAGATATGAAAAAGAAGCACGTCAGAGGTATTTTCTGTAATATTTGCAACTTTTTCCCAAATACTCTTAATAAGAGGGGGAGTTCAGCCCTTATCTCTGGGTATTTTTTCTATTCAAAACTATGTACAGCCCATTATTTCTCTGCTTACTAGGGAACAAATATGGTGGGAAATTGGAAAGTGTGAGAAAGTTGGGGGCACACTTGCAAAAGGACTGCTGGGAGAGAAAGTTGCCCCCTCACAAAATGGCTGTCAAGAAGTGGCCTAACCAGCTATAAGATTCTATTGGCTCACTCCGTCTTCCTGTAAGACCACTTGACTGCCCAGCTCCTTTTTGTTCTTTTTTCTAGCAGGTGGGCATTTTTCTAAATAAATATTGAATTGCAGTGCCCAAAATTTTGTGCATTTATTTACTAAAATGTATGGGGCTTCTTTGGGGTGCAGGGCATTGCTGGAAAGAATGCTAAAGGCTGATGCTTTAACTTTGCAAAGGATCTGATTCACATTTTAAAAAAACAACAACCTTTTTAAAAAAATGTAAAATGGTTGGCAGCCTGGACAGAAGATTGGGGAGCTTAGTAGCACTCCATATTTTTTTTCTCCTACTGACTGTAAAGCAACTGGGAAAGGAGATAATTCTGATGCAAATATGTCTAGAAAGAAATACATCTCTTCCACCTATCATCTATGGAGATTCTCAGTAATTCAGGTCATGGTTGTCCCAAATGTGCTTTTTCAAAAGGCAACTGGACTTTTGTTTTTTCTTGACATGCTAACAACGAGTTGACCGAAAGGAAGATAAATCTCTCCATTCTCCACCATTCAGTCAGACGTGAAGAAGCTTCTTGGATGAGAAGTGAAATGTCTTCGTGGAAAAACAAAGAAAGTCCACATGCCTTTTGAAAAAGCATCTTTGGGTTCTCCACCAATCATTCTTCCATTCCAAGTGATGCCCTCCAAAAGCTATGAATTAAAACAACTGTGGGAAATCGCAGGTGACTTTTTATCTAGTCTCATGCTAGGTATCCAAAAGGTAGAATAGCAGGAACACAAGCAAGCTTACACTTATTGTTTTGCTTTGATATTTTTTTAAACCTTTTAAAAAAACCAAGTGAAAAATATCTATCTTCATTCCTGATACTAAAGTGATTATGAAACTACAATCAGAGGAAATATACACTACATCTTACAAAACCTGGTAAAGGAAGGCTCCTCCCACTCCAATAATTTTGTTTAGGGGGAGGGTTGATTTACATTCAGTGAGAATTTAAAAGGTGTAAATAAAAGTATTCAAATAAATTTTTGTTTTGTTTGCTTCCAGAAGCTATAAAAAGTGTTTTATTTCTACATTTTGTGGAAAGCTATAACTACATTATGAAATAAACAGCACTAATTATTGCAGCCCTTTTTAGTTTATTAAACCTATACATTATTTATAAAATGTATTTAAGATCACTTATGAAGAGTGAATCTGCCCGTCTCTTTAATGGTGAAATGGGCAAGCTGCGAATGTTCATGGGAAACTTATTGTGTAAACTGGAATAAAAGGATAGAAAAATAAGAAATTCCAAATTGTTTTCATTGAATTCCAAGAGCATAATTACATTACTAGCTGAAATTAACATTCCTTCTCCATGGGAATAACAGGAAGCAGTACATTTTCAATGAGAAAGGGCTTTTTGATGACCTTCAGCATCCTGGTAGGGGTTCAGGGATAAAACAATGGGAAATGCTAGATCACTTTTCAGGCAGATGTTGTCACAGTAACTTAAATAAAATGCATTGTGCAATGTTTAAGCATAATAAATCAGAAATTGGACTTGTCTTTTCAGTATTTGTTTTATTTATTTTAAAATTTTATATGGCCACCCATCTTAAGCAATTGTGGGTAAATCACAATAACAATAAGTATTGTTCTATTTTTTTCCAACAACCTTTCAGGGAAGCATTTTTATCATCTGGCAACGTTTCTGCATATCAGAGTATTACAGACAACATTTACCACGCATTGCCTCCCATGAGTAATGCAGTTTTTGGAAGTGCATTTGCTTCTCAACTTCAAATTCCACAGCTATTAGATCCACATGGACAGAGAGTGAGTAAAGTGGCTGTTTCAAGATACATTTGCTTTAACTTCTGAGACATCTTTCAGAAACATTTATCTCTCATCGATTCTCCAAAGAATTATGTTCAGCATTTAACAATTAAAAACAGCTGAAGTGCTGTGCTTCTCATCTGTACCAAAGGTATATATAGAAGGTTCAAATATGGATAGTGTGCGTGTTAAAATGAAAACGTTCAAGCAAATGTCTATTGCAGAGGACTAGCGTATCTTTCTGACCTATTCTTTCACAGTCTAAAAGGTATTATAATTAGCAATTTCTGGTTTTACCAGTAATGATAAGAGTTCATAATTTTAGCAGAAGACTATGCAAATTTGTGGAGAGGAGCTTTTGAGCCAAACCATTTGACTGCCCTCATGGCAATCAATAGGTTTCTTTCCATAATAGCTCTGTACTTCGGGGGAGCTCATGTTTCAGCATTTTCCTGTAATAAAAAATTGTGGTCTTCACCATTGTAATGGTAAAACTTCAACTCAAACATATGGCTTTTCTGATTCTCTTTGTCTGTGTCTGTGTGTCTTCAAGTCAGTGTTGACTTCTGGTGACTGCCTGGACAAGTTCCTGCAGTTTTCTTGGAAGATTCAGAAGTAATTTTGGTGTTCCTGATGCTCCCTGAGCTTGATTGTTTTCTTGCAAATGTTTCCTTACTCAACTACCAGTAATATCGAGTTACCTAACTACATTACCTAATTGGGTAATGAAACCTGTGCAAGAAAATAACCAAGCTAAGAGAGCACTAAGGACTCCAGGGTTGAACCCTAGCTACAAATACTCTATTCCAGAAGTTGTTTTTCCATTGCTTGCTTCCTAGGGCTGAAAGAGAAAGACTGGCTCAAGGCCACACAACTGGCTTTGTGCCTAAAATGGGACTAAACCTTTCCCCATTTGTAGCCTACTGCCTTAATCACTACATTACATTGGCTCTGTACATAAGTCTTTAACTCATTTTGCTTCTAAGCCAAGAGCTGCTCTTGACAATGTAAAAGACTTTATGCAAAGTTTCTTCCCCCTGTTCATATCAATTTTCCTCTATTATTTATTTATTTATGTGACCGCCCTTCTTACCACATGGTAACTCTGAGTGGCTGAACCCTTGAATCTTTTCTTTGCCCACCACAGCAAGCAGACGTTTGTGACATTCCATAGGGACCTTCAAACTCCATCGTGCATGGAAGAGCAGAGCTTTGCTTTTTGCCACTGCAACGATATTAAATACTTGTCCAAATGTTCACAGGACACTCTGAGTCCTGGAAGATTGAGGATTTTCTGTCAGGTTGGGAATGGGTATCTCTTTCCATTCATAGAGCACCGGATGTGAATTTAATAACTTTCCAGTGCATTTCCAGCTAGCTGAAGCTCAGTTGCTCAGGGTTAAAAAAACCATTATTCTCTTGAATATTATGAATACCACTCACATGATGAGGAAAAGACAATGCAAGGAGACTTTTAAAATGATAGTGGCTGAAGATGAAGAGCAAATGTGACAAATTATGCCCATGTAGGGATTTCTACTGTGATGAATAAGGGGTGAAGCATCTACAGAGATTTTTCCTGGAATTTTTCTGTTTCTCTTTTGCCTAGCACAGTTCACTGATCAATGCAAACTTCTGTCAATTAAACTGGACTTAAGGATATTAGAGGTAATATACATCTGCCTGGGGCTTAACATTAGAGCTCTACAATTATCACTTTCTTTAGGCATTAATGCTGTTTCCCTGGAGGACATTCCTAGCAAAAGGAGGTCTATTTCCCAACACCATAAGCAACCTAAACCCCATCAATTCTAGTATGCAGGTATGAGGCTTTTATTCCTTAGTAATCTTAGATTTCTTTATGTTTCTGACACTATGCAGATGATTACAGAAATTAAAACACATTTATTGCATCTAGAACAAATCTATTATATTGCCATGTCTGAATTAAACACCTTGGTACCATATAATCGTATTTCATCCTAGTGTGACTTCTTAGATTAATCAATTATTGATTTACTTTCATAAAAATCCAATCAAGTTCTGAATTCATCTCATCTTTTCTAGTTATGCCTATGTGGTCTGAGCAATGAGGATCAAAAAGTAGCTCATGGAGAACTGATTGGGATACAGTTTGTAATGGAAGATGTTCTCTGGAATGCCGAAATTCTGATGGACCACCAAGAAGTGCAAAAACCATTCAGAAAGGTAAAACAGGTGGAATTGTGCATAAATCTTGTTCTGTTTGGGGCTGACCACATTTGTAATTAGCACTAAATAAATAACTTTAACACTAGTTTTTTTAAAATTTCTTGCATTAATTACATGATAAATTTTTTCAAAATTCCAGAAAAATTATGTGTGGTGACTTTTGCTAGAATGTCTCAATCATATAACTGAATGACAGTATATCTTTAAATGAATTGACATTTTTTTTAAAAAAAATTCTGAACTACCATGTCAGACTAGATACTAATAGATCAGTGATCAGTAACAGGGCAATTTTCATATACTGTAATTGACTGAAATAAGTTAGCTGTAGACTTGAATCGTTCATTCAATTTTTTGAATTTGTTACATTGGAAAAAATGTGCTTTTGCAGCTCTGTTAAAATCTCTTTCTAAAAAATGATCTTGTATTTTCCAATCATTGTTTCATCAGATTTCAGCAACATCAACAGCTGAAGCAAAAGGAAAAGCTTTAACAGCACCACCTGATACAATGACCTCATATGCCTTGCAGAGATCATATCTGATACTATGGAAGCAGCTGGAAATGTTAAAGGCAGAATGGGGAAGACTTAAATTGAAAGTTGAGGATATCAACACAGTTCCTCTGTATAAGCAGTTTTCTGAATTGTATGAGTAAGTTACAGCTTAATGTAAAATATTTTTAATTTAGAGATTCAGTTATATTAAATCTCAGCAGTACAGATTATAAAATAAAGCATTATTTATATTTCATCTTCCTATTCTCCATGTTACATTAAATTTAATTGTAAAACACTTTTAATAACAACAGTATGCATCCTTGTTTATAAATAAGGACAAAGAAAAATTGATTTACTTTTCTTTCTTGAACTTCTATGTTAAATAAAAATCAGAATACAACCAAGCATGTATTTAATGTTATACTTACCCTTGGGATTGAGAAAATATTACTGGCTGTGATTCTAATTGAAAGTATTCATAAACTGAATCATATTGTTTTCACAGCTTTATGAGGTAAGTAAACAAGGAAGTGATTTAATTGACTTAAGTCATAAATGTTTATGGCAACTTTGCTAAGTTATCTAACAATTGTGATTTGTAGGCTGATGCACTTGAAGGGGCCTGGTGAAATCTACCCACTGTTTATAGGAAATAAAGCCAGTAGGCGTCTGGGTGAAATTCAAGGTCTTGGTCAAAAGCTATTAAGTTCTCCATAGCATCTCTCAGTTGTTTCTCCCCACCCAGAGTTGATACACTTCAGGTCTCTTCCATAAATAGCTGTCATCTTCTGGGATTGAGAAAGCATGGTCTCTCTTGCGCACTGCCCTGCCCTCTGGGACCCCATCACCCCTAGATACAAATGATGTCTATTCTCTGGGGTCATAGAAAGCTTTTAAAACCTGGTCTGTTCCAACTCTGGCATTAAAGATGTATCTTTAGAGGCCTTCTCATATTTGTATGGTTTGTTGTTCTGGTTGTTTTAATCTCAGCTGCCTGTTTATATGTATTTAATTAATTTTTATTGTTTTCTGAATTTTGTTAGCCACCCAGAGTCTAATTGAATGGATGGTTACAACCCTCTACACTGTGGTGGTCCAGTGAAGTTGCACTGATGATGTTACATAGCTGAGAAATGAAACTTCTGCCAGCAAATTTTACTTTTACTTCCATAGCTTAGTCACTTGACATTGAATGGAATTAGCGAAATGGAAATATTCTTTTCATTATTAGTAGCACCATTTTCCAAATATCAATATGAACAGAAGATATTTGTAAATATTGC
The DNA here is from genome assembly GCF_964273705.1 of Natrix helvetica. NCBI lineage: Eukaryota > Metazoa > Chordata > Lepidosauria > Squamata > Natricidae > Natrix > Natrix helvetica. The sequence goes on from NC_138552.1 coordinate 186,482,459, forward strand.
TATCCTTTGAAGTCACTGAAAAGTTATTTAATGAAAGAGCCTATGTATGGAGATTATATCTTTGCATTTTTTTAGAGCTGAAATCTTTCATGCTGCAATGAGATCCGTAGCCAGACATTACGGTATAGAGGATGGCTTTGAAGAATACGGCACTATCGAACCATGTTCGTTCTTCCCTAAAGAAGTTTCAAAAATTGATGTAATAACACACCAGGTAAAATAGATACGACAGGGCAAAAGAAAAGATTGGTATTTGTTCATTAAAATATATATCAAGGATATTTCCTCTAGCAAATTAGAAGACGTCTATCTCTAGCCAGATTTTATTTGAATAGTTTCCATATGAATAGATAACAATGATTGTGTTACAATTAATATTTTATACTGCTATGTTCCCTTCCTATATTGCCATTTTAATTTAATTGAAATCTTGTGAGGCAGGTTAAACAGCGATAGCATCTCTGATCATCCAGTAAATTTCATGACTAAGGTATGCATCAGCCCCTTTTTTAAGGAGGCAAGTCAATTTTACAAGTGGCAGGTAAAATAAAATTTTATTAAAGAAAAATTAAAATTCTTTCTTTTCAAACTTCAAATATTAAAATGTAAACATTTAAATGTTGGTAGAAATAAATTAGAGCTGCTCAAGCAGCAACACACAAGAAAAATACAGATGAAAATATTTCAGGCAGGCACAAGATAACATTGGTTGCTAGAAATAGCATGATTTCTGCTAGAATCTCAAATGAGATACTATTACAATATCTCATAATAATATTACGAGTCACAAGATATTACGAAGGAAATTTCTGTCTTTTGCACATGAGTAAGATATAATTGAAAGGTGACAAAATCTAGTTTGATTTGCTCAGAACAGTAAAGAACAGGGATTTAACAGAACACTGTAAACAGAAATCAAGACTGGAAAAAATGCATGACTAGAACAGTTTTACTTATTTCTACAGAAATAGAACCCCCTTGAAACAAATGTTTCTCTGCTTCATCTTGCTTTTGGAGGTTCTAATATGTTTATATTGGAGTATATGCTGCAGAGATGAAACAGATCCTATTCTTAATCAGCCTCTCAATGGCTTTTCCCAAGTTTGTATTTGATTTTAAAAGGACCACAGGATCTATCTCCAGCAGAAATGAGTGGGAGTATCTGCAGTGGAGCAAAAAAAGTATTTAGTCAGCCACCAATTGTGCAAGTTCTCCCACTTAAAAAAATGAGAGAGGCCTGTAATTGTCATCATAGGTAGACCTCACCTATGAGAGACAAAATGAGAAAACAAATCCAGACAATCACATTGGCTGATTTGGAAAGAATTTATTTGCAAATTATGGTGGAAAATAAGTATGTGGTCACCTACAAACAAGCAAGATTTCTGGCTCTCACAGACTTGTACCTTCTTCTTTAAGAGGCTCCTCTATCCTGCACTCATTACCTGTATCAATGGCACCTGTTTGAACTTGTTATCAGTATAAAAGACACCTGTCCACAACCTCAAACAGTCACACTCCAAACTCCACTATGGTGAAGACCAAAGAGCTGTTGAAGGACACCAGAAACAAAATTGTAGACCTGCACCAGGCTGGGAAGACTGAATCTGCAATAGGCAAGCAGCTTGGTGTGAACAAATGGGAGCAATAATTAGAAAATGGAAGACATACAAGACCACTGATAATCTCCCTCGATCTGGGGCTCCACGCAAGATCTCACCCTGTGGGGTCAAAATGATCACAAGAACGGTGAGCAAAAATCCCAGGACCACACGGGGGGGACCTAGTGAATGACCTGCAGAGAGCTGGGACCAACGTAACAGGCTACCATCAGTTTACACACTACGCCGCCAGGGACTCAGATCCAGCACTGCCAGACTTGTCCCCCTGCTTAAACCAGTACATGTCTGGGCCCATCTAAAGTTTGCTAGAGAGCATTTGGATGATCCAGAAGAGGATTGGGAGAATGACATATGGTCAGATGAAACCAAAATAGAACTGTTTGGTAGAAACACAACTCATCATGTTTGGAGGAGAGAGAATGCTGAGTTGCATCCAAAGAACAACATACCTACTGTGAAGCATACTGTGAAACATCATGCTTTGGGGCTGTTTCTCTGCAAAGGGACCAGGACGACTGATTCGTGTACAGGACAGAATGAATGGGGCCATGTATTGTGAGATTTTGAGTGCAAACTTCCTTCCATCAGCAAGGGCATTGAAGATGAAACGTGGCTGGGTCTTTCAACATGATAATGATCCCAAACATACCACCCCGGCAATGAAGGAGTGGCTTCGTAAGAAGCATTTCAAGGTCCTGGAGTGACCTAGCCAGTCTCCAGATCTCAACCCCATAGAAAACCTTTGGAGGGAGTTGAAAGTCCGTGTTGCCCAGCGACAGTCCCAAAACATCACTGCTCTAGAAGAGATCTGCGTGGAGGAATGGGCCAACATACCAGCAACAGTGTGTGCCAACCTTGTGAAGACTTACAGGAAACGTTTGACCTCTGTCATTGCCAACAAAGGATATATAACAAAATATTGAGATGAACTTTTAATATTGACCAAATACTTATTTTCCACCATAATTTGCAAATAAATTGGTTCCAAATCAGCCAATGTGATTGTCTGGATTTGTTTTCTCATTTTGTCTCTCATAGTTGAGGTCTACCTATGATGCCAATTACAGGCCTCTCTCATCTTTTTAAGTGGGAGAACTTGCACAATTGGTGGCTGACTAAATACTTTTTGCCCCACTGTATCTTTATTTAAATGACAGCCAACTGTTCATTGTGTACAAGTATACTGAACATCTATCCAGGCAGGTTGTACTCTCACACGTGGGCCAAATGCATTCCCAAGAGATACTATTATTTCTACATGTATTCTTGCTTCATTATTTAGTGTTATTTTTCATAATAAAAATAAATGTATTAATATATTATATTTGGAGAGGATTTTTAAAAATAAATCTTGCAACTTTGTAACAAATGTATTTCTTTGATTCCTATTCTGCCTTCTTACTTTGGAGAGTGTATATAAAAACTAAAACAGACATATGCTGTTGGGCCGCTTCACCTGATATTGCCTGGCAGCCCTTTGATCATAATCTTCTTACCAACATATGGGGATCTGCTTTGTGCTTTTCCTGTTGCTAGGAAAAGAAAAAAGCTGTCAGAGGCAGCTATGTCAATCATTTGTAGAAAAACCAGTAAATGTCCTCATGAATTCTTAAAGATTAGCAGGTCTGTTATGAAATAAGATTTAGTTGACAAGTTTATTTCATCAGGTGAGGAAGTAAATGAAAATTGCTATCTTAATAACTCTGGAAACCTGAGACAGTTTTTCTTTGCTAGAAAGATGGTGGGGAGGAATCATAACAGGCTATTTCAGGAACTCTCTGTTATTGTTTTCCGAACAAAGCACTCAGTTGGGTGAGCTTGGGCCAGTCACTCACTTATAGCCCTATAAAGAAGGCAGTGGCAAACTACTTCCAAAAATCTTGCCAAGAAAACTCAGGGATCAGTCCAGGCCATGATTCAAAATATAACTATACAAATGAAACAAACAGCATCAGCAACAAAAATATTATTTGTTTGAAAACTTAAGTTTCATATAGATGCATGTAAGGTATTTTTGTTGATGCCCTTTAAAACAACCTCTTTCTGTTTTGTGAATGTGAAGAAAGCACCTGCCAGCTACTATTAAAAGGTGCTGTGATTCATTTGATTATTTTTAGATGACTAGTTTTTTGAATGTTTTTTAACTTAACAATATTAATCAAACTTTTGTGGATAAAAGTTGAAGTAGTCCTTGAAAAACACTCACTTTAAATTTGAAAGTACTCACAATACTCTCTGAATCAATTTAGTTGCTCTTGATAAAAGAAAAAAAATCTGCTTTTTTCTAGTTTCAAAAACTTTTGGAAAATGTAGAAATACATATGATCCATGATGTACAAAAGAAAATTAACAAAGAAATAACACTGGTTTTATCTGAAAAAGCAAGAGAAGAGAGGCACCTCCCCACAGGTAATAACTGAAAATGCTTCAAATTTAGGATAGATCTTCAGGTGTGGTGTTAATAATGAGGAATAAGCATATGCTGGGAGATTCCTGGGAGCCACTGTACTCGACAATTAATTCATTTTTAGTACAGGTAGTCTACGACTTACGACCACAATTGAGCCCAAAAATTCTGTTGCTCGGTGAAATGGTTAAGGGAGTTTTGCTCCATTTTATGAACTTTCTTGCCAGTTAATAACTACAGTTGTTAAGTTAGTAAGTTATTAAGCGAATCTGCTTCCCCATTGACTTTGTTTGCCAGAAGGTCACAAAAGATGATCACGCGATACTGCAACAGTCATAAATATGAACCAGTTGCCAAGCATCCAAATTTTGATCATGTGAACATAGGGATGTTGCAATGGTCGCAAATGTGAAAAATGGTCATAAGTCACTTTTTTCAGTCTGTAGTAAATGTTCAAACAGTTACTAAATGAATGATTGTAAGTCGAGGACTACTGTTTACTGGACTATTGTTTACTGAAAGTACTGTTACTTTCAGTCAACAAACCCTGTGCAATTATTATTCTTGTTTCCTAATGAATTTTCCTTTTCCTTGTTGGATTTGGCAGTGGGGGGTTTATGCATATCTAACTATGCACATAAACCTGGCTGACACATTTTATAAGAGATATTCACTGATTACAAGAACAGGTTTTGCTTTCTAAAACAAAGACAATAGGGAAAAGAAAGGAAGAAAAAACAACATGGTATGTGTGGAACTTGAATGAAAACTTTTCCCCCCCTAACAATAATTGTAGCACTTGGAATAAGGATACAGTGACAATTTTTTTGAGGTTTCATTTCTTTATGCAAAATCCTTGCCTTCCTTATGAGTATTCAACATTTAAAAAAGCAGTCATAGCACTGCATATAGCATAAAGCAGTGGTCTATATGTCATGAATCTGAATATTGCTGATGCAGCTCTTTTGTTCACTCTGTCAGAACTCTGGAAGCATCACAGCATGCAAGAAATGTTCTCTGTCACAAGGCCCGAAATAGTTGAATCATTTATACAGAGGCTAATGGAAGATCATCAAGAAATTAATGCAGAGGTATGTGTTAGATCTGGGCAACAAGAGAACAGACTGCGGACACAAAGTGACTTAACAGCTCTTTATTAGTAGTAGTAGTGATCCAGCTTGCTCTGTGGTCGGAGGGTTCCCCTTTTATAGGGATCGGGTACGCCCCTCGACCAATCAGAACGATACCTGTTTCCCGCTGTAGCAGCGGACCAGAGAGGAGACTTGCCACGATATATGTTAATATCTAACACCCCTCCCCTCCTAGACGGAACGTTGCGGTTAGTAACATAGTCCTTTAGGTACGTTGGTGTTTGCCTTACTCGGGAGGAGCGTCGCAGTTCGGGTTGGTTAGAAGTAGTTGCAGGATCGGGTGCTTTCTCTGCTTCGTGTTCGGGGGGTTTCGTGCTTTCGTTGCTTGGGCGTTCCGGGGTCTGCTCGCTTACGTTGCTTGGGGTTTGCTCTGCTTCGTGCTCGGTCTCTTGTTCTGACCTGGGCTCGCAGGTGTCGTAGTTTTCTGCATTGGGGCTCTCGAGTGGCTGACTTTGCGTTGGTAGGTAGCTCTCGTCCTCGGTTCGTAGGTCTGAGTGTGCTAGGCGACCCCGAAGCTGATCGATGTGCCTTTTCCAGTTCCGCCCATCTTCTATTTCCAACAGATACGATCGTGGACCTGTGATACCAATGACCTTTGCCGGCATCCACAATGTCCCCCCTGCATAGTTGTGGGCGTATACTGAATCCCCTATGCTAAAACTCCGAATTTTGCTTGTAGAGTCTGGGGGAGCTGTGGCAGAGTAATTTGGGTGAAGACGGTCCAGGTGAGACCGTAGACGGCGGCCCATGAGTAGTTCAGCGGGGCTCCTACCCGTCGTTGCGCTGGGGGTAATGTGTTGGATCAATAGGTAATGGTCAATGCGTGTTTGCCAATCACCTGGACCCATCCTAGCGAGGGCCTCTTTTGCGAATCGCACCATTCTCTCCGCCTGTCCGTTTGATGCCGGATGGAATGGCGCGACGAGGGCATGCCGAATTCCCTGACCTGCTAAGAATGTTTCGAATTGCATGGCCGTGAACTGGGGCCCGTTATCGGAGACCAGGAGGTCGGGCAGGCCATGAGTGGCGAAAAGTCGCCGTAGAACCTTAATGACTGCCTCTGCCGTGGTTGAAGTCATTAGGACTACTTCTAGCCATTTGGAGTATGCATCCACAACTATAAGGAACGTCTGACCTTGAACTGGCCCTGCGAAGTCAATGTATATTCTAGACCAGGGTGCTTTCGGCTTTTCCCATTCTGTGGCGGGCGCTTCCGGGGGTGCTGGTCTCGATTCTTGGCATGGATCGCACGTGGCCACCCACTCCTCTATCTCTTTATCCATGTTTGGCCACCAAACGTAACTTCTCGCTAACGCCTTCATCCTAACGATCCCCGGATGCCCAACATGTAATGCATCTAACACATTTCTACGCAATGCATAAGGAATAACAACTCGATCCCCCCATAATAAACAACCTTGTAACACTGAGAGTTCGTCCCGTTTTGACCAAAACACTTTGAATTCCGGGCCCACGTTTCCCTTCGGCCACCCCTCCAAACCCAAGTTTGAACTTGCTTTATTAAATTGTCTTTAGAGGAGAACCTTGCAACGTCGCAGGAAGAAACCGGTCCAGAGTCCAAACAGTCAATGAGCAATACCGGTACTTTGGGAGTGGGGTCTAGCAGAAGGTCAGGTAATGGGCAACGGCTGAGTGCGTCTGCGTGTCCAAGAGTGGAGCCCGGTCGATGAATTAACTTGTAGGAGTACGCAGCCAGGAAAACAGTCCACCTGGTCATGCGCGGAGAAAGGGAGACCGGAGTGGGGCGGTTTCCCGCCAAAAGTCCCAACAGCGGTTTGTGATCTGTGATTAGTTCAAAATCGCGGCCGTAGAGGTATTCGTGGAAACGTTTTACTCCAGCTACAGCAGCTAATGCTTCCCTGTCCATCTGGCTGTAGTTCCTTTCGGCCGATGAAAGAGTCCTAGAGTAGAATGCGATGGGTGCTTCTTTTCCGTCTGGCATCCGGTGGCTAAGGACTGCGCCGACTCCAAAGGGTGATGCATCGCAGGTCAATACCAGCGGTAGGGTCTGGCTGTATTGGACTAACAGCGAGTCAGTGGTGAGCAGGCGCTTTACCCCGGCAAAAGCTGCTGCTTCGGATCGTCCCCATTTCCATGGTGTGTTCCTCTGGAGTAGACGGTGTAGTGGCTCAGCAACGGTTGCCTTCTGTCTCAGAAACACGCTGTAGAAGTTAAGTAGTCCGAGGAAGGCCTGCAACTCGGTCTGATTTCGTGGTGTGGGGGCGTCCTGGATCGCCTTAATTTTCTTTGAAGTGGGGTGTATTCCCTGACCATCGATTCTATAACCCAGGAATTCTACGCTAGGCACGTTAATTTGGCATTTTTCCTTTTTTAGGCGGAGACCCCTTTCTCTGATTCTGGCCAAAACAGTTCTGACTCTTTTATTTAATTGCTCCTCATTTGCAGCGGACACCAAGATGTCGTCAAAATAAGGGACGACTCCCGGTATCCCTTGCAAAAGTCGTTCCATGATGCTCTGGAACAATCCTGGAGCGATACTCACACCGAATTGTAGTCGGTTGCATTTGAATGCTCCTCTATGCGTCACTATAGTTTGGGCCTCCGCTGTGGCGCTATCTACGGGCAACTGCTGGTAAGCTTGTGCCATGTCTAATTTAGCAAATATCTTTCCTGGCCCCAACGAGTGCAATAAGTGCTGTACTACCGGCACAGGATATGCGCTTTGTTGTAGCGCGACATTAATTGTGCATTTATAGTCCGCGCAGATGCGGACTGACCCATCTGGCTTGACTGGGGTCACTATGGGAGTTTCCCAACGCGCGTGATCCACCGGCTCAAGGACTCCTTGCTCTACTAATTTATCTATCTCCTTATCTATTTTTGGGCGGAGTGCAAAAGGCACTCGTCTCAGCTTAAGTCGGATTGGCGCCACCTTGGGGTCTAAATTAAATGATATTGGTTTACCCACATACTTACCAAGACCGGGGCTGAACAAATCCTCGAACTCCTTAAATATCTGCTCAGCGCTGCTGTTCTCCACTGCGTTTATTCCGGTGACTTCTAACCCCAAGGCTTCAAACCAGTCTAGTCCCAGAAGGTTCTGTAACGGCGCGCTGGCGATGGTCACGGGCAGCTGGGCTACGATGTCCTTGAAACGGATTTGGAATGTGCCTTGGCCCACGATGGGGACTCGGTTCCCCTGGTAGTCTCGTAGCAGGATGTCTGGAACGCGTAGTTGGCTCTTTTTGAGGCTAGGGATAGCCTGTTTCATGGATGCCCATGAAATGATCATCAGGGACGATCCCGTGTCAACTTCCAGCTCGCAAGGTGAGCCCTCCAAGAGGACTGTGACTTTCAGCTTTTTATTAGTAGTAGTAGTGATCCAGCTTGCTCTGTGGTCGGAGGGTTCCCCTTTTATAGGGATCGGGTACGCCCCTCGACCAATCAGAACGATACCTGTTTCCCGCTGTAGCAGCGGACCAGAGAGGAGACTTGCCACGATATATGTTAATATCTAACAGTATGCATATTACACCAGCTTCAACTAGTAAGAGGTTCGGAAGCATTATTTTTCAGATTTAGCTTCTCATGTCTCTGAATTAAAATCATCATGTTAGATAGAGGTAGTAGATCTTGGGATTTTATATATGCAGTCCATCTTCTTCACTATCAATGAACTGTGGAGGAAGCCTAGGAGAAATCAAATTTGCCTGTGTTGCCTAACACTGTTTTTTGCCTAACTGTCTTTGGCTGACACTAAGAGTCAATTTGATCTAGTGGTTAAAGCACCTGGCTAGAAACCAGAAGACCAAGTTTTAGCTCCATCTTGGAAGTCAGCTGTGTGATTTTGGACCAGTCACTATCTTTCAACCCAACTCACCTTACAGAATTGTTGTGGTGGGGAAAATAGAAGGAGGGAGGGGTATTACCATATTTTTTGGAGTATAAGATGCATCTTTTTTCCTCAAAAAAGTGGCTGAAAATATGGGTGCATCTTATACATCGAATACAGCATTTTTTTGCCTCGCCTCCTTCACACAAATGGCCATGCATACCCTTATGGAGGCTTTCAGAGAGCTCCGGGGGGCTGGGGAGGGCAGAAACGAGCAAAAAAATTGACCATTTTTGCCCTCCCCCCCAGCAGCACTCTATAAGCCTCCATAAGGCTATTCATGCCTTTTATTTGGAAAAAAAACAGGGCTGTTTTCGTGAAAAATGGGCCGTTTTTGGGAAGTCTGCAGAGTGCAAACCTTTTTCGGAAAGCTCTTTAGTTAGAGAGATTGATGAGAATTAGATTGATCAAGTGCTTTGCCAGCAGAAACAAGTCTTAGGTCCTGCAGGTTGTCAGCGGTTTCTTCTCCAGCACATGGATAAATACACCTGGAAACATCTACCTACCTACTCTCCCTATCTACCTACTGTATTTCTCTCTCTCTCTCTCTCTCTCTCTCTCTCTATCCCTCTACCTACCTACCTACTCTCTCGCTCTCCCTACCTACCTACTATATTTCTCTCTCCCTCTATCCCTCTCTACCTACCTACTCTCTTTCTCTCCCTACCTATCTACTGTATTTCTCTCTACCTACCTACCTACCCTCTCTCTCCCCCTACCTAGTGTATTTCTCTCTCTCTCTTTCTCTCTCTCTCTCCCTTTATCTACCTACCTAACTAACTAACTACTCTCCCTCCCTACCTACCTACTGTATTTCTCTCTCTTTCTCTCTGTCTCTATTCCTCTATCTCTCTACCTACTTTTTAAAAAAAAAGCCTCTTCAAAACCTTGGTGATTCTTATACTCCGGTGCGTCTTATACTCCGAAAAATACGGGTATGTCAGATTGTTGCATTCACTTATTTATAAAGTAATAACAGTAAGATAAAACAATAAAAAACAGGTTTATTTTCTGATTTTATTTTGTTTCCAGATCATCTTTCAAAGGGACCACTTTAAAAAGTGCCTCACCTCTCTAGCTTGTGATGTCATGGCCAGAGAACGTAGCAACTTTGAAACCTACTCCATGTTCTATGAAAATCTGCTCCGTCAGCAACATCAGCTACTATATCAAAAAGAACAGGTATTCTCCTGCTACTGGTTCTATAACAGGAAAAAGAGCGAAGTGATTCTTCATTTCTTTGAACAAAATAATGTTTACAAATTACTTTCCCTAAAACAGAGAAAAGGTAGAAATTTCTGAAAAACAATATTAGTACATTTCCATTCCGTTTCAGGAAGTACGTGTCGTAGAAGACAACACAGGAGCTGTTGAAGTGGATCTAAGTCAAGTTAGTGGCTGTGACTTTGGTGCCTTTATTCAGGGAGGTCTATGAATGCCTCCTGGGGTCCTTATACTCTAAAGACTTATTTTGAAAGATTGCATTTACAAATAAAATTGTAAACCATTGCTTCTACCTGTTTTATAGATAGCTAGACTGAGTCATGAGATGATTCTGGAAATAACTGCTCTGCGAGCCAAAGTTACTGATCTGCAAAGAGAAGATCACAACACCAAAGAGAAGATAAGAAAAGAAGTTCAAGAGGATTATGAAGCATTGGTACAAAATATATTTTTGGTGTGTCTGCAAATAAAAGTAGGTACAAGCGATACAGAGGGATGTAAAATCAAGTAGTTTATTCCAATGCTTTTTCAGAAAGGTGTTGAAATTTAGTACAATATTTTATGCTTCTCAAGAATAAATGCTAAGTTCCAAAGATCAGGTCCTGGCTAGACAAGACAACAGAGCAACCTGTTCATTGTGCCATGTTAATTCTGTCCATGTTTTCTTTACTTCTCAAACTTCCTAAACTGTAAATGGAATTGTTTAACTTCTTTGCTCCTTTATTTTATTGGAACTTCACCAGTGAAAAAATCAACTGTCTGCTCACTGTTCTCAGACTACTGTAATGAAGGATGGAACCAGTTAGCAAAAGAAAAAGCAAAAAAAGCAAAATGTAACTCCCACACATATTATGTCACTGGTCTTGTTTTCATTCATTACATTTTGTTTCTTATCAGAGCTCAGTGTATAGAATGTCAATACCAGTGGTGGGTTGCAGGCGGTACGCCCCGGTACAGGCATACCGGAGCCAGCCCGCAGCACTGGATACCGTTCCGGTACGGTGCTCCGGAGGGCCCACCCGACCTCCTTACCAGTGTTTAAAGGCTTCTGCGCTTCCACGCAAGTGCATGGTGCATACACTGCCTGTGTGATGCTCCGCGGAGCTAGGATGCATACGTGCGCTGCATGCTTCTATGAGGATGCTGCCAGCCCCGTTCCAACCGTACCGGTTGGAACGGGATTTGCAACCCACCACTGGTCAGTACACACTATGAAGTAAAAGCAAACAGTCCCAATGTGCTTTTTTTCAAGAGGCAAATTGACTTTTTTAAGTCCAAGAGGAAAGTCCAGTTGCCTCTTGAAAAAAGCAGCTTTAGGACAACCATGACCTGGATGGCTAAGAATCACCATAGACATAAAAACAAACAGAAATATCAAATTTGGTTTTTATTTAATGGAAAGCTGGCTTCAAAAAGCTTTTTCCAGAAATGAATTGGTTTCATTTTCCCATGTTGCCTTTGTTTACTCGATGGGGATTAGGAGAAATGTCTAGGTTGCTGGCCAGGGTTTATTTTACAAATCATAATGTAAAAAAATGGGAAGATTTTGTTTCTGTTTTTCCAGATTTTAAAAATCTTACAGAATTGTTTTCTTCAAATTCATTTATTTGAAAAGAGACATTCAGTTTGACTTTGCGTTATGGCTGCAGGGGAAGGTAGATGAATATCGTCTAAACATGAACAAACAAATGTCAGAAATCATCAGTGAAGTGAGAAAAGAAGGTGTGGAGAAAATTATTAATCTGAAGAAAAAGTTTGGATCTACAAAGGGTAACAGCGCGCTTGAAGAACATTTGGCTCAGGTAGCCCTTTAGTTTGCTCAATGCTTAGGAATAAAAGAAACAAATTATGACCTAGGTTCAAAAGACAAAAACAATCTTAGAATTGCAATTTGATATACATGCATTAGAGAAATCCCTCTGAAAGCTATTAAAGCAAAGAAAACAAAGCATGTAGACATTAAATTTTCTGTATTCTGATATTGAATAAGAATTATGCTAGTTTCTATGGCTTTTTCTTTTGAACTGTTACCAGATATTGTCTGACGCTCTCATTTATTAAAATAATGTGTTATGAATTAGACTGTATCTGATCTGAATTTAACATCTTTCTGAGATTGATTGTATTTAGGTTTAGAGACTAGAAAAACTGAGCTAATTTGAATTGTGCTCTGCCTGAGTTAGCCTTCTCTTTTCTCAGTCTAAGTTCCTTTCACATCAGCCATATTGGGGAGATCAAGCATCTGATGAACTTAATGCTAAACAAAATGTATCCATTAGCAATTTTTATTAATTTTTATGGATGGGTCTATACAAATACGTGATGAAGACAAAAGTTATTGAAAAAAATGCATTATTGGGGATAAAAATCTATTTCTTTTATAATTGTTTAAATGTAGAAAATCTTCCTGTTTTCCATATAAATATAATATCCATATAATATTTAATCCATTTATATCCATATAAATATGAATTTAACAGTAAAGAAAAACAATTGCCTGAGATAAATTGTATGCTGGTTCTTGCTCATCGCATAATTTACAGCATCATCAGAAACACAATCCTACTGAGTACAGTGGACATTACTCCCAGATTAAATGTCTGTAGAATTTCAGCCTGAGATGCTTTATGTTTCAAATAGCAATGGATGAACTTTTCACATTTTTAATTTTATCAGAAAACAAAACCTCTGAAAAATGTATACTCGATATCAGGAATGGATGATATTGCAGTTTTTATTCAGAACCAAAAATCTGATGATTGATTCTATACATATCTCATTGTGAGCATAGTTATAATGCAAAAAGAGAATATGCTAGGGTCCATTTCATCATAAGCCGAACTACTGCTCTGGGTATTCCTGAATAGCCATTGAATATTTTTGTACTATGGAGAGAGATTATATGACATATCATTTAACATGTCTTTTGAGTTTCTGTTTTGTATTCATCTCTCTTTCCTCACTAGAACAGAGACTGATGCTTATTGTTAAAGGGCTGTTGCAAGGATTTTGGTTAGAGAATGCTAATAGAAAGAACCTGTGCTCTTTAGCAGGGGAAGTTGCAGGAACTACGGGATGAAAACAATGAATTGGAGAAGTTGTTATGCAAACTGAAGGTCTTAAAGTTCTGGAAAGAAACAATGCAAAAAGCACAATTTTTGACAAGTTTGCAAGAAGTAGAGAAGGTGAGATTCCCTAAAAAAGGCTACTGGCTTTTTAATAAGAGTATAATAAATAAACATGTAAATCATGACAATTTTTGTTTTAAAAAATAGCATAAATTGGGATTGGACTAGTCTTCAGGACAGAATATATGTTTTGCTTATATGTGTGCTCGCTTCTACACAAAGATATTAGTCAGCTTCTGAAAATAACACATGCATTAATTAAAGCATTGCATAACCTTGCAGGCCAAATGTGCACACCCTATGTCCCCAAATTATGTTGCTGAGATTTAATGAATGCTTCTTTTAAATTAAAATAGGATTGAAATTACTTTCCACTCTGAATCCCCCTAAAAATACTCATTTTTTTTCTCATTTTTATGCTAGTTATGGCTTGGTCCAGGATGGGAATAGAAACAGGAAGTGTTCCATTATAGAATGATCTCATTACATGATCAGTTAAAGCACTGAACCTGGCAGATAGTTGGAATCTGATTTGTGGCCTCCAGCCTCTCAAATATTGCCCATACCTACATTGCAGGATCACTGAGAAAGGCAGAAGTTTTCATGTCATTTTCTTTCTGTCACATGCTTCCAGACCTTTGCTTCCTTCAGTTATTAGCATTTGACTTTAGCAAGAAAGGAAAGGAAATGTTGTCTGTCTGCCTCCTGCCAGTTCTGCGGCAGACAATTTTTAATGTTTACATTAGGAGTGGAAAAATATCTATTGCCAAGCATCTAGCTGCAGGCAGCTGACAGGTGGGTGATGGGGAAAGTGAGAAGAGCTCCTGTGGGCTGAAATCCGCACCAATGTCCCCAAAGGTACTTTAAGGTGCCTCCTGGGTTTGTTGTACAGAAAAATAGTTACGTATGCTGCCTTGAGTTGGCAAATGAGAGGTGCAACATTAATCAATCGGCCATAAGCAACTAAGTGCTTAGTTCATCATAGCCTCATAAATCTAAACAGCCTATTTAACTGTAGTTGTAGGAAGAATAATTTCTCTCACATTAAGAGATATTCTGCCAATTTAAGACAGCTGTTGACATGCTTATTTAAACTAGAGGAAGGTCACATTTAATGGTTGTATAGTACTTTTTATTTCAAGAGAGGTGAGATAAAGCAGCAGTGTAAGCAGCAATGATGTGAAAATTAATAATCAGAAGTGAAAGAAGTGGAGATTTTCTGATGTTTGTTCGGTATTAAGCCTTAAAAGATCTACAATACACCAAAAAATATGGAGACCTCTTTAGACTTCATAAAGGAGACAAAGTAAAACACATTGTAAAGGAGACAAAGTTAACAACCTTATAAATAATTCAGCCTCTGAGACTTGATTCTCTAGCTTAGATCTTGCTAAATCCTTTGCTTTTACAGGAGGCTATTCAGAATAAAAAAGAGTGCTTGGAATCCCAGATGAAGGCGGAAGATGAGGCCATTTTATTTAATCATCAGTTGAGAGCTGTAAAGAAAGTCTTGGCAGAATCTCAGACCGAAAATAAAAGGCTGAAGCAACAACTAGAGAAACAGGTATCTGCCCAAGCTCATCATATATCACGTAGCCAATAAAATCCTCTTCTTTTATTGTTTTTACTTAATTCAATAACATCTCCCTCATTTTTAAACTGTGTTCTTATGTATTTTGTTTTTCTTATATAACTTTAACAAGAATCTGTGTATTTCTTCCACCTACACAAATTTAACCATAAACAACCTCAATCTGTTTAAAACGTACAAATGGAATCAACATAACCATTGCTTGCAAAATATCTCCGCACTGGCGACAGGAAGGGCATCCAGCCAGTACATACTCTGCTAGCTCCATTCAGTTACCCAGACTCCACCCCACAAGGAATTATGGGGTCGTTAAAAGATGATGATGATTGCTTGCAAAATATCAATCACTCTTGAATTAAAGTACACTTTCACATTAACTCCTCAAAATTTAAAAATGTTTCTCTCTTAGAAATCATCTAGATGATACATTTAGAAATGCTCTTAATAAATAAAATGGGTATTATCCTGAGAATAACAGTCTAATTTAATAAGATCTGAATAGTATATAAAACCTATTTATTTTCCTATATCCTTTGGAACTTCATATTTCAAGTTCGGAACTTCCGGTTGACCCGTTGGGCCTGTTTTTCGCCTCCCCAGGCTCTGGAGGTTTTCCTGAAGCCTGGGGTGGGTGAAAAATGGCCTCCCCCGACCCTCTAGAAGGCTGAAAAATCAGCTGGCGGAGCTGAGGCTTGCCGTGCCAGCTAATATGGCTCTGCGTGCCACCTGTGGCACATGTGCCATAGGTTCACATCACAGTCCTAGAGTGTCTCTCATACATTAAAAACAAGCCAAGTCTCAGGAAAGCAATCTGACATTACAATCTAAATCTAAATGATTGTTGTAATAAAATGATGTGTGAGACAAATTACTTTACATTCTACTCCTAAAGATTATAAAAATAAAACATTTAACTTATTTTTAAAACATGGAATGAAATAATATTTGCTTCCTGCAGTCAATTTCAATCACTTTATTTGAAGTGAGAACAACTTGTTTACTGGTTTCTGCCCTGATGCCTTAACCACTAGAGTAGACCCATGCAGAAGAGCTTCCACCTTTGGCTTCCACTTACCTTCAGATCTTTTGCAAAACATATATTTTGATAAAAATATTGTCTCTGTATATAGTATAGTCTATATTAATAAATGTATTTATTCAGTTTCTTTTCTCCTACATAGTATTATACAAATCTTGTTAATATTTTCATATAGGAATACTTACTTCAAGAAGCAGAATGTAAGATTAATCGAGAATTTTGCAAAAGACAGCAATTAGATTTGATCAAGACAGCAAACTTGGATAAAATGTTAGAAAACCTTGGAGAGAGAGAAGTGAAGTTGTTGAATCTGACAGAAGAATCGGAAAAATCCTCTAAAACAAGACATCTTCAGGAAGCCAAGATGAAGAAAGAAATTCAACAAGTAAGGTTATAAGTATTTTAGTGAGTTACCAAAGGATGTATTTTCGTACATGCTTTGAAATCTTCTTGCTGACATGAGTACAAAAAAATGTCATGCACCAGAATGTATATCTGAATTTTAAAATGCCGTAATAGAGATAGACAAAGATGATCCAGATTTTTTTTACATTTTTGTTGCACCTTTTATTGTTTTTATATTAAAAAAATCAAGGCAGCAAACATACTTAATATTCCTCCTTTCTCCTATTTTCCCTGCAACAACCTTGTGAGGTGAGTTGGGTAGAGAGAGTGATTGATTGATCCAGTCATCCAGCTGGTTTTTCATGCCTCAGGCGGGAGAACAACTTGTTTACTGATTTCTGCCCTGATGCCTTAACCGCTAGAGTAGACCCATGCAGAAGAGCTTCCACCTTTGGCTTCCACTTACCTTCAGATCTTTTGTGCCTGGCAGAATAAGCACACCATTATTTTGTAGCTCATATATTTTATTGCTGCCCTATGGCTTTTCTGATTTTCTATAGTAATCTGTTCTAAACTGCTAGGCTAGTTCTGATGCTAGTATGTAATTGATACGGAATATGTATGCCATCCTTGCCCCAGGGCAATTAATTTGTCTGTTTGTAGTAGTTGAGCACAGTTGTGGTTAATTTTTATTCATTTTCTGAGTCTTTCTAAACTGGTGCAGAGAAGTCTGGAAGATTTTCACTTAGTATTAGTGTTGCTTTCTCCTGCCAGAAAATTCTTTAAAAACAAAATTCCAGGAAGGTGATTAGCATTGGCCCCATCATGGGTAGTCCTAGGAAGCATAATTTACTATCAATCCCTTTCTGCCCCTGTGGTTGTATAGCCACTGGGGAGAGGGTGAAAAAGAAAAAAGAAACAGAGGATCCAGAAAAGTCTTGTTTTCACAAAGCTCTCTCATATTTAGCTCTATCTTGGAAGAAGGAAAGTACAATTAATCCCAACGTAAGCTTCATTTGATCACATGGAATTGCTTTGTTCTCAAACAGTCCTATGGCTGCTTCAATCGAAATTTAATCCCTTTTGGTTTAGCTGACAATATTAATTTAACTAAGGTTAAAAGCATTTCCTTTCTTTTCTTTTGTGCACTCAAGTGTTTTAAGTATGGATCATAATATGAATTTGGGATTATTTATAAACATGTATATATATATACACCTATTTTAGATAAGAAGCCAGCTGACCCAGGAACGCAATTTAAAGCTGAATGCTTTCCAGAGAATACACGAGCTGCAGTGTCAACGTTATGACTCAGAACCTGCAATTTCCCAGAAACGTTCCCCTGCAGGTATAAATGTAGTTTGAAAGATAATTGGTTGTAATTATACATTAGTTCCATTGCACGGTTATTATTCCAAACAAAAACAAAATCAGCAGTAAGAGTCTGCGGCCTTGGAAAGGCAGGGAAGGTGAAAGCAATTAAAGAAATAAAACCAGGCCTTTCTCTAAGAATTATGTCAGTATGTCTCATTTGCCAACATGTTCAGATGTACTCATCAATTAATTTCAGCGAGCCAAAAGCCGTGGAGAAAAATAGTAACAATGGCATAGGATACAATTCAAAGAAATTACCATATTATTCTCAGAACCTTCCATTTTGAATGAAAAAGTGAGAGATTCTCTCACTCTTAGTTTTGCTAACTAATGCTATAGTCCTATAATGTTGAAATTAATCTAAAATGGGCCTTGAAAATATTTATTGAATAGCTTCAGTACAAAAGTTATCCATTATCCAAAGTCAGTATTTTAACATGCTGCTGCCGAAAAGCAGATACTTCTTGTAGCCCCGCCGTCAGTTCATATTTGATATATGTGCCAAAATAACAGGATCTTGTTCTTTTCTATTAACTTGGCATCCCAATTTCCCTTCTGTTGCATTTGGTTTTTTTTTTTTGTACCATTTCACAAATTTATTATTTGTGCCTCAGGGCTGAAAATATATCAGGATTTATATTGTAATGGGGGACCAAAGCATACCTCTCTGTTCTTATTGCATGGACAGTTAACTGCCTATTGGCCTGTTTCAGGTAATCAGGTCCCTTTGGGGTAAGGAGGAATTGGGGAAGCCCTTTCAAGACTGCTGTGAGTTGCTAAACTTCACTCAGGGTTGGACTCTGGGCAGATCCTTTGGAAATAACCAAGACACATCTGAGTCCTGTAATCTGGGACTTAAACTGGTTAATCCTAAAGAAGTGAACAGGGCTTCGATGAGCTCAGCCACCTGTGGTCTGGACCCACGCCCCTTTTGGCTGGTTAAGGTGTCCTCAGAAGTGGAATGTTTGGCTCCAAATGGTGGTTAATACATATGAAGGTAGCAGATGCGCCCCATCCTTGGACCAATCATGTTAGACAATGTTCAGTCAGACGTTTTTAGTGAAGGTAGTTGCCACTCAGCTTCCGAGGGCCCTGGGGGAAGTGATTTATATGGACCTTTTCAGTTTGGGTTTAGGCTGGAAAAGATATTGGTTGTGGTTGCTGTTGACTTTTGATGGGCTTGGGAGAGGAGTGGTGCAACCATCCTCACTGTCCTAGAACTATCAGCAGCTTTTAATACAATGGTATCTTTTGATTGTCTTTGGGGGTTGGGAGCAGGAGCCATTGCTTTCCATTGCCAGCTCATCTAGTTCCTCACAATCTCCAAACAGACAGCACTGCAACAGCATTGCCTATGTACCTTGGCTTGATGTATCATCAGCCTCCCAGGATTTGGTAATGTGTCATTTAATTCCAGACAGGGTCGCACTCCCCAAACTGAGCTTGTAATTTGGGGGTTTTGTGGATTCTCTACTCCTACTTATGGAGTAGGTGGCAGTAGCAGTACCTAGATTGTTGTTGTTCCAACAATTGTGAACTTTTCAGGACTAGGAGGCTGTGCTTATGGTCAACTCCCTTTTGGAGTACCACAGTATACTACACTGTACATGGGGCTGCCTTTGAGCACCACCCAAAAGCTACAACGATTTCAGGATGCAGTACATGCAGTGTTGGGCACTCCCAAGTTTGCCCATGTTACAGCCCTGTGCATGAGTTACATTGGTTCCCATTTTCCTTCTGGGTACAGTACAAAGTGCTGTTTATCACCTCTAAAGTCTTACATGCCATGGGAGTATGCGGTGCTCTCTGAGCTTAGCTGTTTTCTTGCCAACATCTCATTACCCAGCTAAGTAACATTATTCCTGCATTACCCATTGGAGGGAAAAAAACATCTGCCCCCCCAAAATGCTCCAAGCACCAAGGACGCCACAGTTCAAACTCTGAACTACAGATATTCTTTTTATCAATGGGACTGCCTCTCACTGAGAGCATCTGTCTGTTCCACCAGATGGAAGGGGTAGGTGTGCTCCAAGTCCTTTCTTTGAAATGTTGCTATCTAGTGTCTTTTCTGTGGCTGCCCTATCTTGTGGAATATCTTCCCTGACGATCTGGGAGCCACCCACCCTTTTAGCCTTCCAAAAGGCCATCAACCCTAACCTTATTGTGTGCTCAGCTGGGGTAGTGATGGGAGTTTGCAGGGGCATCGTAGGAGAATGTTTCAGGCACGGGAGTTTTATGGTTTTAATGTTCTTGTAGTTTTGTTGTGAGTCACCCAGAATTATCTTCTGACAAGAGCCATATAATCTTTTCCATAATTATAAATAAATGCTCCAAAATATAGATCCAGGTAATTTGATCCATGAAACACTTGCATGCATTTAAACCTGCATCATATAAGTTAATTACATCCCCATCAGTAATAAAGCATCCATGCTGTATAGGAATAATTTCTGTGAACACCTTCTTGTACCAGTTCTTAATTGCTCAAATGACATGACTATTATCTATTTGTACAACTGGAAGAAATGTTTTAAAAAAACATTACAGGGGATTTATTTGATGAACCCTGGATGAACTCTTGGTTCTATTTACTTGCACAATTACTTAAAGTTAGGACTCCAGTGCTTGACAATATCGTACTGATCAAACAGCAGCTCCATTATAGCATATCTCTATTCAAAAATACCTTTATTGAGTTGTGGGAAAGCTAAGACAGTATGAGCAGTTGAGGATGATGTGAGAATTTAATTATATCCACTTATTTAGATATAGTATCACATACGGCAACAAAAATGTCAGAAGATCCAATCTTATCCATTTTAATAAATGTTAACTAAATTTGAAATCTGATTAATCATAACCTAAACTTGCCACCCTGAACTCCTAAAAGCAGAATACAAGTCTAACAAAATGTGATGCATCCAGATCTGTTAAAAATGTGAGCATTTTGATATTTTCTTTAATTTTTCATAGTTTATCTTAAATTCATTTTAGATTATTTATGTTCTTGCTTTCAGTTACAAGAAGCTCTGCTAATCTTTCACACGTTACCAAAAGCAAACCTTACTATTTTCCAGGTAAGAACAACTAAGCTATCAACATCATTTCTCATTTTAATTTTAGCGTACTATCTTGGAAAGCTGTAAGGAAAAATATATAAACACTCTTTACCAAGTAGTTATTAATCTATTATATAAAAGCAAATAAAGTTCACGGATGATAAGTTTTTATAAACAGTGGAAATGTATTACCATCTCATTGCCACCATAATGTTTACAATGTCCCAAGTTGAGCTTGACCTCTGGTGATTACATGGACATATCACTTTGTTATACTGTGCATGCAGACATAGGTAAAAATGTTAAAGTGGTTTGTGCCTGTCATCGTCCAGAATGTTTTTCAACTTCCTAGTCAAACCTACTTGATTGCTCTGAGTGCTACAGTAAGAAAAGTAATTTAAAGGATAACCTAGCTAACTTGTTATATTTGGATGGAATACCATCAAGAATGTCCAGGGCTGGAAATTGAGAAAAAAATCAGAAGCAGTTGCCTACCCCCTTCAAAAGTATTGCCAAGATTTCAGACGCATTCTGTTCAGATTGCTATAAAGTTCATTCACGCACTTCAATTGTCATCCACACCAGCATTGGAAACATTCTAATGAATAAGCATCTCTTCTGTGTAGAGCTGTGAATGGGATGTATTAACAAAGAATACAATGTAGCATTGTGTACCTGTGCACAAAAATATTCTAGAAATTGTTCCAAGCTCTAAGATTAACTGTACACATTAATCAAAGCCTAGAATGTATGCTGGTCTTGTGCAATGACATCATTGCATATTGTGTTCCGTTTACATTGTTAGAGGTAGAGGTACACCAAATGCTTTGATGTGGAATGTTTAAAGCACAAAATTCCGCAAAATGTCTTGCATCAAATGTGAAACTGACAAGAGAGTATTTTGGAAGTAGCCTGAGCTCTTGACAGCGATTAATAATGAGTTTAAAACACCTCCAAAAATGCTGAAAATCACAGGATGTTTGTAAATGGTATATTTTCAAGAAGAGATATGTAATCGCTTTGATGTGATCTCGAACAGTGTTTCCCAACCTTGGCAACTTGAAGATGTCTAGACTTCAACTCCCAGAATTCCCCAGCCACCGAATGCTGGCTGGGGAATTCTGGGAGTTGAAGTCCAGACATCTTCAAGTTGCCAAGGTTGGGAAACACTGATCTAGAAGACATGCTTGGAAATTATTTAGAGACCAAATGCAGTACCTGTTCACCTGGGGAGAGGCCGTAATCTAAATAGAGCAGAACTTGCAAAGATTACCCAAAACAGGTGCTAGATTCTCATTCTCATGTGTTTTGAAGCACACTACTTTGAAGACAACCATAATAGGTGCTATCACACTACAGTGACTTTCAAAGGGGAGAAAAAGTGCTTAGTACCAATCTTGAAAATAAACACATCTGCTTCTAGTGTCTATTAGAATGATGGCTGTGCAATCCCACTCAGCTGCCATCTACAATTGTAAGGCAAGTTGCTATTAGGTATGCCTATGCAAACAAAAAGAAGTTATAGATTTGCTTGGGAAAAAAATCACCTTTTTTGATACGCGATGCTATCCCTATTCCCAGTGTGAGGAAGCATTCTTTGTTTTTGTTACAATATAGTTTATAGGGATAGATTTGCCTAACAGAAGGTAAAAAGCTATCATTGACTTTTTTTACAGGGTGGGGGGGGGTGAGAGAAGAGGTTTTGTTTTTGGATGAACAACTATATAACATTATATTATATACTGCATTTGTATTTCAGGCTCTTCTTCATACAGTCAGAATGCAGAATTGCCAACATTTATATTAACCAAAGATTCCACTCAAAATCTTTTGACAGCCAAAACCAAGTTAGAGAAGATCCCTAGGCCAAAAACAGTGAGTAGTGAAAAATTAATGAAAACATCAGACAAGAAGTAAAGATATCCAGTCAAGAGTGCAACAAGTTTATTAATTTGAAGGCTATATTTTAAGAGTTTCATTATGAAAGAATAACAATAGTAACAACCTGAGATATGCAGTAGCTTTTCCTATGCTCTGCTTCCCCAGATTATGCCGCTACAAAAAATAGCCCTTCCCAAATCTTTGAAATGTTAGCAATTCAGAGTGCAAAACATAAACATAACAAGCTTTGTCTTTCCAGGTACCTTCAGGATGGAGAAATAGAATAGTAGACGTTCTATTGCCAGATCTTACCCAAACCTCATATTCTACTTTTCCTGTGCAACAAGAGCAAAACCCATCTAAAAAATCAACTGCTACTAGATTTGTCATTGACCAAGACTGAAAACATTACCCTGCACATAGTTGCTGTCAGTAATTATTAATAAAACCTTTCCTACCATATTTTCTTCAACTTTTGAGTAATAATGTGGGAATAAAAGATTTTGGTTTCATCATGGCATATTGAGATTTCATTGTTGTTCTTTTGAAAGTTACATATTGTCATTGTACAGATAGTCCTCAACGTACAACCGCAATTGAGCCCAAAATTTATTAAGGGAGAAATTTAAGTGAATTTTGCCCCATTTTACAACTTTTCTCACCACATTTGTTAAATGAATCACTTTAGTTCTTAAATTAGTAGCATGGTTATTAAGTGAAACTACCATAGTTTCCTCATTGACATTTCTTGTCAGAAGGTTGCAAAAGGGATATGACTCTGGGGACGCTGCAACAGTCATAAATGTGAGTCAATTGATAAGCATCTGAATGTAAATAATGTGACCACGGGGATGCTGCAATGGTCATAAGTGTGAAAAATTGTCATTAGTCTCTTTTTTCAGTGCTGTTGTAACTTCAAACAGTCACTAAATGAACTGTTGTAAGTTGAGGACTACTTATATATAATGCTCATGCATTGCATAAAGCTGTACTTTGATATTTCTTAAACAAATTATCTCTTGGTCCCCTAAACAATGCCTTATAAAAATACGTAACAAATGTTACATGCTGTCAATGTAACATTTATTAGGTTGTTTATGTAGTCTAGCTCTAAGTAACTTACTTAGACAAAAAAGCATTTTAATAAATGATTTATTATTTTGGTATTACAGTTGTAAATAATTTGCATTTCTTCCAATGACAACACCACATATGCAGTACATAATATCTATAACATTCCATTCCCTATGCAGTACATTTGCATATGAGAGTTCAAAGAACAATCCAGTTAAGTCACAATTTACTATCTAAAGAATTAAGGTCCACGTGATCAGTTATTCTATACAGGCAATTGCTTAAAAAACAAACAATATGCTGAATTTCATACAACCAGCAAAGTGATAAAAATCTATTCATACTAATTCATAAGTAATAGCATTAAACCGAAAACAAAGTTTTATCTATCTAAATCTAGAAGGTAAAGAATTCCATATGTGAATAACCGGGAAGCCCCTTAATGTGTCCACTGTAGTTTGGTAGATTACAAATGAAGCTGGTTTAGAAAATCAAATCATCTGCCACTGCATGAAATTGTTAGAAATGCCCTAGTAACTAAACATATAGCTTTATGCCACCTAAATAGAAAATATAGATTTCCTGAAAGGTAATACTAACACCTGAATTTCCTAAAATCATTGGAAAATAGCAATTGCTGACACTAAGGGGCAGATATATTGATTAAAATTTCTTTCCCTGACATGAGGCCAACATTAAGAAAATTTAAGGCACTTGAAAGAGGGTTCACTGTGTTTAGGAATACACGTTTTAATGTCTTTGAAAGGTATTCTTAGCTCAGTAACAAAATCATCTCACATTTTGATTTTGGAAATGCATACAGCACTGTCAGTTTTGAAACATTTTCCCCTTTAAATTTACAAGATAAATATTAACATTCAAGAATAAGCATGGAAGCAAAAAGTAAATAGCTTTTTAATCTTACTTTGAAGAAAACGTTTATCTAATATTAAGAATTCATTTTTAGACCGTCATTCTTTAGAATTTAATTAGTGTTGTGTTTAAATTGTCAGTTTCTTAAATTTATAAAGATCATGGGGAGGTGGGTAAAATGACTACCACATGGCCATTAAATACACACCACCTATTTTGGAAATATCTGAATGGAGTGATCAGTTCAACTGTCTTATTCACCTGAGCTATTGTCTTTTAGGAGTGCAGTTGTTGGAAGATTCTTTAAAATTACAGTACTCTCTACTAAATTTATTTCATGAATTGACTTTCAGACTAATATTGAAGTGAACTTTACTCAACTGGAAGGATTAAGGAAATTAAAAGGATGTTAACATTTTTAACAATAAATCTACAGAGTCAATTTTGTCATCAGCATAATATCAACCACTGCAGTTCCTCTTTGACTGGAGCTCATCCAGCAGAAGCACTTAACCCTATAAATTGAGTTTTGATTATTTCAACTGTATTTATCACATGACTTGCAAAACAAACATTAAGATGCTATCAAGAGAATAATCAAAATAAAATAACTTAGTTCAAGTGTTCAATCAAGTTTGTTTCTATCACACAATTTGCTGTATTATGAAACCTACAGGTGGGATATTGCTGTGTGGGAATAAAATATTCCAAGATCCATGCAGGACTACAGTACCTTTAAAATATCCATAATGTGAGCACAAACTGTGTTTGCTAAAATTATTATCCTCATATGAAAAGCACAGCATTTTCTAAGGCAGGTAATTTGAAGGCTACAGACAAATGGCTTTAGAAACAGTAAACAAAGCCTGGATACAGCAGATTGAATCTATACTTTGCCACATTTAACAGGCCCACAAAAATCAATTGGATAAATTTATCACATGTACCTTACCCAATCTGTTTTCCTCAAAGGATCTAATTCCTCAAAAATATAGATCCAATACATTATATTAACACATATGAAAACAGTTAACAATGTTAGCATATAGTGCTGAGGTTCATGTGTCTAATGGAGAAAACGGTGCAAATAAAATGACATTCTTCAATGAACCTCAAAATATAAGATGGCACAACACTTCAATTTGCTAATTAAGGCACTGGTCCTTCTTCCTTACGCACAGAGGAACTTGTATCTTTTGATCATCATTCTTCCTATAGATGCTTACACTTACAATAGAAAACAATCATCGTAACATCATATAATATGGAAAAATATGGGCATTCATATTTGTTAAGAAAAAAATATCCTAAAAACATCCTACAAATCTCTTCCAATTTCCAAGCTGAACAGATAAAAAGTCATACTTTTCATAGATAATTTTATGTCAAATTAACAGTAATCTGTTTTTAATAATGATGCATAGGGATATTGTATCTAAACCTAATTAAATCACTATAATTGTAAATTTACCTACCAAGAACATTGCTGCCACTAAATACAATAACTATCAACAGCTACATTTGGCATATCAAATAAAATAAGAGATTCTATAGTAGCAGCTACTAAAAATTTAAAACCGCAAATAAGGGTTCATGCAGAATATTGCAAATATTTCTGTTCAGCAAGACATGATTCACACAACCTTATTCCAAGCACGTTGCAGACCTACTTTTTTAAGTCTTGAAAAATAATATCCTGAACTGCTATATTCCATAAAGAATAAGCATCTTTTGGTGTAGCTAACCATAAATATTGAGCTAATCTAAGTCCACTTAAAAAGCAACGTTTCCTAGAGTGTGTGATAGTTTTGTTCTTTGGACTTGCAAAATTTATACAGAAAGAAGATAACTGCTTGCAGACCCAGCACAAGTACAATACCACCAATGAAACTGGCTGCATCAAAACTTGCTTTATGATGTGATGGCTTGGTAGTTGGTATTAGAGCTGATGTGCCTGTCAAATAAGAGGATTATAATTATTAGTGATTTGCTCCTGAATTATATTTTCTATGTATTATTATTTTTTATCACCTAAAAATCAGTTCTTCAGTTCTCTCTCTATGAAACAGAATTTGAATACGCCTTTCAATGGAAAGTTAAAAATTAGTCTTCTTCTAGATTACCGCATTTTTCAGAGTATAAAATGCATCAAGGTTTTGAAGAGGCAAATTTAAAAAAAACAGTAGATAGGTAGATAGAGAGATAGAGAGAGAAATACAGTAGGTAGGTAGGGAGAGAGAGAGTAGTTAGGTAGGTAAGTAGATAAAGGGATAGAGAAAGAGAGATAAATAAAGAGAGAGAGAGAAATACAGTAGGTAGGTAGGCAGAGAGAGAGAGGAAGAGAGAAATACAGAAGGTAGGGAGAGAGTAGGTAGAGGGATAGAGAGAGAGAAAGAGAGAAATACAGTAGGTAGGGAGAGAGAGAGAGAGAGAAGATAGGTAGGTAGTTGTTTCCAGGTGTATTTATCCATGTGCTGGAGAAGGAAATCTCTGACAATCTGCAGCACCTAAGACTTGTTTCTGCAGGCACAGCACTTGATCAATCTAATTCTCATCAATCACTCTAACTAAAGAGCTTTCCGAAAGGAAAAAAAAAAGTTTTTGCACTCTGCAAACCTCCCCAAAACAGCCGGTTTGTCGCGAAAACAGGCCTGTTTAAAAAAAACAAAAAAAATAAAAGGCATGAATAGCCTTTGGGGGGCTTGCAGACTGCTCCTGGGGCTTGGGGTGGGGCCAAAAATGAGCAAAAAAAATGCCAATTTTTCACAAAAAATGGGCCCGTTTTTGTCAAGAAAATTGCATGCATACCTTATGGAGGCTTATAGAGTGCTCCTGGGGGCTGCGGGGGGGGGGGGGATTGAGCAAAAACCAGCCCATTTTTTGCTCATTTCTGCCCTCCCAGCCCCCAGGAGCTCTCTGAAAGCCTCCTACAAGCTATGCCCGGCTCTTTTGGTGAAGGGGTGGGGCTTTGGGAGGCAAAATATGCTGTATTCGATGTATAAGAGGCACCCAGATTTTCAGCCTATTTTTTGAGGGAAAAGGGTGCATCTTATACTCTGAAAAATATGATAGATGCTATAGGCGGGCAAGGTCAATTTCTGTTTAATCCTGTTCAGGTTATTTACATCCTGTGTGAGGATGCTATAGATACATGATTTTAAAAAAATTAAACGCAAATCTAATAATCTAATGAGATTTACTGATCTTGCAAACTCTCAAATAATGATTTAAAAGTGTTATATAATCTGAAAATTAATTGCTAATTCCCTCTCCACTTTGCAATGTGGATATATAGTATCTCTCTTGGAATCATTACAGCTAAGCACAACTACTGCTCCATAAAGAAAAGCTGATGAACAGCTGACAAAAGACACTGCTGCTTTACGATTCAGATGTTTTGTACATGGTCCCTTACCATCCTGGAAGGGAACATTATTACCCAATTTGCCTTTTTCTTATTCATCCAAGACAAGAACTGTCTTACAAGTAGCTTTCCTCAAGACAACAGAGTTCATTATGAGTGCCTGTTACAATTAAATTTTACCTGTTTTAGCAGTAATAACAGAAGTACTGGTAACGGTTGTAGTATTCAAACTAGGTTTTTCTGTTGAAGTTGAGTTAGTTGTACTACCTGTTTAAAGAAACAGTTTATATCATTTTATTTGCCTTGAAATATGAATGTAATGTATACTTACAGAATCCTATTTGTGATTCAAATCATTGAACATGACATATTTTAGCTGTCCCTTTCCTACATTTTGAAGCACTATGAAAATTATAAAAATATCAATGATGTTCTCAACACAATTTAAGAATCAAATATGAAAGAGCTCAATATCATAAATTGAAACCCACAAAAATATTGAACTTCAGTTGGAGACTGCCAAGAATAAGAATGTAAAACAAGACCCTTGTATTGTTATTAAGATTAATGGAAGAAAGAAATCAGGAAAAGGAGGCTATAGCTTGAGCAAGTTATTATAGTGAGGATATTGGAAAACAAACTACCAGATTTTTCGGAGTATAAGACTCACCGGAGTATAAGACTCACCAAGGTTTTGAAGAGGCAATTTTTTTAAAAAAGTAAGTAGGTAGATAGAGGGATAGACAGGGAGAGAGAGAGAGAGAAATACAGTAGGTCGGTAGGGAGAAAGAGAGTAGTTAGCTAGGTAGGTAGATAGAGGGATAGAGAGAGAGAGAAATAGAAAGAGATTTAGAGAGAGAAATATAGTAGATAGGTAGGGAGAGAGAGAGAGAGTGAGTGAGTAGACAGGTTGGTAGGTAGAGGGATAGGGAAAGAAATAGAGATAGAGAGAAATACAGTAGATAGGTAGGTGTTTCTGCTGGCACAGCAATTGATCAATGTAATTCTCATCAATCAGTTAGAGCTTTCCAAAGGGGAGGGGGAGTTTTTGCACTCTGCAAACCTCCCCAAAACAGCCCGTTTTTCATGAAAATGGGCCCGTTTATTTTTGAAAAAAAGACATGAATAGCCTTGGGGGGACTTGCAGAGTGCTCCTGGGGGGTGGAGCCCCCTGAAAACGAGCAAAAAGTGGCCCGTTTTCACAAAAAATAGCCCATTTTTTGTCAAAAAAATTGCATGCATAGACTTATGGAGGCTTATAGAGTGCTGCTGGGGGTTGGGGGGAGGAGGCCCGTTTTTTGCTCATTTCTGACCTCCCCAGCCCCCAAGAGCTCTCTGAAAGCCTCCATAAGGGTATGCACAGCCATTCTGGTGAAGGAGGCGGGGCTTTGGGAGGCAAGAAATGTTGTATTCGGTGTCTAAGACACCGGCATCCAGATTTTCAGCCTCTTTTTTTGAGGAAAAAAGGTGTGTCTTATATTCCGAAAAATACAGTATATATTTTTTCTTGTGTCTTTTTGCATTTTCTTGATGAAATAGACAAATATCACCTTATGAGTTACTTCTGTAACTATTATGCATTTCAGCACAACTAGATCTCTTTGTTGCTGTGCAAATTAATTGGGTTGAAATGCCCACATTCAATATTATCACTGTGTAGTTTCAACCAAGGAGAATGTCTAAAAACAGTCAAGTAACAATACTGTAAATGTAGGTACATCTAAAATTTTACCAGTCATACAAGAAATTACTCATAAGACTGGAAATATAGAAACTGAAATTTTTGTTTAGAAAAAATGCTAAGAAATAGTGATTTATGAATTGTTGTACATTTACAATTTTTATACTGTTACTTGAACAATATTATGATGTTTGTCCATCATTTTCAAAGAGGACCTTGACATCTAGCGGGTAGCGGGCTGTCAACAGGGTGTCCGCAAGTGGCTGGTAAGGCCAATACGGGCACGGAATGTTCTGCCACATGTGTGGGCACCACGGTTGCAGCATTTGCAGCTCTGTCTTTGCGGAGTGCTCGCTTCTCTTGTGCTATGGTTGTCCTTCTGTCTTCAAATGTCTGGCAGCCTTGGTGGATCAACGTGTGCCATGTCAATCGATCTTGTGCCAGGGTCTCCCAAGAGGTGGTGTCGATATCCAGAGACTTGAGGCTTTCAGCATGTCTTTATATCACTTCCTTTGTCCCCCATGCAATCGCTTTCCTTGAGACAGCTCGCCATAGAGTTATTGTTTAGGGATGCGATGGTCTGGCATCCTTACATGGCCTGCCTAGCGTGTCTGGGCTTTCATCCTCAGAAGTCCGTGGAGATAGGTCGTGTGGAAGTGGTTCAGTTGCCTAATGTGCCTCCTGTATACAGTCCAAGTCTCATTGGCCTGTATCAGGGTAGTAGTTAGCACTACTGCTCTAGCACTACTGAACAATACTAACATATACTCTCAAAGCAGATTTTGCTTGATCTATAGATTTATCAAATTACTGCTGTAACTGAACATAATTACGTGAGCACAAGAATCACATAAGCATGTAAGTAAAAAATTTACATGTCTCTTCAAATACTTATTTTCCTACAGATTCATTACTGGAGAGCATTAAGTTAAAACAATATGTCTGCATCAATGCAATTTTTTTTTGGTTACCTGTTGGGCTAGTGACTGTGGTAGACTTACTAGCTGTAGTAGTACTGGCAGGAAAATCTAAAATAAAACAAAACAACTATGAAGCATAAAATTGATTTTTAAGAATAATAGTAGCGATATCTAAAATTCTTCTAAGGTTCTTAAAGGCAAAGGTTCCCCCGCACATGTGTGCTAGTAGTTTCCGGCTCTAGGGGCGATACTCATCTCCGTTTCTAAACTGAAGAACCAGCTGGGGTTTTCACCAGCATATAAATCTTTACTTGAGTAACTTGGTGTTTAGCCTGGCATTTTTAAAAGAAATATTATGTAAAGTTAATAATTATAGCACTAATTACTCCTCTCATCAGTAGTCATAATCAGATGGATTTCATGAGACATCCAAATCCCTTCTAAGGTAATGGATATACAGCTCTTCATCTTCATTGGGATTGCCAAGCTATTAAGATTCAAGAGCAGGAAAAGAATCTACTGAAGGGGCAGGATTGAAATCTTGTACATGACACTTTACAGGCAATCATCTGCCCTAGAGGCTGGGAAATATCATTAGATCCAGGTGTCTGGTCTGAACAACGGACAAAACTACTAGTCTATTCACTTTCTTTGGGTAAAGTTCTTTTTTCAAACTTTTTCAGTGTTTAGAATTTCATCAAAGGGTTATCAGTGTGTTAATTAAAATAACTCTTATGTTTACTAATTAGAAATCCTAACTCTTTGATGGCCTACATCAGGGATATTAAACTCGATTTCATTGAGGGCCGCATCAGGTTTGTATTTGACCTCGGGGGAGCAGGGTATGCAAGGCGAAGGTGGGCATGACCAGCTTGATATCACTTGTGTTGGGGGCGCCTGTGGTGGCGCGAGCGCTCTGCCAGCGAAAATGGGCTCCCGAGCTCTGTTTTCAGCTGCGATGGCACCCTACAACCCTCTGCCTGTGAAAATAGAGCTTATGAGGGCTGCCCACAGCCCTCCTGAGCTCTGTTTTCACTGGCAGAGGCATTGCGGGCCAGTCCTCTTTTCAGTGTGGCCCCATGGGCCAGATCTAAGAACCCCACAGACTGGATCGGGTCCTCGAGTCTTGTGTTTGACACCCCTGGTCTACAGAGTCATACTCCTGCTGAGTTGATGGAGATTGAATTAGAAGCTCTACATAGGGGTACTGGGCTATTGGGATTTGAAATGGGCTGACAGTCATCACCATCTTTGTCAATGGAAGTGTTCTGAATTGGTTGCCAATGTTCTGTTCTTCAAACCTCAGAAACGTCTTATGAAATGAGCAAACTGCAATGTTTTGGCAAGGTGCCTAAAAGCCATTGAGGTCAAGATAAAATTCTTTTTGAAAATATTCAGTGATGGAACTCAAGAGTTCCCATAAAAAACTTTTTTTTTGCATTTTGTGGTACATCACTCATTTAGCTTTGAAATTGTATGCCATCTCATTTTTATTGTACAATGAATGGGTAGTCCTCGACTTACAACAGCTTGTTTAGTGACTGTTCAAAGTTACAATAGTATTGAAAAAAGTGACAGGACCATTTTCCACACTAATGATCATTGCAGGAACAAGGTGTTTTTTTAAAAAATTCAGACACTTGGAAATTGATTCATATTTATGACAGTTGCAGTATTCTGGGATCACATGATCATATTTCGAGACCTTCGGACAAGCAAAGTCAATGGGGAAGCCAGATTCATTTAATAATCATTTCACTAACTTTACAACTGCAGTGATTCCCTTAACAACTGAGGCAAGACAGACTTTAAAATGGGGCAAAACTCACTTAACAAATTCTCCTTTAGCAACAGAAATTTGGGGCTCAATTGTGGTCTTACGTTGAGAAGTAACTGTACAGAATCTCTCACCTTGTGAACCCATCGAAAAACCTAAACAATGTTCAGATTTTAGAAACAAACCTAAGAGGCTATCAGCCTGCTAAAGTTGTACGGTCGCCTCAGAAAGATCCAAACTGCACCATATTTTGAAAACACTGCGGAGGTCATTCTTTTTTAATAGAGTTCTCAATAGAAATTTGTATTCCATAACAATAGGGAAAAAGGATGTATATAGAGAAACACAAAAATAGTAAAATGCAAGATTTGTCAGCAATGGAGGATTTAAAGAAACAAGAATATTTTCAGTTGTCATCTGGCAGCTACAGTGCAGTAAAAGATTAGGTGCTGACCAAACATAATTAATATGTTTGTCCTGTTTATTATACTGAATAAAGGTTTCAGGCAGCTTTGCTTTCAGGTTTTTTGGCCCTTAAATAATTATTCTCTTTATCATCATATAAGCATAAATACTCACCTGTACATGTCCCATTTTCAGAAACAGGAGTACAGCCAGGATGTGCACTTGTGGAATTTGTGCACCGAGACAAAGTTCCGTCTAGAGAAAAAAACCCCGTTTTTAATGAATGAAACTTTAAAACATTTGGCTAAAATTCTTATTACAAACATTGTTCTACAATGTCCTTAAACACTCAATGAAGTGCTGATTTAGTAAAATATTTAGGGAGAGTCTGTTACTCTCCAATGTCTGTTAAATTGAAAATTACATTTGCAGCAGTATGTCAAACTGCACACAAGTATAATTTATACATTATTTGTATTATGTTGCATTTACTGTACATATTGTAAATTAATTCAAAGAAAATAAAATTAACATAAATTTAATTGTCTTAAGTTTTTCAGATTCGATGGGTTTAGTCCATTTTTTGGAGGGGCAGGGAGGCAAGTATTTTATCCACTGAATCTGAAGTCCATTAAAAAAGGGACTGTTAATACAAAGTTTCACTATATACAATGTTATCCATTCAGCTATTATTTGTGACATTTTGATTTCTTTTTCACTATTATTACTTGGTTTTATGTATGTTATATGTAAAAGATAGCAGTTATATAATAAATAGAATGGAAGAGTGCTAGGGAACTGACAACATCAATACTCATGCTTTCCTGAATTATTAAAAAGATCATTCTAAAAAAAATAATCTGGATTACAAAATGTTTTGTTCAATATAACAGCATTAGCCCCACCTAAAATATATGTAGGAAATCCTGTAAATCACGTAGAAATTTACAGTAAAAAAACTGGCTTAATATGTAAAAGATAAATCTCACTCATCTCTTAGCTTTTTTCAACTTTAATTTTATTAGGTTCTATGTTGTAGAAATAATAGAAGACACAAGAGAGGAGAAAAATTCTTAAACATTACCAGATTATAGTCTGAACTAACAATTCAATGTTTCCTCATCAGTAGTTTTTACTGCAAATTGTTTAAATTTTTCATTTTTCCAATGATTTCTTGCTATTTCCTTTTCAATGCAATCTCTTTCTATGCTTTCATTAAGTTTATCAATACCATGCCTATTTTGCCATTTTAGCAACCATATATTTTTGTTGTCAACACTGCACATATCTCATAGGTGGTAGATTAAGGCAGAATTAATCTAGCAGAATAATCATAAAATAAAAAGGAGTAGTTTAAAATACCATATTTTTCAGTGTATAAGACGCACTTCCCCCCCAAAAAAGTGGGTGTAAATGTCTGTGCATCTTATAGAGTGAATGTTGCCGAAGCCATACTCTCCCGCCAGCCCCCACCCTTTGGCCTCTGCCTCCCAGCAATTTGCCTCCTTGCAGCAAATAGCTTGGTCAGCTTCGCCCAGCCTGATTTAGCATGAGCAGTTGATTGGTGGTTGGATTGGCCTCCCGGAATACCGCCGATCAGCTGTTCTAGGCTGCAAGGATCGCCACCACATATTGCTGCCTCCGCACACCCCATTTTCGGCCTCCGCATATCCCATTTTTGGCCTCTGTGCATCCTGTTTTCAGCCCATTCCAGGCGGCAAGGGTGGGCGGTGGCAGCAATCCCCGCTGCCTGGAACGGGCCGAAAACGGGATACACAGAAGCAGAAAATGGGGCGAAAGAGGCAGCGATGGGTGATGGCAATCCCCTCAGCTGATAGGTGGTATTCTAGGAAGTCGATTCAACTGTCAATGAGCTGCTTGTGCTAAATCAGACTGTGCTGAAGCTGACCTGGCTGTTTGCTGCAAGGTGGCAAATTGCTGAGAGGTAGAGGCAGATTTTTTCCCCTTATTTTCCTCCCCAAAAGCTAGGGGCATCTTATAGTCCGGAGCATCTTATAGTCCGAAAAATGCAGTAAGTATTCCATAAACATATTAATGTTGTTACAAAAGACTTAAAGAATGAATATATTGTATTATGAATGCTGATAATAAGGATAGGAAAATATGGAGAGTTGTAAATAATCCTTACTTGACAACTTTGTGTTCATCCTGCTTTCTGTGTAAAAATGGGAACTTCTTCACTTTTCATTAACCCAACTTTGCACATTTGTCAACAAACATGCAAGTGATGTTGAGGCAGCATATTAAATATATTGGTATCTCATTAGATGTATCATCTTTCCCAAAAATATAGTCTTAACCAGTTCATTAACCTTAGATATGTTATATACCTAAATGAAATTACCTCTAAATATAGGAGGCCATTTTCTTTGGCTTGATATATGCCATTCCCACTAGTCCTGGGAGATGCAAAAATATCCCAGTTGGGCTAAAGTTTAGCCCACACAGCAAAAGGGCTTTTGGAACACATATTATATTGTTCATTTTACATTCAGACTTGATAATCTCACATTTAAACACATTTTTCTGGTCATTCTGATTTATCACACAATTTCTATTTTCAGATATTTATGAGTGTTACTCAAAATGCAGTTAAATTTTGATTGGTTTTGCAGCTGCTGCTTGATTTGTCTATATTTATTTTTTTATATAGATGTAAACTGTTATAAATTACAGCATTGAGTTTTTTTACGTGCTGATCTTTAGCCAAAATAAACATATTTGATTTTCCAGATAGTGTTTACAAAACTAGATTTAGTTTTCCTTTAAAAAAAAGAATTCAAATCCTGGCTTTAATTTTTCTTTACTATTTCTTTCCCCTTCTTTGTACTTTCCATGTTGCTTAACCCGAAAGAAACTGGTGGGCTTTCTGTTTTTTAGTTATTAGATTACTTAGAAGGTATCTCCATGTTTCATATACAAGCTTAAATTCCAACATACAACTTGAGGGGCACAATACATGATTGTGTTATCTATTTACATGAATCCCTGAAGCTGCATATATGTAGCAATGACAGATTTTTATATACATTTTAGCAGTGAAGAATGAAACCTTATAATGTTTAATTTTACAATGTGTGCAAAAATGTATAAAGTCAATAAAACAAATGTAGCAAATCAGAAGTATTCAACATAATTCAATTTACCATTGCATTGAAGCCATGTGCAATTCAGTTGAGATGATTCAATAGTGATGCAGGAACTACAATTTATATGTCTTTCACAGCCAACTAGAACAGAAAAAAAATTGTAAAAAGAGAAGCCAGTTAACAATAGATAGAAAATAGAAATGTAAATCACAACAAACAGTTTAAACTTAAAGGATTTAATATATCACTGATGACTAATGATACTTGCATGTTACTTTATATATGTGAATCAAAATTCAGAGATACTTGTAATGGTCTTCATTTTAAAATAGAAAGTTAACAGAAAAAAGGGGAAGAAGGAGTAGACAAAGCATTAGACAGTATGATTTATTCATATTTGGAATTTGGTTCTTCAATAGCTATTACTATTCTTGGATCACAAAGTATTAGGTTAACTTACTGCAGTATTATTTGCATGCCAAATTTACATGTCTATATACCTTAAAGCTCTTCTTCGTACCCAAACTCTCAGTAACACACGAGAAATACACAAGAAACCTTGAAGGTAAATTGCTTGAATTCAGTACAATTCAACCTCTGGCGGATGCAAATCCAGATGTGGAAACATCCAGAATACTATCCTGTCCCATTTTGGATAAGCAGTGAGGCCCAAAATAAGCTTTGATCTGTCAATTGTGTATTCAACTCTACAATTACAGGTAGTCCTTGACTTACAACAGTTCATTTAGTGACCGTTCAAAGTTACAAGAGCACTGAAAAAGTGACTTATGAACTTTTTCCACATTTGCAACCATTGCAGCATCCCCATAGTCACGTGATCAAAATTCAGATGCTTGAGAACTGACTCACTTTTATGACCATTGTAGTATTCTGGGCTCATGCAATCATCTTTTGCAATCTTTTGACAAGGAAAGTCAACAGGAAAACTAGATTCACTTAACTGTTACTAATTTAACAACTGCAGTGATTCACTTAACTGTGGCAAAAAGAGTCATAAAATGGAGCACAATTCACTTAACAAATGTCTCACTTAGCAACAAACATTTTGGGTCAATTGTGGTCGTAAGTTGAGGACTTCATGTACTGGCTTATTAAATTAGTAGGAGAGCCTAGTTAAGGCCATCAATTCCTCAGTGAGAAAGGAAATGGTTCCATCCTTCTTTGTTCTCTATTTCTGTAACTATTGATCCTCTAAGACTTCTTAGTATCTTTCATACCATTGATTATGGTATTTTCTTGAACAAGCAGTCTAATTTGGGCTATGGCAGAATTGTACTATAGTGATTTCACTTGTACTTGGAAACCCTTTTTCATGAGGGAGAATTACTGTTTCTCGACTGTTCTTGCACATGGCAACTGAGCTACAGAGTCCCTGGGGTTTCATATTATTTCCCCATGCTTTTTAACACATGTAAATAAAAATGCTGAGCAGTCATCCACAGATGTGGGCTGAGGTTCTCTCAACATACAGTTTTCACCTAGCTCTACTTCCCCTTCTTAGCTAATGGATGAGAGAATTGGCATTCTGAACCAGTTCAGGGACAGGATAGGGGCCAATAAACTAATACTTGGTGTAGCATAGATGGTCTTTCATCAGTTTCAGATGATCTACCAATTATGAGCTTACATAGAGAGAGAGAGAGTGAGTCTTACAGCAATATTCATATTCTGGTAACTTCCTGGTTGGATTATTGCAATATATTGTATATGGCTCCCTTCAAAAACATTCTGGCAATTTCAGCTGTTTAAAATAGAGCAGTTAGACTGCTCACGGGGACTGGCTGACACAGATTATTCCAGTATTTCACCATTTATATTGGTTACTGCTCCATTTCCAAACTTTAATCAAAGTGATAGCTTTCACCTTTAAGGCCCTTACAAATTTAGGGGCAGATTGCCTAAGGAGCACTTTCTTTCATATGTATCTGTTACAGTGAAAGACAGAAATTGGTGAATGTTGACTTTCACCGGTGAATGTCAACACATACCAAATACGTAGGGTTAGGGTTAGGGTTAGGTTAGGGTTAGGTATTTACTGTAAGTCATAAATAAGGGTATTTAGCAAATATTTCGGACATACACCAAGAGACTATGTGAATGTTGACATTCACCGGTGAATGTCGACATTCACCAGATTTCTGTCTTTCACAGTAACATTATTATTTATTTATTTATTTTTCCGTGCTTCTAGACCGCCCCCTCTCCCAAAAGGGACTCGGGGCGGTGTACAGTCCATGCAAAATATCAAAATACAATAAAAAGTTGAATATGTACAGTTGGAATGGAGGAGGTTAAAATGGAATTAAAAGAACTGTACAGAGCCAGTATATATAAACATAAATTTAAATTTTAAACCCCTAAAACACACACAATAAATTAAAAACAATACCCCTAAAATAACCAGTTAATAGTGCATTTGCCAGGAGGAACAGTTGTAATTATGCCAGGCCTGCTAATCGGAACAGGTGAGTCTTCAATTTTTGCCGGAAGGAGCGGAGGTCAGTAGTGGTTCTGATGTGGGGGGGGGGGGGGTCGTTCCAGAGGGAACATATCTACCAAGACCTCAGTATTGTCTAACAAGGCTCTCCAAGTCCATCCATCCCCCCACACATAAAGGAGGTGATCTCTATAAGGGAGAAAGCCTTTTCTGTAGCAACCTGTCAAGTTACGGAATGCCCTGTCCAGAGAAACCCAACTGCTGCCACATGAACATTTCAGCACTAGTTAAGGACCTTATTTTCCTTAATAATTTTGAAATACAGTCAATCCTTGATTTACAACCATTTGTTTAGTGACCACAGTACAATGGCACTGAAAAAGTGACTTATAATTGTTCTTCACACTTACAACCATTGCAGCAGCCTCATGGTCACATGGTCAAAATTTGGGCATTTGACAACTGGCATGTATTTATGACAGCTGCAATATTCCAGTTGTGTGTGTCATGTGATCACGATTTTCAACTTTCACCGTAGGCTTCCAACAAGCAAAGTCAATGGGGAAGCCAGATTCACTTAACAATCACATGATTCACTTAACTGCAGTGATTCATTTAATAACTGGCAAAAAAGTCCAAATGGGACAAAGTTAACTTAACAAATTGCCTTGCTTAGAAGCTTAAAAAATCATATCATGTTCTTATAACACAGGGGTGTCCAAACTTGGCAACTTTAAGACTTGTGGACTTCAACTCCCAGAATTCCCCAGCCGGCTGGGGAATTCTGGGAGTTGAAGTCCACAAGTCTTAAAGTTGCCAAGTTTGGACACCCCTGTTATAACACAATTCACTGTTACAAATATAGACAAGGAATAAGAATCTTTGTAAAACACAATACTAATACAGGATTGGCATTCTGACAACTTTTATTCCTATATCATTTGATTGCCAAAACTTTAGTTCAACATTTATGGGTCTTCCCTTGTCCTGCAAGCCAGCAACTCTGGTACAATCTATCTTAGAAGCATAGAAAACTGTCATCAAAAAAACCCTAGTAGTCCTCTGAGTTTTGTTTGCTCTATTTATTTATTATTTTTAATTACTTGGATTATTTTTAATTTTTATCTTGCATTGCGTCTCCAGTTCCCAATGCAATAAGTTTATCAGTTTACCGTATTATGTACACAATCCAACCCCTGACAAAAAAAAGTTTTCAGATTAATCTAGACCTAATAGTGGAAAATCTTTTGTCCCTTATTTTTTTGTCTTCTCACAGAAAAGAACTTCTCAACTATAAATTCTAGCTTTTTCCTCCAACTCAACGAAAAACCTACTTCATTACCATAGAACAAAAAAAATATATAAAGCGGTTTAAACCTGCCTTTCTTTGGCTAGGAAGAGGCGATATTACACACCTTCATTACCCCCAAAAAAGTAATTCTGCTACTTCCGGCTCTAATTTGTCCCCCTTTGATTCGCCTTGCTCAAGTCGACCTTGCCGGCCAGCAGAAGAAACTCAAAAGGGTCCACAAATGATGACCTGCCTCCATTTCGCAGGGCTCAAATACATCGGGCGTTTCTTTCCTCTCTCTGCCGTCCATTTAAATCCTCGACAAGCCGAAAAGCAGCCGCGCGGCTTCTTTATACAGCAAGCAACGGCAGCGACCAGTGACAGTCGTTTAAAACCGTCTCTCCTCTTCAAACGGCTTTTTTTCTGGCTGTGAAATTCGGTCGCTTTTGCGCGCAGACCAAAGGAAACGTGTGGCATCTGGATAAGCCAGCTGAGAGTGTTTGCAACCGTGGGAGCTGGAAGGGACCTCGGAGGCCTTCTAGTCCAGCCCCCCTGCTCAAGCAGGAGAACCTACACCATTTCAGACGAAGTGTCAGTCCAGTCTCTTCTTAAAAAAGCTCCAGTGATGAAATACCCTCAACTTTTGGTGGCAAGCCGTTCCGCCAGTTAATAGTCCTCACTGTTCGGAAGTTTCTCCTTAATTCCCTGTTGCTTCTCTCTTTGATTAGCTTCCATCCCTTGTTTTTTGGTCTTGCCTTCTTGAACAGGGATTAATATACATGTATGTAGGTGTGCGCGTGTGTATATGCTGCAGGTATATATTTATGTATGTATATAGCCATGTATTGTGTGTGTTATGTATGTGTTTGGATAGATATACACTTTCTCTTGGAAGCAGACAACAGATTTTCATTTTTAATGTAGGCCCGGGTACTCGCAGTAAAAAAATGACAATAAATTAAGTTATCTTATCATCCTCTGGGGCTTTTATTTTCCGCCTTCGGCGATCCCACGATCTTCCTCAGGCCACTCGTTTCTCTCCCCATCCCACCCAGGAATCTGGCAGCCGGTTCCCCAACTCGAAGCGCGGCCGAAGGAAGAACGGCAGCGCCGCCTCCCTTTCTTTTTCTCACGCCTCGGGATTCGCGGCCAAAACCTTTGCCCCTCGGGACGCGAGGCAGTTCCGGCCCTCCGCTTGCTAAGTCGACAGGCCGCCTCCAAGTGAAGCCCTGGCGTTTCCAGCGCGCTCCCCCCGCCCCACTCCTCGCTCCCTCTTCCTTACCTTCTTCGACAGCTGCTTTGCTCTGCGGAATAAGGCAAGAGGCGAGAACCGTCAGGAGCAGCGAACAAGCCAGGGTATCCCAGAAGTAGGGCTGGCGGCTGTAGCGGCTCATGTCGGCAAACGGTAGAGAAAACTGAGACCACCCCTCCCCTCCCAGAAGAGCGTCGTCCGTTCCAGGTGGCCGTTTAACGCCCGTCTCGCGCCCCTTCCCGGACCTTACTGCCCTCTGCAATCACGTGAGGCGGCAGTTGAACGGACGACGGAAGGAGGAGGCCAAGGGCGTGGCCTCGCTTACACCTTTTAGTATGAAATAGTTTTCGACCACTCCCCCTCCCATCCCACGCCCCGTTTTTACTGCGTGGGATCGGCCCCACCCACACCGGAATAGGCACGTTTTAGTCACGTGACCAACGCTTCACTCGAAAATCGAGGGTGGGAAGCGCTGCGGCCGCTCTAGGCCAGTACCCTAGAGGCTCTTCTCTCGTAATCTGGCGACGTAATTGGCGAGGAAGTGATGTCATGGAAACGCTCTGCCGCCGCAGAATTTGCAAATGTTAAATGCAGATCTTCGGGATCTGATTGGTACTATCTTCTTCCATAGCACAAAGGCTTTTCTTAAAAAGCTCACGGTTTTAAGAAAAGCCTTTGTGCTATGGAAGAAGATAAGATTTTTTTTAAAGAAAGTTTTTTTAAAAGAAAAAACTTTTTGGATTATGTGCGAAAATTGTTTTTGGAATTTGGGATTTGTACCCCACCTTCCATATAGATATGATTTGAAAGATAAATTGTCAGCCAAAGTTAACATAATCTCCCTCCAGATGTTCGGGCATCTTTGGTCCTTCTTTGGTGTCTAATATATTACATTTTATGTCTCACTCTTCCAAAAATTCAGTGTTGCTGTACACAAAATGAAACAATACAGGTATTTCTTGGCTTACCACAGTTGATTTAGTGACCATTCAAAGTTACAACGGCGCTGAAAAAAGTGACATGACCATTTTTCAGAATTACAACCTTTGTAGCATCCTTATGATCACATGATCAAAATTCAGGTGTTTAGCACCTGGTTCATACTTATGACCATTGCTGTGTCCCAAAGGCATGTGATCACCTTTTGCAACCTTTTGGCAAGCAAAGTCAATGGGGAAGCCAGATTCACTTAACAACTGGGTTACTAACTTATCAACTGCAGTGATTCACTTAACAACTGTAGCAAGAAAGGTCGTAAAATGGGGCGAAATTCAATGTCTCACTTAACACAAATTTTGGGCTCATTTGTGGTCGTAAGTCAAGGACTACCTATATGCGAGAGAAACACTGAACTCTTATCCATCTTGAATGCCTTTTGGTTACAAAGATGATTACAAATATCATAATCATGCTTTATAAGCGAGATATTTAAAGTTTCTGGATCTATGGTGTCTTAACCTCTGCTGAACAAAACATTCAGTTTATACATTGATAAACTGATATATCCCTTCACTCCTTCTCCCATTTTAACCAGAACAGTTAAAAACTAGTGGTTGAACAGGTTTAGCAGGTTGGGTTGATGGTTTTACTGCCTGCCTTTCCCTAAGGAGGATAGTTGCTCTACATATGGGACAATTCCCCATCCCCTTTTGCATTTAAAAAAAAACCCTCCATACAACCTGTACTCTGAAATATATATAGATTTGGGATGTTTCTGGGAGTACTTTGTCTCGTGTTTATAGTGTCTTTCCTAAAATCTGATGAGGGGAATTGTGAGTTCAACCACTGTTATGTAAGGTGAATCTATGAAGCCCAATCAATTCGTAAGCTGTAGATTGAAATATATCAGTTATTATCCTCCAAAGGGCAGTAATTTGGTAGTGCGCCACTCCTGAAACATCACTGGATGCAGTGACGTGCGGTAAAGTTTATGGCTGGTGAGGCACTGACACAGTGGTGGGTTTCAAATATTTTTAGACTTGTGGACTTCAACTCCCAGAATTCCACAGCCAGGCATGCTCAGTTCCAATTTAAAACAACAGCATTTGTTTCTCTCTCCCTTCCTCCCCCTCTCTCAAACACACACACACACACACACACACACACACAGACACACACAAGTTGGATTGGACTCTCTCTCCTACCCCCTTCCCTCTCTCTCTCTCAAACAAACACACACACACAAATTGGATTGGATATCTTTTCCAGTGGCTTGAAAGCAGCTCCTCTGCCACCCCCCCCCCCATTCCCCTGCTGCCTTCCCCAAACACCTCCACCATTGCAAATGCAGCCTGCTGTCTGGGTGGGAAATGCCTGGAACGCAATAAAGCCCACCCACTCACCTCCTGCTGGCAGGCTGGGGTGAGAGAAGAGCCAGAGAAGCCGGAGGGAACCGATCCGAGCCTTCCAAAAGAAAGAGGCTGGGGGAAAGTGTGTGTGCTACAGCATGGCTCTTTGCCTGGCTTCCGTGGATGACTCTGCTTAACTGTTTAAAAAAGCCTCTAAAAAGCGCCCTCTACTATGAGGCAGGAGAACTGCTGCCTCAACTATGTCATGAATTTTTAGGCTTTTAACCCTTGCTTAACTCTGCTCGAGTGTTCATAAAACGCCTAAAGTCAGACTAGAGGAGGCATGCAGTTCTCCTGCCTCATAGTAGAGGGTGCTTTTTTAGAGGCTTTTTTTAACAGTTAAGCAGAGTCAACCACGATGAGGCAGCAACTAGCTCAGCTTTTTCCTTTTACATTTTTTTCTTTTCATGATGAGAGTGGTGAGGCTCTGCCTCACTTGCCTCACCTGCCTGCACATCACTGACTGGATGCAAATGATAACACAAAAACCATAATGTCTGGAGTTTCTCTGTTATCCAGGTTATGATAGTCCCAAAAGTATTGTTCAAAAGACAACTGGGATTTCTTGTTTTTTTCCTTCTTCATCCAAGAAGCTGCAGTGGGGAAAAAACAAGACAGTCCAGTTTCCTTTTGAACACCACCTTTGAGATTGACCCATAATATTTTTACTGACACATCATTATCACGTTAAAATCACATAAGACCAGTCTCCAAGAATCCCTTTAAAAGTTGTCATCAAGCTGTGATGTTGATTTAATGTACTAAATGTATAAATGTACTTAAACTTTAATACAAATTAATCCGAATATTAATTTTGTTTTGGCCCTACCACTCAAAGCTCAAATCCAGCCTCAGCTACAAAAGATGGCAGATCACTAATGCTTAAGCATTGTTATGAT
Source organism: Natrix helvetica (assembly GCF_964273705.1). Classification (NCBI taxonomy): domain Eukaryota; kingdom Metazoa; phylum Chordata; class Lepidosauria; order Squamata; family Natricidae; genus Natrix; species Natrix helvetica. Next base: position 186,526,606 of record NC_138552.1, read on the forward strand.
GAATAAATTCAGAGTTCCGGTTCCGGCGGCTGACCCCGACGGGCAAGTCTTGCTCGCCCCGCGCTTCCCCGGTGGGCTTCCCCACTCCTTGGGGGGCACAGGACGCCCCGTAGAGGCTCCTGCTGGAGGGGCGGCACCGCGGGGGATCCCTGGATCGGCGGTGGCCGGTGGGCCCCCCCCGCCTCGCTCCAGGCACTGGGGAGCACGATGGGGAGACGCTCAGGCGTCTTCGCTGTGAGGCTGTATGGAGAAAAAGAGAGCAGAAGGACACGGCTGCGGTGCGGTGAGGTGTAAACTTCCCTCCATTCTCCTTACCAAGTTGAAGAAACTGTCAGCAGTTTAAGTTTTTTTTCCCTTTCGGCTTGATTTGGAGAGGCGCGGCTGGAGGGAGGGGGATTTCCCCCCCCCCTCGGACAGGCAGCTGGAAACAATTCTGCTCTCAGCCCCAGGGGAAGGAGGAGGGGGAGAGCCAACCAATGATGTCACGCCCTTACTAAGTGAATTTTCGGATTTAATCCCATAACATAATGATGATCTGGAAACTTTGGGAACTTTGAACTTTGAAAACTTTGTTTTTTGCCTCTAAACCCGAAGCTGGCAGGGCAAGATGGCACACTTCCATTGTCTTTATGAACTGTGAAACCTGACTCCACCTTTAAATCTTCAGGCTTCCGGTCTTTGTCTCCGTGCTACTCAGACAAATCTCTTGTTGATTGCTTTCCTTTGAACTCCCTGGAGTGAAAAACTTTGCTCTATTGCCAGGGTGATTAGGGAAAAAAAATCTCTTCTGCCTGGACCTTCTGTCTCCTGGACTCTCCTGGCTGTTCTGCCTTTCTGACTGATCATTCTCTACACTGACTGAACTCTTTAATCCATAAACAATGCCACCCAAAAAACCACCTCCTGGAAAGCCTGGCTTTGCTGCCTCTGCCCCGACATCTGCAATCTCCAGTCCTAGTACACAATCAACGATAACAGCTTTGATGCAACCTAAAACTACAGAGTTTCAACAAATGTTCCAGCAACTCCTACAGGGACAAGAGGAAATAAAGAAACAACTGAAGGAGATGAAAGAAGAAATTAAAGAGAACCAGACCCAAATTAATAAGAACTCACAGAGACTGGATCTTTTGGAGGGTGGGACGGCTGAGATGAGGGAGGGGATGGAAGGGGTGCAGAAGGGAAACAAAGAACTTGACACCCAACAGATGAAAATAGAGTTTGAGAGAATGTCCTTTTACCTTAGATTCCAAAACGTGATGGAGGCAGATGATGAAAATATAAGGGACATCATGACAAGTATTTTGGCTGAATACATCCAGAAAGACAAACAACAGATGGGGTGGGAAATAGATCTGGTTTATAGAGTGAACTCAGCCTACGCTAGAACACACAATGTACCCAGGGAGGTACACATTAAATTTCTCAGAAAAAGTACAAGAGATGAAATTCTGAGTGCACAAAGGGGGCAAGCCTTGACATACCAAGATAGGGAGATAACCATTCTGAAACAGATCCCCAAGAAAGTGAGGGGAAAAAGAAAAATTATACCAGAAGGGGGTGTGGTTCAGATGGCTGATGCCTGAAGGTATGCTAATATTCTGGGAGGACACAAGAGTTAGAATTAATACACCCATAGAGGCGCAGGCCTTTATGGAAAAAAATAAACCACTCTTAGAAAAACCAGATGACTCTTCAACAGACATACAGGACACGGGAGGGGCCGGAGCTCTGTCGGCAGGGGGAGATGGGGCAATACCGAGAAAGCTCAGATCACAAAAATGAGCAAGAAAATCCACCTGATATAAACTGACCGAAATTACTAACTGAATTTATATGCTGACTATATGTTACTACTTAGCAATGAATTTTGTGTAAATGTATACTATGAGTATGGAGAGGAGAGGGCACCTACCGCACATCGCAACTGCCAAAATTTGTAACCTTTCCTTTACCTTTTTCCCTTGTAAAATGTTAAAAAAACCAATAAAACTTTGTTTTTTAAAAAAAAAGCATTGTTATGATGAATAAATTCTTTACCAGTCTAATCAGAGGTCCATTTGGTTTTGGTTTATATTTGAATAAATCAAATATACCTCATAATTCATTGTGATTCTCTTCAAGATGAATAACAAAACATGTAATTGGATAATATTAAAATTAGAGAATCTCTTTAGTGCTTCCTGAATAAGAAAAGAGTGTTATTTCATTGGTTATGAAATGCCTGACAGTGTTAAAATAGCAAATGAATTTGTTTAGTTAAACAAATCTAATTCTCTTTGAACAACTCAGTCTGTAGAAAATGCTCTTTTTAGAAACTCAGATAAGTCTTTCACAATGTTCTTATTTACTTATTTACTCAGTATATTCCTCAGCTATCTTGACCTCTGTTTTACAGATTTTATAACTTGAGTTCAGATTAATCAAGTATTTTGTCACAAAAATCTTTATCTTCAGAAGATATCCTTTAAAATCTAACATGTGATTTAGCAACAAACTCAGTAGTTTATCCCCCTTGAGTCAACAAGTCCAAAACATAAATCCAAAACTTTATCCATCTTGAAAGTATTATAGACTTCTCTTTTTATGTCCATCTCTATCCTATGCAATGTTGTATGATAGCTTGCTGGGTATACAGGTGGAAAAATGGAGAGATGTCTTTTAATTCTGATCATCTTTGAAACATTTTAGTTCACTTTAGTGGTACCGTATGTGCTTTTTCTCTTTTGTATTTTTGACCACCCAGAGTCACATTATTGGAGTTGGGCACTATATAAAAGTTCTAAATAAATAATTTATAAGTTGTGCTTTGATTAGCAGCATTGTGGAGAGCCAAAGTGGCACTAGGCTCTCCCAAGTGATAAAAGGGATCCTTTGTCCACCAGAATGAACGTTCAGCTAGTAAATGATAACACAGATTTTCAGGCTAGGGCAAAACTGGTACGTCATTGTGCCTTATTTCCTTCTAAAAGTATAATACCACTCTCAGCCTCAGATTTAGTTGCTTGTAATGATGATATTCTGAATCCAGTCTGTTCTGGGCTAAAAAAAAACCCAATCCACAGGCTGCACCAGCCAATTTGGTGTAGTGGTTGGGGCTTCATGCTAGAAACTGGGACATTAAGAATTCTAGTCCTACCTTAGACACAAAGCTAGATGATGACTTTGGGCCAGTCATTGTCTTATGGAAGGAAGGAGGGAATGGCAAACCACTTCCAAAATCTCATCAAGAAAAGTGCAGGGACTTTCTAGGCAGTCACCGAGAGTCGAGACTGACTTGAAGGCATCCATCCATCCATCCAGTACACCCATATATATCGTACTGCGCCCAAAGGTGAAGCCATCAACATGGGCTGCTGAAGCCAGTTTTACACTAGATAGCAGAAAAGAGCTGTGGGGAACTTTCTGCTGCCATCTGGATTGGATTGGATTTATTGGATTTATATGCCGCCCTTCTCCCAAAGGACTCAGGGCGGTGTACAACATTAAAAAACACATATCACAAAAGTTAAAAGAAAATTAGATAAGTATCCAAAAAAAAAACCCCAATTAATATAACAATAACATTTTAAAAATTAGATAAAATTAACAGGCCAGGCCGGCTTGCTGGAAAAGCCAACTTTTTAGGGCGCGTCGGAAGGATCGGAGGTCGGGATTATGCGAAGCTCCGGGGGCAGCTCATTCCAGAGGGAAGATGCTCCCACAGAGAAGGCTCTCCCCCTGGGGGTCGCCAGCCAACACTATCTGGCCGATGACACCCTGAGGAGGCCAACCCTGTGGGATCGCACTGGACGGTGGGAGGCTACTGGTGGCAGTAGGTGGTCTCGCAAGTACCCTGGGCCTAAGCCATGGAGCGCTTTAAAAGTCATAATTAGTACCTTGAATCGCACCCGGAAAACAACTGGCAACCAGTACAGGCCGCCTAAAAGGGGTGTAACATGGGAGCACCTAGGTACCCCCATGATAACCCGCGCGGACCAGCTGAAGCCTCTGGGTGCTCTTCAAGTTCCATAATAGGTTCCATAATATTTTGTAGCCCAAAATATTCAAGAGTATGATTATATGCATACAGGTAGTCCTCTCTTAGTGACCCTAATTGCAATTCCATCACTAAGTGCACCATTAAGCAAAACATCACATGATTGCCCAACACTTGGCTTCTCCATTTTGGCTTGCTTTTTGTAAAATAATGAATGACATGATGTATGTAATATGTCAAGTGTTGTTGTTCATCTGAGCCTGTATTTTATCTACCGATAGTTTTAAGAACTGCTAAGGACCAAATGATTTTTACTATGTCCTCAGATATATAACCATACAATTCAAATAAGATGTACTTTCTTTTTCATATGACTATTTTGCTTTGGAAAGGAAAAGGACAAGTGCTTTTATTCTTTTGCAAAAATTGAAAAGTAATTTTTATTTGTCAACTTTTTAACTACTACAAGTCATACGATCAGAACAGAGCTATACTCTACAATTAAATTACATTAACATCTACCGTAATCATGGCTGGAAAACATTACAATTAATAATTCTGCATGGTAGCACTGGTCTCTCATTTAAGGTATGTATTAGTTCCAGTTCCCGGAGAACCTCTGAGCCCTCGATCACCTGTCTGAAGTAATAATTAAAAAAGAAACCCAAGTAAATCCTTGGAATTTATGTCAGTTGGATTGGTATTAAGCCATAGTTTACTATTTGTTTGTTTATTTGATATCTATGGCCGACCATCTTGAAATACAACTCTGGGCTGCTCTTAGCAGTAATAAAATTATAAACCATATAATCAAGAAAGAAAAACTAAAATGAACTAAAACACTTGGTACCCCAACCATCTTCTAGGATTCCCCAATAGTCACCCAACAGCTCTTATCACTCTGCCCCAATGCCTGGAAAAACAGCCAGTCTTGAAGACCTTCCAGGCGGCTAAAAGGATGGGTTGCCTGCTGGATTGTTGGGAGCATGATGTTCCAGGGGTGAAATGCTACCTGGTCAGGCGAACCAATATTTCCGATGATCTGCTGGGCGACGATCAGCTGTGACGCGCGATTTATATTAGCTATTCCCTGCTTTCTAGCTAATCTAAATCACAGCGGATTTCCCCCCCCCTCTGTTCTACTTACCTTTGCAGACTCGCAAGACTTCAATACACAATACAATAGCAGAGTTGGAAGGGACCTTTGAGGTCTTCTAGTCCAACCCCCTGCCTAGGCAGGAAACCCTATACCATTTCAGACAAATGACTATCCAACATCTTCTTAAAGACTTCCAGTGTTGGGGCATTCACAACTTTTGGAGGCAAGCTGTTCCACTGTTCCACTGATTAATTGTTCTAACTGTCAGAAAATTTCTCCTCAGTTCTAAGTTGCTTCTCTCCTTGATTAGTTTCCACCCATTGCTTCTTGTTCTACCCTCAGGTGCCTTGGAAAATAGTTTGACTCCCTCTTCTTTGTGGCAGCCCCTGAGATATTGGAACACTGCTATCATGTCTCTCCTAGTCCTTCTTTCTATTAAACTAAACATACTCAGTTCCTGCAACCGTTCTTCATATGTTTTAGTCTCCAGTCCCCTAAGCATCTTTGTTGCTCTTCTCTGCACTCTTTCTAGAGTCTCCACATCTTTTCTACATCGTGGCGACCCAAACTTCAAAATGTTCTTTTTTTAGCCCCTCAGGCACACATGCGTGCACAAATCGTGCACTCGGTGGCAGACTCACTGAACCGGTAGCAGACCTCAGAGGATTACACCACTGTGGTGTTCCACAAGATAGAATAATGCAGCTACCTCACTTCAGTGAATCGTCCCACTAATATTGGTTTGAGTTCCATGATAGAAGAAAGGCAGGAGAGAAACATTAAAAAAGAAAAGAAAATGTTCCCATGTTTCAGTTACAATATTTATACTTGGGATACCCAGCGTGACGTTTTACACATACCCAAAAGCCACATATTTGGTATTCAGATATGGTGCAGGTTGTAATGTGATGTAGAATTGGGACCCGTTGGTGTGACGTCCTTTGTTGACCATTCCGAGAATCCCTCTCTTATCATGGGGAACTGCAAAACTTTCATCTAAAAACAGTACAATAAGCAATATATTGGTGTGCATGTGTGGATGTACCTACATATAAACATACAAATACCAAGGCGGATGGAACTGTCTTTATCCCCATTGAATTAATCTGCACAAGTTAAGAAGCCTTGATTAGTCAATCCAGAGGTCATTTTCTTAGTCTTTCCAGTTCTTGCAAAAGAGGCTAGGAGGCTGTTGCTTCCCTTTTAATAGTCCTCTTTCCCTGGTCCTTCATCACAGTCAGCACCATAATACATAGTTTCACTTGTTTCTCTTTATGGTTTTACTCTCCCATTGAAGTGGAGTTGAAGTACATGTAGACATGCTTTGTTTTTGTAGAGCATCTCTGAGATTTCTTGATCATGGACACCAGAAGGAGTAGTTTACCTCTCAGATGACATAGGCTGAATCATTTGATTTAGGGGGAATTGGTTTGGCCCTAAACAGACCTGGTTGGGTCTGAAACTAAGTTTCTTATTATCCTGGCTCCCTGAAAATAAGGCTATAGTGTAAGCACAGTTCTCTATGGTCCACTAATTTTCTTTTTCTAGCATTATATTCGCTTGTATGCTTGCCTTAGTTCATTGTAATATCTATAATGCAACCAGAAAAAAGTATTGATCATTCCCAGTTTTAGACAGAAAGTTGAGGAATACCTATTATGTACAATTCACTAATATACCTCAAAATCGAGCTCCCACTATTCCTTAACATGACAATGATTTGCTCTGTATTTCCTAGGAATAGTATATTGCTCTCCATGCTTATCAACCTCTTTTATAGCTTTACCTCTCCTGGTGATGATGGCCAAAAATCTAAACACCTTGTGAACTATCAAGAATTTGGAACATATGAGTTCTAAACTGCTTTTGAATCTCTTTAGCTCAAACCTGACCCTTTTTATGAGGAAGGGGAAGTGGGAAATGGCACTTATAATACAAATGATTGGCTTTTGCATTACACTGATTAAAGTAAGAGCCTCAATATCTCCGTAACTCTATTTTACACTATTTCTTTCAATTCTGTTTCTCTTAGATGATTATTTTTTACATCTAGGATATAATCATTGCCTATGATATGTGTGAAACACATATCTGCTATTTGTGTAGGACCAGCTTTGTTTAAGAAAATACATCTACCTTCAAACACGGGTCCATATATGGATTCACCTCCAGTTCCTCTTCCACCATTTATATCTATGTGCATTATGAAAAATACAATAAATTAATATATTATTTTTGATATCAGAAAACAGAATTTTAAATGACACTGTCATATATAATATTATGAATTGTAATTTTTGTCCTGAAGCAAAATTCGGAAAAATATCAGAAAAAGGAAAAGCACAAAATTATATATAAATGACTATTTTATAGATTATCTGTAAAATGATTCTAATAGTTCCCTTTCACTGAAACGGTTGTCTAGAACTTTATATACGTAGCCACGCTTGAGAAGCCCTTATATATTTCATGGCATTGGGAAGAGTTAGTTTAATGGTTATTATTAACAGATCCTGCAATATAGGAAACTCATAGTATTACAGTTATTGCTGAAATACAACTCTCGACATCCAGGACTGGTCATGTTTGCTTGGGTCCCTGGGAAGGATAATTCAGCAGCAGTCAGAGGACCACAAGTTCACATATTTTGTTGTAACAGAAATCCCACAACATCTTTATTAAATTAATATATACTTAATGACTATTCTATGTGTAGGCTTGCTTCTATCTGAATAAAAGGCTTCCATCCAGATGAATTTATATAAACTTTAAATTTTGTGTACAAATTCCTCCATGTTTTATTTTTCCTCCATGCTTTTTTATTTGCCGACATGTGATTATCTAAAAGTATAATTCTTATCTTAAGGTTTGGTTTTATTCTGGTGATGGGGTGGAAGAACACACTCACATGCTGGGTAGTATACCAAACCTGTCCCATACTTCACTCCATGAACAGGTTTCAGTACATACCTCCTCCTTGTATCCAGCCATTTTTTACAATTCGATGAAAAATTGAATCCTTGTAAGTGAGTACCAGTCCAGACTCAGGGTTCTCTTTCTCTCCTGTACATAAACACTTGAAATTATGGCATGTTCTGGGGCAGATATCAGAATAGAGCTGGAAAATAGAAAAATATGGAAAATTTCAGAAGCTCAGATCCTGAGGTCAGTAGGAAAAGAAACATTACATTAATTTATAAGATGAAAGGATCACAATTAATTATGTATATTCCAGATTTTTTTAAATCAAAGATTGTGATATCTTTTTTAAATGAGTGTTTTATCCTCATGAGAAAAGACAATGCATTTTAAAACAGGAACAAAGAAATGATTCAGAGGTTGAGGTCTTGAGCATGGCCTCCTACTGTTATCTGTTCTATTATTTTATGGTGACACAGAATTACTTTTCTGCCTCAATCCAACTGCTCACTATCATTTCACCCATCTCAGCCGACCAATAAAGCAATAATGCTAACAGCCCTTGGCAATGGTGTTGCCTCTCTTTTGGAACACCTGTCCCTTGCCAAGGGGTTCTCCTGGCAATTTTTCAATTATATTTCAGGAGTTCTTTAAACTCCTTTTCTTCTAAAGAGCTTTTGGTTTATGTTTCAAGAGAAGGAATGCACCGATCTATTTTCCATGTTATGATAACTTATTAATTTTAGTATTTGCATGTTGCAATAGCTTATTTTACATTTACTGTGAATCAGTGACGTGCGGTGAGGTTTAAGGCTGGTGACGTCATCAGGAAGGCGGGGAATGGGACCACGTGTGCTGGAGACTGAGGCTGCCTCAGCCTCCAGCACACGTGATCCCATTCCCCGCCTTTCTGAGCATGCTCCGAAGGCTCGCGCTCCGCAGTCCTTGAAAGCGACTGGGGAACGACGAGAACCTTCCTGCCTCTGCTGGACTTTGCACGCTCCGCGCGACTGCATATTGCGGAGGCAGAAATGTTGTCGGCGCTCCCGGATGACGAAGCCACGAAAGCGACTGGGGGAAGGTTCTCGTCGTTACTATACTATATATATATAGTATATAATATTATATACTATTATTTCATGAAGAGAGGTGAGGCTCTGCCTCCCCTGCCTCCCCTGACCGCACGTCCCTGCTGTGAATCATTTGGGAATGTTCATAAGGACATAATGCAGAAATTCAATATCCATGCATACAGAGATAGAGATACAAATACAACACACACACACACACACACACACACATACATGTGTTGTATTTGTGCTGATAAATAAATAAAGGGCATACCAGGGGTTGTAACACAAATACATACATACATACATACATACATACATACATACATACATACATACAGAGAGAGAGAGAGAGAGAGAGAGAGAGAGAGAGAGAGAGAGAGAGAGAGAGAGAACTGTTTGATTGGAAAAGTTTGAGGAGAATTGGTAGTAATCTACTGGATTGCAGCTTTAATAAATCCTTTAAGTTTTAAACATTTATTTCATCAAGTAAGCATAAGCTTGCATTTGAAAACAATCTAAATCAAAATATATTTGTTTTTATGTTCTGAGGAGGCATTGCATCTTTAAAAGTCATTCCTTTCTCTTTATTACACATATGCCTATGCATACATATACTGTACAAGGTACAAGGGATTGTACCTTCTAAGGCAGGGGTGTCAAACTCACATAGTCATGGCGGAGTCACATAACACATTGGGACTTTTCCCCCCTTTCGCTAAACTGGGAGTGGGCAGCACATGATGCATCCAGTCCATGGGCTGGGAGTTTGACATTCTAAGTTGACACTTTTCACATGCATTTTTAAATACTTATATAAAAATAGATTTCATAAAATTTACAACTTTACACCCATTAGTGGGCACAAAATATTTTAAAATAAAACTGACTGATCAAACCAATACTTGACCAAGCTGAAGCGACAAAATTTAGGCTCTAGAGACCAGAAATGTTGTACACACTATTGCATTGTCATCCAAATAATTCTGATGAGCACTCATTCTCTAACTTCCATCCACGTTCTAACGTGTAGTTGATTTTACATCAGGAATTGGGCCTTAAGTGTTTAAGTAACAGTTTTGAACATAAGTTTATTTGCTTCCAAATAAAAACAAGGATTGTTTGTCTTTTCCTTAGGCAACTTACCTCAAAGAGCAATTTTCCAATCGAAGCTTCCTGAATGGCTATTTCCATGAAAACAAACATATGCTGCCAAGATAAAGAAACCAAACCCTATGGTTAAAGTGAATGAATCACTGGATAAATATTACACCCTTCTGACTCTGTGTCATGCTGCAGAAGGCAAAGGGTCAAATTCCAGTAAGGAGTCAATTTCATCAGTATTTCCCTGAAGCTATAGCTTGTCAATATTTAGGAGATTTGATCAGTAATCATCAACTAAACTTCCAAAAGAACTCAGGCATCATATGGATGAGTCTGGAAAGCATTCCAGGGTACATGTTAATAGCAGAGGCTCAGGATTCGTCTTAAATCAAATGTGAACTGAGGATATATAGAATAATCCAATGTATCTGTGAAGTTTAAGCAAGGAGAAGAGATTTACATTCGGTAGGCAAGCTGTGTTTTAAGGGTTGAATTAATTCCTGGTCATCCCCAAGTTTTCCACTTCTTCACTGTTACTGAACCTCTGCTGGGGTGGGTGTGCCAAAGCTTCATAAAGGGTTCTATGAAGGACTATATGGAACTCAGTGAAGTAAATGGATAGCTTTGGATAGGGAGGTAGGTGGTGTATAAATTTAGTAATAAACAAACAAACAAATAAATGAACAAATAAATAAATAAATAAATGGAATGAAAGTCACCACATAAACCAGGATAGTGAAAGCACACCTGTCAAGGAACAGCTTGGCTTGCAAACATGCCACAGTTGAAACTGTCTGTAGGCAACAACAGTGTTTTTTAGAGAAAAGTATGTATTAATGTAAATTAGAGTAAATAATACTGAAAATATGGTTTGTTTTTTTTAAAAAAAAACCTTCCTCCTTTTTGAATGCTTAAGATAAAATTATTTCCAGCTCCATTGTACCACTTCTATTTTAGCAGGCATTAAGCCTGAGATCAAAACAGTTTTTACAAGGTAAACTCTGAACTTTCACAGTGAGTGATCGCCTATGTTCCACACTGTATTCTTGAGATGGTGGGAGCAGACTTCTTTGGGAGCTTTTGGGGATCATTTTGTCCCCAAAATGGATTGAGAAGGTAGTCCAGGGGTGTCAAACTCCAGCCAGTGGTGTCACACGCTGGCCATGCCCACCCTGGTTTAATGAAGGGGAAAACAAGTTGCGATATGTCCCGTGACGACAATGTATTGTCATGAGTTTGACATCCCTGATGTAGTCCATTCAACAAACCTTTTATGGTAAAGGGCCAAACATTTATTTTCCATCCCAGATCTGAGCTGCATCAAAACTTCCATATCATGTACATTACCAATTTTTGCATCAGACTCGGCAGGAACTCACAGCATTCCAGACACTTCGCCCTTATTAAACACTTGGCTTGATTTGGCAGAAAACTCTCAGGTGTGACATGGCTATATTAGAATCTTTATGCCAGTTAAGAGTGAAGCCCTAAACTAAATTGTTTGTTTGCTCACAGCCGTGCAAAGAATTCACAGCCTTCAGATGCAGCTGTGCTCCAAGGTGTAGGCTTTTTCTTCCTGTTCTTCTGAATTCATGACATTGGCCAATCTCATATGCCCTTGAGAGGCAGCTGGAAGATGTTAATGGGACAGTTGCTATTTGCCTTGGAAGTGCATGATTCCTGCCAAGCTCAGCCATTCAGACTGTGCTCTGGACCTCAGCAGCCTGTTTTTAATCACTTACTCACTCACTGACAATCTCTATTTTTTTTTTCAACTGGCATATTGCATATTTTCATGCAGCCAGTGATGGCCCTGGAGTTACAAGCTGGCTTATCATGGCTCCAGCATCACTGATAATGAAATATACTACAGCCTCCCACATAGATGCATTCAATATTTCAATTTAAAAAGGGTGCTGCCATATCCTTGCTTGGCCTGGAAATGTCAGTAGCAATCCATTTTAGTTTATTTGTGAGGATTGTTTGGATTTTCCTGGAGGGTGGGATTTTGGACAGCCATAAATCTGTCAGAAGCTATTATTGGTGTTTATCTGTAAAGCATGATATAAGGAAGAAGAGAGGGATTTAAATCTATGATTTTAATGTTCGTGTTTAGTAAGATTTATGTGGTTTAAATGCCACAAAGTGATGACTAGAGCAACTTAAAAATGGGAGAAAGTCTATGAATTGAAATTATCTTGGTTAGCCCTAATTTTCTAAGGCCTTTGCTAAGTCAACTTTATAAAATTAAACAAATAAATTACATATGATTTTATGCAAACTCCAAATATTGTATAGCCATCAGTGAAACTTCTAAAAATCCAAATATCACCTTTTTGGCTTTTAAGTATTTTGTGAGGAAATCTGATGTAATTGCTTCATAAAGTGCTGTGGGTTTAAAGTCTTTATAATCCCAAACATCATAAGCCCATTTCAGCAGCATTTTTTCATCTCCAAGAAGCTGACCATCAACAAAGCACATCACATTGGATGGATATTCCCATGTTTCACCTCTCAGTTCCTGCGATCAGAAACAAAATGGCAATATTAAAGACTGATACACATACCATAGAAAATCCCTAAACATTTTACATTGGTGATAAAATTAAGAATAGATCTCAAAAGATAACGATGAGTTTTTGCTAAAAGATTCAAGTTCGAAAGTATTACATAAGTTGATCAGGATTTCCTATTTATTGCTGAATTTCTAACCTGTCTTTCTGTTTCTTCAACTGTAGATTACTGGTTATATTAAATGCATCATACTAAACCATAAATTGTTCCTTCTGGCTTGTTTTATTGTGGAATTCCAGATTATAAGAAAGCACAGAATAAGGCCTTTGTCAATTGTGGTTTATTCAACAAATCATAATTTAGTATAATATGTTATAATGTTAGACCACAAACAAACCACTTCTCCTTAATTTGGGCTAATTTGCCCTGATTTGGAAATAGAAGTCACACAATCAGAAATAAGCCAACTATATTTAACCTACCATGTTGTTCAAACCAGTTTCAACAACCACTTTGCAGTTCAGTGTGGTATGCAAATTCTGAAATTGGAATAATAAAACTACCGTAGTTAACTATAGATAAGCATATTGTAAAAATATAACCAGAAATTAAAATATACCTTCTTTTTTTCTTGTAGATATTCATCCCATGCAAACTGCAATAAAGGAAGTACTTTAGGCTCAGCTATCTTGGTGGGGAAATTTCTCCTAAGAGTCTAAATATGCAAGAAAAAAGTTTTAAAGACTGAGCTATGTTTTATATTTTATAATAGTGCTCCTAAACATAACCATTATAACACATATAGCAGATCATATAAGTTACTTAAATAACAATATTTTGGGATCACCTATAAGAGAGGAATTTATACAACTCTACTTCCATATCATACATCATGCAAGAGTTTTATCGTGATAATGATGTCAATTTCTTTTGCATTTATTATACAAGAGTAAAATGGCTAAAAACAGCTTAAGCAATGGGGACTTGCAAAATGAGACTTGCAAGTCAAGAAATGTATATTATCAAGCATCAGTTCAACTGAATGGTTAGCTTCCACCTCTCTCTACAATATATTTCATTGTATCTCATAATCTAGGAAGTACGTGTAATGAACTGACATATATTTATGATGTAGCATCAGAGCTAAGTATCTGAATGAAGGTCAATATCACAGAAAAATTTTCACAGAAAAATCTACTCTTGAGAAATATTGATAAATGTAAAATTTTAGTTGCCTTCCCTTTGGGTTAGCCATTTTGTTCATAGTAGCTCTCCTACATCCCTACTTCCTTTTCTTTGTAGCCCTCCCAACTCTTTAAAGGAGATGAGATGTTGTAGGATAGATGTCTCCTCCACAGTCAATGAAGAAGGCATTCCATCAGTGGGTTTAATTGGTTAACACCCTTTTAGTCTACCCAGCTAATTAGTTCTTGGTTTTTCATAATAATGTGTGAGTTGACATGAAGCGGCCTAGGAGAAACAGCCTTCATATAGCTACTTGGATAGTAAGAATATTTACTTTTTGAGTACTTTTTGTGCAGACATAATTCCCTCCTAGTGTGACATTCTCCACATCTGCAAAGATTTTCAGCAACTGAACTAAACCTTTGAAAAAAGTCATCTTGTGGGCAGTTTTTCTCCACCATGAAGGAAATGACAGTTTTATTTCTACTTAACTGAAGGAAATGTATTTTAGTTTATGCTTATTTATTTTATAAGTCCATTAGCTGCTACAGAAGCCACGAGAAATGTAGGAATGGACAGTTTGTCAGGGGCATTATTTTTTAAAAGTTACAAAAGCCTACCTTATAACTGCATACTGACAGCATAGAAGATAGAATCATAGGGCTGGAAAGGAACCGAGAAGTCTTCTAGTCCAACCTCCTCAAGGCAAGAGATCTTACACCATCCCCGTCAAATGGTTGTCCAGTTTATTTTGGAAAACCTTCAATGATGAAGCACGTACAACTCCGGAAGGCAAGCTATTCCATTGATCCATTGTTATATTCGAAAATTTCTCCTTCCTTTTAGGTTGGATCTCTCTTTAACTAACTTTCCACCCATTAGTTCTTATAACACATTTAAATCTTGAGCTCAACTGACAATTCTGTTCTGGAAGAATCTACCATTCCTTGAGCCTTTGCAATACCATGTTTGCGGTCTGAAGAGCTCAGGGGCAACATTATCAACACAAAGGCAACAAGGAAAAAAGAAGCAGTTCCCCAAGATGTAAGCAGTGAATCTGCAACAAGGCCCTGGGCCCTGGGAATTACCTCCGCTGCGTGTGCTGCCATGTGAAAGGAAGGTTCAGTGAGGAGGCCCACCACCTCCACTTCTTGGCACTTTATGGACTGACCACATGGGTTCTTCGGCCACATTGCCACAAAGTTTTCTCTCTCTTCTCTTTGCTTTTCAGCCACCCAACTTCTTCTCAAGCAGCAGCAGGAGGAGAAAAATCAACAAGTCCCCTCACCATAGCAACTCCAATCAGGCGCTACCATTCTCTCCAGCTGGGAATTCTGCCAGCCAGCAATTGATTCTCATCAGACTTTCCCTTTTATCTAATCATGCAACATGAAACCCAACCGGCCAGCTTGGAGGTGCGTTTAAATCTGATAACTAGCCGTTGTTATCAACCCAGAATATTGATTTTTCAATGAAATATCAATGAGATAGTGGTGTGTTGGCTCACTGAACATGTTGAGCTGTGATACCCACTGAGAAGAAACCAACATACTTCTTAATACTTTTCTTGCCCATACATTCGTGGTTTTGAGGGAATTATTTTGATAGTACATATTGATTAGTGATGCCATGTAGAATTAATTTACACAGATGATAATAACATTTGCTTAAAATCTCGATAATAACATGAAGTGCTTTTGGATTGGTGGTAGGCTTTTGCTAAAGGGCAATTTTTTGTTCTCTTGATTAGTACAGTTAAACAAATTAATTCTTGCCATATTTAAGCTCCACTGATAGAAACAGCATGTAAGGTAACGTCACATGCGTAAGAACAGAGCTTAAAGTTAATCATTGAGAAAACATGATAAATTTAATATGTATGTAAGTCATTATGTTACATACCCAAATTAGATCAATCATTAGACTGCATGTGATAAAGAAATGTGTATTGCTTTATGAGTTTATTCTGATTTGACAAGCAGTCATTACTGTCTGGGATAATGAAATAGTAGAATACAGGCTCAGTAACACTTTTTCATAGCTCCCACAACTACTGTTACATTGAAGTAAGGAACTAGTATTTGGAAAGATTACACCTCTCCAACGTCTCATAAACAAGAACAAAATACTGTATATACTCACAGAAAAGCTGAATCACATTTTTCATGGTATTTTTGGAGGTTTGTTTAGCTACAGATGGGTTTATCAGTGAGTGTACCTGGGAAATATATATTTTTTATTTGAAATATTTTAAAAATATTAACGTATATACTTGCAGATAAGCCAAACCCAATTTTTAAGGTGCATTTTGGTGCCTCAAATTCTCTTTACTGTATCTGCAATTATATACAGGTAATCCTTAACTTACAACCAGGACTTAGCCCAAAATTTCTGTTGCCGAGTGAGACATTTATTAAATGAGTTTTGCCCCATTTTACGAACTTTCTTGCCACAGTTAAGTGAACCACTGCAATTAAATTAGTAACATGGTTGTTAAGTGAAACTGGCTTTCCTATTGACCTTGTCAGAAGGTCGCAAACGGTGATCACATGACCCCAGGACACTGCAATGACCATGAGTCAGTTGCCAAGCAGCTGGATTTTGATCATGTGACCATGGGGATGCTGCAATAGTCATGTGAAAAACGGTCATCCCTTTTTTCAGTGCCATTGTAACTTTGGTCACTAAATGAATTGTTGTAAACCAAGGACTACCTGTACAATAATGAGACTGGAATATTTTCCAGTATGGACTGACAACGGTTTGCCATCTATATCTACTTTTGTTGCAGCTTCTCAGAAACGATCACCCTGTGATCTTGAAAAATGCTTGGCTCGCAGACAATTTATTCTGCATTTCAAGTTTTGTCCTTTCTTCTTCTTCTTGTTATTCTCATTCATTTAAAATAGTACAGAGATCTCACCACCAAGGAAGGGATATCTATCATGTGGGTCTTAATGAAACTGTATAGAACCTTTTCTGTTGGGTCATGTTGCTTTACCTAAGAATTTTCAATTCCTTAAGGATCCTAATGAGAGCAATTTTGTTCTTGTGAAATTTGAAGACACCTTGTTGTTGACAGCCAGACAAGTTTAAGGGAGAAATTGGTAATGTAGGAAATGGAGGTAAATATTTCAACGGTTGTTGTGCAATACTGAAAAGATACACAAAAGTACTGTATTCCCAAGTAAAACAAGATATTCTACATATGTTTACAATTCAGGAAATCAGTTTTGTTTTTATTGGTAGTCAAAGGGAACTCCAAAAAGTCAAACTGGTTCCTGCTGTAAAGAATGAAACCCTAATAATTTATATTTACTGATAAGTGCTCAGCCAAGGCTCAGTTTTGTTTAACACTCAGGCTAATAGAGCCGTGGTTTGGGAACACATAGGCATGGCAATTATTCAATCTCTGTTTTTCTGCTTGTTAATGTTTTTCTTTTAAAAATAAACAAAAGATAAAAGCTGGAAACAGACTAGAATAGAAATGTGGTTCATTCTCCCCAGCAGCCTCAAATAATTGATTGAAATGCAAAGGGATCTGAAAATGAAATGCAGGAATAATTGAGAGAGAAACAAGTTTCAGGAAGTCATCTTGTGGTATGGTGAGAGCCTTATATTTAAACGTGCCTACCTTTCCAGAAAAGTAGAAAAATAAGGGTGCTGGGAATGATTTGGGAAGGCTACAGGAAGTCCTAGAAGGCTTCCTCAAAAATTTGTCTTTGTTAATAGGGTATTTGTGACTGGTCATATCCATCATGGCTACTACGTATTTTGTGACAGCATCTAAATATAATCTCAAATGATTATTTGGGTATATGGGGAAACGGTTGAAATATATTTTTATATTTGCACATATGATTATTGCAATTGTATTGTAGCTTTATATTTTTTTCTGAAAACAATTGCATCTAATTTGTTCTTATTAATACCGCACCGCAGAAGCATACGTTGGACCTGTAAGGAACACATTTCTGACAAAAAAAAAGTTTGTAACAGACAAAAAAACCGTGGAAGAAAAAAAAATTCCAGAAGGATGAATATATGCATTGTGTTTATTTTAAAAGCACTATAGCTTTATCTTACATAAAGAAGCATTATATTGTAGATGTTTAACTGAGGGCACAATTTAATCATTCAGAGCAGAATTATTTCCCGGTTATACATCTTTTGCCCCCCCCCCCCCCGATATTTTATTATTATTTTTCCTTATGCAAACCTTCATAGTTAATTATCTTCACTAGATCATTCAATCGGTCTTAAGACACTAAACTTTTTAAAACAACAGCTGTATAAAAACCTCAATCAATTTAACTGAGGGAAGACTGAGTACCCTCTCTCCCATGTACAAACTCTGAGCACCTTCATTTCATCCTGTTCTGCATTATACCAAAGGTTACCACCAGGATGCTGAAGTAATCCATAACGTTTCATCGCCAACCAGTGTTCACTGATTACCACAGTGAAGCTTTCCTATATTCAGTAGAATCCATATTGTACAGTTTAGGCAGTATGAGGAAAGGAAGAATGGAAGTTATAGTGCACATCTGAGTACGGATGTCTACCACATTGCAATTCCTTAAGGAGAAAGTATGCTCTCTCTTCCTATTCCTTGATTACTTCAGGCCTAATAATTTTGGTCAACGGTTTATTGGTCCAAGCATGAAGCTTTTATCCTCTATTCCCCAGTTTGATTCTAGTTTAAAAACTAGAACTACTATTAACATATAAAGCAAATGTTCTTGTAGTTATAATGGGAAACAATCATTTTTTTAAATTTTATTACAGGAATGAGTATACTGCTTATTCACCAGGATATAAAAAAGTACAAGAGAAAGGAGAAATCACAATGCCTATGTTTGCTCTGTTAAGCCAATACCAAAATTGATTTGTGTCAGTTAAGTCGAGGGAAGTTGAGCATTGAACTGATGTGCATAATTTTTTAAAAAGCAAATGAAAACATAACCAAAACAAGGCAATAGTTTGCTAAGCCTGTTAACATTACTTAGAAGAGCCTACGCCCATCTGTTGGAGATGTAACTTTTATTTTTTCTGTCTTTTGAAATTATGCATTTACTTTTGCAAAGTTACATAAATTCTTCAAGTCTTATTTTACCTCTGCTTGTAGAAACCTTCTAATAAAACTGACTCTCACAAAGTCTTAATTGACACAAACAGACTGATCGATTTTTTTGGAAATCCAAACATGAGCTTGCCTTAGCCCAAATTAATGAGCTTATAGGAGGAAAAAATACTATATATCTAAAATATCAGTTGATAAGCTTGTTAAATATATACAGTATAAGTCCATTCAGAGGCAATTTTACATCCCATCATTTACAGTGGAAAAATTAAGCATGCATTGTTCTTTTTCACTGAAATAACTGAGATGGCAAAATGTATAAGCAGGCTTGTACCATGTTCTTTTAATATTTGATTGCAGTTCAGGCAAAAGGCATGAGAACACTGGTTAAAAAGCCATGCTTTCAACATATATCTAAATTGACAAATCTGCAAAATAAAAATGCATAAACCAATTGCCGTTAAGTCAACAATCAACATTACCAGCATGTGAAAT